>NC_041066.1:13118728-13853728 GCF_900634775.1 Gouania willdenowi
TTTGTATAAAAATCTAGGTTTTTAGGTTTAGGCCTTTTTATCAAAAAAAAAAAAATGTTTAGTCACTTTTAATTAAACCACATGAAAACAAAATAAGGCTGGGAAAGTCATTGTTTAGTGAGAAAATTGTAAACTTTCTATTAGATATACAGTAAATAGTAGTTTCCCTGTTTCTCTACGTAACATAATACAGCGTTCCCAACACTGGGCTGCAGGCCAGTACCGTCTGTAGACCATTTAGTAATAGGCCAATAAAGAGTCTCCAAACACCGCACACACGTAATGTCAACTCCATTAAACAACAACCGTCATGTCTCAGAATCCCAGTGTGCTTCTTACTTTTGAACATTTTGAGTCCTTCTCACAGTTGTTGACATTGTCGTCATGCTCTCATGCGTGCAGGTGATTTCTACATCAGATACGACGGGCGTGTTTCCTGCTTTGCATGCTTGGTTCCAGATATGAGAGTACAATATTATCATAAGAGGTAGAAAGTGTGCTTAAAAGCTGTAACAAACTGCTGATATCTTGCATAGATGGCCTGAAGATCAGAATCTAGAATGAACTTCAGATTGTCACAAAACTGCACTCTGGGAATTTTTTTTTATTTTTTTTTGTCTTTACACGGTTATAATAGTCTCTTTTTTTAACTACCCTATTCTCAAGGCCTCAGCACTCATAAACAAAGTGATTTATTCAAACTTTCCATATCAGAATTCTGCTATCTAATTACTTCAGGGGGACAGCATCTTCCAGGAACCTTTGAGTTATGGAGAACCTCCTTTATGAGTGAAGTTGATGGAGGATCAGGCGAAAAGCTCATCATAAATCCTCAATAATGCAAACGTTTGAAGAATATCTCAAAATAAAAATGCAAATGTGATTAAGAATGGGTTAGCCTGTGCTGATATGGCAGCTTGTATCATCTAAAGAGATGCAGAGCATCTACAGGAGAAAAAAATGCCGCGTACTAAGGAGGCACTCAAATAAATAAATAACATTGACTAGCATAGCTGCTGCATGGTAATATCCTCTTTACGGGCGCGCGCATGTGCCGCACACATGTCGAAAGAAATACGCGAGATCTCACCACGCAAAGCACACACAGATGCGCAAGTCAGCAAGCTTATGGAAATGAAAGTGTGCCCAACATTTTAATCTCACACCTCGTGGCCCTAACGAGGACGTATAAACTTTTAGGAGGGGGGGTGAAGTGGGGGCTTCCAGATGCAAATGGGGCACAAGGAAAATGGTGGAGGTACAATGCACAGGCTTGTTATGAGCGAGAGGCGAACAGTGAGGACCATCGCGACACCCCATCACTCGCCTTTTATCTTTCGTAACCGGCAGATGAAGAATCATGTGAATTCACCACATTGATCCGTTTTAACATAACAAAGCCTCTGAACGGAAGGTGAGAGAGCGACAGAGAGAGAGAGAGAGAGAGAGAGAGAGAGAATAGGGGTGTGCATTGCCATGAATCTGACAATATGATGCAATCATAGGCGGAGTTTGCAGGGGCAGGAGCAGCATTGCCCCCCCCCCCTAGTGGTCAAAAATTTTCATTAAAGTTTTCCGAAATTAATTTGAAACAAAATAATTCCTAATATATTGTATATAATATAGAAATATTTGCCATATTAAGTGCCATAGAACATAGTGAATGTATAAAATAAATATGAATTTCTTTGCTGTTCTTCGTCTTCTTCTGTTGCGCAACTCTTCTTCACAATGTAAATGGTGAAGCGATACTGCGCCCAGCAGTTCATGTATGGTACTGCACCAAAAAAGAAGCAGAAAGATGCCGCAGGCCAGATTTTATTATGAATTTACAACATTGAACGACGCATTGACGCACATTTTTGTTGTCAAAATGATCAATTATGTTATTGATCATTTTTGCATTATTGTTTAATTATGTTACACACATTGTGGTTGGCACGAATCTCAGTTTATATATTTAGTTATATTTTTTTCCTTTTGCATCCCCTGGCAAGAATCTCAAACTCCGCCCATGGATACAATTTACCATTTGCATGTTGCGATATGATATATCTTGAAATGAAACAGTATGATTTACAGTACATCGCGATATCAATACCTAAAATTTCACCATTACTAGTGGTTTATTTATCAAACTGTAAAATTGTTGCTTTTACAACAGATTCTGATAAGATCTTAAATTATCTAATTTTTCTTTTTCTTTTTTTCTTTTTTTTTTTTTTTTTTTTAAAGTGCCGAGTATGTTTTTAGAAAATAAAGTGCAATCAGCTTCCAAGCTAAAATGCATTGAGGAGTGAGGTAGTTTAACAAGGTCTGATGTGGTTCACTGACACCTAGTTACTGGGCGTTTACATGCTATGCATATATTAGCAGAGTTAAATGGTATTTTTCTTTATTAAAAACATAATTAAAAACAATCGATTATGACATTTATTGGATCGATACGATAATCAAGCGGTAAAATATTGCAATATTGATTTTTTTTACACCATCAGTAGAGACGGTCCTTCTCAAATCAAGCCAATGTCCACATCA
Source organism: Gouania willdenowi (assembly GCF_900634775.1). Classification (NCBI taxonomy): domain Eukaryota; kingdom Metazoa; phylum Chordata; class Actinopteri; order Blenniiformes; family Gobiesocidae; genus Gouania; species Gouania willdenowi. The sequence continues at coordinate 13,121,267 of NC_041066.1, forward strand.
ACGCTCCGAATGGACAAAACTGTTAGACCTTTTTTGAAATGATTTAATCTTCCTTTCCCTTTGGCATCTTGTCTTTTTTCTGCTCTTTTAGTCATTTTGTGTGTTTTTTTACACACAAGCCCACACTTGCACATACACACTTATTGAGTGAGAACAGATGTCCAGCCGCCACCTAAAGAAGATCCTCTACAATCTCAGCATCATCTCACCACTCTGCCAGTCCTGTCAGCACAATAGACAGGAAAGAATTACAGACGGATCTTTTTTTTTTTTTTTTTTTTTTTTTTTTTAAATAAAAGCACCAAAAAGAAGGGACTCATCACCTTTCTCTTTCTGTACCCTCTGAATCCCCACATCTCCCCCTTTCCTCCATACAAAGCTCATTGGGTGGAAAGAGAGAGAAAGAGGAATGGGAAAGATGGAGAAGGGGGGGGGGGGGGTTGAAAGACATTATGCATATGAAAATGTCCTGATAGAGGGGTGATTTATATATGCATTAGATGCAGATTCCATTACGGGCCAGTGGCTCAAGTGAGATCTTTCCAGGAACACGGGGGCGACCTGATCAGAGTCAGTCTCATTACCGGCCATATGGGCAGTGAAGAAAACTACTGACGGAGGAGAGAAAGGCTGCGACACAGAAGAAAAGAGAGAGTGAGAGATGGAAAGGCATATTTACAACCTGGACACACAACTCTCCCACTGGGGGAGAGTAAATTGCAATCTGCCCTCCAAGACCGCATCACATCACAGACTGGCGTATCACCTCCAAGATGAGTGGAAGAGAAAGATGGAAACAGGGAGAAACAGATGCTTATAAAAGTGTGAATGTATGTGGACAACTGTGGTCAACAGTAGCCATTGTTCTGTTGTCACGGCAAAACTACCTCACACTCACCAGAGGTGGAAGTAACAGATTACAGTACCCATTACTTTTATGGTATATTTCTAAACCAGCAATTTTACTTTTACTTAAGTACGTTACATTTCTACACCGAAATCGTTATAGAGTAAATTGTTGATCATTTTAAACAAAAAGTAAAACATTGTGAAACTACAAAAAATGAAATGATCAGACAACAATCAAATGCATCACATCATAGCCGACCAATCAGATTAAACGTAATGTACAGCATTGAATGGAGCATCTTCAGAAGAAGAACTAGCCTACTGCTGCTATACGTGGACTGAAGTCACATGGCACATTTTGCATTTCAAGTTCATACATTTAGCTATTCTTAGAGCCTAATTTTATTTATTTATTTATTTATTTATTTATTTATTTATTTGAAATGAATTAATCTGTTATTTAAAAAAATAATAATAATTGTACATTTTGATGAACCTTTTTTTTTTCATACAGATGCCTTTGTGGAAAATAAATTAAGTTCCAACTGTGCAAGACTTTGTCTTTCTTTTTAAGCAGAGGTGTAATTATATATCCTCCTCAAGTAGTAGTACTGTTACTTGATTGAAATTGTACTCAAGTATAAGTAAGTCATACATAAAATACACAAGTTTAATTGATAAGTAGCTCAATTAAATAGTACTGAAAGTAAAAGTTTCCAGTTACTTTCATCCCCCATGTTTATTTTAATAAATATTGCCGCTGTTGCCTTGCATACAGTAAACAGCTCATGTACTGTATAAATGAAAGAAATTGAATCAAATAACACCAATGAATTCAATTAAAAAATAATAATAATAATTCTCAGGCTCTAAGTATAGTTAGATTTATGAACTCAAACAGTGTCGTGCTGAATGTGCCATGCGGGTAACAACATAATATGTAGAAACGCCAACCTGAACTGAAGAAAGTGGCTGGACATTGACCAGAAATGGCACGACTATAAATACGATTTTATTGTTGTTTGGTCATTTCATTTTTTTATTGTGTTACTATGTCCGTTGGTCATTTTAAAACAAAAAATATTAATTTACTCAGTAATGGTTGGGTGTAGAAGTGTAAAGAAGTCCTTTACTTCTTCTAAAACATACTTAAGTACAAGTAAAATGACTGATTTAGAAATATGCTCAAAAAAAGCACAAGTACCCATAAAAGCAACTCACGTATAGTAACTTAGAGTACATTTAATCTGTTACTTTCACCTCTGTTTTTAAGTTTATAAATGAGATGTTTACTGTATGTGTACGTTTGCTTTAAGTACTACATAACTGAGCTACTTTTTACTTGTACTTGAGCATTCTACGTATGACTTGCTGATACTTGAGCACAATTTGAATCAAGAAACAGTAGTTCTAATCGAGTAGGATATATCAGTACTCTCACACACTGTATGTGTTGCAGTCCATATGCATTCTTTACAATTTTTTGATATATGCAAGTACACGTTTGTAGGATGCACAGGTTGATGGAGGAACCTTGTTTGCCTTGATAATCATGTGTCTGCGCCAGATAAGGAAAAAAGTGTTTTGTGAAAAGAAAACATGGGCGGCAGTCCTCCTTCCTGCTTGACCCCGGCGCTGTAGCCCTTGTGATTGGGGTCATCCTGGAGATTCCTCTCTGGCCAGCTAATGTGATTGCATCGGAGCAATCCCCTTAAACGCCATCAGTTCTGATCTGCATAGTAATTGGCTCTGCTCTCCTTGGACGTGACCTTGGGGAGGGGCCCCGTCACTCCCGCCTCTCTCTCCTGCACCGGCAATCACACACACGCAAACTTATACACACAAGCACACAAAAGTGGTCGCACCAACATGCACACAGACAGTCATGGACAGACAAGGTGAAGGGGGGGGTGAAGTTTCCCTGAATGCCAGAAGCTGCTGCTGCTGCTGCTTGAGTAGTGACTTTAACTGACAAATAAATTCAAGTGACAGGTGTTAATCAACCACCAGGAAATGGGTGCGCTCACATGTGTTTCGTGATAATGATAAACTAAGTGTTGACACAGATGTTTGTCGGTTTTCGCAGGAAGTCTGGTGGAAAGCAAAACATTTTAAACATGTTAGGGAACTGGCGACATTCATTTGTGTTTCTTGCTAACATGTTCAAGTCTAGCTGAAATGCCTCCGGAGCTACTTAATGTATAAATGACTTTTTTTTTTCTTTTTTTTTTTTTAGTGATTAGTTGTGTTTCAAAAAGCAGAGGTAGAGGTGTCGCTGCAATTCATGTTTTTTTTTTTTTTTTTCAAACACCCCGTAACCTTCTTCTCTTTTGTCCTTCTTGCATCAGCACTATTTGTTGAAGATCTTAACGAAAGACAAAGAAATAGATATATATTTTATGAACCTATGCCTCTGGTTTATCTTCTTTTGAGGGGCTTGTGTACACAATCCAAGCTAGCTCTGGAAAAAAAAAAAAAAAAAAAAAAAAAAAGAAAAAGTGCTTTTTCTTCCTCCTGTCCCCCGATGTCAACGACAAGGTAAGTTGTGGCTTTGGCTGGCTTTTTGATATGCATTTCAAACGGGGGAAACTTCACAACCATAAAGGCTAATTTGCAATGGAGATTTTCTTTTCTATTTTTTTTCTTTTTTTATTATCATTACCGTTCTCTAGCTTAGGCAAGCAACAACAGTCGAGGGTGTCAAGCGCGTGACAAGTTTGTATTCCTGTAATGATTTCCACAAACTTGAGGTCTGTTCTGTTTTGTTCCTTAGACAGTTTGACCTAGTTGGAGTTGCGAGCGCGTCCCCTCTCTCTTTTCCCTCACTCATGCATTGTTAAAGCTGTGGGGCCTGTATTAAGCACTCCCAAGTCATCACATGTCAGAGAAAGCTAATACAAACTGTGCTTGTACGCTAGCAAACACAAATATATGATTCTATTTGCATTACGGGGTGGAAAAATGAGCTTTTAGCCAAGTTGGAGTCAAAGAAAAACTCATCAGAAAATGGAGAATTTCCACAAACTTAAACATTAAAGCTGTCACTACTGTGTGGCTCGCTACAATGAATTAAGTGACAATCCCTAAGCTGCAGGTCTGACATTAAACTGCCATCTATCCTCGCTCCCCCAAGTAACCCTCTGCACGGCCACAGCAGCGATGCAATATTTATATGAAACATCAGCAGTGAAACGGGCCCGATGTCTGCGAGAAAAAAAGTTTCTGAGGCATCCTCAAATGGCTGAGGGGGAAGACTTGGGCCCAGAGGATTTGACTGGAGCACACCCAGCGATACTCAAGGAAAAAAAAAAGAAAAAAAAGTCAAAAAAAAAAAAGGAGAAGTGCTTTGTTAGAAGAGCGAGAGGCATCCCTTGGGCTGTCTCTTTGAATAAGCCAGGAGTAAAGCATCCAGCAGCATCACCAACCCCTCACACCCTCCACTTCTCTTCTCACTCACTCATGCTCTGTATCCACACCCCCTACACCCCCTCCCACACCCTGTTTTTTTTTCCCCAGTCCCCCCTCCCCTCTGTCTTCAGAGCGACAGAGGTATAATTGTGCCACAGGGTTTTAGGTGGTGTGACATATCTGTCACCTGGAGACGCACCACGCTCTCCGGAGGAGCCTCGCCTTCCTGTTATGTGTCGTGGGGATAGAGGGTGTGTGTGTGTGTGTGTGTGTGTGTGTGTGTGTGTGTGCTATTTTGTTGACTTTTGTCACCACATTGATGCCTTATAAACTTTCCGCCGCCCTAAAGTTTTGTTGCTCGGTGCAGGAGCGTCCGTACGCTGCTCAATGGCTACGCCTGTGTTTGAGTGTCATTACATCTTATATAAAGCCAGGGAGAGCAAACAACATCTCCACATGCATCACAGAACAAGCAGGTAATGCTGTAGAGACGCGTCATGCTTTTTCAACACGTCTGACAACGTGGCTCAGGTTGTTGTCCACCCCCACCGCCCTCCCCCAGAGGGTCTGACTTTGAATGAAAAGTCCCCCTCCTTTACATAAATTATAAAAATGTAGAGAAAGTCCTGAATCGTCAACTCTCTCTTGCTTAAACAAGGCCTTCACTGTCTTTTTTTTTTTTTTTTTTTTTTTTTTGGCCCAATCAAGAATTCTGTTGGCAATGAAAGATATTGAATTTGACAACTCCAAGAAAGACTTTCTGGAGGATAGTGTTTTATTTTGGGTGACCTAATTGTACCCTCCCCATGGCTGCTCCTTGTGCGGTATCTCACTCACTCCTGAAACAGCTTCATTTCTACCTTCAAATTATTCATCATCGCCTGGATTTATTTCCTCCTTTCTTCACTTTTCATACCTTTGGTGTTCTCTGCGGGGATTTGAGATGAGGAGGGAGGGAAAAAAGTGCTTCTTTGTTTTTTTTTGTGTGTCTTGTGTTTTTTTTTTTTCTTCTTCTTCATGAGCTATTGTTGAAACACCTTAAGTCTCTGGTGTACAGCAGAAAGTGAAGTGATAGACAGGGCTGCCCTATTTACAGCCAGATTAAAAAGAATCACACCAGAAGCCGTCGTTAAATGCTGATTGTCTATGACATTAACAATTGATTAAAGACAGATAAGTTTTAATAGGTAGTGGTTGTTGGGGGCGTGGGCGCAGAGCGAAGGAGGGGGACTCTTCTCCTGTTACAAAAACATATATTTCTTCTATTCCCCGTCTGTGTTGATGAAAATAAAACATTTTTACACAAAACATCTGGACATGTATTAAAAAAACAGAATCCATGGTGCTGATTAATTTGGGGAGTTTCTTTTAAAATCTATAAAAGTATTGAGCAAGTGAAGAATTCATTAATAGAGTTTTGAGTCGGACAGTGTTTCCCTTTGAGCATCTCCAAAGTGAGCAAAACTTTTCTACTTTTATCAAGTCGTTAAAAATCTTTATTTTAAGATCAATGACATTGTTTAAAGTTTGGTCTTATTAGAATAAAAACACTCTTTAAATAATAAAAAAAAGCTAAGTTAGGGATGTATTGCTCTTATCTATAGTTTAAAGCAGTGGTTCTCAACCTTTTTAGTGCACAACCCCCAAAATAAAGGTGCCAGAGATCGGGGACCCCCACTGTAGCTGAAGGTGGTTGAACACAGACATGAACATTGAAGAACAGTCATGTGGAGACAGGACCATCTATAAGGGGGAATAAAGGGGGAATATTTTTGGGGCCCATCCATAAAGTCAGCAAAATGATGGTCCATTGTTCTATGAATCTGTGATAACCACCTTTATTTATTTATCTGAATAATATCCACTGTTATCCAAGAAGTGTATTATTATTTGTGCCATATAGCCATCTTAAAGATGTAAAACAGTCTTTTAATTAGAAATAAAATGGGTTAAAAGTGATCAAAACTGCTGGAAAAGCTTGTGAAATGGCATTTTAAAAACCACAGAAATTAGTTAAAAGAAAAAGTGGTAAAAAGAGTTCAAAGTGTCAATAGTGGTCGATAGAAGTACAAACAATTAGTTGAAACTGGCAAATGGGCATGACAAAATGTGAATGATGATGGCAAAAATAAGCCTGACATATGGTGAAAAGAGGTTAAAAGTGACAATAATGAGTCAACATAAAAAAAGCATTGATGTTTGATGGAGAACTGGCAGAAATGGGAGTAATGTAAAAAAAAAAATGCATTAAAATGAGCATAAATATGGCCAGAAAAAGTGATAATAGGTTTAAATGTGTCAAGTTTGGTGTAGTCAAAGAAACAGGGTAAAAATGCACAAAAATGGGCTCAAATTGTTCAAAAAATAATCTTAGTTTCTTAAAGGCATCTGGTGACTCTCTCCCAGTGTCTCACAATCCCAAATGGGGTCCTGACCTCAAGGTTGAGAACCCCTGGTTTTAAAGAACCAACGCGGCTCCGAAGTCTTTGATCTCTCTGCACACGCTCAATGTGGCTTTAAAGCACTTATCTGTGATAGTTACACCATTGTGAAGAATCCTCATTGAGCTGAGTGTGTGTACATTAGTAATGTCTGTCAGCATTGTTGAAAGTCCCATCAGTCTGTCTCTCAGCGTGGCTAATTGCATGTGCATGACAGGAACATTAGAGAGGGAGCAAGTAGCATGAACACCTGACACCACCGTGAAATATAGAGGGGAGACACACACACTGACAGGGAGTCAGACAGACAGACAGACAGACAGGGTCGTCTGTGAAGCTGCAACTTCACTGTTTGTGCAGCTAAAAGGACAAAGTGACAGTGATAGTTAAGTTTCTTACAAAGTGACAAAGAGGTAAATGGTGAACGAGCCACAGGTCTGGAAGATGTGTAAGTGTTGCTTTTTAATCAACTCTGAAAAATTCAAAAAAGTAACCTGTAAAACATCCTGACTTGCACTACTACATTTGAAAAAGCTAATGAATACATTTTATGCCTAATGTCGATGTTTTATGCACGTTATGTAAGGTTTCTCAATTTAAAAATCAACATTTTTGTCAAAAGATTGTTAAGAAATGTGAATTTGCAAGTAAAAAACAAACATCAAACCACATAAATTATTAAAGATGCAATGGAATAAAACTGGCCCTCCGATATAGTCGGATGACATCATATTGTTTTTTCCACTGATATGTGATGTTGTTTGAAACAGCATATTAAGAAAAAAAAGATAATTACACTTGTTTTATTACTTAATAATTGAGTAAATATTGTTATTTTGCACAGATTATGATTATTTGTGGAACACATCCAGTGGGGCATCACATTAAAAGTAGCCTTTGCCTGTTTTGATTATGGAGAGATATAATTTGTTACCTAAAATTAGATTGCTGGGGAGAGGACTGTTTTTTTATAATATACATATTAATATCAAAAATTGAACATTTTGTAAATTTGGACATCGGCATATCAGAAGTTGGTAAAAAGCTAATATCAAACATCCCTATTAATCATATATATTCTACTATATACTATAGTCTTAGTAGGTAGAACCTTTAAAATATCCGGACTTGCAGTTTGGAATTTGAAAAAGCAAATTAATACATTTTATGTGCAAATGGTGATGTTTTATGCATGTTAGGTACAGTTTATCAATTTAAAATTACATTTATGTCAACCTTTCTGACAGAAGTTGGTTAAGAATTGTTTATTTACAAGTTTAAAAAAAACAGTTAACTACATTAATTATTAAAGATGGGCGATATTATCGGCCACAAAGATTGATATTAGTTGATTTATTGTTTTTTTTTTATTGAAAAACTGCTATGTGATGCTGTTTGAGACAACATATCAAAAAAAGATAATGACAGCTCTTTCTATTACTCAAGTTGAGTAATTGTTGTCATATTAATATAAATATATGATTATTTGTGGAATAAATCCAATGGGGCTGAAACTCGAGATTTATATTTTGTGAGCTAAAATATTAATAAATATAATTAAAAATTTAGTGTTTGACAAAATTGGCATATCGGATATCTGATAAAAACTAATCATCCCTATTATTCATATATCATTTTCTTCATTTACCTCAAATTGCCTAAATAAGAACTATTATTTATTATATGCTGGTTTGACTATTCGACACAAAATAAACACTATTTTAATGCATTTTTAGATACAGAAGTGTATCTTATACACCAGGGTCAAAGAATGATTATTCCAATCATTATTATAGGACGTTCTCCAATAAACTTTGTGTATCCTTTAAGTATCCTGAGAATATTATCTAAATAATCTCAATGAGAAAACTCTTCCTGCAGCTTAGTCCATTGTTTAAAACTCCTGTGAAGTCTAAGCAAAGTTAAGCTAAAGATGTAGAAATCAAGTTTTCATGCCAAGAGTTTACACAAATACAACTTCATCAGAGAGTTTAATGAGTTGAAGTGCATTGTGCTGTAAATAGTCTCTCCGTAGGGCACTGCATTGGCCTGCGGAAGGTTCCTGGCATGCCTGTGAAGTGTGTCGGTGCCCTGTGGGGACGAGAACACACTCGCGCACGCACACACACACCATCCCCACCAGCATCCCCCCTCGCAACAGCTGCCATGCTGCAGGAGACAGCCGTACCCCTCGCTGATCAAATCTTGTCCGTCACATTTCCCCTAATTAACGGGCATCTGCTTCCCCCCCATTTTCCCTACATGGCTACACCCTCTTTCCTCTGTAGTCGCAATCATTTGATCATCACGACCTTTAACCCCAGCCCGCTTGTGTGTTCGCCCGCTTGGTTTTGCTTTGCGACGCTATAACCCACCTTCCTGCTTTACCTGCCTGCCACACACCAGCTGGAGGAGGACGCCGGGGCCACGCTAAACAAACGCACCAATGTGACAGCGTTCATCTGGAAGATACCAACTCTTCTCTTCCTGCCGTTTCTCCATCGTCCCAAACATATTGAAGTAGCTCATTCTGAAAAGCATCAAAATCAAGAGACAGTTTTTTTTTTTTGTTTTTTTTTCTTTTAACTGCTGTTTTGCACACTAACGAAAAGAAACCTTTAGCCAGACATAGACAACTGGTGGCTCAGGGACCACATGCTGCCCCCAAACAAAACTGTAATTCAAGAAGTTGGAAGTTAAACAAAGAACATAAAACACAAAACTCCAGAAAACGACAGAAAAATGCACAAACTGTCAACAAAAGTAGCCAAAACGACAACAATGACACTTGTGGCCTATACTATGAAGCTAGATAATTATATCCTGGCTTTATCTCCGTTAGCAGGCTTCAACCTAACCAAACATTGTCCCTCAGACAGAAGCTGTCCTACGAATCTTGATTACAACTCGCCAAGTTAATACGGAGCATACGGAGAATAAACAGACAGTTTCACTTTCACCTCGTCTGTGGCTCTGATGCTGCGTTCATACAGCTCAGCCTAAATCATAAGGTGGAATGTATTTATATCTCATATGATCTTACAGGATTGAGGCTCTCACCCCCAATTTCCACTGGATGCGGCTCCGCTGCGTTACGTCATCGCCGCGTTACCGGAGCTGATAGGTTTCCACTTTAGTCTATGTTTTAATTTCCACCGGGTCCGCTGCGTTGCGTGTCAGCTCCTTCCCAGTTGCGGGAGTCCGGTGCCTTTCGCCAGATATACGCAGGACTTCTATTTCTTGTGGACACCGGAGCACGACGCATCAATCAGTACAGAGCAAATTAAGCTAAACAGGAAATTAAACACGTACTCCTCAATAAAATATCGGGTTACTTTTCAAAGTAAAACACTTCAGAATATATTTCAAGTAACTACATAACCGAAACGTCATAATGTGTAAAAACAAATTCACATTCACTATATTGATTGCTCTCATACTGTAACTGTACTAGAAACTGCAGCAACTTTGGTTTAGTTCATGTTTTACTGGTGCAGTTTTATCTCTTCTCTGTTGGCTGTTGCTAAAAAATGTGTCTATGACAAATCCAGAGTCCAACCTTCTTGTTCTCCTGCATTAGGAACACTGACCTGTTTATTGCTGCGTTTATAACACATACATTTAACCGCGTTCTCGCGCGATTATATAAATATCGTGAGAACTGCTTAGTCTCGTGATGTCACAGTCGTTCAACCGGAGCGCACAGCGGTGCACTCAAAACGCAACCGGTGTGAATTACCGGACGGCGGACAGCGGTGAAATACCGGATCGGTGCCGTGGCGCAGCGGAGACGTATCCAGTGGAAACCCCGGGTTAGTGTCACCACAGAATACATTTATAAATACATTGATTAATTAAAGGCAGGGTAGGTAATTTTTGAAAACTAGCAAGATTTTGAAAGTAGCATCCTCTGAGTGCTCCGCTTTTACCCGCCCTCTCCCCTCTGTGCTCCCTCCTAAAAACTCTGTTTTAACTCTGTCACCGGTGACGCGCTTTGAGTGTACGCAAGGAGTCGAAAACGAGCAGAGAGACGTGATTGGTTAATAAAAAACAAACGTCTTTTTTCATTGGTTGAAGTTTTAACAGGCTTACAGCTGCTACAGATGAGAGATTTTCTTTATTCCTTTATCAGAGCACATAAGATGTTCATTTTGGTCAGGACATTAAGACAATTTCAACTAGAAACTTAATAAGTGTCTCTGGAGGAAATTACCTACCCTACCTTTAACCAAAGGACTTCAAAGGCACAAAATACCAACAAAATTGCACAAAATGACAGAAAAATACACAAAAAAACAACAAAAAATTACCATATTGACAAGAAAATAGACAAAATGAATTCAAAAACACAAAACACATCAGATTGAAGTATATCATTCCGAAAAGCAGTGACTTACTAAATCAAGAGGCTCTTTTTAAAAAAACTGCTGTTTTGCACACTAACAAGAAGAAAACCTTTAGCCAGACATAGGCAACTGGTGGCCACATGCGGCTCTCGGTCTAAATTTGTGCGGCCCCCCAAACAAAAATTACAAATTCATGAAGTTGGAAGTTATATGAAGCCCAACATAATACACGAAATAACAAAATGTCAACAAAAGTAGACAAAGTGATAACAAAGACATTAAACAACCACTTAAACACAAAATGCCAAAAATAAAAAACAACAACAACATATACAAAGGGACTTCAAAGACACAGAAGGCTAACAAAATTGCACAAAAAGACAACGATATTACAAAATTTGTAACAAAAACACACAATAAGGCAACAAAAATTCACCACATTGACAAGAAAATAGACTAAATGAATACATAAAAGGACTACAAAAACAAAACCCTTTGTTCTTTCCTGTATTAATGCTCATATTGGTTATTTTTCTAAATTCTATAACACAAATGTTGATAATGTGGCCCTTGGATCAGACAATCCCATTTTTGTGATATCTGATACAAGTTGCCCATCTCTTTCTTTAGCCCTCAGGAGAGCCTTTCACTCATACCATTTAGTTAATAAAAACCCTAGTCCCTCAGTGCTGTAATGAATTTCATTTCACCAAGAGCGATGACATAATTAGAGAGCCGGAAAAAGCCTGGATTAACCAAGTCACTCAGACAACGCAGGGAAGCTCACTTTTTGTCATCGGGTTTTCATAGTGGGGGACTATAGGATGTGTGTGTGTGTGTGTGTGTGTGTGTGTGTGTGTGTGTGTGTGAGAACATTCCGTCATTCACAACATAGCAGCACCTGAGCAGGCACCAGCTGGCTGTGTGTGAGGTGCGCTCTAATTTAAAATGCATCACATTAGAAGCGACCCATAGCCTGTCACTGTATCGTTTCTTTATATACAGAAGTGTAAAGAGTACGGATATATCCTACTCAAGTAGAAGTACTGTTACTTGATTGAAATTGTACTTAAGTACAAGTAAGTCATGCATAAAATACTCAAGTAGCTACAAGTAAAATATAGTTAAATTAAATAGTACTAAAAATTAAAGTTACTAGTTACTAGATTCACCCCCAACGTTCATTTTTGGTAATAAATCTTGCCACGGTTCCCTTACAGTAAATATCTCATGTATAAACTTGAAAAGGAAGAGATAAAATCTTGCACAATAGGAACCTAATTTATTTTCCACAAAGGCATCTGTATGAAATAAAAGGTTTGTCAAAATGCAAAATGTACAATTCTTTAAAAAATTAATTAACTCCAATGAATTCAATTCAAAATTTAAAAAGAATTCTCAAGCTCTAGGTCTAATTATTTTACTTCTTCTAAAACGTACTTAAGTACAAGGAAAATTATTGATTTAGAAATATACAAGTACCCATGAAAGGAACTGAATTACAGTAACGTGAGTACTATACACTGAAAGATTACTCATTTCAATTTACCTCCCTTTAAAAAAAAATCCCCTAATAGAAAATACCTAATAAATCACTGCTTAAACGTTTCACTCTGTAAATACGCATGTAAAGAGGAATTGTGTTTAGGAGTCCTTTATTTCAGTTTTTGTAACCAGCACGAGTGTGGATTTTTCAGTTGAAGTTTGACCTTGAATTATGAGTATTTCTATTGCTCCGAGATTGAAGGCTTTTGTTTGTTTGTTGCTATTGTTTAAAACCCATTTCCCATTTGCAGGGAGAAATATACTTAAGAGAAGTGTTTATTCATTTGTAGAGATGGCTCCTACTGCCAAGTAGAGGAGACTTGATGGAAGCTCAGATTCATTAAAACTTAATTAATATGCATCATTATGTAAATGAGGGAGCAGTTAATGAGTTTTTAAAAGAAGCATTCCTTAATTAGTTCACTTTTAATGGCATCATCATTTATCTTTTTCTTCTTTGAAGCAGAATGATGCACTAGATGCAGGCAGCTCGAAAATGCTAATCTCCGTTTTATCATCTTATTTTTCTGATTTCCATGTGATAGCGATGACATCTCGAATCTTGTCGCTAATGAGGGACGTTTACATGTTTTAATGTCATATATTCCGAATCACGACACTGTAAAATTTCTGAGAAAGAAGGGAGGGAGGAGACCAAACAAGCAGAAAAGCTTATTGCATATTCTGTGAAAAGATAATTAAAAATGTATCGGCCAGGAGAAGTTAAATGCAAACCCTTAGGCTACTCACAAATGCACTGATTTTTTTTTTCTCCCGCAGCCCATTTGGAAATGGAGGAGAGAAGAAAAAAAAAAAAATCAAACTAATAGTTTCATTTCCCAGGGAGAACACTGGCAGGGTGTCAGAAGACTTGACAAAACCTGAAGACTTCTTACAACGTCACACTTCTGGATAATTGGTCCCTGACACTTCCTGTAAAAAGCTAAATTTCCTCTATTTTAACCAACAAAACAAAAAAAAAAAAAAGATCCTAATAAAATGTTCTTCACAGTGTTGCACCTTTACAAACACCCCGTTTTCCCCTCCTTTGTTTAACACTGCTAGATAAGGCCAAATGTAAACTACACAGGAAGCCTTGCTTTAGTCGGATTTCTGTCGCTTTCAAAATGCAGCAAAAAGTGTGAAAACAAAAGCTTCGGGTTAATATATTAACTCTGGGATTGCACCTTTCATGCATCGAAATGGACAAATAATTTATATGATTGCATGTTTTATGCGTTTTCATAAGGCGCCTTAACGCCGTGAACTTTGACCGCTTCGTTTCCACCCTGCCACATCATGTCCTCTGATGAACATTTTGATGGTTTTTGCCTTGCGAGAAATCAGTTGGAATGTTTCTTTGGGGTTGCCAGCACTGGGCAGTACAAGGCTTTTGCATTAACAATAAATTTATCATGCATGAGTGTGGGCCTCTCCCGCAAATTGATGAGTGAATATGAACAGGGGGAAAAAATGGAGGACAATGGCTTTGAAAGGGAAAGAGCAGACTTTGTGAAGTCAATTTTTTATATATTTTCACTTTTAATAGTTAACACTATTGCCTAAGCATAATGTGATTACCTTAACCCTCCATTTATCCTTGGGGTCAATTTGACCCCATTCAATGTTTATCCTTCACAAAACAAGAGTTGAATTTTTTTTGCGTCAAAATTTCCTAATTTGATGGCTACAGTTGATTAAGCATAATATTTTCTTCAATGAGCTGAACACATACTGTATAACATGCATTGGTGTTCCTCTGGGGTCAATTTGATCCCATTCAATGTTTATTTTTTAAAGAATAACATTTTTTTTTGTTGCTTCATATATTCATGACTTTTCCTAATTTGCTGGAGTACAATTGATTAAGCTTTACATAATCATGATTTTTTTGATTTTTTTTTTTTTGTATGTGCTGAACACATATTACACGCATTGGTGTTCTTCTGGAGTCAATTTGACCCCATTCAATGTTTATCAATAAAAAGATAATAGTTATTAGTTTTTTTTTTTTTGTTTTTTGTTTTGCTTTACATTCCATGACTTTTCCTAATTTGATGTGTACAATTGATTAAGCATAAAATTACGATGGCAATTTTTTCAAATTCATTTTTTTTCCAATGTGCTAAACACATATGGCACGCATTTGTGTTCTACTGGGGTCAATTTGACCCCATTTGAGTTTTGTCATTCAAAAAATAGTTGACTTTTTTTGGTTCATATTTCATGACTTTGTCTAATTTGATGCGTACAATTGATTAAGCATTAAATTATCATAATTTATTTTTATTTTTTTTCAAAGTGCTGAACACATTGCATGCATTGGTGTTCCTCTGGGGTCAACTTGACCCCAAGCTGTTTTTGGCTGTCAAGTAAAATTTGTTAGTAATATTTGAGGATAATAGGAGGGTTGAATACACTAGCTTAATATGTTTTCAAATTAAAATTATGATTATGATAATTATTATTATTACTATTATTATTAGGAGTAGTGTTGTTGTTCAAGTGCCTTTGTTTTGCTATTATTATCCCTCTGCTTCTTCTCACAGATGAAATGCAGCAGCCCCTCTCAATATTTAGATGTGCATTCCGGTGGAATCAATTCTCATAGACACATATAAATTATTGTTTAACGAGAAGCTGTATCCTATAAATTATTCAAAGCACCTGGGATTACAATACGAGATCAAATGATAGGAAAGAAAGAGCACTCTGCTGGAGGCAGCCCGCACACGAGCCATCACATCCCCAGTTTGATGTTCCACACAATCTGCTTATGCAGGAATAATTGGGGAGTAACAGACACCGTGTGTACTGATACAATGGCCCGGCGTTTGAACACCATATTTGGAGAGAGGTAATTGGGCCGCTGGACATGGTCAGCAATGTCACCCCGACTCGTGTACACGTTTGTCCTCCATGCTGGTTATTATGTAGGCTTCGGGATAACAAGGAAAATGCAATCAGCTTGTTTATTCTCGTCTGCAGGAACGCTTTCAAAACTTACAGTAGGAAGGAAATAAAAAAAAGGAGAAGTTAAGATGGTGCTGCTTTCCAACAACTGTGTTGTTGTTTTATTTTTTATTTTTTTGATCCTTCTGGATTAATTTGCACCATGTGTTTCAGCGGGTGAGAATAGAGAAACAGTAGAGTTTATTGTTATGTTACGGTGCCCTGATGTGTTGTAAAAAAAATAAAAAAGGACACTCCAGTAGATAAGGCGGAGCTGTTGTGTGGCATGTGACTGATGGAGAAACGGGATTTAAATTGAGTCCTCAGTCATAAAAGAAAGGAAATAAAAAATATACTGTGTGTCACTAAATTGGGGAGCAGTGGTGAAAAAAAGAGGGGGAAGAATAAGATGACAACGATCATGCTCTCAGAAGAACCCTGGGTGGCGCAGGCCTGTAGACGGAGGGCATCATGAGACTCTAAAGCAGTGGTTCTCAACCATTTCAGCCAACGACTTCCAAAATGTAGGTGCCAGAGGCTGGTGACCCCCACTGTACCCCCACATTTATTTATTTATCTGAATAATATCCACTGTTATCCAGGAAGTTGAATATTATTTGCACCATAGTATATAGTCATCTTAAAGATGTAAATCCTTGTTTTAATTAGGAAAAAAAAATGGATTTAAAGTGGTAGTGGTAAAAGGTGGTGAAATGGGATTTTAAAAAAACACAGAAATTGGTTAAAAGTTGCAAACTAGAGTGGCCAAAAATTCACAGAAAAGTGGTTAAAAGAAAAAAAAAAAAAAGGGTTCAAAATGTCAATACTGGCTTAAAAGTGGATGAAAAAAAGTAAGAACAATTAGTTTTAACTGGCAAATAATGGGCATGAAAAATAGTGAATGGCAAGTAGTAAATTGGCAAAATATAAGCATGAAATACGGTGAAAAGAGGTTAAAAGTGACAATAATGGGTCAACATATGTGACATTAGGTGGTAAAAGTGGTGGAAAGGGTTTATAAGTGCCGGAAACGTCTTGAAAGTGGAAAATATGGGCAGAAAAGGCTTTGAAATTTGATGGAGAAGTGGCAAAAATGGGAGTAATGTAGCAAAAAAGCGCTTAAAAGGAGGAAAAATATGGCAAGAAAAAGTGATGAAAATAGGTTAAAATGTGGCAAGTTTGGTGTAGTTGCATAAAAAGGCTAAAAATAAGCAAAAATTGGCTCAAGTTGTTCAAAAAAATAATCTTGGGATGCCATCTGGTGACCCCTGCCCAATGTCTCGCAACCCCAAAGTTGAGAACTCATGCTCTAAAGAATGAATGTGGTTTTGCTGAGTGTGTGTGTGGCTAGGCCTAAATTGGGGGGGTTGGGAGTACATAATTGACCTCCACAAATGGGTGAGGAGTGGAAGAGGTAAGAAGTGGGTGAGGGGAGGATGGTATAAGCATTGGGTGTATGTATTTTTGTATTTTTGCTTTTGCAGAATCGACTCCAGAGCACAACGGGAAAGCGTCACGGTAAAAATAATGAAACTGCTGCAAGCGGAGAGAGAAAAAAAAGTTGAGTTGGAGAGTAAAGTTGATGTCCAAAACAAGCGTGAGAGATTAGAACAGATGTGGATTAGTCTTTGTAAAAAAGTGCAGCAAGTTTAACAGGTGCTGCAATACCCACACTGGGGCGAGTTCTTCTTTCCTCGCATCGAGAAACAAAAAAAAAAGAAAAGTGGATAAAAAAGACACGGAAAGTGTAAAACTCAAGGAGGAAAGGGGATTAAGATGAAGGAAGGACGGGCCGTGGGGAAGCAGAGAGCCAGATAGAAGGAACCAGATCGAGAAAGCACGAGAGTGGGAGGAAAACAGGAAGAGAGAGATCATAGCAAAGGAAAAAGAAGGAGAACCAAAGATCATAAGAGATGGATACGCATTTGCACACGAGAGACAGAGGAAGAGGGGGAGCAGGAGACCGTAGGGGACTGTCCCCATTCCCGCACCCCACGCTGAGAGCTCCTCTCTTCGACCGTGCCACTTCCGATCAGCCGCGCAGACGACAAAAAAAAAAAAGAAGAGCTGCAGAGAGTGGCAGTGCCAGCTAAAGGCTGGATCCCTGCTGAATACTCTGACGAAAGAGCGAGAAGTTTGGGCTCTCAGTAGGCATGTTCCTCCCTCTCTTATTCATTTCAATTACAAGGGGCTTGTATTCCTGCAGGGCAAGGCCGTGTCGTGTGATCCACTGTAATGTAGCAAGGACGACACGGAGAAGACACGCTGATGCACCATTATCTGCATATTATATGGAGGTAGTTACATCAGCGGCTGGAGAACAGGAAGACGCAAGCAGCAAGTCTGAGCTGAAAGGTGGAAAAGGCTTAAGCAATAATGTAAACACATAAGCACCAGATTAGAAAGAAATTCAATGCATCTTAAATGCTATGAAAAACACCCTTTTATTGTTTTGGTTTTTTTTTCCCCACCTTGCTGTAAACCTGGGTTGCCTTTAAAGTGAGCGCTTTGAAATGGATGAAACTATTGATTTGATCACATCATGAGCAACAAACACTGGGGATGTACCATAAATACGTTGCCAAATTTGCCTCGTGTAGGAATTGCTATGTGTGCTTGAAATCCCATTCACAATGTATTTTATTTCCATTGTCACTGCACCAAAAAAAAAAAAAAAAAAGATATAATAAATCTCAATAAATGTTCAATAAAGATTTTTTTCAGAAAATCAGGTTACAAAAAGGTTCTCGTATACATGAATGCCTTGTGTTGCATTCTTCTTATCAGCAAGGGCTGTATTTTTAGAGCAGATTGACAAACTGTCTTATTTGTATTTATCGCATATGAATAGCATAAGCTGAATGTCAATGATTAGATGGCTTAAGTTCCCCTTCAGAGTTCATATCCTCCATAAAACTGTCCAATTATCTGTTCATGAGCTGAGGGCATGGATATGTATGCGTGTGGGTGAAAGCACGCCCAACACTGCCACCTAGCCTTTGATTGAAGGGGGATACGCTTATTCACATCTATTCTCCATCTCAGCATTCCATTTTTTTTTTTTTTTTTTTTAATTTTTAATAATCAGGGAGGTAAATTATTTTTGTCTTTTTTTATAACCCAGATTTGACAGTTGTTTTTGGAAAATGATCGTCAATGGAAGTCATGCTCTGCATTTTGAACTGTTTCTCATAATTATCAACACTTTAACGATGCAAAGATTTCAGTCGAAAACACAAAACGCACAACAGCCTGTTGTGAAGATTCTAGAAAGATTCCAGAACAGCAGCATATAATATTCATACCTTGTCAGTGGTGCGATTTATAATACCTCACTGTAAGTGAGTGAGTAATTTTTCGCTGTGTGAGTCTGAGTCGGAGCAGGGGGAGTTATTCTCTGCCTGATAACTGCCAAAATAACAGCAGATAATTAGGCCCTTTAGAGCGCTGGGTGTCTCTTAACAAAGGCACCTGCATTTCCTGTGGTGTTTGCCGTGCACCCCGAGTGATTGTCATTTTTAATCTAGCACTCCCGCTGAGACTTCTTCGGCAGCAGTCTAGTCTGTAGGGTGCCAGAGGTACCTGCATGGATGGGGATCACGTGGGCGTGCATGTGCATGCATGATGCGTGTGTGAAAAGTGTATCACTTAGCCCAGTATGATTTGTACACAAGAGCTGACATGCTGCTAATATTCGAGTATAAGAGTTACTTGTGCATCAATGTACATTAATGCATATGCATCATTTTTTGTTGTTATATTGCAGCTGTTTCTAAGATAATAAAATGATTCTTTTTTATTGTTTATTGTCAAAGCCAAGGGTGCATGCAGACTTTTAGAAACCATTTTACCCTCCTATTATCCTTGGGGTCAAGTTGACCATTCAATGTTTATCATTCCAAAAATAATAGTTGACTTTCTTTTTTTTGCATCATATTTAATGACTTTTGCTAATTTGATGGGTACAATTGATTAAGCATAACATTATCATGATGATATTTTTTTAAATATGCTCTACACATATTGCACACATTGGTGTTCCTCTGGGGTCTGTTTGACCCCAAGCTGTTTTAGCTGTGTAAAACTTGTCTGTATGTGTAATGCAATCTGTACGCTCTCTCTTTCTATCTATCTATCTATCTCTCGAAAATGTCCTCAAGGAAAAGGTCAATGAGGTTTTGGAACAGCTCTTTCACAGTGAAAGTGACACTGCAGGAAAGGTCATATCATCACCACAACCAATAGGGTTCATACTCTTGTGGCCATTAATGTTGTCAGTAAATTTGAGAAGATTTGGATGAAAACTATTCAAGATAAATTAATTCTAATTTAAGCGTTTGGTCTAATGGTGGCGCTCGTGAGCAGGTCAAGGTTTCATTATCAAGGGGTTATTTATGTATTCAACAAATAAAACAAAGTGCCTGACACCAAAATTTGGTCAACAATTTTCCGAAAATCATTTTCTGGAGGCAAATGTCCCTGGGGTCAGATTGACCCCAAGGGTTTATTGTGTTTGTAATATTTGAGGATAATACGAGGGTTAAAATATGGTTGGATCCTGTCTCATTCTAGAGAA
Organism: Gouania willdenowi; assembly: GCF_900634775.1. Classification (NCBI taxonomy): domain Eukaryota; kingdom Metazoa; phylum Chordata; class Actinopteri; order Blenniiformes; family Gobiesocidae; genus Gouania; species Gouania willdenowi. Next base: position 13,141,384 of record NC_041066.1, read on the forward strand.
AAGTAGGACATTTTATCTGTGCACTCGTTTAGCATTGGATTCCAATTCTCTCTCAATTCATATAGATGTGTTTTGAGTGATTTAGGGGTGAAAAGTGCACTAAACTAATCAAAAACCCAGGTTTCATTTTCTTTGACAGACTTTTGAAGTCATACTCACTTGCTGGTTTTATGGCCCACATTAATAACACTGCAGACAGTCTGAAAACAGCTCACTGATAGTCCAGCACTGCAAGGCTTCTGCGGATAGACATGATGACCTCCACTAAAAAACCTCCTCAGCCATTATTGTCCTTTGTCCACATTTGTTCCAGTTGTATTAAAACTGACTGACCAAATATTGTTGCTAATCAGCTGTTCCCTTAAGATCCTGAACTACTCATTTAAATATTTATGTTTAATTCATTTTTATTTTTTATTTTATTTGATTCATTTAACACAGTTTAATTTATTGTAATTTAACTTAATTCAATTAATTTGCTTGAATTGTTAGGGCAATGATTCCTAACCTCTTTCGGGTCAGTGCCCCATTTTTATATCTATTTAATAATAATAAATTTTTGATTTTAATCAGTATGTTTTTATCAATTACTAGACATTTCAAGTGACCCCCATTTTAATGTCAGTTGACCCAACATGGGGTCATGATCCTAATGTTGGAAAAACACTGGTTTAGGGTGTTGTGAATCTCTTTTATTCTGAGTGAGTAAAAAAACATAAGAAAGCAGAAATGGGACGGGGTCTTCAGGCACTTGTATAATGTAAAAATAGTTATTAAAAAAAATTGAAAAATTGTTACTTTTTAGCTCATCACTGTGCCAGTTTCTTAGTTTGACAATGTATACAGAACAGTTTTCACTCATATACAGTATGCCACTGAATGCAAATTATCTATAAAATGTTTATGACTTGTATAATCACAATAACTTAAATCTATTGACTAATTGGTGTTTGATTTTTATGTGAACAAAAGCAAATGTTGTGCTCATAAATCACCTTTTTGGCTTCTCTGGCATTTTCTTTTTAAATAATGTACATTTTCTATTTAAAAAAATAATAATATTCAAACAGAAGGTCTGCCCACAATTAATAAAATAGTAGTGAATTATATATACTTTTTTTTTTTACTTAAAAATAGAAATACATAAACATGCAGCTCATATGTAGGATGAACACAAAGGTCTGCCAATACTAAACTGTGATTATCAGGTAGTTTCAGTAAAGTGTTGTCACTTTTTTCCTCACTTTATTCTTATTCTCCCAATTTCCTGATGATAAAGAAACAAACAGCGAGCCAAATAAACTTGTGGCTGTTCCTCTCCGGTGCAGCCATCCACATCCATGGACTGTGCCAGGTTTGGGAAATGTTTGGGAATTGTTTACCCCCCCCCCCATCACCACCACCACCCAGTTCCCTAACTCTTCTACTTCTACCCACGTCTTCCTCCACCACCCACCCTCCCACATCACACACACAAGAATCCCATCCTCATCGCTCTCTCTCTCTCTCTCCTCCACCATTTCATTCTTACCCCACCCACCCCCTCCTTCTCTTTCGACAAAATGAGATGCCCGTGTCTGATCGCCTGAGCCAATTTGCAGACCCATGTGGCACTCTTCCCTTCAGACCTGGGCATTGTGCCTCCCGCTCTCTGGCAAAGAGGCGAGGAATTATTTTTATCCCCCAAACACGCGGATATGCACCGATGATTTCCAATGCCTGCCTCGCACATTGTCAGGGATGATTTTGGCCAGGTGCCAAACCTATTATATTGATCTCTCTCTTTCTCTGTATTTCAATAGCTTCAGACAATGCAGATTTACTGCAGAACATATTAGGCAAATAAAAAATCACTCTGAGGCACTAAACTCACTGAAACTGATGGTACGCAGGCATCTGTGCGTCTACCCATGCATGAGAGCGCTAATGGCTTGTCCTTAAACTGTGTTATAGGAGTAATATCCTCTAGTTTGGTTTGTGTGGTATCTTAGCAGCGGCTTAGCATCCAGCATTGTCATCACTTCACCTAAGATTCACCTATTTTTTAAACCAAATGTCTAATTACATTCTGACACAGTCTCATCTTGTGATTCAGTATCATAACATCCAAGGCATTTTCCCCCCTTTTCTCATTTTATTGCTTTTGGCATCCAGACCTTTTTCCTTGGAGTGCCTTGCTGGCATGAAGGCTCCAAGCTTTGGTTGGAAAACGACAAGACCTCCGATGTTTGCAGATGCACACACAGGAATATTCAAATATTGAAACTGGCAGAAAACGGGCTGTCAGCTAATGAGCGCGTCTATGAGAAATTTATTTAGTTGTTTCCTGAGAGGGAAATCACAGAGAATGGCTAAATGGGAGCTCTCCGAAGAGACTCTGCAGCCGGCTCGGGGCTCAGCGGTGAGACCATGTTGGGAGGCCAGCGGATTGGATGAACATTGTCTGTCTGCCTCGATGCCAATGTCATTAGTGTTGAGGACTCAGAACGACCACGTGTTCCCTTTTGATTGCCATAAGAGCCCCGGAGCCAAACAAAGAGCCAAACAAAAGGCTGTGAATAGACTTGGAGTAGAGGTCATAACAGCCATAGGGAGACATCAATAGCAAAGCTTTTGGTGTCCCTTCGACCAGTCAATTTCAGTCCGCTCGGGGCCATAAAACACTTTAACAAGAGAAAACATACTGTATCGATCAAGCACAGCTAATTGATTGATCGTAAACAGTTGATTTTTAGATAAAGCCCCTTTAGCTATGAGCCAAGTATATGCTCTATTGAAAATAAACAGCTAGCAAATTATGTGGCTTTACGCGGACAATGTTTGACCTTTGCACACAACTATGCAACCTTTTATCTTATCTACAATAATAACATTATGCAGTCGTTTTTATTAATAAGGTGTCATGAAGGCTGTCATTAAGTCTTGTTCATTACCCTAAGCCTAACTTTCACCTCCAACTCTAACCTTAACCCTACCCTTAACCCTAACCTTAACCCTAACCTTAACCCTAACCTTAACCCTAACCTTAACCCCACTAGATCCCTCCACCTGACCCAAAAAATGCCAACATAGCTCCAAAGGTGTCACAATTTAGCCAGCGACACTTAATGACAGCCTCCATGACACCTTATTCATGCTAATAAATGATGACAGCTTAATGTCAGCCTTATGTATAACATTTCAAGTAAAGTGTTACCATTAGTTTGTTTGTGATCCAGTTCTGTCAGACTTTACACAGACCAAATTTTGACCCTAAATAAGTGTTTTTGAAGCATAAGATAAACAAACCAAAGTACATTGTAAGTTCAATGAGTTGGTTAGTTTATATAACCACAGAAATATCTCATAAAACAGAGCAGTTGTCGACATGGTTGGCTAATCAGCAAAGAGAGGGGTCAGTTGGACTGGGTTTGTTGGAATTGTGGCCACAACACAACCAGATGGAAATACTTCCAATAGCATATATGGAGTAACTTTAGGATTTGCTTGATATTTAATAACAGTCATTGAGTATGATTTGTATTGGTTATTTTCCAGCCCAGTAGCATCATGAAACTATGACGTAAAGATAATCTATTGTTACTAGGATTGCCAACACGATTTCCCCAAGTTATTTTCCTAACCAGAACTAATTACCATGAACCGTTGCCATTTCCCCAGCTCTAATAACCAACCAGTTATTATTAGCTGTATTAGGTCATTTTCTATAACTTTTTAGCACATTTTCACGCACACAAAAAATTCGGAAATCATGTCAAAACAATAGATTAATTAACGTCACAGTTTCACAATCCCCCCCTGTGAGATTGTGTTACATATTCAAGGAGTCAAACAATCCTCACTTAGACTATATTTGATATACTTAAAGACAATTTCAGGGATTCACTTTAGTTTTAAAACAACTCTTTATAGAATCTTTTTAAAAATGCAAACATTTTTATACATGAGAAAAAGACCTTGGGAATTGTATTGATACGTTCGTACCACGTATCAGAAATGACTTGCTTTTGCAATGATTGATACAGTTTAGCGCTTTATTCCTACACTGAAGTAGTCCCAAAGCATTTTACATATCAGCTCATTCACACATACACACACCAATGGGACTGAGCTGCCATGCAAGGCGCCAGTCAACAACTGGGAACAATTTAGGGTTCAGTGTCTTGCCCAAGGACGACTGGGATTAAACCCCCAACCTCTCGATCAGAAGACCACCTACACTATGGACAAAATACAGACTAGTTTTCTGCTTTACATTAAGCATTTGAATAATCTGCCCATCAACTTTTGGGGCACAGATACTGAATCTCCACCAAATTGGATACAATTTAGTGCAAGTGGACTAAAAAGCTACAGTTCAACCACCAAATCAGCCGTGGAATTTGAATCAAGTGGCACAATGTTTTCCTCTGACCATACATGCTCCGCTCATGTTTCACAACTGTGTTATTACCATTGGTCTCACTTAATTTACTGCACAGATTCGCTGCTGCTGTGAAATAAACTGAGAAAACCCAAGTGAACTAAGAGTGGAAAGAAAGGCGATGTTCAAAAAAATACAAAACCAGTAGATGATTTTGGATTCTTAAATACAGAATTACATTATTTGAGTAATTCACTCAACTTATATTGTATAAAATACATTGTTATGTTATATTTCTGCCTTATTGCTGGTAATGTTGGACGCCAAGATCAAGATTGAACAACTACGTTGTTGTTAAGTCTGTGTAATATTAGATACAGGTAATATACTGTATAAAAACTATATAACGTATATTATAATCTTTGTTTATACAATGTGTAAAACAGATTTTCGACATGAAGAGCACGTGGGTCAGAAAATGGATGGATGGGGTTTTCAGGTAGGTCTTAAGCCATCTATTTATTTGTTACTTTATGATTTTGTGTTGTCCTGGCCTTTTATGTTGTTTCTTTCTGATTTTAAACTGTGTTGTGAAGCACTTTGTTGCTTTTTGTCTGTGAAAGGTGCTATATGAATAAATGTTACTTACATAAAACATGAGCACATTAGATAAGCAGGCTAAATAAACTTATGTGATTAACTCGACTAAAGTGTGATTTATGTTGCTGCGTCACATCGGCATATTTATTATTATTACTATTATGATTCTACAGTTTCTGTTTTTTGCACCATCCACCAAGTCAAATTCTTGTATTGTTCAAAAATCTACTTGGCAATAAAATTATTATGATTCTTATTGTAATTGCTTGGTCTTGGACTTGCATATGCCTTGTTTGGACCAGGTTTTCGCTGGTAGTTAGCAGTAAAATGGTGTTGCTACAGTAGGAATCAAACAACGTGTTGAGACTTCTCACTCTCACAAGTGGTGACCAGGTACAATAGAATTTAAAAATGCAAATATCAGGCTTGGGACTTTGTTTTTTTTTTTTTTTTTGGCTTCTTCTTAGATCTAACTTGGCAGAGCCATTTTAAGGTTTGCTATTCATGAGCTAAAGTGGCAGTTGTGAGCAACACCCAGGTGAAGCTAAACGGTAACAATTTAAAAGATGATTTCATCAGATAAAATGCTAGCTGAGTCATTATTTTTCGACTGAACTCATATTTTGCATGTCGTTGGAAGATCATTGTACCAATTATAGCACGAGTATGTATGTTACATATCTTTATAGTGGTATTTGTATGATAAATAATCCATATATTGATCTATACTTAATTAAGGCAAACTAATTTATTTTCTTTTAAATGACTATATGAATATATTGCCAGAGGTGAAAGTAACAAATTACAAGTAGCCACGTTACTGTAATTGAGTTGCTTTTACAGGTACTTATACTTTTTTGGAGTATATTTGTATTTAGGTATATTTTAAAAGAAGTAAAGTAGTTTGTTACATTTCTACGCCCAACCGTTACTTACTGTATTTTTATTTTTATTTTCAAATGATGAACGGAAATATGTACAAAGCCCCTAAAGAGACACAGGTGTTTTTTTTTTTTTTTTTTTTTATTGCGTGCTCACTTAAAGGTTCCACATGAGCACGTGATTCTAATACGTGTTCGCATAAGGGGCAAGGATGTTTTAAAAAAAATGTTTATTGCGTGCTCACGTAAAAGTTACACGTGATCATTTGATACTTGTATTGCGTAAGCAAGCACGTAAAGGTAATCGTAAAATCCTAAGTACATATTGGATGACAAAAATAAATTAAGTTTAATCGGTCAAGATTTGGTCTCTTTTTAAGTTTATGCCATTTATTTATTATCGAAAATAAACATAGGAGGTGAAAGTAACAAGTAATTTTGATTTTGAGTACTATTTAGATGAGCTACTTTTTTACTTGTACTTGTGTATTATATGTATAACTTACTTAAGTAACTTCTAATTGAGTAGTATATTATCAGTACTCTTTACACCTCTGTATATTGCAGTGTGTTTGTGTTATTCCTTTTTATCAACTACTTTCCCCCTAAAATATGTTTTGTTATACATTTGATACATTATTAATAAGTTCACCATTCGTATTTTCACGTTAACAGTTGCTTTGAATCAACTGTTTCCTCAAAAGTGGTTAAAAAAAAAAAAAAAAAAAAAAAAGCGTCCTTCTTTGTTCGATTAAAAGTATTCAAAAAAAAAAAAAAAAAAAAGACTACATTGTATTCATTTTTAGATTTTCTTTCTTCCTTCTCAACCCCGTTCTGCCGATTCAAAGGGCCACAGAGACTTCATGGTAATGGAAAAGCATAATGGGAATCAGAGAAAGTGCAGAAATGTTGTGGCTGATATTGCTTTGGTTGATGTCCAACACAAGATGGGGTAATATATCAGAGAGGCTGTTGAAAGTCATTATAGGATTCATTATATGATGTCGATAAAAAACAGAGCGATCCACCCGAGAGTCCAAAAATCTGCTACAAACCAAGTTACAGATCAGACAGGAGTATCTAAGCACCGCTCTGTGTTGCTGTTTGTGCCTTCTGCCATATGCAACTCATCTCAATGTGTCCATCGCTTCCTCAATCTCTTTTTATCTCCCCTTTTCTTTTCCTCGTCTCTCTCTCTCTCTGGTCATTTTCAGCCTTTCTCAATGCCTCCACACACATAAAATGGAGGGCAGCGGTGAGGTTCCAATTCAGAACTCATTTGTGGCGCTGCCGGCCCCCTACCCGCTCAGCAGTTGCAGAGGGGACCCAGGGGAGCCCTATCACAGCTCTATATGCAAATGTGCTTGCACCTGGGCAACAGCGTGGGCATGCTGGGACCAGGAGCTTATTTATGCAAATCTCAGGGAGACAGTCACAGCACAACACAGAGATGGCCATAGACACTGGTGGCCGCATCTCACAGACAGCACCAAACGACTCGTGGAAAAAAAAAAAGAAACATGAAGGTTGTGGACTAAGTGGCATGGAAGTGACAGAGTAGGAGATTAGGAAACATGGAGGAGAAGTAAATAAACATTTTACGTTAGATTAAAATTACTTTACGTACATGTTAGAGCTGAGTTACTCGTGAAAACAAAACGAAAGCTGGAATGTTTTACAGCAAAGATCTTCTGGTTTTACAGTCCAAACAGCCTCGCTTAACGAACACACATTCGTTTATTATCACAGCATCACTGGCAAGAGGCAATAACGCCGAATGGTTTAACTTGCTCAACAGTGAAAAGAGAACAAAACCAATCTTTGCGTCTCAGCTGGTCACGTCTCCCCGACTGGGCCGCACCACCGTGCGAGACATCACACGAGAAAAACGCAGCCTTCCCGCTCACTACGGGTCACATTAATGTGCAAATGTATGCAAGAAAATTTGAGGAAAAAGCCCAAATTACTGAGCCAAATGAGGTAGCAGCACTCAAATTGTTGGGATTGTGAATAATTACTGCATGTTTTGGGAAAGTTTTCCTAATTTCCTGTGAAACAATTACTTGGGTGGTTTAATCAAGGAAATCCAAATGTGGTGTGAAGTTATTGTCTTTCAACAGTGAGGAGCGTCTGAGTTGCAGTTTTCTGAACTGAATGGGTGGACATTAAAATTTTACATACTAGTCATTAGTTTACTTTTTTCAAAATGTTATGAATGATATTCACAGTGACAGTTTCTTTTTTTTTTTTTTTTTTTTTTTAACTCATTATCTACAAAAACTCTGGCCAAGCAACTAGTTATTAATTATACAACAGAATGGCTTTTATTTAAGTAACGTAGTTAAAATCCTAATTTGGATAGTATCCATGCCAGTTTTGTCATTGTTGGGGTGGGACAATACCCTGAATTCATGATAGGATAGACTATAATGGGCTAGCAATAATAATACGATATTATTGGAAAGAAAAAAAACTAAAGAACAAAAAATTGCACTTACGCCGGGTAAAATCTTTTCAACTCAATACGAATATAAAAAAATCTATAAAAACCAACTATAACAATCTGGTGTGTAGTAGTAATCTGTTGATACATCTTATGATTTAACATTGTGATATATTGTCGCACATAATATTATCGGCCCACCTTTATTCTAAAGCAATGCTGTGGCACAAATGATCACATTTACATAAACATTGTAACAAATGCACAAAATACAAACTAAGAACTCTTCTCTTTATATAGAATGATGAACCAATCCAACTTTAGTCATAAAGCACTTTAAAAACCCAGGAAGAGGGGGACAAAGTGCTGTACAAAGTGACAAAAGAGCATACATACACTGTAAAACAAACAATAAAACAAAACAAAATATAAAACAGTGCACATAAAATCAATGCAATTTAAAAACCATACACCAAAGTAAAAAGATGCGTTTCTTTTTTTTTTTTTTTTTTTTTTAAATAAATTTAAAAACAGGCATAGATGAAGCCTCTCTGATATGAAGTGGCAGTGCGTTCAACAGCTTCCACAACACCTTGTCCAAGTAGAGATCATTACTATTTTGTAATTATTAAAAGTAGCTAAGTATGTGAAGTAGGCCATTATTACCAAATTGTAGACTAGTGTTTGCAAAAGATCATTACTTAATTATTCATGTTAGCAATCATTTTAGCATGCTAATCATGATAGTTGAATGCGCAACCAACTGTCGCTTAATAATTCTTTTTTTTTTCTTACTTGTCTGCACATGCTGTCAAAGGTCAACACTACAAGAAGAGCAATCTTTTTTTAGACAGCAATGCATTTTATTTTTTATTTTTTTGTTATTGCAATTAAATAAATTGCATTATTTTATTGCATAACTGTGACCATCACCAGCCCTCCCTATGGAAGCATAAGAAAGCTTAATAATCCTATTTCCAACACTCATAGGTCTATTTATCTAGTAGCAACATCGTAAATTTGAAGTAAGCACTGTAACCTTCGTGAGGTCCGAATGATAAACTGAGCCTTAGAGAAAACTAGCACATTTTGCTAATATTTACCAGTTTTGCCTCATGTCTTATCCATGTGGTAGTTCTAAAGGATCTAGATTGCAAGAGAATAAGTTACATTTATGAAGACAATTTGATTTGTTTGAAAAAAAAACCTGCTTTTCGATTCCTTGGTATTTTTTTTTTGTCTTGGATGAACCATTAAAAATGTCCTCAAGGAAAAGGTTTACCATCAGTGAGGTTTTGGAACAGCTCTTTCACAGTGAAAGTGACAGTACAGGAAAGGTAATATCACCACCACAACCAATACCAAATTATGCTAAAGGCAGGTGATACTAAAATCCGGAAACATGCGGAGACTTTTCGGAGACAGTGAATGTGTCCTCGTACTGTATTCACAGGCTGTAATATCATAAAGTTTATCATTGCAGTGGTTGTTAGAGCTACTCTCTTTACCGGGGAGCAAAAATGTATTTATGGTTATTTTTTCAGAGTTTTTTTAAGCTTTATTTACCGACAAACAGTTCCTCCTGCATTCCACCAGGTAGCGGCACTGCTAGGAAACGCTTGTTTTTTTAAATGTAATTGTTTTATTGAAATCATAGTGTATGGGGAGGACATTCATAACAAAGTATGATCAGAATCAGAATGCCTTTATTGTCATTATACAATTGTACAACAAGATTATTTGGCTTCACCTTAAAGAGCACACAGCTAAAAAGATAAACAGAAGACATATATAATAAAGTACTGTAACTCTAATTAAGGTATGATGGGCTAAGTATGGTAGGAGTTATTTACAGGTAGCAGCATAGTAATTATGAATAGATACTGCAGAAAATAAAAAAAATATATTTGCACAGTATGAAATGTAAAGCTGTTACAGGAATATGAAATATAATTATTGCACAGTATGAAGTAAACTATAGCAGGAATATAAAAGTGTAAATATGATAATAGCAACATTATAATTACAGACATATCTACTAATGCACATGATTGGAAAGCAGTAGGAAGTAACCGCCGGTAAATAAAGCTCAATAAAACTCCAGAAAACAATCGGAATAAATAATTGGGTTAGGGTTTTAGAATCATAAAGGCTACAAATAGTTACTGTACGAGCTACCTTTACCAAACATCACTATTAAATGTTTGTACCTACGACGACAACATATAATCCAATGCTAAATGTTCATATTTATGTTCTGATACACTAGCTGAAAACATTGTAATTGCTGAGGAGCTTTGAAGAAGTTAGCAGCTTATTGTGCACTTCACAAATGAACAAGGGGAAAAAGGAAGAAGAGATGGATAGGGGTATGGATGGAGGATGGAGGGATTACTATCCGGTCCAGAAGTGCCACGGCAATATCCGTCATTGTTGTGTATTTCTACATAACAAGTGTCCATCCACGAGGCAATCTCACCTCAAGAGAGTGATCTGTCTCCTCTCTCCCCTCACTAAGAGGCTGAGGCTTTATCAGTAAGGCCATGATGAATTCTCAGCCGACACCCACTCCGTATGGGCCCTGAGTGAGCATGCATTTAAATGAACCCTCTCTTCCTCTGCCTCACACTACACAAGGATGTCTAAACTCTCTCTCTTGTCAAGCACTACATCAAACACAATAACAACAGCCGTCCCAGCTCTCCCTCATCCCCTCCCTTCCATTTTCTAGCTTTTTTTCTTTAACTCATTTTCTTCTCTGACATTTTTCTTCTCTGGTCCACATCACCAGACTCCTTTCATCTGCTATTCATGATGGACTCATCTACATTTTTTTTTTTTAAAGCACCTTACGTCACATCCAAGTTTGTTACTGCTCTCAATCAAACCACAAAGAGGAGCCAGCCATCACTCTTAAACACCTCGTTTCTTGTTTATTTTTTTCTCTTCTCCAGAAGTTTGGAATCAGAAGGTGAGAGGCAGCGACTCGGTGATCAGAGCATCAAAGCTGCCAGTCAGGCCTCAGGCTGGTTCATCCGTCTCCAGGTGAATTAAAACACTGCATCATCTCACTGTTGAAAGCACAGAATGTCAACCTAGTTGACCAATAAATATAGGGCACAGCTGAAGGAATTGGATCCTTTAATCACTCATGTAATAGCACATGGTTGTGATCAAAGCCTATGATCAATGATGGAAAATCTGACTATTTTCAGTGAGTTTCAAGTCTCATCTTCTTAACTTAGTATCACATGGATCCTTCTATTTCAACCATTTGATTAACAATTAAAAATGGGTTTTATATATATATATATTTTTTTTTTTTTTTTTTTTCACAGATTGTGTATGACTAAAGAAACCTTAAAGCTGATATCTGGAGTTTCTGAGAAATCTATGTTTATGTATAATTCTTTTAAAATTCATAAAAATACCTAACTAGTCTTTTACTATGGTCTACTGCTGGTGGTCATTCATATACATTAATGTATGCAAGTCCCTCCTTTTTCCTATAGACCCCTATACAAATGGAAACGATTGCCGAGTGCGCCCAGCCAATAGGCTTCGACTTCCTGTTTTTGAGACTGTCAATCAAAGTGAATGTGAACTGTGGAGAGAAACAAGGCCGCAAGTCACAACAGCAAAAAGGTAAATATGATTTTGGCTCTTACCTGACCCATAGACCTATATCAATGTGACCCGAGGTGACCTTGTTATGTCCCGCGATGCGCGTGCAGAAAAGTAGAGGCGTGGCTTCTGGTAGATTGGCAGAGGCAGTGGGAGGAACTGGAGCTGTTGAGGGCGGGACATTGAGACGTCCTCTCAGAAACTCTGGATATCAGCTTTAAAGCAGGGGTCACCAACCTTTCTGAAACCATGAGCTACTTCAAAGTTACTGAATAATCTGAAGGGCCACCAGTTTGATACACACAGAAATACTACTACAACTTCCCAGTTTCACTTTAATTAAAGGGAAATATAATGAAGACATTGTATCTACTTAAAAAGTTAGGAAATACTAAAGTTTCAACATGCAACCCTTTCAAATTTCATTTTCAAATGACCACTTCTGAGACATTTCATTGTGAATCATCAGAATCAGAATTCCTTTATTAATCCCAGGGGGAAATTGATTTTGTTACAGCCACAGAACACATCACAAATAAAAGAATAAAAACGTTAGAGACAAAAGAGAGAATAAACAATGAATAAGTGTATAATTAAGTAAAATAATGTTAAAAATAGTCATGTTCCTATTTTACTAGCCACTAATTGCTCTTTTACTAACCAAAGTATATTTTATTTTTCTAGAAAAAAAAAAAAAACAAAATTTACAGTATCTTTAATGAAATCCAATCCAAATACTTGCTGTAAGAACAGGCCTGAGGGCACCTCACATGGTCCGTGGAGGCTACACAGGGCCTGCGGGCACCGAGTTGGTGACCCCTGCCTTAAAAGGACCTCCACTCTTTTACAAATGTGGCCCAAAACCTTTGAAATGTTAACCTCTAATTTTAAAACCTTCACCGTTAGTATTAACTGATTAATTGATATCAATTATTTAAATTCATATTTGATTTACATTTGGCACTTACCTCCTTGAACCAATTTCTAAATCAAACATGTGTCTTATTACCCACTAAATACTCTGCTATATTGAATAACCAGCCGACAGACTGCACTGTCAGTCCTATTGCGCAGGGTTGGTGAACTTACATGAAAACTATAACATTGAGTCATCTTGATTTCATATTTTGCAACATGTGCCAACTACTAATGTGGCAAATCTGCTTTATTGCTTTACTGCTTTGGAGAAGAAAAAAAAGTTGCTTTATGGAAGGAAACAGATGTTTTTCAGCTCAGCAGGGGCTGCACACCCAGAGCTACTGGCAATAACTGATGGTAATCAAGGGCAAATAAAAGATGACATTAAATAACGGGAGGAAATGATAAATCTTTTCAGGCAGTTATCTCGTTACTTTTCGTACCGATCTACTACAGTTTATTCTCTAAACACAGGTATTTAAAAAATCACCAAATGTTCTTTTGTATTGATCAGTTACTGATCGTTCTCTCTCATGTGATAATTATCTGTACTCTAAAACATCTTATAACAAATCACAATTATTTTCATACTGTGACATGCTTGAGTAGTGAATAAACTAAATGTAGTAATGCACCTGTTTTTATATTGGTATGAGAAGGGAAATAAAAGGAGCCGCAATAACATTGGGCTCAAAGACAAAAAAACAGTAGTAATGAAAGTCTTTCATGAATCTCAACTTTCAAGTTGTCATGAAATCAAAATAAGTGATGTATTTGTCTTTTCAGTGCATAAACAGTTTATCTCGTTTATAGTCAAGAGCTGTAAATTAATTCATGTTTAGATTTTGTTTCGTTTTTACAGAGGACGCTTAAAATTTGCAGCAAATACAAAGAGTTGCCGTTTCCATCTCACAGCTCATCATTGGTGACAGCAGATCTCTATGTTTCTGTGCCCAACTTGCATGTTCTCCCAAAGCGTGCATACAGTACATATTGATGTGGGAACTGTACATTTCCAGCAACACCAAAAACAATTGGTTGTGCCCAGTCTTTGGCCAATGTAGGACACCAGTAGTTTTGCAGTGTGTCTATAAAAGGATTGAGTCTGTGTGAAACGGAAAACATGTCATACATTTCAATATCATGCTACATTTATAATCTATAGGATAGAAAAAACCAGAACAATTGGATTAGCAGAATTAGGTAGAGGATTTTATTTATTATTTTTACTTCTTTTTTTTGTTTACGGTATTTAGTAATTGACATGTAGGATAGCTATGTGTATGTAAACGTGGGTGTGTGTCAGTGCAGTTTAAAAAAAAAACAACCAATATTTAGAAACAGTTGGGTTTACGTGTAATTATTTATTTTCATGATTGGTATACGTAACAGCATTATTAATTCGTTTGCTTCTTAGAAAATTCTTATAATGCAGTGATGCCTCCATCTGCCTATAAAACAGTTGTTAATACAGGTGCTAGTGAGGTTGTCTTTAGGCTGAATCAGCAGGCTGTGTTTCCTCTTGTTCCCGAGCTCCGGTAATTAGCTTCTGAACCTGAATCATGTTCTTGGTCCTCTGAAGAATCCTTGTAGTGCTTATCACAATAAAAATAAAAAAAATAAAACAGATGTATCTATTCTGACCTTCTATTGCTATTATCTAAAAGGTGCATAATGTGCCCACACTGAGTATTTGGCAATCTTCCATGTGCTCTATAAAAAAGGTGTCGATTCTTATGTATTTTTCCTATTTTAATGTAGGACATGGAGGGGCTAGCACGGCTGTGGTCATGGCGGCGGCAGTGGTTGTGAATAGGCAGCAATTAACGTTTTGCTAATGGCCTCCCTCTCATTATCGTTGAATCAACAGGCCTGTGCTAATAAACCTAGATTAGCAGGACAGCCTATATACCCTCTCCCACTGGGAGGAGCTTCAAGGTCCCTCTGGATCTACAACGCACTCAATGGCCTGCCAGAATCCACAAGTCCAAAGCAGTCCCTGCCAATGTCACTAAATGTTTTTCATGTTGGGCTAGTGTTTACGCATATTATAACATATTTATTCAGAAATAAATAGACGTAAACTCTACAGGACACCTCAAAGATACCATAAACTGATGTGCTGCACTCATTGTTAGAAATACGGTTTTTATAAAATATTTTTTAAACCAAAGATAGATGATAAAGGTGACAACCATACATTGTTATTTAGGGCCCTATAAAATCCACGTTAACTGAATTGCGGACGGAATCGACCAATGCGGAAACTAAACTAAACCAAGAAACGATTTCATATAGAGAAATGTTTCTGGGGACCTCTTATTAGGTGCACAGCCCACCCTCCTCCTATCCTGGTCACATTAAACACCGCCTAAACCACCTGAAACACCGTCTAAACTCACCGACTCCTAAATACAGAGCCACCAGTGCCCGCTTAACTTTGCTGTGCCTGTGAAACTCCGTTCGTTTTTCGTGTAGAGCAGTGGCGTTCCATGATAACATGAGTCAGCTTTAATCAGCTTCATCTGCTCAGCGTGTTTAAACAACATCTCATCAGAGCTACAGAGGATCTGTGGGAAAAGTTGTTCTGTTGATGTGCGTCATTGAATGATGTCATCAAGATAATCTAAATTCGGTTAATTTCAATAAAGTTGATCAAAACTTAATCAATAAACTTGATCAGATTCAGTAAACTATTGATTCCTAAGGGTAATTTGCAACTGGATGATATTAATGCTGTTCTCGTACATCTTCTTATGACATGAATAATTAAAAAGAAGTCAGAATAATTCATGTTACAATTTATATCTACCTTTTAATTGTATCTTACTTTATTTTTGACATACAATTGTGTTTAATTATACATTTTTTATTTATTAGTATTTATTTTGTTTCCTCACAGGAGTTAAAAACGAATATAATCATAAAAAAAAAAAAAACAATTTGGGAAAAAATAAAAATTGTATAGGGCCATATTTATTGCAATACACAGCTGCACAAAAATAATTGTTTTTTTAATTTAGTACTGTATGCACTCATTTCATAATACAGAGGCAAACTCTACAGTGTACCTAAACATTTTTTGAATTTATTCGTCATTAAATATTTCATGAGTAATATAGTTGTCTGTCACATTTTATTTGCATTAGTAAATAATTGTGCACATTTACAGATATTGTACATGATATTAGTGACAACACGTGTTATAAAGGCTATTTTGCACAATAGGTGTGCCTTCAGATTTTTACTTGTCCGTTGGTGTGCCTTGGGCACAAAAAGTTTGGGAACCACTGCCTTACACCCAGTGTTGTGCTAGTTATTGAAAAAAACCTACTTTATCGTTATTGATAAGGATTTACATTTCTTCCAAGCCTTTAAAGCGGGAACGTACCATGATCAGGATGATTGATCCAGATAACTGTCAACATCTGGCAAAGAGGACACTAGGCATTTGGCAGAGGTTTGTGCTCCGAGTGCTCGTTACCAATATTCCCTGTAATTCACCCTTGCGTTATATTCATTTTTACACTGCATTCTTTTGAACAATTGATTCCCAGGTCTATGAATCATGTTTCATGTTCTCCTTGAACTTGAGTGTGTTCTCCGCAGACACTCAGGCTTCCTCCCACTATCCAAAGAACATGTACATTAGGTCAAGTGGAGTATGAAAATTGCCAGTAGAAGTGAATGAGTGTGTCAGTGGTTGTCTATATGTGGCCTGTGATAGACTGGTGTACCTGCCTTATGCTCAACAGGTGCTTGTGAAGAACACAAAAAATCACATGTAGAGATTCCTTAAAAACAACACTGTTGCAACACATTACACTGCATTTAATATGCCGAGTGGTTTTCAAAAAGGACAAACTAAGAATGGTGAGGGTTGTAAACAAGAGATGGGCAACTTCTACCATGGTGGGATCCACAAAAATGTGATTTTATGATCTGTGGGCCAATATTCACATCAGCATTAGCACAGGAGTTTAGTCTGATTTTTTTGTTTTGGTGTTGCTCTGTGCATTTTTGGAGTCATTTTAGTATATGTCTGTTATTTTGTGTGTTTTCAAGCTACATTGTTGATCTTTGTTGTTGTGGTGAAAACATTTTGGTATTTTTGTATAAATATGTAGCCATTCTATGTGTTTTGGGAAATAACTGTGTGAATATTTGTGTAATATTCTACACATTTAGGGGTCTGTGTATTTTCTTTCATTTTGTGTTTATTTTAGGGTACATGGGCATGAACCAGTTGCCCATGTCTGGCCTAGACATTGAGTTTATAAATGAGTCAATGACCCATATATATCCTCAGTGGGTTTTCACTGCATGATAATTGTTCAAATACACTTCATTGCACCAAATTCGCAAGACCAACATGATGGAAACAAAAATTAGATATATTTTAGAGGACTACAAAACACTTGGGAAGTCACACCAACTTGAGTAGAAAAACAAATTTGAATAAATTTAAAGTGAAAATTCCTATATAGGAGAGGTACTACATGGATGATGTCTTTTATGCATTTAAACCTTTTTTTAACTGAAAGAAATTCAGTTGGACAGACAATTCAGTCACGTCGTCCACACATGTATGAAAAGGTATGAATATACTTTGAATATTTCAAAACGCGTTGGAAACCAGCCTTTGCACTCTGCAAAACAGCAGTCTTTAAACCCCCTTTGAATCTGAGTTACAGTAGCAATGCTGCATTTCTATTAAAGAAACATATAAACAGTATAAACAGCCCTGCACTATAAGCTGTACACCTTTCAAGAGGTATTTTACAGAGAGATCCATCATTAATCTTACAACAACCTCCCAACATTCCATTGCTCTGCAAACAAGTGTTTTACAATTGACACGGCAGGGTCCATTAATCAAATGCCACTTGTAAGCCGGCAGTCGCCCGTGGTTATCAAACGTGCTAAATACTTAGTGAAAAGCACAAGTTCCGACTCCATTGATAAAGGGACTAAAGGCTTTGCAGTGAGTCACTGAGGCGAACAAACACCGAAGAGATTTTTGGTGTTACTCCTCAGCGTGAGGCATAAAATTGGACCTGGGCATGTAAAGTAGACCCCCCACAACCCCCCTTTCTTTTTGCATCCACAACTTAAGCAAAGATCAGTGGCTAACACTCTTAATCCCAAGGGAGTGCTTTCTGAGCTGTAATTTAAAAATAGCGTTTTAATAACATACCACTGCTACAGTACATTAATCTCAGAATTAATTATCTACCCCACCCCCAGCCTATTTGCTTGAAAGAGGCTCTTTGCTGCATTTCTTGTGTTTTAGTTCTATTTATTCCACGAATGAGCGAGTAAAGAGATGCATGGGGAGTGTCGAGTGCAGTAATTATTAGGTTTCTGCTTTATTAACAGTACGTATATGGCTGGCAACCAGCAAGCAAATTAGAACTGTACCATGTCATCTCCATAAATGGTCAGTGAGGTGCGATGTTCTTTAAAATTGTCTTGAGTGTGCGACATAAACAGAAAATAATTCAATTAAAGAGTGGATTAAATCAGAATGAGACTAATCTATAGATATTGTCGCAAACAGCTGCCGTGTGGTGAATTACTTTGCGTTCGTTTCCATTTTTATGCAAGAAAATGTTTTAATCACACGTCACTCCCAGGCTCACAAAGTCAATTCCAAAGAGAAATTACAGAACATAATGTGACTGAGAGCCAGGCCTAAAGGCCCAGCAAATATTCAAAAACAATATTAAACCGCAATACATAAAATATGAACCTTCTTTAGCAATATAGCAAGGAAATGTCGGGGGACGGTGGCACTTAATGCAAGTTAATGAAACTCAAGAATCATGTTTAAAAGGTGCAGCAATTACTGAGCGTTTAGTCAAAAGGTGATGGTCGTGATGCCGAGCCCCTTTGGCAAAAGTTGGAGGCTGACAAGAGATCAAGTTGAACGCTGACAGTGATTATTAGCCTATATATGCCTCAAATGTTAATAAAGAAAAGGACAAATCTTTCCCTCTTTTCTCCTCACTTACCATTTTCCTGATTGACTGACCTCTATTGTCACAGCTCCACATCTGACTCTGATCTCCACATATGCATTACTTTGTGCGTTCTCGGATGAATACCAGCGACGTGCGCCAGCTCTGCATGAGGCAGGTGCCCCTGGGTCTGTGTATCACAGATAACCTTTCCAAGGAGGTGTAGTTCACACCTCCCGGCCTCCGCGCCTTCCCACTATCACATCAAAAAGATCTGGATGTAGTCGAATTCAGACGCGAGAGAGAGAGAGAGACAGTCGAGGCTTGGCATGCATGATTGATGTTGAGTTTGTAACATTAGGTATCATAAGGTGTAATATAGGCGATAGTGTGAAGAGGGAGATTGCGTCAGAGGGAGCTGGAGGAAATAGGAAAGTGTGACACCTCTTGGTGTTTTATGGTTTTTTTCTGCTGGTCTTTTTCCCACTCTGAATATCTGACCACGACCGTAAATACTTGGACTTCTTATTACTTTCTCTTA
This sequence comes from Gouania willdenowi, assembly GCF_900634775.1. NCBI lineage: Eukaryota > Metazoa > Chordata > Actinopteri > Blenniiformes > Gobiesocidae > Gouania > Gouania willdenowi. Next base: position 13,160,714 of record NC_041066.1, read on the forward strand.
TGCAGTGTGGTAACTCACACTTCGTTGTCTATACTTGACTCTTCCTTTTTCAACTGCTCCTATGACTTCTTCAGCCCTCGGTAACTGATGTTTCAATTAGGTGTGATTGAGTTGTGAAATAGACAAGTCTCGGAGCCAAACGATGAAAACCACAACATACATTTTCTCTTGTTTGTGACATGTATACTCACATCGCTCTGTCTCCTACGTGACATCCTATTCATGTTGTTTATATCAAGGCAGGTGGCCGTCACTAAAAGTCTTTTTTTCAATCTCTTTTTCCCGGACTGACTATTTTTCAAATGAAAAAATAAAGTTGCTAATTTTGACAGTGCTCTTTCTAGACACTGCAGGTTTAATTGCTAATTGTTAACTGGGAATGAATGCATTTGCATATTAATTAGGTAGCCCATTTGCATTTTTAATTTGCTGCCTTCAAAGGGGGTGAGATAAAAGGTCGCACAATTCTGAATAATTTAAATAATTTATGCTCCATTGGTGAAAAGAAGCTGAACAGAAGTGTTCTGCGGATATTAACCCCTGAGAGCTTTTACCGAATGAAGCACTCCAAAAATTGTTTTAACAAATCTAATTAAACGGGAAAAGGTCTGAACACACAACCACCCAGAGCACCAGGAGCTAGAGTGTGTCCTCGGGAACAAAAAAAAAAAAAAAAAAAAAAAAAAAACCATGCATGGGAGAGAGTGATGGAGGGCGTATGGATGTGGAGGACGAGACTTCCAGCCCTCTATCCGGATATGAAGGCCTCTCGTAGTCTTTTCATCATTCACATTGATCAAATACCCCTACAGGAATGCTGATGGAGTCAGCGCTTGGTAATAGTAATTCTGTCTGAAGTTAGGCTCCTCTTTGCTCGTTCTCTATAAGCAATCAAAGAGATGCATGTACTGTGGTAGATCCTTGAAAGTTAGCCAAGTGTAATTTTAACCACAAGTTAGTCATTTGAATAAATGGACACCATGAACAAGAATCCATTTATCAGATCAAAACAAGCAAAAAAAAAAAAAAACAACAAATGGAGAGCCCTGGCTATGCTGTTGGACTCAATTTAACTTTAATCTAAACTTTCTACTCTTCTGCCAACTACTCCAGTGTCCATAAAACAATTAAAGCACTTTGCCATTTTGGGGCGCACGGAGCTGATATTTTTACTCCCTCGTCTTCCACCAGGTCCTGACTGCATTGTGAAACTGTCTCCTCTCCTTTGTCCCTGTGATCTTAATTACAGGCCCTGGGCCTTGAGCAGAGAAGCTCATTTAAATCAGAACACATCCAGCTTCCATTATGGGCTTGGCATTTGGTCTTTGTGCGCATGCTCTTAAATTACATGCTGCCAATCCTAGTGGGCACGGGCAAGATGAGGAGCGGAGGATGGGTGAGGGGGTGAGGTGAAAAGGGCTGGTGGGGGGGGGGGGGGTCAGAGGCTGCACTTGTCGACAGAGAGCTCACCCCTCCCTCTCCTTTTCTGTCCTCTTTATCAACAGATAACTTATGTAAAGTAGCAGATGAAACCAGTCCTATTCACGTCGACCTGATTGTCAGAATACGCTTGCATTCCTTTGAAAAGTGATTGACCGCTTGAAAGAGTACAAATTAGGGGCCTGTTCGTCTTTTCTTCTTCGGTAGTGGGGTTTATTTGTGGCAGATTCACCCAGGCCCAAAATTAAGTGAACTCAGGCAGGGATGAATGGGCGAGCTCTGATTGAATAATTGATTTCTTTTGTGCGGCCTGTGTTTAAGAGGGATAACTAGACATCCTTTGGAATGTAATGATTGTAATTACTGCGATGACTGGTCATGTCAAATATGACACAGGAAAGGACTGTTATTAACCTTTATTCTCCACATCGGAAAAAAATAAGCCAATATGCTCTTGTCTCCATCTACATGTGTGTTTCACTTTCACCTCTGTGGAGCCTTGGCTGCTACATAGGTTGAATGCATGGATGAACTCGCTCCCTGTCTTCTGCTCCTGTCCCATGAAAAGCATGATGGGTAATTGACTGTGCAGTCGGAGTCACTAGTGTGTCAATGACTCAGGTGGCTAGCGAGCCTTGGGGTAACTCTCCCAGTACATACAAAGGTTTCAGAATTTAGGTGTAGAAGAAAGGAGTTATAGCCCCGTTCATGGCATCTGTCAGACTCTCATATGCTTTGTTCTCTCATGCAGTGCGGCCTGAAATAGGCTTTAATGTCCTCGACATATTCAAGCGCATCATTGAAACAGACATTCATCAGCCTGTGATCTGACACCGTCTGTTAAGGTTACTGGACACATGATCAATGGACTCCGCTACTGTCTGCCAGTGTTGGCTCAGCCGCCTCTTCTTTAAAAGTGTAGATGCACAAGGTTACAGAAGTCCTCCGATCGGAAAGGGTTAGCGCCGTAGATTATCAACACAGCTGCACGGGCCAGAGTTTTCTTAAAGTTTACATGACTCCGACAGGATAAATTCAGGTATTTTTTGTAGCCAAAAAAACTGACTTCATGATCTTTTATTGTCTGTCAAAGCTAACATTGCTAGTAAGTGTAAACGACTGCTTGCACAGGTGTTTCTGTGCTATAGGTGGACTACGCACTTGTATTTGGTCACAGAAGCCACAAGGAGGCCCTTAAGCTGAGTCCTAGGTGCTTTGAGATGACTCTGGTTGTAATTTGCGCTATATAAACTTGAACTGAATCGGAGGATAAATAAATGCTTTCATTATTGTAGCACTAGTGTGTCAATGACTCAGACAGAAAGAAAAAGTGATCATTAGCTGTGGCTAATGATTTTAAGGTACAATTAAGTCAAACTCGTTGGACTCAAAAGTTATGCTTGGTATCATGGGAATAATTTTCAGGAACTCATGGTAATTTTTCACCCATCTCCATTTGTTCAAAGAACCCCCAAAACATAGTATTTGAGGTTTATTTTCCCAAACTCGCCTGTTTTACAGAGTTTTAGCCTCTGAAAAGTCACTTTCTGAGCAACTCTACCCAAACAGGCTGATTTGCAGCACTTATGCATATTCATAAGTGGGCGTGTCTATAGACGGAACAGTGACTTAATCCTCCCGTACTGTGACGTAGGGCCAGAGGATGGCTCGCCCACCTCCCACCCATGCTGTAGCCAAGCTCAGGCTGCTTTAGACAGAGCGTGGGGGCGGGGCGTTCGCCTGTACATACATAGACTGTAGAAAATACATACATTGCACTGCGTGAAGGACACTGAAATGCTCGCCCTGCAGCAAGAAAGGAGCAACTCACCCACTAACGACTGAGGGAATCAATGAAAAAAATACTTTGGGCATGTGTATGAAGCCCAAATAGCACTTTTATGATGCTTAAAGCAAAGAAAAGTTGATTTAGCGTAACATGGGGGCTTTAATGGATTAGGAACACATCCATGTAGTAGCAACAAATGGCTCTGCTCAAAACAAACAAGATACAATTGAACTACTGGTATTCACTACCATGTTTCTGTCTCATAAACATTGCTAGTACAAAAAGGCTCTAAATGTATTTAAACATTGTTTATGAAAAAGTAACTCCTACAGGGAACTAAGAGACTTTGATCAGTCTAACATGCATGTTTTGACAATTTGGGAGGAAGCTGGAATAAGTAAATAAGCAAATAATTTATTTATAAAGCACTTTTTGCAGATAAAATCACAAAGTGCTGTACAGAGCTGTGGAGAACTTAATACAACAGGTGCAACATCATAATAAAATAATAAAACATGGGTGCATTTACATCATATACCTAGGGAGATCATCTTTACTTCATATTATTCCCCTCTTTGCTTTAAAAAAAAAAACTGACAAAGTCGTGTCGGAAAGTTTTCTAAAATACAGATAGTGGCAAGTCATATTGTTCGAAAGTGTGACTGAAGTTATTTTAGAGATTGTAGCGTCAAACAAAAGATTATTTGAAAAGTATCTTCTAATCTCAAACTTCTTACTTTCAAACACTAAGATGGCATCACTCACTGCTCAACAACTGTTCCACCTATTGGAGATCTATAGTTGATCTTTTTCAACATGTTTTCCTTTGAAATATAGTGAAGGATTGCACTGGCAGAGCCAGATGAAAATGTCAGAATAACCCTTTACCTGTTGCACAAATCAAATGTAAAACGTTATTGTAACTTCTATTACTGGTGTTTGGACAGTTCAAGAAAAAGTTCAAACTTTCATTTTATTGAAACGCACTCGGGAGTTAAAGAGCCAATCTGAGTTTGAGTGTAAATATAATCAATCATGAACAAAGAAAGTCCCTTTTTCTCCCATGAGTCCATTAATGAAGATACACATTTACTCTGGAGCTGCTTGCGACTGAGCCATCCTGCTATTTGTGTTCCTTAATGACTTTCTAATTCCTCATCAGTGGGTAGCTGGCCTCCACAGCAGGCAGAGCCACAGCAGTGGCAGGGTGCCATCCGGGAACAGGTGCTCCTCCATGCTGTGCTGATACTGTCCGTAGGCCTGAATTTAAACCCTTAAGGACGCTCTCACACTGGGAGGTTAAGAAGGTTCAGTCATTTTCAGACACTCTGACTGGGTTAAATGGTAAACTTCGTCTCCCCACCTGTACTTAACACTACATTTAATCTTCCCTGCATGGTGATGTACGACTTTTATCGTTGGCGCTAAATGCACAGAAATATTGTGTCTCTGTGAAATAACTCCTCTCGATGATAATGGCGGTATTTACTGTGCAATAATCCCTAAATCAGCAGCAATCAGTCATGATGAAAACTGACATCTGTCAACCAGAAACTCTACTTTTAATAATCAGTCAAACTCAATTCAACAACTTTGTCTGACACTAACATGGAACAGTGTGTGCTGAATGGATATTCATTAAAATCTTCAATGAACGGTGCTCTGTGCACCTGCTGGTAATTAACATTATCTTTATGAAGAAAAAAAAAAAAGTTTGCTGAGTAAGCGTTGCTGCTGTAGATTATTGTGTATGCAAAGCCAACGGTGATCAAATGAGCAGATCTCTATTGGTTCAACGTGCACCTGTTTAAATTATCAAGAACTATCAAACTATCAAAAACTACACAAGCTTAATGTTGACATTAAATAGTGCACACCTATGAGTTTACTGATTTGCAAATAATTATTATTTTAGTCTCCTATGACCAACGTTATTCCCCCACTTTCTTTAGCTTTAACTGTCTTTCGAGGTGAGAGTGAGACTTTATATTAAGTGTAAGTATTACTTTTTAAGAGAACCAGCACAAATAATTTCCAATTTGACAAAACTGAAGGCGGTTCAAGAGACTGTGGGTTAGTTTGAATATTAAAATAAAAATAAAAAAATAACACCAAATATAGTTTTTAAAGCACAGTTATTTTAAACTTTGAAATAGTAACTATTGCTAGCTAATGGTAATGCTAGGTAAATGTTATTGCTATGTTAAAGCTAATGCAAGATTAATGCTATTGCTAGGTTAGTGCTAATGTTAGCTTAATGCTAACGCAAGCCCAATTCTAATGCTAGGCTGATGGGTTATTGCTACTGCTATGTTAATGCTAGGTCCATGCTATTGCTAAGCTAATGCAAATGTAAGGTTATTGCTCATGAGAAGACAGAAAAAAGAATATATATATATATATATATATGTAAGTTTCTAAATGACTAAATAATTTCTTAAAACAGACATTTTTCTAAATATTACATATTCCCTGAAATGGCTTCCTGTATGTAGCACTTATGGTGCTGTCTCACACCCTTTTAGTATTTAGGTAAGGCAATGCAGTTCCCTTCAACTTGAATACCTGGACAGAAGGAACAATGGGCCAGATCCTAAACTTGAAGGAGCCTAGGGTGTGCAACAACATAGGACACGTACACAAAATTAGAAAAAGCAATTTGCATATACTTGTAACTTTTTAGGTTAAGTCTATAATGTGCACATAGTAAATTTCATCAAAAACTCTCGAGTGGTAAAATTTTATATGCGTAAAAATATCTCAAGCTGCAATTCTGAGTTTCTGAGAAACGTCTTGATGTCCCGCCCTAAACAGCCTCACCTCCTCCCACTGCCTCTATCAGAAGCCACGCCGAGGTTGCATTGATATAGATCTATGGGTCAGGTAAGAGCCAAAATCATATTCACCTGTTTGCTGTTGTTTCCGTGCACAGTTCCACATTCACTTTGATTGATAGTCTGAAAAACAGGAAGTCGAAGCCTATTGGTTGGGCGCACTCTGCGATCGTTGCCATTTGTATAGGGGTCTATAGGACGAAGGAGAGACTTATATACATTCATTTAATTTCATATGAATGACAACCGGCAGTATACCTTAGTAAAAGTCTAGTTAGGTATTTTTATGAACTTCAAAAGAATCATACATAAACATAGATTTCTCAGAAACTCCAGATATCAGCTTTAAAATCCTTTGAAACTCCAGGATTGCTTTAAAACAAGAATGTGTTTTAAAAAAAAAAATCCTGCAGGACACAAAATGACAAACAATCCTCTATCCAACACATGGTCAGATCAACAGTACAGTATGCATCTACCAGGCCTCCTCTGATCTCACCCAGGAAGCAGACAACTCTTTCATATCAATACCCTGTCATCTCACAATGTGACATCTTCCTCTCTTTGAAGAAACAGGAGCATTGCTTCAGTTACTCAGATATGAAACTCCAGCTTTTATCATTCTCTTTTTGGGCAAGGAGAGGAAAAGTGGGAGATGAAGGGATTTCTTTTTAACCTGGACCCCCAAAGTGGAAAGAAACAGTGTGTTGACAGTTATGAGAGAATAACACTGCAGGGTCAAATCTAGAAACCGGTGAGAAAGTCTGATAAATGCTTTGCAAGAAAGGAAAGCGGTCGGCAGGTGAAGCCTACGGTAGAACAGGTAACACTACTAAACACAAGTGTACACGATAAGACAGACGCCAAAGAGATGTTCTTCTTGTCCTGAATTATCATCCAGCTGTAACGTAGCCCCATCCCACAGCAGGAGGATCACTCCTCCCATTAGCCTTGGCACGGTGCCGGCTACAAATGTGAGGTCGGTGGTCGCCAGCAGGCCCGATGGGGACGGGACCCTCTGTCACTCACTGCGACACATGTCATAAACTCATTGTCTCACCATCAATCCAGGGACCTAAGCACCTCCACAACAGATGGAGGCCCAGCAGGAGGACAGGGGGGCCTTGCCCTGAGTCTGTGCTGCACACAGAGTGCACGTTGCAGCGGGAAAGGGGGTCACCACTATAGGGGAGCCCTTACCCTACACTGGAGCTCCCGTGGATACACCTCTGGATAAAGTCCTAATGTTGTCCATGATTAATTATAGACAAATGAAAGGAAGCCACACCAGCAGTAAAATGAGATTTTCTACTGGAAGACAAACAACTGCTCGGATAACTTTAGCTAAAGTGACAAAAGTTCTGTCCCTGCTTTCACCAACATGAATGTAAAGGTGTAAAGAGTACTGATATATCTACTCAAGTAGAAGTACTGTTACTTTATTGAAAATGTACTCAAGTACAAGTAAGTCATACATACAACACTCAAGTACATGTAAAAAGTAGCTCAATTAAATAGTAAAAAAAAAGTCAAAGTTACTAGTTACTTTCACCCCCCCATGGTTATCATTGGTAATAAATCTTGCCACGATTCCCTTAAATACAGTAAACATCTCGTGTATAAACTTAAAAAGGAAGAGACCAGATTCTGCACAATTGGAACTTCATTATTTTCCACAAAGGCATCTGTATAAAAGAAAAGGTTTGTTAAAATGTAAACTGCTTCTTTTAAAATGTACTTAAGATTTAGAAATATAGGCAAGGCAAATGTAATTTGTAGAGTGCATTTCATACACAAGGCAACTCAATGTGTTTACATGATCAAAAAGTGCAACAGAAAACATTCAACAGCTTAAAAACCAATAACATTAAAATCAGCAGCAAAAAACATTTAAAAATCATCAACAAACACATTACATCAACAACAACTTGACCAAAAATGTTCACATTGGATGCTGACTTCAGCATAACAACTAAAAGCAGCATCACCATGGTTACTATGAGCTCTGGGTTCCACTATCTGACCTGAATCCATAGATCTGAGAGACCTGTGGGGTTCATACCTGACTAACATCTAACTGATGTTAGATATACTGACTAAAAGAACAAGTATCCATAAAAGCAACTAAATTACAGTAGCGTAAGTACTTGTAATACGTTTTGTTGACAAAAAAAAAAAATGACGGTATACTTTTTGTCGACTATAATTTTCAAAGTTACAATAACCAGACTGTCACTGCATTTTCATAACCCTTTAAAAATGCGCAAAATCTTAATAGCGCAATAAAAACTGGTAATGGACACATCTGAATTAAAAAAATTAAAAAAAACACTCAAGTATGGCTAAAAAGCTTTCACGCTTTCATGACGAGGTTTTTCACACGTTTTGATATTGAACTGTATTGTGCCAAAGTTCTATGGAAACCATTTTCTCACGTGGCACGGTAAATGTGGACAGACATTTTTTTAGCACTAAACTTAAAAATGATTTTATATATATATATATATATTATATTTCAGAATCAGAAAAGTTTTTACTCGCCAATTACAGTTAAAAACACTACAAGAATTTTACTTGGTGGTTGGTGAAGAACAAAAAAAACTGAAACAATAATATTTATTATTATAATTCTAAAGGATAAATATATACATATATACAAATGCTGCAGGTAATGTGTGTATTTACAAACATAAATAACATCCAATATCAGGGTTTATATATATATATATTTTAGCCGCCTATATCTGAAACAGATTTAGTCGGCAAATCTTCGTCATTTAGCTGACTAAAAATAGACTATAACTGACATATTCCTGTTGACGAAATTATGACAAAAACAAAGTTGCATTTTATTCAAAAGACTATGACTAAAAGTAAATCAAAATGAACACTGTTGTCCTGATCTACTGACAGTAACCAAATCATTCACATTCCTTGGAAAGGATACAATTCCACCCTTGATTGAGAAGCCGTTCCTTGGCAACAACATATACACACACGCGTTGCCACATCTTGGGAACATTTGACCAGGTTTGTAATGTAAATATAAAAAGGGCCTCTTAAACATGATGCACACTGATTGTCAACAGACACAATGAGGAGCATGAACGTGGGCGTGTGGTATCACTTTACACCAAAACTCACGCTTCTTCAGTTCAAAAATGTCACTAATGATTACAGGTCATGTGATTATTGCGCCAATATCCATGAAATATAAATGTTAAGTGGTGTTTTTCAAATGAAACTACCATTTTAATTCACTCCGAAAAAATCTGGAGCTGAGTGTTTTATACAAGATCTTAAAAGGTCATAAAGTGATCAACAACAGTCTTTCCCTCAAGCTCTCAGAAGTCATTTCCCATTATGGGATAATGGGAAGAACCTGATGGCACAGGTGCATAAAAAGTGTCCATTTATTATAATTCATTAGCAAGCCCTGGCCACAACTGTGCAGTGTGGATCTTTGTGCAAAAAGTGTTACACTTGGTTTTGGTTTCCAATTCATCTCTATTTATATAATGCCAATACAACAAATCTTCTCAAGGCACTCATCACAAAATATTAAGTTATAAACTTGGACTCAAATTTGATCTCACGCAGACTAACTAAATAAAATTGTTTGTACTATAAAAAGGTTTCCTTTTTCTTTTTTTTAATACGGCAAATTCGTTTTTTTGTTTTGTTTTTTGTTTTGCAAACCATTTCTAACACTACTCAAAATTGGCTGAAAATTCTAACTTCTGAATAGTGCCATTTTTATTTATCTGATCAACAGGTCAGCTTATATTTTTATATTACGGGTTATGGTGATGTATGCAGAGTGCAAAGTATTAGTAATGTGGATATGGATCAAGTGTGTCAAATGTCATTCCTAATTCTTGGAGAGCATTTCAAATGAATAGGCTTTATTACACTGATGCATATGCATCATGTAAAGTTTATTAGATAGGTTTAGTTCAAAATAGTAAAAAAAATTAAATGGAACTTTGTCATGTAATTATTTCACATAAATCTTAAAAGTTAGGGTTAAATATTTCTAAGTGCACCTTAGTTTCATTGTATATGTTTTACAATGACAATAAAGGCTATATATATGTATGTGTGTGTGTGTGTGTGTGTGTGTGTGTGTCAATGAGTACTTCTTAAATTTGCAATTTTATAGCGTGGTCTAGTGTCTGGTTTACACATGTATCTATAAATATGCATAAAAAGATTTTTTTTCTAAATTACGGGTTTACTTTATGCATTTATTCAAGGCAATTTTAACACCGTAGGATCAGTGTTTATTTTTGTTACACATATGTCTGACATTCCCGTTTAGATTTTATGTGATAATTTTCATCCGACGAGCCCTAAAAACAAACAGCTACTGTATCATATTTATATTATAGTCATGCTTTTCGTCTTTTAACGTTTCACATTAATGTCTTTTTTTTTTTTTCCCTTCCTGTCACCACGTGACTAGTAACATAATCAGCACATGTCTGAGTGGCTTTCGTTTTTTCATGATGATTAAGCTGAAAGGCTTCACTGCCCTCTAGTGGTAACAACACGTTATCTCACCATGGTTCTCAAAGCATCTTAACATGCACAGTGAAAAACACAACTATAAAATAATAATACGAACAAATAAACACAGTTACACACGTTTTCATCAAGGAAAAAAAAAAGGGCAATGAACAAGCAATTTAGAACTAACTTCAATTAAAACTAATTTAATCTATTCAGTTGCTGACATTGCTAGGCTAATGCTAATACTACGCTAATGCTATTGCTAGGCCACTGCTAATAGTAGACAAATGTTAGCTTAATGCTAATCAAAACAGGAAAGTAGACACGAGCAGTTATGTGAAACTATTCTTCTGGCAGTATTAGACGATTCATATAGTCATGATTTTGAAAAACTTGAAAACATTCCGATGTCTAAATTGCAGCTTTTGTAAGAAAATTAAAAACCAAATGACCTGTACCCCTCTGCTATACGTAAGGGAGCGTAAAGTAGGGGTGTGCATTGCCATGAATCTGACAATACGATACATCCTGATACTAAACAATACGGTATACGTTGCGATAATCAGTACAAATGTCACCTTTACAACAAAAAAACAGGTATGAAATACAATTTTTTTTTTTTTTTTAAACTTACGAGAACACAAATGGTAACTGTAATTCAAGAACAAATATCAAAACAAGTGGTATATTTATCCAACAGATTCTGATTCTGTTAAATTATTACTTTATATTATTTTTTAATTCATTTATGAAAATAAAATGCAAAACAACTTCCAAGCTAAAATGCATTGAGGAGGTCTGATGTTGTTTAATGACACCTAGTGACAGGGCGTTTACGTGCTATGCATATGTTAACGCTATTAAATGGGGTTTTTTCAGTTAAAAACATAATTAAGCTCTGACTTTTTTTTTTTTTTTGATTGATACAATAATCGCACGGTGAAATATTGCTGAAACTATTTTTTTTCTTGCACCCTTATTATAAGGTGTTCATAGTTTTGGTTGGACCATGATGCAGAGGAATGAGTAGGTGGGAATAAAGCTATTTAAAACTCCAAAAAAATGTCCCAGAAAAACCGCAAATAAGAAATGTAAAAGTAAAAGAAACAAACCTTAGAAAAGTAGGAGCATGAGGAGGTCGAACATTGACAATAATCCATCAGCAAACACACTGTGACTAAACACTGGGAGTTAATTAGGACAATATAAATCACCTGTGTCAGCACAGAAAACACAGGGAGGAGAAACACATCCAGTCTGCACTTACACACAGACCAGACAGGGGGCGCCAAACATGATAAAACTCAACAGAAACACATGTAGTTTTGAGATACTTTCTATTAAGTAGCTGAGATTCCATACAGAGAGACATAATCAGACATAAATAATCAATCAATGTATTACAGGTGAACAGAGAATGAATCAACAACAATAAAATAAGACGTTTCACACTCTGGCTCTGGTCTTTCAACATGAGGTCAAAGGTCAAAAGGTATAAAGTCGCCATAGTTGGAGGTGTAAACAGCCATTTTATTCCCCGTTGGAGCATTGATTCTTGAAATGTGTTATCGGTCTCCGCAGGTGAAATGCCGAGTTAGCTGCTAAAGCTGATGCTGCACACGAGCTAAAAAAAATCACGTTTTTCATGGCTTTTGCACAGCAATCAATCAGCTAAACAGTGCTGTTTCACTGATCGGCCCGTCCGTCTAGTGCGCTTCCTTCAAATTTGTAAAATAATAGCTTCATAAAACTAATCATGGGCCTGGTTAGTGACCTCGTAAATGTACCTTTTCAAAGTGAGAACTCATACTGTCCTTTTCACACTCAGAAATCATCAATAACAATAATAACATTTTTATTCTATGTTGTTATCCAGTGTTTCTCCACATGGCTGTTACATGTATCTTCTTTTGTTATGATACGTAAAACATTTGTGATGTTTATTATATTTAGTTAAAGAAGACATTTACTGATGATTTAAAGCAATACATATTATTAGTTAAGATGTATTTATTGATTTATTATTTATTATTATTTATCATTTGGGGGCCTATTTTGTCTGCTTTATTTGATTTATTGGGTACATGTGTGTGAGTTGTTTCATGTACATATATTAAGTTTGATATTTAAAATAGAATTATTCTTGTTAATGATTTAGATTTCTGTGCATTTAGTTCAAACTCTCTTTTAAGTTGAAATCCGATGTTCCAAAGTAGTCTTTGTGAAAGTTGTCCTGAGGTATTGTACATTTAATTATAGTATGTTTAAAAAAAATAAACCATGAATAATAATCTATATTTAAAGTAGGAACATAAACATTAAAAAAAAAACCCAAAGCAGCAAAGGGAATAGCATGTTAAAGAGGAATCATTTCTTAAGTTTCTTTTTAAAAAGAAAGACAAACAGTTGAATAAGATCTTACGAGAAAATAAAAACCAGTGTCATATATAACATAGATACCACAACACATACACCAAATCTGCAACACTGTCACAATGTTTCAGTGAAAACAAACATGGTTAATTTGATACTAAAACTTTACCATGTGCAGCAGTATTTAACTATATCTCTCATATGCATATTTATCTTTGTGAGATAGAATCCTGTAAAATAAATCAGATTTTAGATGGAGCTCAATGGTGACTAGAACCTCTGAGGGCACCTCACATGGTCCAGGCGGGCTACTTGGGGCCCTCAGGCACCGTGTTGGTGACCCGTGCCCTATAGAGCATTTAAATCAGCCTCGAGAAGAAAGTGAAAATGAGAGAGAAAATATTCATCACTGTGTAACTTACCAAATCATTCAGTTATAGATATATCTCAGCCCCACCAAATTCATTAAAACTCCAGAATATTTCACATTTCTAGATTTTTCTAACATTTCTCATATATATTGTTGCTGGGTTGTTCTTTGTTTTTTTATTTTTTATTTTTGTTGTTTGTTTTGTGCACCAACTACCAAGACAAATTCCTTGTACTGTCCTTAAAACTGTACATGGCCATTAAAAACATTTCTGATTCCGATAAACAAGCTGACCAAATTGCCTTAAATTGCAGATAATCAAGTAAATTTGAAGTGCAGATCCCACAGAGACTGATATCTATCATTTATTGCTTATATATTGTCTGTGCCTTATACAAACTGTTTATACTAGTTATACGTGGAAGTGCAAACTAGGGCACAATCATTTTGAAATTGCTCTTTTACCCCCAAAGTCCTAGAAATATGTGGTCCTCTTATGATCACAAACTCCTGTAAATGAATTGAACTGCCTTGCTCTAAGGCAATATTGATCGCCATCTCTTGCACTGGTTTCTGAGGAGCCCCTTTGGAGTCCTGTTAAAGGCTGGGGTCCCCAACATGACCGACAAGACTGGCTAAAGTAAAAGCCAGAATGATTCAACTACAATGTGAGGCACATTACCGTGGCAACACAGCGGAACATAATGAAAACACTGATTTATACTCATGTGAAAGGGTTTTAACTTGACGAAATATGTTTTAACAGACCAGGGTTTTTTTTTTTTTATTTATTTATGATTATTTATGTAAAGCCATATATCAATACTTGGCAGTAATTTGATCCTGAAGTGTTCTTCAGTCCTCCAGTATCTAACTACTAATGCTGACACATACTTTTACTCTTTCTGAAGTTTCTGTTTGGTGTGTCTACATTAGAAAAAAAAATTAAAATAAGCCATATTTGCTTTTGTTCAGTCTAGATAATAATTGCCAATGCTTTGTTTTCAGCTCAGGCAGGAGAGAACTGGTCACCAATAAAACCCACAGCCTAGATCAGCAAACACCAGGTGGAGGCTCTGAGGTTTGTGATTTTAACTCATTACCACAGCGTACACTTTAATTCCCTCGGTGGCTGTGCTGGTGATAAATGAGCAGCACATTTGCATTGCATATGAGCGTCAGTCCTGCTTGGATGGAGGAGCTTCTAATGGAGCTATACGCTGCTGATGGTGGAGGTGGGAGATGTCATGTTTGTGCATCCGGAGGTGGCAAATGGTTGAAAATTATTAAGCAAAGCAACTTAAAAAAAATCTCAACTCACTTTGTTTTCATTTTAAACTGATCCTTACAGCAGGTGTGACGTGTTGTGGTTGTCAGAAGATTAATCATGTGTCTCTAATCTACGTTATAACACCAGTTACCTGTCGAAAAGAATGAAGTGCGTCATTCAAAATCGCAAGAAATGCAGATGTTTGGTTTTGGGCCCTTATCTGCAGTAAAGGGCAATCTTACTGTTTCTGCATGCCAAAGCATTTTGGACAATGTTATGTTTCCAACTTTGTTGGAACAGTTGGTTTTAATTATTCCAACAGTTTAAATTATTTCATTAAGAAAAATCAATTATGGATTTTTTTTTTTTTTTTTTTGGTTATTGTGTCAGTGTTTATACAACAGTAATAAATCATGTCTGATTATTACCTGAGGTTGTTTCAGTTCAGTTAAACATTGGGAAACTGGGCATTTTAAAACAACACGAACAAAGTATAAAAAGGTGGAGTGAAATACAAGGTTTAGTTGTTAATAAAAGTGGAGATCTTTTTGGGGCTCATCCATAAAATCAGTGATGGTCCATTGTTCTATGAATCTGTGATAACCACATTTATTTATCTGAAGAATATCCACTGTTATCCAGCAAGTTGATCATTAGTTGCGCCATAGTATATAGTGATCTCAAAGATGTCAATCAATCATTGATTTAATCAGAAATAAAAAAATTACAGAAATTGGTTAAAGTCGCAAATCATAGTGGCCAAAAACAGACAGAAAAAGTGCTAAAAAGGGTTGAAAGTGTCAATATTGGCTTAAAAGTGGCAGGTATGAGTGGTTGGGGGGGGGGGGGGGGGGGGGGGTAATATAATTTAATAAAAACAATTAGTTTAAACTGGCAAATAATGGGCATGACAAATTGCGAACATGGTTAAATTGGCAAAAATTAAGCGTGAAATATGGTGAAGAGGTTAAAAGATATATGCAACATTAGGTGGGAAAAGTGGTGGAAAGGATTCATAAAAATGTGTAGAAAAGGCGTTGAAATTTGATTCAGGAGTGGAAGTAATGTAACAAAAATGCAAAAAAAAGGCAAGAAAAAGTGATGAAAATAGGTTAAAATATGGCAAGTTTGGTAGTGTTGAAGAAAAAGGGTCAAAATAAGCAGAAAAAAGAGGCTCACTTATAGCCAATTTAAAAAAATAGCGGTGAAGACAAATAACATTAGTAAATAAAAGCCTGACTCATTCTGTTTTAACTCAATCAGTTTACTTCAATGGCACAGTTTGTTCCTATTTCTTCCAGTGGAACAATATATATATATTTTTTTAATAACACAACCATATTGTTTAGTATCATTTGCTGATAATCTTCATTCCTAAACCAAAATAATTAGATTTCATCAAAAAAAAAAAAAAAAAAAAAAAAGTTAATACAGAGCTCATCCAATCAACCAAAAAAGAAGCAACAAGCAAACATCCTGAGTTGTTGGGAGAGGGGGGGGGGGGACGATGACATAAAGTGTTGCATTTTGCTGACAGGTATAGCATGTTTGACAGATTCCCAACACCGAGTAACAATCATGATCACGTTAAACAAAGGGGAAAAACCAAAGCAGATATGAAGGGACACGTTATGTATTTACACAGATATTCACACATCAACAGTGCATAAACCCACCAAAGACGAGTCATTCTTTTAGTGGGAGGGAAATCTCATTCATAATTGTTTCCAACTCCAAAGCATTAAAAATTATTTTTTTTTTCTTTTTTTTTAAAAAGAGTCAACAAATACATTTCAACGACGACCGATAAATGTGTGAGATTTGCCAGGAAAGCTCTGCAAATCAGTTCATGGCAGTCACAGATGTTTAGTTCCCCCCCACACATACACACATGTGGAGGAAGACTACAAGGAGCCTGCCTGTAGTCAGAGGCTTCAGTGCCGCTGAAAAAAGCTGTATATAATTCCATTATCTGTATGTCATATTTCCTATAATGTACCTTTCAAGTTAACCACAGTTTAGTCCGTGAGTTGAATCTCACAGTGTCTGCACATCCACACACAACAAAAAAACAGACATTCAAAAAAAAAAGAGTTCAAGGTGTTCTGAATAGATAACGCTGTTGTTTGGTTTTTTACCCTTTTTTGTATTGATTACTGAAATTAAACCAAACTTATTTCACTCTGAATCCACTCAAAGTGAGCCATGATGTGCTCAAACTGTTCTGTTTTTTTTCCTTGTTTAGTCAAATCAATCCCATAAGAAGAAATAATGATCACAGATTGTTCACGTATCAACAGACAGACAAAAGGATTCCTCAGGGTCCTAATAACATACACACAAGACCCCATTCCCTTACATCTGACCGTGCTCACGAGAAATCACCGATGTTTCAGGTTAATAAGGCCCATCTTAGTTCATTCCATCTCATTCAGTTAGAAAACTGTGCGCCACATGATAATAATAATAATAATAATAATAATAACGTTTGTTCGATAGTTGTGATGTTTTACTAGACGTCAATGTGCACGGGCTTGTTCCTTCAGAGTTTGTCCTTTCCGCGCACGGCTTTTGGACACACTCTTCATTCAAGCCCACGCAACTTGACACACTACTGCCATGTCAACAGATCAAAAAAAAAAAAAAAAACTAACAATGTATGCATTAAAAACAATTAAAAAAAAAATGACAATCCGACACCTCAAAGGGAAAGTAGGCAGAGCAGGAGAGAGAGAGAGAAAGAGAGAAAGAGAGAAAGAGAGAGAGAGAGAGAGAGAGAGAGAGAGAGAGAGAGAGAGAGAGAGAGGTCTGTGTGGAAGAAAAAATGAAGGTAACCCTCAATAAATCTCGCCCTACACCATTCAAATGTGAAACTCATCAGGGCCACATGTATACAATGTTTTACAGGACTAAATTGCTCACAAAAGCTTCATTTTAGCTTGAAATGAGAACCACCCTAACTCATTTAACACAGTATAAATACACAGCTATTAACACCTATCACAGAGATATCCAACTAAAAATGATTTGACTTGGAAAAAAAAAAACCTGGACAGATTATGTAAAAAAAGGCCAGAGTTCAATGGACTGAACAACTCTGCGACACTACTGAAGCGCATTCCTGTTAATACAATAAAACTGAAATGGCATTCAAAGGCATATTATACATTCATATAACACAAGGCGAGTATAACTGTGTTTGTGTACGAGGCTGGTAGTGAGGATTTTATAAAATAGCTGCGTTAAAGCAGAAGATTATTGTGTGCGTACCGGTGTGCACGTCCATCTTTGTAGGAGGGAGTTCTCTCACACATTTAAAAAAAACACAAAAGAAAAGTTTAAACTTGGTTTTAGTAAAGCTGTCAGATTGTTATTTGGGCTCAGAGACAAAGAAAGGTCCATGAAAACCCTGACAAAGATAGCTGTGCACAGGAACGTGTCTCAGTCATGTGGTCAGATGGTGTGTGTGGGGTCCTGTCCTCACCACTGAAGCATATTTCCGTAGGAAATAGTTGCGCCTCATTGGCTCAACCGAGTAAGCCAATCACCAATGACGGAAGCCGGAGTCCCTTGGCCCCACCCCGTTGCTTTTGGTTGGCGAGTTAGGGTATGTAAATGTGTGTGTGTGTAAAGACAAGGCAAAAAAGAGGGCCATGGTCCGTTTCCACCTGCAGAGTCCTCGTAAACGGAGGGGGGAAGGGATGCGGTTTCCGTGGTGATGGTCGTGAAGTGTCGGTAAAGCCGAGGACGGAACGTTTAAACCTCAGCTTCGGTCAAGCCGATTCGTTCCTCCTCCTGTCAGTCACTGTTGGCCTTCTTTAGGGAGAACGCAAAGATGTTGAAGTGGTCGCTGAGCTGTTGTACCTGAGAAACATTGGAGGAAAAAAAACAACCCAACTGTAATAAACGAGCTGCAAAAAGTTGTTAAATTACACATTTTATTCTATTAAAAAGTACATATCAAATATTTTGACTAGGGCTGGGCTATATGGACCAAAACTCTTTCTCAAAATGGCGATAGACGATATTAATCTCAATATTTTTAACTCAATTAAGTCTTACCTGAAAGACAATAGTGGGCAGGGTTGGGCTCAATTATAATTGTAATCATGTAATTGATCATTAATTACAAAGTGTGGCATAACTATAATTGTAATTAAAATTATCTGTTGCTGTGGTACTCGTAATTGAATTGTAGTTGAGTTACTTTGTAATTGTAATGGAAATTCTTTAAAAACTGTCATTTACATTTTAACTCAAAGCAAAACTTCAAAAAAAATATGTTTCATGTCAAGTTTTCCCGCTACCTTAGACAATAATTATACTTTTTTTTTTTTTAATTGAAATCGAGGAGGTTTACCGTACTGAGAAAAAAAAAATTATTTATGGGTCAAAATTGAT
This sequence comes from Gouania willdenowi, assembly GCF_900634775.1. Taxonomy (NCBI): domain Eukaryota; kingdom Metazoa; phylum Chordata; class Actinopteri; order Blenniiformes; family Gobiesocidae; genus Gouania; species Gouania willdenowi. Next base: position 13,179,703 of record NC_041066.1, read on the forward strand.
TCATTATCATAAGAGATGCTAACAGAAAACAAACAAGATGAAGGTTACATTATTTAATAAAGGCTCATTGATTGTGATTAATAGAATTTTAACTTTAGTAATTGAGAACATAATTGTAACTGACTTTCAGGGGAAAATAAAAATTGGAATTTTAATTATAATTGAGTTGTAATGGAACATGAATAATTGAAGATGTAAATTTTCTGATGAAAAATGCCACAAAAGCACATTTATTAACAAATGGTGCCACTTTTGGCTTTTCTCCTCTAAGGGACAGCACGTGTGTGTGAGTTATGTCGTGTGGCTCATTTAGGAGGAGGTCTGGGTTAGGACACACCCAGAAATCCATCTAACTGTGCTTTTCAAGCTGTTCTGAAAAGCGGCGAAAGCAGCGACTCCGAAAACAATTATTTAAATTTCAAAATAAGCTATAAAAACATATATATCTCAGAAATATAGAAAAACTGTAAAGGACACTGTTTGATTGTACTCTATGAATAATATTAAATTACTTGTATGATGTGATTTGTACTGTGTGATTGCATGGATAAAAACAAGTTATCGATAAAATATCGATAAAGGTCATTTTCTATATCGCCAAAATCGAAAACTCAATAATCTTGAATCTCGATATATTGCCCAGCCCTAATTTTGACTCATACATCTCTTACCACTGACACTCCATAGTGTATGTGTGCTAGTATTACAAATGTAGTCCACAAGTAAAGCAGGAGCGTTTCACTGATGGCGACTCCGCTCAAAGCCAGCACCACCACCCCGGCCATGGGCACCAACAGCCAGCTCAGCGCCTGGCAACGCGTGTTACTCATCTGACACACAATCAGCTTACACTGAAAAAAAAACACACACAGGGCACAAACATAAACAAAAGCACTAGGTCAGAAAGTGAGATTTATAAAAATGAAGAACACAAATCAATACTGGAACTAATGCTGTGCGATATAACAATATATATCGGATATAAAACTATATATAAAATGAATACTGTAGTATGCAGAGGCAAAACACTACTTTTTTTGGCCAGATTGGGTCCCTCGGCGTGACTGGAATCATCAATTAGTCTGGTTACAAACTGTGTCACTACAGCTAATATGACTATTCCAAGCAAAATTGCTGCAAACGTGTCTCACAAATGGAAGTGTTAATTTATCTCTTGTTGCTGTAGAAGTTTTTTTAAAGAATATAACGTAACAAAACACCTACTAAATTCACTACAGATACGGTGTAAAAAGACAGCAGTGGCCGTTATTGTTGGTTTTTGCGCCCCCTGGTGGCATTTCCACATAAAATTTAGCAAAGTCACAAATATTCCTTCATTGAGAAGATTCTTAAAGGAGAAGTACCATTTATTTTGGGAATGTTTTTATTGAATAATAAATATATATGTAGAACAATTTTCCATTAATTTCATTTATTTTAAGTGAGAAATACTTTATCGGGATACAGGGGTGGACTGCCCATCTGGACTACCGGGCATCGTCCCGGTGGGCCGTCTACCTAAAGTGGGCTGGTTCAGTCTGCTACGTTTTGGGGTTTTTTTGACGAGCGAGTGAAGGCAAACATGGCAACAGGTGGGTAAAAATGGCACAAAAAAAGAGTGAAAAGTGACTAAAATGAGCCAAAAGCAGTCAAGAGTGGCCAAAAATGGGCAAATAAAGAGGAATCAGTGGTTTGTAATGGCAAATGGTGGCTTAAATGGGCAAAATGTGGCAAACAGTAGTGAAAAAGGGCAAAATGTACAGAGAAAAAGGAAACAAGTGGTATTTAATGGTAAAAAGTTAATTTATTGGGACGAAAAGTTACCAAAAACCAATTTAGGAATTGACAAAAATTGGACAAAAGTGTCAAAAAAAACGCAGAAATGGACAAAAAAAATAGGGAAAAAAGGTATTTATTAGCAACAGTAGCTACAGTCTCAAAAGGTTTGAAAAGGGGCAAAAATGGGACAAAGGAAATTGAAAAATGGCCAAATAAAAATATAAAAGGGGTTTTCTGCGGAATAATTATTAAAATTAAAACATAAAGAGCCACATGTTGAGAATCACTGGCTTAATAACAGCTTCCACATGGTGTCACTGATAATGTAGTGGACTGGTCTGGACAGAAAATGCCAGGGCTGAATTATGATCCCAGTCCACCCCTGTTGGAATATATACATACTGTAGTTATCAGGATATAAATTTACCTATATCATGAAATGTTCTCCATATCACACATGCACTAACTGGAACACGTTCACTTACCGTGACGTTAGCAAACGCCGTCCCCACCATGAGGTAGAAAATCCGAGGCTGTTGCTCAAGGATGCCGGTTGGCGAGAAAACCACCCACAAAGTGGATAAAATAAAAAGAAGAACCGGAGAAAAGAAAGGAAGGAAAGCTTCGTACAGGCTGCTGTGCTTTAGAGTGTTACCACGATGAGCCCTGGAAACACACGGGGTGAAAAGGTCAGGAGGTGGGGTCAAAGGTCATTTAAGACCTATCAGGAGTCAGCGTGGGTTCTTACTTTAAGACATTGTAGAGGCTCATCGGTAAGGTAACCGTAAACGAACAGGCTGGAAATAAGCAAAGTGTTATTTGAGTACAGCCTTTACAGGCACTTTTCATGCATGTTTTATTGATAAGTGAATAAAGAGCTCACCAATGATCATAAAGGTGAAAAGGTCTCTGTACAGGAAGTGCCACAGGATTGGCTGGTACCAGGTTTCTACTCCTACCACAGCTGTGACCACGTAAACAACCGAGATCGTCTGAGAAGAAGATGAGAAAATATTTTAACAGGCACACTTTGAAAAACGGTTTGGGGCGCAGAACACATCAGGGTTGGGGTCAATTACATTTCTCAGTAACAAATACGTCTTCAATTATCAATGTTAAATCACAATTACATTATGATTAGACAGCACTTTTTTAAATTACAATTGTTTTTTATCCTCAGAAAGTCAATTACAATTATGTTTTCAATTACTAAAGTTCAATTACAATTAATCACAATTACTGAGTCTGAAATAAATAACCTAATAAAAGTTAACTTTCCTCTTGTGATACCTTTCTGTTAGCATCGCTAATGATAATGAGTCCTAAACCAGCTGTGAAATACATTAAAAACAATGATTTATCATCTAATTTCCTTTCCTTTCTATTGGTTACCTTGTTAAGCTAACTAATCAATAAAAATAAAGGTTTTAATCATTTTGGTGTGGACATCTGAGCCGTTTCTGTGTCAGTACACCCCTCAATTTCATTTTTCCTGTAAAGGTCAAATGTGGGAAAGCTTGATATGAAACATATTTTAATAATTGTTAACTACATATGTGTAGATAAGATAATTTACCATTTTTTATAGAATTTTCATGGCAATTACAATTATTGCCATTTCGGATGGTTGTCGGTTCGAGTCTCACCCAGGCCAATACTGTTGAGCAAGTCCCTTAACCCCCAACTGCTGCCCACTGCAGTTCCCAGCTATAGGATAAATAGTGTCTGGTGCTTCCCAGTCTGTCTCCTCTTCAAGAAGAAGCTAAGACTCCACCCACGTCTACTTAAGGCCGTATGAGGGCGCTAGTTCTCCCCACCCACCTAGGGTACTTCTGAGAGGAGTGATGACCCCAGAAATCACAAGCTTTGTAAAGCCACTACAACATGGAAATCACATGGTCGCTCGCCTGAGGGCCATAATTGTAATTAATGATCAACTACACGATTATTATTATTATAATTGACCCCAACTCTGCCACACACACACACGCACGCAGCGTGTTCTTTACCACTTGGCTGATATCGTATCCCCACGGTAGGAACAAGATGCCAGTGTTATATTTCTCCCAGTGAGACAGGATGAAGGAGAACAGCACCACCCACAGGATGTAGTACAGCGTGGCCACGCCCACGCCGCTTTCCCCTCGACCAAATATGGAGTAAACAGTGGCCACGAAGAAGAAGCACGCCCAGCTGTCGAGGCCGTGGTCAAAAAGCTCGCCGAGTGGTGTGGAGGAGTTAGTGCGCCGCGCCTGTTTCCCATCAACACCGTCTACAAAGAAAGGATGAACTGATTAACGATGTATTCATTTTGTGGTTCTTCTTTAAGGGTTCCCCACTTTGAACAAAGGTGAACTTTCAAGTTCCCTTTTCCCCCCAAATTATACTGACAAATAACACATTTTCAAATGTAAATCATATTTCAAAATGAATCAAAAATCAAAACAAAATTAAAATAATCACCTGCATAAATAACACAACAAGAAATAATGAAACATTGTTTACAATCTGTAACAAAAAGCTTAAAAAAAAAACAAAAAAAAAAATAAATTGTTTTTTGAAAGTTTGTTTGTTTTGTTTCGTTGTGAAGAACATGCTGCCGTAAATCATTATTTTTCAGAATAAGAAAAGTTTTATCACTAAGTAGAGCTGCACAATGAATTTAATTTTAATCATGATCATAATTTTGGTGGCCTAGTCGTCAGGAATATTTACATTTTTTGTTATTATTTTTAATTATGATTCTGATTTAAAGCGTCATTTTGCACTGTAAACTGTACACATATTGTTTGTTTAAAGTAGTGTAATAAAAACACAGATTTTTTTTCCTAACACGATAAATAATCGTGAATAAAATTTTGATTATAAATGTATCAAAAACAATTGTGATTATCATTTTGCCCATAATCGTGCAGCACTATTGCTAAGTAAAGTTTTTTAAAAATACAAGAAATGTGACTTGTTGAATGGTGCAAAGAAACAGAAACAGTAGGATAATAATATTCATAATTAGAATAATAATAATAATAATAGAGAATGACTTTGAATATGGACATATATATATATATATATGTAGTGCATTGTTATATATTTGCAGTAAATTCTGCTACATTTTTAGCTTAGAATCAATACACTTATCAACTCTTAATAGGACCTGAACCAACACCCTACAGAAGCAATTCTGCTGGTCAAAAATAAATATAAATACTTAATGTCTCTCATATTTGGACATATCTTTTATTTTGAAAGAAACTTTTCTTCCGACAAACACAAATCTGGTTGGTCCCAGGGTGAGGCCAGTTGAGAACCCCTGCCCTAAAGCAAGGCACAATAGCTATTACAAACACAGCCTCGAGGCTCACCTTTGTCAAACATGTTTAAGATTGAGTTACAAAAGCTGCTTTTCTTTGTTAAAGGGAGGGGCTCTTCTCTGCTGTCACTGCCTGAGAGACGTCTGTGCATTAGTAGATCTAACCCTTAATAATGTGGAGTCAATGGAGAAGAAAGCCTCTATATGTCTTATTGCATTGTTTGATTGTATTTTGTTAATTGTGATGAAAGACGTTTGTACAATTTTTTATCATTAAAAGAAGAAAACAAACAATAAAATAATGTGGGAAAAGAAGAAATGCATTATCTTTCATGTCCCATGATTGTACTGAGTAAAACTCATTAAATGGGTTACAGAAGTTCAAACTCACCCAGTGTGTAGGCCAAGAAGTTAAAGATCCCTGCAGACACCCAGACCCAACTAGGCACGTGTTCATGTCCTACAGCTGAGATACAAACAGTACATACTGATAGTGTAGCTTACCACACACAAGCACAGATCTTACACATTGTAAATTAACATAAAGACTAAGGAAAAAAATATAAAAATAAATCAACACACTAAACTATCATTTTAAGTCAGTTTTAATCTGTACAATTAATAATTAATGACTTATTTAATTTGAGGTTTTGTATAAATTTCAGCAAAGGGGGGGCGGGGCTTTTCCAAAAGGTCAATTATTATTTTAAAAATTTATTAAAATCTGCAATGCAATAAAAAAAAAAAAAAACTTGAACAAAACCCAAAATGTTACAACTGGTCAATAATGTAAAAAGATGCTGAGCTGAAAACATAAAAATGTTTTGCCTTTTTATATATATGAACTTTTTATATATATATACACAGTATATATACGTATACTGTATATATATGCACACGCATTGGTGTATGATACTACTCTCTACATTGAAGCAATAAGCCTTTTAATCTATAAATCATTGACTCACTCTATGATGTAATAAAATTATTATTACACTATTAGGAGGAAATGTTTTATTTGTCCCATAATGTAATAATGAGGGCAAAAAGTTTTACGTTTTGGGCTCAGGATTGTGTTAAATTATTGACCAGTTTTAACATTTTGGGGTTTATTACATATCGGACTCAGCACTTTTGTTACATTATTGACCAGTGATTACATTTTAGGATTTATTACATTTTTTTTAATAACAATTCAGGTCATTTTTACACATCAGGCTCCTCTACTGACAGCTAAGAATTTCACCAACACAACAACATAAAACAGTGAAAACTTACATGAAGCTGTGAAATCAAAGTCGTAAAAGGCCAACATGAGGAAGTTCCAGACAAGGAACATAAAGCCTGTAAATGTGATGAGGTTTGGAGCCAACCACGTTGGTAAAAACTGTTGAGGGGAAAAAAAAAACCACAAGAAAAGTGTTTTTAGCTTGAAATCAAAAGGTTAAATTTAAAGGCACTATATGATCAGAATACTAATAATAAATGATGGGCGGGGAAAATAAAAAAGATAATGCTTCTTCTTCTTCTTGGTGTTACATAAGAGACATTCAAGGATCATCACAGACAATTTAATTAGTTGAGTTACTACATCCCAGTGACGACTGGAAATCTCATTAATCATGCAGACACACATCGACACAGCATCCAAAGTCCTTTCTCACCTTCACTACCAGGTTCCAGAATGGATGCATGACATAGACAGACAGAGGATTGGAGTCCACTGCACTATACTGGGAGAAAAAAACAAAAAAAAAAACAGGGTTTTATAATATTAGAGACATTTCATTTGATTCTGCATTAATCAAAAAAAAGTTTTGGTTCTCACATGGGACAAAACAAACCGGAGCCTATAAAGTTTACATGTGAGAGAAGTAGTAATAATAAACTGACTTCATAAACTACTAATAAAAAAGAAGCCGCACTTAAAAAAGCAAAATAATGTCTCGTCAATAAATATCTCCAGAGTTTTGTAAAATAGGCAGCAATAACAAAATATATTATAAGAATAAATCATAGTATTAGTACTATTATAAATAGGGCTGGGATAAACGATTAATCTAGCGATTACTTTTTCGATGCATCGAATAATCTAACGATTCATTTTCCAGTTCAATTTGATTCGACTCGACTTGCTTATTGATTATCGCCCCATTAATTGACTAAAAGTAATTTATACATGTTGATTTACATATCTAAAATAAAATGTAAAAAAAACATGAATAACTTAACATTACAATATATGTTTATTGCCCTTCAACTCAAAATTCCAAAATAAAGTTCGAGTTAGAATATGAAAGTACAAAATAATGCCTTCAGAGTCAGAAGTAGCATTAAAATAAACTTCTAAAGGCAGCCCCACATCTGCACTCATCACTCATTGCTTGGATCTTGTTGGTGCCATACATACTTTATGTCTGATTTATATGTCGTGTAAAGTACAAACTTGAAAACCTTTATTCATGTACCCCCTATTACAATTTACCCCTGAGGGAACCCGTACCCCACTTTGGGAACCTAAGGGTTAAACCATAGAATATTAGCTAGGATATTCAATAAAATAGAAACAAATATTTTTATTTAACCATTTATTTCACAAATTTGCATGTTTTGTTTATGGATTTCAACACACATACTTGACTTGTTATGCAAATTTATTCAGAAACATTAGATCCTCAAGCTTTCACACATCTAATGGGAAAAGGTTTGTGAATATACTGAGGATACTCGTGCACAGTGATTTACTGAGGCCATTTTTTTTTTTTTTTTTAATTCAATGAACAAAATTTAGTTTTTCTTAAATAGCTGTTGAAAACACACACTTTTTTTTTTTTTTTTTTTTTTTTTAAACATAAATCTATATACTCTCCTGGGCAACGTGCAGGTCAAAAGACACGTCTATCATGTGTTAAGTAATTTATTAATTCATTTTAAGTATTTTTGTATTTTTTGACCAGCTGTCCTCGACCCACCAGTTGAGAATCACTGCTCTCGAACACCATAACACCAGCAAATTGTAAAGTGGAATTATGAATATGCTAATTGGGTTTTAAAATATCTTATCCCACATGAATACCTCCGGATTTCCTGTCATTTAAATATAATCTGTGATTGTATCTATAAATGATCATCCATTGCATTTATATTGTAATCTAAACCATAATAAAGTGAGTTTCATATTAAAAAAAAAAAAAAAGAAAAAAAAGTATTGTGGACGCTTGGAGAACTGGGTAAAGATCATTTGCTAAATAAACAGATCCATCAATGGCTATATGAGAGAATACAAACATCACTGATGCACGGCCTTTCAACACAGCAGACACTACCAGATTTACCTGTATGATTTTAACCACGATGACGTCAAATATTAAACACAATCGATTGTACCATGGAGTCAAAACAGATTTACGATTGCCACACAAAATTATACATTGGCATTTGAAAACTACTCCATAACTAGACTGTTTGGTATTGTCAGTACTGTTGTCTTCAAACATTGCTTGCACATCGTGTCAGCTGGCTGTTCACCTCACACATTCACACTGTGAGGCTAAATGCTAGCATGCTGTCTTAAAACCCCACCTTATACTTGTCAAAGCCCGCCAGCTGCTCCTTAGTGACATATTCGTAGAGAGCCATGGTGTCCAATCTGGCTCAAAGAACGAATAACTTTATATAGTTTCTTCTGGGGCGTAGAAATTCCAACATTAGCTGCCAGAAAGAAGCCGCATGTAGCCTAGCCACCTTCGGCCCTTCATCAGGTCACGTGACGTCGAACCATTAAGGCCACGCCCACAGGGCGGCACTGGCATTAAAAAAAAAAAAAAAAACAACCTCCTACCGCCCCCTACCGAGTGGAGAACCCGGATTAAAAACAAGAAAATACATGTATTATATTTAATTTTATTATCTAATATGGTTTATTACACTAAAATAATCAAGGGCGCACATTTATCTCGTATTATAGCATAAATATGCAGATCACACGTTAGATGTGGATAAAGAATCTTAAACGTGACGTGGCTTTCGTCGATCCTCAACCGGAAGTGCCTGAAGCTGCGTTAGCCCTTTCACTGCGGAGCTCAGAGAGGATCACAAAGTGAGAGAAAAGACAAACAAAAGGGGCATGTAAGTATAACAAACGTGGCATTATATTCTATTTCTTTATAATTAAATATATTATGTCAAAGCATGATTTGTAATGTGATGTATTTTGCTTATTTTAGTCATAGACGGTACGGAGTGGTTAGCTTTTTAGCCTGGGTGATGTTACCCAGAATAACATAACGGTAAAAATTAATATATATGTGGAATATTCTAGATATTCTTGCGGATATATGGGCTATGGGAATAATATTTTAGCGGTAATGCGTGATACAGACATACAGTCATGAATGTTTCACCTGGAGTTGAATAGTAGTAACGTAGGAGTGTTAAGCATTGGCAACCTAACCTTTAAAAACAAAACTGCAAAAATTATCAGTAGTAGAGTCTATTTAAAATAATGCAAAAAATACAAAATTGGATTCAGCTGTTTTTGTATATGATAATATATATTAGTAAGGGAAAATTTTGTCTGCAGAATTGATTAAAAAGGTTAGTTTGGGGGAAAAACACAAGGACTTTAAACAAGTTTGATCACAGTAAAGTAAACTGAACTAAAGTTGCACAAGTTAGTGGTAAACTCAGAGTTATGGGTCTGATAAATAATGACATTTTAATCAGAACTATCTTTAAACAGTGCTTTATAGTGTATTCACTGTGGAGTACAAGAAATGAATGAAATGTAGTCTCCATATTTCTAAGATCTCAACATAATCGTTTGTGAACTAACGGAAACAAATACTGAACCAAAGTGGCCCGATTTAGCATTTTCTGGGATTTAGATGAAATGTTAGTGTGTGCCAAATACTACTGCACACCTTCAGAGGTCTAGAAGTGTCTTTAAGCCTTTTTGGCCTGTTAAGACATAAGACTTGAGCTCTCAACCTAATCAGAATCAGAACTACTTTATTTATCCAAATGTCACATAGGCTCGAGAAATATTACAAATGAAAAGAATAAACACGAACAAAAGAAAGAAACTGTAAATAATCAAGTAAAAGAATGTTGATTAAATATACAAGTGTGCACATTACAGTAGAAAAAAATAAGATAAAAATGATAAGCAAGAATCAAAAAGACTAATGATGTAGTCCTACTGTTGCTATAATCCTGGAAAGAAGTAAAATGAGTTACATTTATATGTAATTAATTGTGCTTTTTATTCATTTTTGTTTTCCAGAATGGTTACGGACGTGCAGCTGGCTATTTTCGCCAACATGCTTGGAGTGTCATTGTTCCTTCTAGTGGTGTTGTACCACTATGTTGCTGTCAACAACCCTAAAAAACAGGAGTAGTGTTCCCCCAACATGATGGAAGTGAGTGCATTGGTTCAGTCCCCAGTCTGGTGTTTGTTAGTCCTGTAGATACTGTATAAACAACTGTAGTGTATTTTCATCATAACTCCTGTTCGGTGCTCACACCAGGCCATTAGTTTGTATCTAAAGGAGCTACTCTAATATGTCAATATTTAATTTAAATCTTTTTTTTCTTCCTGCACAGGTGGAACACTGCCACCCACCCTGTAAAGGACATTCCCGACAAATGATTTCTACGTTTGCACACACGTTTGTTTTCTAATAAAAATGTTCAACATTAATTCATGCTAATGTCTAACAAATTTCTTCTGAGACGCACACACACACACACCCGCACAGTTTTTGTGACATTAAAATGTTTATTATGAACTTTACAAAGTAAAGCTTAACAAAGGAGTCATGATGTATTTGGTAGAAGATCACAACATAAATTGTTCCATTAATTCATTTACAGTATTTCAATCACAATTTTTTTTTTTTTTCACTACTTCATTCCACCTTTAAAAGTGAACGGTACTTTTACCAAAAACACTAAACAGCTGCACTCTTGTTTCTACACCCAAAATAGATCGTACAGATGCTGTTCAGTCATTAATTTCACATTGGCTGGTTTCCAAAATGGTATACACACTAAATTATATTAGACAGTGCATTACAGATTTGGTTTGGAGTGCATATTATACATTTGTGACACTAACATGGCCAATATACAAATGTAAAGTACAGTAAGAAGGGTTTATGTATCACATATTTTCCAAATAATAATGGAAATTACAAAATAAAGTGACTATCGATGTCATTGAGCAAGGCACTTGACGCACCATTGGGAGAAAGTTTCTGTCATCGTCTGGGTGCTTCACAGCAGGTTGGGGGTGAAAGCAGTAATCGATGATTATAACTCTTATTGCACATCATTTCCAATATAATCCTCTATTAAATATTATTGGCTACTGCTGTTAAATGCTTAAAAACTGTCTTACTGTATACAAAAAAAAAGAAAGAAAGTCCCTAAACTTCTCCACACAGGGGCAGTGTTTCACACATGTTTACAGCTTCAGGAATCACTGGAGTTCCTTCAACCTTCACAAAAAACAAGAACAAATGGATAGCTAAATGCAAGTCAGGGTTTAGTGTTACTTCTTACTTAGGGTGCAAGAAAAAAAGTGATTCGGCGATATATCACAACATTTCACTGCACGATTAAAAAAAAAAAAATTTCATGATATATCACAATTGTTTGGGTGCCATTTTTTTTTTAATATTTAATCAATGCAATGGTTAATTGATGCACTTGAGTTTATGATGGCAGTGTGTAACACTGCATTTTCTTTTCTTCAGTGAAAATGTGCAAAAACACTAATAAATAATAAATAGGATGTTTTGAAGCAAATAGTTTTGACTCAATTTGTCCTCTGAATGATCAATATCTTCTGATGAACATATACAGCAACTTGATTTTTCATCTCTACATTTAATTTTGATATTAACTGGGTAGAATACCGTATCGTGACCCAAGTATCGCGATACGTATCGTATTGCAACATACTTGCCAATACTCACCCCTAACAATTATCATATTAAGCCAAAAAATGTCAAAATCTATTTTTTTAACCAAGTTTTTTAATGAAAAAAAACATTTGATTGCATAGCACGTAAACGCCCGGTCACTAGGTGTCAGTGAACCACATCAGACCTCGTTAAAGTACCTCCTCAATGTATTTTAGCTTGTAAGTTTATTACACTTTATTTTCATAAAACATCCTTTTAAATAATAATAATAATAATTGTAGAACTTCTGTTGTAGAAACAAAAGTTGAACTATTTTGAAAAATGTAATTTGACAGTTTGATAAACATCCCGCTTGTTTTTGATATAGGTAACTGAATTATAGTTAGTTACCATTTACTTATTCTTGCACGTTTAAAAAAAAAAAAAAAAATGAAATAAATTGTACTTCATATTATTTTGTACTATTTATTGATATTGTGATGTGTATTGGGATATACTGTATTGTGAATCGTATTGTTAGATTCATGGCAATGCACACCCCTACTACTTATATACACACTATTTTATTTTTCTCACCTGCTGTAGCTTTGCTTCGATCGCTGGGGCAGTTTCGATGATGGCGTCGTCTTTGTAGTGCAAACATATGTCGGAGCTCTTGTTTTTTAATACTTTGGAAGCCGGCTGAATAGTGCCATCTTTCTCAGGTACTCCTCCTGTTGGATCACATGAAACAGGGACTTTGTTGTGAGCTTTCCAGTTAGTAAAAAAATACACATTTTTTATGGTTAAATGGCCCACATGCCTGACAGTGACAGGTGTCTGTGGAGGCCAGGCCTGAGTAGCTTCCAGATCTTGGTTGTGGCCGACACCTCGTCTCCACATGATCGTGGTCCTTTAGTGGTGGGGGAAGTTTTAGTTTTGTGTGTTGGGGGAGTGTGGGTGGACACCACCCTCCGGACTGGGATGCGGCTCATGTGAGGTTGCAGCTCACACCTGATAAACAACAGTTGGTTAAAGATCCTCATTTTTCCCGACCATTATTGTTAAACAATTATTTATTTTAAAATGCGTGATGTACATCTTACATCTTTGCATCCTAATACTATAGGTGGATATAAGAAAGTACGGAAGATTAGGGCCACTGGAGAAAAAAAAACAACAAAAGACAGAACTTTTTATGGTTATCTTTTTTTTTGTATATATATTTTCTTATTTTTTTATCTTAATCTTTTCTCTTTTGTCTTGATTTTGTTTTTGGTGTTAACACTTTTTTCCAGTTCTGTTTTTTTTTTTTTTGTGTGTGTTTTGTTTCTTCCTCCAGCCACTCAGAAAACTGCTGCCTGCCTCCACCTGTGGTGTGTGTGGGAGGAGCTTAACATAATAAATAAATAAACAAAAAAAAAAAAATTAAGATTGAAAAAAAAAAAAAAGATCAAGATCGAAAAAAGAAAAGATTAAGCCTAAAAAACAAAATAAAAAACTGACAAAAAAAAAAAGGTAACCATAACATTTTGAAAAGTGTCCTACAATTTTTTTTTTCTTCCACTACTGGATTTTTTAATTCTATTTTTTTCTAGTGGTCCTAATCCTCTTCCGTAAAAAGAATTAAGTCAAAACTCAAAGAAAGTGAAGTTATAAGATGACTTTGCAGACAAAAACAGATTAATTTGAACTTTTGAGGTCCAAGATTTCCACAATAATGACTAAACTATGTAATCAATAGTCTTTAAATGTAATCTGAGTACTGAGTAAACAAGCACAGGATAGAAAAGTCGAACTTACTTGCTAAACTTGATGGAAGAAAGGATGTGTTCAGACCCCAGTCCTTTAGCAGCCTGTGACAGATGAAGCCATTAAAATGTCATAACTATATTTGAAAGTATCTGCCAAAATGAGCTCACCTCTTTACAGGCATTTGTTGGGAGGTGAGTGACTGGAAGACTTCTGCAGCCTCTCCCTGGCCGAACTGGACGCACTGGGAATGGCGTTCTGGACCAGCCAGAAGAACTTTGTCCACCAGCTTGAAAGTTGGGACAGCTGAGGCCTGTCAACCAGGTGAAAGCACATGAATACACAGCAGAACGTTTAAATGAAGTCAACTCATATTCAGGATCTTCTCGTCAATGTCTTTAATCGTGACTTTCAATTGATATATTTGCTAAAATAGAACAAGAAAGCAGAAGATTACACACAGGAAGAGTCAGAGGAGAGTAGAGGACCCACACAGACGTTTTTATTCCAGACGTTGAAGTAAAAGACAGCAGCACATTCAACATGCGCCATATTGGGGACGACATCAACAGAGACGAACATATAATCACAGTCAAGTATAGAAGATTAGCACCACATTGAAGAAAAAAAGCACAAATCTCATCAGGAGCACAGACAGTGTTTCAACCTGAAGCTGTTCATCATCTTCTTCTTTTTCACAGAACAATGAGACTCAGGACATCACAGATTACAGTGAGAAAGCACAGGACATTTAAAGTAGAGGCACAGATGTTTGCAGGGCACTGAGAGTGGATTACGTTCTACCCTCGGCTAATAGCAGCAGGCACAGAATATAGAGAATATAGTCGCATAAAAGCATCGAAATAGACTAATGTGCTGTGATCTCAAAGAAGATGTAACCAAGAAACACCAAAGAACAACTCTTAAACTGAATTCTAGTTCAATAAATAATTGAAAGAATACAGTAAATAATCTATATAATGTCAGTCATTGTGCCACCACAATGCTAAATGTATTATTTTCTGGAAAAAGTCTATAATAGTGGTAATAACTTATAATAAATGCCTAGATAATTGAGGAATTTTGCAGTTTCTAAATGTACCCAGTTTTCCATCAGGTTGTCATATTGTTGTGGGCAGAATTCCAGTATAAGTAAACAGACCTTTACACTGGAGCAAACATCAACCACTCACTTCTTAGAAGCCCCAGAACTGTTGTTCCATTTTAACCTGCATTTACAAATAAGTGCCTTTAAAGGATACTCAACATGGATCAATTTTGTGCACAATAAATGGCTCTCATCAAACCCCTGATAAATAAATCTTCATTTTTTTCATTTTATTTTTTTTAAAGACATTATGTTGAGTAGTTGAACAACTACTAAAGACTGCAACTGTAGCTATCAATGATCTGCAAGTTACAGTAGAAAACACGTTTATCTGCTCCAGTAAACGTAAATTGGTTTTCTCTTGAATAGAGCATTAATGGACCAAATTAAAAAAAAAACTTTAAATTAATTCAAAACAACTCAAGTAACTTACACTGTACTATTATCCAATCAGAGTGAGGGAAATGAAATTTAACAGCATTCATTTTGACCTTTAATTTAACTATTGTTTTCATACAATAAAAGTGGACAAAAATATCTGTTGGTTTTCACCACAAACTCAAAAGACAACAACTAATTTCTGTGATTCTGAATTATGTTTACCGTTAACTCAGAACAAACAGCTGCATATATGATCACAGGTACTCAACACCGAAAACCAGTTAGGTTAATCTTTTTTTGTTTTGTTTTATGATAGAAAGAAACAGCACAAAAGCCTGATTGAATGATGCTTTCGTTTCCAAACATTAAAGGGAATATATTCACTGGTCTCTAAATGCAATGCATATTGGGAATGAGTTAATATATATTGCAAATGATGTTAGTATTTAGAGTTGGGCTCGTAACGATATTACGAAACAAAATGCTGGAAGACCGCTTGGTTGTATTTGCCAAGTTTTGACCAATGATGAAGTACCATGTCCATACTAGTTTTCTATAGGCTGATTAAAGGCCAACAATTGATACTGGGAACAGTATCAAACATTTAAATTAAAGGTCTCCACCTGCACATGCTTGTTTCTACCATATTCCACTATGACACTGTGTTGTTACGGTGCTGCTGCTGATAGATTGGTGTGTGCACATTGAGAGAGAGAGAAGGGCTGCAGTAATATGCTTTTAACAGTGCATGTTATATTACTGTGATGTTGCTGTCAGGCTAACGTTAGCTTGTTAGCTCCTCTGAGGGAGGGACTTTGGAGGCAGGGCAAGAGAGCAACGGGGAGGGAGGGATCTGAAAGTTACAGACTGCACCTTTAACTGCTTCAGGAGCCCGGCCTATAAACAAGGCATTATTTAAATTTCGCACTAGTGGCATGTCAGCCAAAACCTTGCATTAAGTTACTCTTTATGCCTAGGTGCATGTATCCTGGTTGTAATAAAAAGCTAACGACTGGCTGGTAAAGCACATAGCGGTAAACACGTGATGTAAACAGGAATGTGAAGAATTTGTAAAGTGGTCGAGCTAGCACCAATGTTGTTTAAGACACAAAGGTACCACACACACCTAACTTATACAGATTTCTATGAAGAGATACTTTAATGTAAGTAAACAATTGTGTTGTTAAGCACGCACTGAGGACAGCTCCTCAGTGCACTCACACAAACACCATTAAACCAAGTGTTAGCGTTAGCTTCAGTCCGCTGTGGGCTCAGGTGTGTTGCTGCTGACCAATGGGCGGCTGTGAACAAGCAGGGCTCAGCTTGGAGAGCACCCCAGGGTGGGGCCGAGCCTGCAGAGAGGGGAGCAAGGCGGAGACGCCGGGGGACTGAAGGGAGTACAGACCTTTTATACTAACGGAGGCCGGGAGGGGACAGGAGCCCACTGCACACACTGAGGATGAGGAGGAGGAGGAAGAAGGAGGTGAGGGAGGTGGAGGGTGGGCAGGTGGGTGGCTGTTGGAGGGAGATCGAAGGATGGAACGATGGTGGGTGGGGCGTCTCTTCTCCTGAGGTTTAGTATCTACAAAGGGAACACGCACACACAAACGCACACAGGAAATGTGCTCACAAGTGATTGACAATTTAATTTGGAATAAGATAAATCAGAAACACCCATTGATGAAAAGTTAAGTGCTTTAAACATGCACAGACATTAGGAATCATGTAAATGGAGGGATGTAGAAAATACACCTGCAGGATAAATTATTTTATCAAGAGTGGAAATACTTCAAATAAAACGTACAATTTTGAGGGGCTGGAATGTCCACCAGATAGGATGTATATAGCATTTATTCTGAGAGAGTAGGTGGAGCTAAACTGGCCATATCTCAAGGCGTATTCATCCGATCAAACTAAATATTTACAGTGTGCCTATTGATTGATCACGGAACTATTGGAAAAAAATTCTGAATTTTTTGAGACGTCAGGGGCCATTTGTGGAAAAGGCTCACGTGCCCGAGAGCGTTCTTGAGACATTACAGGTTGCTTGTGTTTTATAAAAAGTTTTAAAAAAGTGATTTAACTTATAAATCTTTTCACAAAATTCCAATAAATTATTGAAACTGGGAATTGACCTCATGAGCTAAAAGTATTTGGCGCTGTGTTCCAATCACGTAGGTCTTTCGTACATTTTATAAGCCCTAGCACTACAGCAGAACCACAGACACAATATAAACACAAGCTGAAATGTGACACAATTACTCAACGGTTGCTTTAACCGTCATTAAATCATACGCAGTGAGAGAAAAAGGACAACACAAGACAAACAACTGATACCATGTATCAAAACCCAGCATCGCAGGCAGGCAGAACAACAGGAGGATCAACTTACCTCGAACTGGGCCCAGTATCTTATTGCTTCCACGTCCACTGGTATGTGTGCTGTTCTGCAGCGTGTGTGTTCGGGGCGGAGTGCAGCCGAAAGTGAAGCTCGGTGAGTTGTGCATCTTGGGGGAGGGTGTCTGGCTGCTGCTGCTGTGACTGTTGCAGCGAACGCGGTGGAAAGTGTTCTCCGACGCCGATCCGGTCAAACAGCTGCTTGGAAAAGCGACACAAACAGAAAACAACTCATGACACAACTGTGAAAAAGTAACGAGAAATGTGTTGAACTCACTTGTTGAAGCTCTTGGGAGGTGAAAGCTTGGTGCTATCGTGGTGTGTTCCTGGATGAGCGTTGATGTGCGCGTGCAAACCTTTGGTGTTGCGGACATGTTTGAGGATCCAGGCTCTGAGGTTGGTGAGGCAGTTGTGTTCGGACAGCACAAGTCGTGGCCAGGGGTTGCGCTCCGCCATGTCCAGGGCCGAAATAGCAACAGCTCGGCCCACCTGGAACACAACAGAACTGAGTTACTAAGGCAATATATTGCGATATTTCACCTCACGATTATTGTATCGATCCAAAAAATGTCCAAATCGATTTTTAACAAAAAAACTAATTAATTGTGCCAACATATGCATAGCACGTAAACGCTGAGTCAATAGGTGTCAGTGAACCACAGGGAACTACCTCACTCCTCAGTGTATTTAAGCTTGGAAGTTTATTACACTTCATTTTCAGAAAACATACTGGACACTTTAATAGATGTATGTAGTTACTTTTTTAAGAATTTAAGAACTTAACAGAATCAGAATCTGTTGTAGAAGGAAAAGTTGAACTTTTTTTGAAAAATTTTATTTGACAGTTTGATAAACATACCAATTGTTTTTGATTTTGGTACTTGAATTACAGTTAGTTACCATTTACTTGTTTAAAAATTTTTAATAAATTGTAATTTCATACCATTTGATACTTGTAAAGATGAAATGTGTAATTATTAATATTGCAATGTAAACCGTTTAGTATGGGGATATATCATATCGTGACTAAGGGTGTAAGAAAAAAATCAATTCTGAAATATATTTCTGTGATAATTGCATTGATCCAAAAAATGTCCAAATCGATTTTTTTTTAAACTTGTTTTTGTAATGAAAAAAACATTAAATTGTGCTAACAGAATCTGTTGTTGAATCAAAAGTTAAACTTTTTTATTTCATAAAAGATAATTTAACAGTTTGATAAACATACTTTTTTTTTTTATTGGTACTTGAATTACTGGTACAGTTAGTAATTACTTGATCCCGCAAGTTAAAAAAATGTAATAAATTGTATTTCATATCATATTGTACTTGTAAAGGTGAAATTCGTAATTTTTACTATTGTAATATACTGTATATCTTACTGTTTAGTATCCGGATATATGGGATTGTGAAATACAAAATTGTGAATCATATTATATCGTCAGATCCATGAGAATGCACACCCTAATGAGTTACTACTAACATACGCATTTTATTTATTTATTTTATTTTAATTTATCCGATTACATTATAATATACAAAATTCAAGTGCCTCACATTTGATAAAAATCTAATTTGGTGTAAAAATGTGATTCTTAAGATACATTTTATCAAAGTTTTAAAATAAATTACAGAATATTTGACAGTAACCAATAATCCAATAGTAAAAACTATGAAGCTAAAACTATAACCTATGTAGAAAGCGTTTGTCTAAAAATATTTTAATGCTTGGTGTCCCACCTGCTCAAATATTTCCGGAGTGTATTTTGGAGGGAATGACGATGGTGGGGGTGGGGTCGCCCGTCCGTTGTCGTGACAGGCTGGTGGGATGCTGTTCATGGTTTTACCTGTGTTGTAGTTGCACTCTAAAGTGTAACTAAAGGAGAAAAAAAAGCTCTTAGTTAATAAATCTTATATCAACATCATACTGTAAACTTTAAACCCTAATACTGGAATCTGATTTCTACATCTGATCTAACCCATCCATTGAACACTGCTTTACTGGTGCCAACGTGATGATTTCTGACCTATGAAGCAGCCCGATGGCTTTGTGAATGGCGACCCGCCCACTGCCTTCTTTTGACTGGCCGTCTCTCTTATCTCGAGCGTACATGTTTTTCTCAGTGAAGTTGCAGCCAATGAAGTCAAAATGTGCAGAGTTCACAGCGATCAGTTTGGGGTACAGCATGTTCTCCACCTGTAGAAACAGGAAATAGAAAAACATTGAAGACATTTCTGATGGCTGTCGTAGTTTACAAACCGACTGATTCCAGTGTGGTTTTGATTTTACCTGCTGGCTCTCATCAGGAAGATTATTCCCATACATGAAGCATCCCCGTTTGGAGGCATGGCCATGAAGGTCTACGTAATAAGCCACTCCCCCTTCCTTGGGAGGCACTGGTTTCGGCTCCTCCACCTGTGGTGCTGCTACATCTACAGGAACAGATGCTTTTTCCACATCTTTGGTCAGCCATGTGCTTTCCTCTGTTACCATGGGAACCAGTGGGAGCGCTGGATTCCCATCCTTCTCTGTATTCCGTTGGTTCAAGCTGACTTCGAGGGCGGTGAGGGCAGGAGCCGGATGCTGGTTGGAGGGTTTATTGTTTAAGGGGGAGGGCTGTGTGCATCCATGTGAAACACTGTTAGAGGAGCTGTTAGAGTGTGTTTGATTTAAGCGGTTGTGCACGTGATGGTAGAGTAGCAGTGTTTTGGCTGCATAAATGGAAGGATGCAGCTCAGGGTTGGGGTTTAGGTACTGTCTGTTCAGGTTCACTCCTCTGGAATCAGTTCTACAAGAGAATACAGGAAAAAAGAAACGTCAACACGATGAAGTTTAAACACAGGCGATGCATTTAGTGTCAATACTCCACATAAGCAGCATATTGGGATGCACATACAAAAAATAATGTCATTATCACAGTGTTTTTTAATCTTGCGGTCATGTGGGGTCACCTGGAATGTGTTCAAAATTATTACTAATTCAATATATGTTTAATTATTATTCCCTTTCAAATTAAAACACAACACACAAACGTAAACAACTGTATGCTATACATTCAGTTTCTGAAATCTAAATCGAGTTCAAATAAAATGCAGTATAAAGAGAAGAAAAAAAAAAAAAAACATACACATAAAAATGGGGTCACAATCCAAAAAAGGTTGGGAACCACTGCATTATTACCATTGCTACAGAGGTCATATTTTCACTTTATTTGTTTGACTGTTAGCAGGTTTACGTCAAAAGTACGTAACAAATTTTGACAAACTTTAACCAAAAAATAGACCTTAGACTATAAAAGATTGAAGGGGATCCTGGAAAAATATACTAATTCTGGATCAGTTTGAAAATCAAAAAACCTCCATCTTTCATCATTGGTGAAAATTCCTAAAAGTATATTTCTGTTCGTAATTGATTGATCTTTATGAAATTTGACTCAATTATGTCAGGCTTGTTTCTCAATGAACCCCCACATTTCATCTGTTCCATTTATTTCATTGTTCTTTTTTTATATACGTCACTACCACTGACACAGTGACATAAAGAAGTCAGTGCAAGTCATCTGACCCAGCTTTCTGACCTCCTCATGACCTGCAGAATATTGATGAGCATGAAGCCAGGTGGTAATGGAACACAGTGTTATGTGGTGAACACGCGCATCCTGGACTTAAAAGACCTGTTAGTGATGACTTGGTGCCAGATTTTACATATTGTTAAATGTGGTCATAATGACAGAATGACAATGGATAAATAATAAACATCCTAACTTTAATGATCCACAGCGATATGAGACCATCTCCATTACAAACAACACGTATCTACTATGAATAAAGTCAGTGTTAGACTCCATAAATAAAATAACATTAAAGATAACCAACATTACCAGAAAAATTAACAGCTTTAAGACAAACCCAGGTTAATATTAACAAGTATAATGTAACTTTTCTATTGTTTTTGGTCACTGAGTGTCCCATAGTGACTGAAAAACTTAGCCTGGGTAATATATATCGAGTTTTATATTTTTGCAATAAAGAAAATTACAATATCACCTATATATATATATATATAGGAGTCGCTGCTTTCACTACCTCTCAGAACAGCATGAAAAGCACAGTTAAATGGATTTCTAAACACATCCTAACCCAGACCTTCCCCTAAACAAGCCTCACTACAGAACTCACTCACACGTGCTGTTCCCTATAGGAGACAAAGCCAAAAGTGACACATATTATGCAGCTGTTTGTTAATAAATGTGCCTGTGTGGAATTTTGCATCAGCAAATTTAACATTGAATTGTCTTTCTGGTCAGACTTAATTTAAATTTAAATTTTTGAGATTTATATCGTATATCGCCATTTTGTGAAAAAAATATTGAAATATGAGTTCTGGTCCATATTGCCCAGCCCTACCTGTAGTGTCCACGAACAACTCCATCGGGGTTGAGCATTGGAATGAGCTTAAAAACAAACATGTCACGTAGTGCATGTGCTCGAGGGTCGTCTCTCCTGAGGATGAAGTTCAGGAAGCCATTGAACACAAAAGAAGATGGCGTTTCCCCGGGGTGAACTCGGCTGCTGAGAAAAAACACCTAAAGAAACACAAGAACCGACATTAAGACCAAGAGAAGCTTAACTGCTTTACAACAAAAAAAAAACAAAGGTAGGGCTGCTGGCTGCTTTTACCCTCTTGCATGAGAAGACATGAGGCCTGGGAGTGTTGGTGTCTGGAAATAGCTGCGGTAGACGGGCTTCTCTCTCCTCCTGCATCCCATTGCAGTTTGTCACAGTGATGAGGTCGACCCTGTTGCCATCCACAGAGTGGCACAGTAACTCTCTGTAGTAGTAGACTGTGTCTGGTGTGCTGGAGGGGAAATAATTTGAATTGTAAAAATGAAAAGAAACACCCCATCCTTGCATTAGCCAAGTCAGTGGTTCTAAACACTGGGGGGTCAGGACCCCATTTGGGGCCATGAGACACTGGGAGAGGATCGCCAGATGCCTTCAAAAAACTAAGAATAATTTCTGAACATTTTGAGCCCAATTTTGTTTATTTTTAACCTTTATCTGCAACTACTTACATATTTTAACCTATTTTCATCACTTATTCTTGCCATATTTTAGCTCCTTTTAATTTGTTGTTACACATCTCCAATTTTTCAGCACGTATAAACCCTTCACACCACTTTTCCCACCTAATGTCACATATGTTGACCCAATATTGTCACTTTTAACCTCTTTTCACCATATTTCATGCTTATTTTTTGCAAATTCAACCACATTCACCATTGTTCATGCCCATTATTTGCAAGTTTAAACTAATTATTCCTACTTTTTTTCTGCCACTTTTAACCCAATATTGACACTTTGAACCCTTTTTACCACTTTTTCTGTCGGTTTTTGGCCACTCTAGTTTGCAACTTTTAACCATTTTATGTGGTTTTTAAAATCCCATTTCACCACTTTTGGTGACTTTTAACCCATTTCATTTCTGATTAAATCAAGGATTTACATCTTTAAGATGACTATATACTATGGCGCAAATAATACTAAACTTCCTGAATAACAGTGGATATTATTCAGATAAATAAATAAATGTGGTTATCACAGATTCATAGAACAATGGACCATCATTTTGCTGATTTTATGGATGGACCCCAAAAAGCTCCCCCCTTTATTCCCCCTTATAGATGGTCCTGTCTCTACATGACTGTTCATGTCCGTGTTCAACCACCTTCAGGTACAGTGGGGGTCCCCGGTCTCTGGCACCTTTATTTTGGAGGTCACAGGCTAAAAAGGTTAAGTACTACTGATCTAGGTAATAATGCGTTACTTGCATTAATACCTAAAACTGCACATTAGCATTA
Organism: Gouania willdenowi; assembly: GCF_900634775.1. Lineage (NCBI taxonomy): Eukaryota > Metazoa > Chordata > Actinopteri > Blenniiformes > Gobiesocidae > Gouania > Gouania willdenowi. The sequence continues at coordinate 13,203,199 of NC_041066.1, forward strand.
TGGTTGTTCCTCACCTGCTCGGACTGAGTTGAGCAGCATTAGGAAAGCTTCTATCCAACTGTTGCAACATTTCCTGACACTCGGTGTACGAGAAAGGGTAGCAGAAGGAGAAGTACGTAGTCGCCTTTCGCACCTCCGAAATTCGGTGAGTGAACGTAAGGACAAACTGGCTATCCACAATCTAAAAAAGAAGCAAAAAGAAGGGATAAGATAGTAGAACTCCTGACACCAGCAATCTTTTACTGGTTTGGCCGCGTGTACCTTAATTGTGGGTCTGTCCCGAATCCTTTCCCAACGATTTTTGCCTGGTACAGTGCGAACAAGTGGAGCCATGCCTTGGCTGTAGAGCTTCCTCTGATTGTTCATGTTCATCACATTGATCTTCATTAACTTTCCAGGTACTGCCCCTTGGACATTAAAGTAAAACCATGATCTAAAAAGAAAAGGGCAGCAAGTTTTAATTTGACAAAGTTACCACAATTGAGGCTGTGTTCGAAATAACATACTAACGTACTACTCATACAAAATCTGACGTCAAAATGAGTATGTAGCAAGTTCACATTAGATAGTTTGAAAAAATTGACTACATGAGAAATACCTGGATGTATACTACATCATAACATTTTTTTGAAGTATGCACGGTGGGCACACTAGGATACTTAAACGTCCCATGATGCATTGCTAGCAGAACGTAAAATTGTCCCAGGACCGGCTTCAAGCTAAAAATCAAACATTCCCTTTTTAAAATAAAAGCATCCCTTCTTGTCTTCCATTAGTTTTTAACTCTTTTATGAATTGTAGGGGTGCACCGATTGCAATTTTTTGGCCAATGACCGATTTTTTAAAAAGCCTGACCGGCCGATTCCGACTTTGGCCAATCCCTATTTTTTTTAATCATGGAGCATACACCTTGAATGTTCCAATTTTATTTTATTGTAAAACATTCAACTAAATCCACAAAATAATACATTTTTTTTTTGTTTTAACTACACATGAGGTAGTTATTTCAAATATAAATGAAAAGTTTAGAGCATTACTGTCCAAAATACTAAATTATATCAGTCCCTTAAGACTTTTGTGGAGGTAGAAAAGGTCAGCGGAAAAGAACGGTTTCATATGCAAGGATCCACCAAAATAAGGGAAAATGTGAAAGTATACTTGAGTGGGAACTGTCCATCCTAATCATACTAATAGTATATAGTAGACAGTATATACTCATTGAGTATGTAATATGTTAGTATGAGACTTTGAACACAGCCATATAGTAGAAGCCCTCGTCTTAGTATTTTCTTTGCTTAAAACACAAGTCACTGATGTCCAACTACCTGTTTCCATTCTCATGCTCTGTTCCAGCACAGTCTGGCTGTGTCCACACATTGAACTCATAATCGGAGGTGAGGCCTGACCCAGGAGAAGCTGTATCAGATGGAGGACTGGAGATGCCATTCTCCACCTTCTCCACCCGTGCCAAGTTCCCAGAGTCAAACTTCGAACTGAACACAATGTTACCAAAGCGAGCCTCCATGGCTCTGTTCTCTCTGAGCAGTAGAAGTCAGAACCCCAACGTCAACAGCCTGTCGTCAACAAAACACACAACATTTATCACTCACAATGTCTGATAGTCTATATAGTACTTCAATTTGTACACACATAAGCATTTGTGGTGAGTATTGGCAAGGATGTTGCAATACAATACATATCACGATACTTGGGTCACAATACGATATTATCGCGTTATTCTACCCAGTTGTCAATATCAAAATAAACATAGAGATGAAAACTCAAGTTGCTGTATATGTTCATCAGAAGATATTGATCATTCAGAGGACATATTGAATCAAAACTATTTGCTTCAAATCATCCTATTTATCATTTATTATTATTAGTGTTTTTGCACATTTTCACTGAAAAAAGGAAAATGCAGTGTTACACACTGCCATCATAAAATAAAATGCAACACGTTTCTTTTCACTGAAACTACTGTGTAGTAGTCTCAAAGTAACCATGACAACATAATGACTGCATTGTAACAACTGTAAGTGAGAACATTAATGATGAAATCACCCCGAGTTACTGATAATGTACAACAATAAGAAAAAATAATTTTTCCTATTGTGATCTAAACAGATTATATGAAAATAAAATTCCTGTGCATACATAAATATTGCAGGCATTACACACTGCCATCATAAAATCAAGTGCATCAAGTAACCATTGCAACACATTAAAAGCATTGTAAATAGAGGTGATATTGATATCGGTCCGATATCAGCCAGAAAACGAATATTGAATTTTATTGGACTGCGTCTAAAATTGCCGATAGAAGCGCGCCGATAAAATTTCCCGCTCCAGCACTTCTATACATAGGTGACTGTGGTTCACACTCCAACACAGTAATCTACTGTTGCTGACTATTGTTCTCTGTTTGACTAACATCACTTGATCAAGCCTTTTCTAACATTCCACGCTACAAAATAAGTAATAAAAGTATGTATGATTAGTGCTGATACCGTATCGGATCAATATCGGTATCGGCCGTTACGCAAGGCTGCAATATCGATATCATATCGGAAGTGAAAAAAGTTGTATCGGGACATCCCTAGTTGTAATCACTTAAATATTACACAAATACACAAAAATGTTGATTAAATATCCCAAAAAAATAAATTAATTTAAAATCGCCACCCAAAAAAATCGCGATATATTGTGAAATCAACTATTTTTTTTTCACATCCCTAATAAGCATAGAATAATACAATGTACATTAATTAGTTCAATACATTGCCAAAGCCATTGTCACAAACTATACAAAGAAATGAAGAGACCTTAAGCTTGGGAATTTTGGAAATAATCAAAAATATGAGCTTTACATGGGAACTATTTATTGAAATTAACCAGAAATTGGGATTCATTTTAAAGATCTGATCATATTTTAGATGACGCTAAAAAATATCTTCCTAATCCGAACGATAGAAAAAAAGACTGTAGAAATAATAATAATAATAATAATAATAAATCCATTATTTTTCATTGATTAGGAAGCAAAAACAAGGTAACCAAGATATAACAAACAAATTTAATGATAGATAATATGTTTTAGTGTATATTAGCTGATTTAAGACAGATATTTAAGGCAGTGACTATCCGAAAAGTTGTCCTTTCAATATACCAACATTCTATTCGTACGCTGCGCCCCTCATTGATCAGTTTAGGTCACGTGATGAGGTCAGTCATTTGCCAGTTTAGGTCACATGACTAAGACTAAACCTACCCCTAAAAATTGTTGAGATATAGGGTTATAACCTAACCCTAACCCTAAACCTAACCTTAAAACTAAGGTGCTATTGGTACTCCGGTAAACGTACCAATAGCACCGTCGGTTGTCCGTACGGCAACCGCACGAATAGACACTTTCTTTATTAAAAGCTGAGTAATTGCAATTGACTTTAAGGCGAAAAATAATAATTGTAATTGGTCATCATAAGCTTGATTAAGTTGTAACTGAACATGGATAATTGAAGGCGTAATTGTAATTGAAAAATGTAATTGACCCCCAACCCTGGTGTCATCAGCAGCCATAACAACAACAGCTGACCGTCTAACAAGAGAACTGTAGGAGGGAGGGAGGGTGTAGTGTAGTGTAGTAGCGACCCCAAGCTTTGCTCAGGCTTGACCCCCAGTATTGTATTAAAATGCTATAAGCTTGCCCAACACACACATAAAAAAAACTACACAGTGACAGACCACTGCGTCTGTTTTCTGTTGTTGTGTTATCGCTAAACACAGCTAGCATAACAGCTAACTAAACGACCGTACGAGCTGCCCGCTGTGGCACAAACAATGAAAAGAAAACACGATTTTTCAACCATATTTTACCACCGAATAACGTCTAAACCACACTACGACACGGGAATGTGTCTTACTTTACAGGTTAGAATCAATGTCCATCTGCGTTGTCTCCGTCCTTCTCATCCCTCAGTTGGTCCGTCGCTCTGCGTGCAGTGTTTGGAGTCAGGGTTGCCAGATTCAGCCTGCAAATCCCCGCCCACAAATGTTAGAAACTATCTATCTATCTATCTATCTATCTATCTATCTATCTATCTATCTATCTATCTATCTATCTATCTATCTATCTATCTATCTATCTATCTATCTATCTATATTTTTTGTTGTTGTTAATAGTAATAATTAGAGCTTCTTCTTCTTCTTTTCTTTTTCTTCTTCTTCTTCTTCTTCTTCTTCTTCTTCTTCTTCTTCTTCTTCTTCTTCTTCTTCTTCTTTTTCTTTTTCTTTTTCTTTTTCTTTTTCTTTTTCTTCTTCTTCTTCTTCTTCTTCTTTTTCTTTTTCTTTTTCTTCTTCTTCTTCTTCTTACCTAAGGGATCTTGTTTATATGGAACTCCACTCATCAAGTCTTTGATGATGTACCAAATGCTATGATGGACAAAGACGACCGGTCCTCACCACCCTGTACTTTACAAAGCCTCCAGCAGATGAAGCTGTAGATCTATAGATGTTTTTTTTTTTTTGTCTTCTTCTTCTCTCCATCTTGATTTTATTAGCCCCATTCCTACTGACTGAACAGCATTCAGCAGCAACTTTATGATCACCTGAAAAATATCGTGGACTTCAAACGATTTTGCTCACTTTACACTCAACCAACCATGTTGTGGAAAGTGCATGAGTGAATTTCACAATGTCATAAATAATACACTTTACGCTTTCACATGCAAATAAATGCATATAATGTATAAGGTCGTTTATTACTGGTTTAAACCATCGTTTGCCAGTCAGCTTTGATCAGTATTTTAGTTAGTTAGTTAGTTAGTTAGTTAGTTAGTTAGTTAGTTTAAAAAACATACTAGGAAAAGTATAACAATAATAACTAAAAAAATGTAGTTGAGATATCTCATCATTTTTAATTTATATATATATATACATACCATTTCTATTATATTTATTTATAATATGAAAGCGTGATATGTTATTATGTCATGTAGCTACATTTTTTCACTGTATATTTTATTGCATACAGGGTGACATTTCAACAAGTCCAAATACAAAAAAATATATTCTGGCTTTTTTCTATCTGGATATATTAGTGTACACTGTCCCTGTTAAATAAACCAATAAATAAATAAAATATACTAAGTCAAAATTACCATATACTATCTCATTATTATGAGATAGTTGAGAGACTAAGTCATAATTAAGAGATACTATCTTATAATTATGAAATACAAAGTCAAAATTAAGATATTATGCAATACTTAGTATCTCATAATTATGACTTTAGATTGTTTTAATTGTTTTAATTTTACTTTTTCTAGTTTTTTTTTTTTTTTAAATCTTTTTTGGACTGGCGAGACTGGACTTCAATAAATGTATACGTTTTTTTTACCAAAAATGTTTTTAGTTTGAAGGTAAACCTAAAAGCATCTGATCACTGTTAAAAATTATTTTTGGTATCAAAAAACATGGATTATAATCCATTGTTTATATCTTTTTAATAAAGAGATTTTTCTTTTGTTAGACTGAAATCTGTACTTTCATTAACCCAACAGGCAGTTTGGATGGTCACTTGTTTGTGTTGAGGTTACACTGAGTCATTGTCCTTCTGCCAAACTTGTCTTTTAGTGAATTAGCTGGTGCTGATCCTAAACTGACAGTTAATCAGAGGTGCCATCAATTAACCAGAGACAGGCTCAGGTTGCTGTCCTGGTGACGCTGGACGTTTTGTCTGCTGCTGACCCCACGTCGCTCACGAACACACTGTAGACGCCAGCAGTAGGAGTCCAGTTGGTCATCACACATCAATCCAGAGCGTTTTCTACCCCCTACGCTGCAAGGTGACGCTCAATTATGGATGACCATCATTAGAAACTAGACACGCTAGAACAAACACACGCACACAAACAGCGATTATTCTCAGGGACACCAAAGACTATTGAAGTGCTGATGGAGTAACGCCATCCATTGCATTGCCTTACTGGTTCACCTGTAAACCCTTTGGCTTCTGGGTGATGACCTGACTGTATTTTACATTTCCATGTTATTAACAAAATAAACCCCCAGTTAATGGTATTATACTGTATCTGTTTTAAAAAGAAAATCTTACTTTACACTTTCTCATTACAAGAAAGCCTTAAAGTAGAGGTGAGCAACCTGTACCATATGCGGGGCCACAAAAATGTGATTGTCTAACCCGAGGGCCACAGTATCAATATTCAAGTGAGCATTAAGAACAATTTATTTAATTTTTTTATTCTTTTTTTATTTAAGTAGGGACAGTACATATCAATGAATATTCAAAAAAATGTAAATATGTCAGATTATATCCATAGGCTAATTTCCATCTGTTGTCCCTATAGGCTGATGTAATAAAATGACATTAATTCAGGGAAGAACATTGAATTTGTGATGTTTAGGTCATTTATTGTTTTGTTTTTTGGTTGTCGTTTTGTGTATTTTTCTCTCATTCTGTACTTTCTGTTGATGTCGTCTGTATTTTTACTGTCGTTTTGTGAGTGATTTTGCCTATTTTCCTCTCATTTTGTGTTGTTTTTTTTTTGGTTGTTTTGTGTGTTATGATTCAATTTGTGCATTTTCAGTGTCATTTTGTAGACTTTTTTTGTGTATTCATTTTCCATGTTTCTGTTGTCGTTTTGTAATTTTGTAATCTTTTGTTGTTGTTTTTTGCCTTTTTGTGTGTTTTTGGAGTCATTTTGTGCATTCATGTCGTCTAGTGTAAATAACTGTAATTTCATATGTTTTTTTAAGTCATTTTGTGCATTTACTTTGCGTACCGCTCAGAATAGAGCGAGGGCCGCATCTGGCCCCCGGGCCGCCAGTTGCCCACGTCTGCCATAGAGATTGAAAATAGCTTACATTGCTCAAACAAGAATTGCATTGAAAAGCATCTCTCCATGAAAAATGAGATGTCTGTCAATGAGAAAGGGATTAGACAGCGATCAAATAATGATGACACAGAGTCGCCATAGATACACACACTTGAAAACACAAAGGTTTAATTTTTCTCATAATCTGGCATCAATTAAGTAGATTAGAATACTTAAGTCATCCTGAGGTAAATTTTGGATTTGCTTGAAAAATAAACAAATATCTCGGTTTTACTTATATATCACAGTTATACTGCATAATAAAAAAATAGCCTGATGGATCGGTGCAAACTTTGACCTAAATTTGAATTAAAAAAATGTGTGATGGAGATTTGGGGATGTTAGTGATGTTGTTCATAGATCCTAGTCCAACTCTTGACATTTTAGTCAAAGTATTTCAATATTTTGTTGTAAAAATGTAAGAGGGACTGCCTTCTATGGGTTGAAACCCAGCTATTACAATCAATTTTGGTCTTTTGTGACATTTTGGTGGCTTTTTGCGACACTCGTAGCCCCGCCCCTCCTATAAAAACTCTGCAATCTGTGGTGAGTAGGTCGGGTTGAGAGAATTGTGAATAGAGTGGTATAGTGCGTAATGAGTAGGTAGTTAGCATATAGCATAGATTGTTCTTTGGATGTTTTATAGTATAGACTGGGCATGTTTTAACTAATCCAGAGCCCCGCCCATAATCAAAGCCTTTTTTCAATTTCCCCTCTAGTGGAAGGTCAGCCAAAACCAATGGTTTAGTAACTCTTTAGGTTTTAACTTAACACTTTTCCAGTCTGGTAAAGCTTTTTGTCTGCGTCAAGGCATCATGGAGGACATGTTTACCCTTTGGTAATAATTAATAATATTAACCCAAAAACTCCACACTTCAAAAGTCTGCAGACGTGTCCGGACAAGCTTGGCCTTTCAACAAAATCAAACAAATGGATGCACGGTTCAGAAACTGCCACTGACCACAGCTCAATACCCCTGGTTTAAGTGTAGCAGAAACCTTTACATTACATTGTACGGAGAGCTATAGAAACACAATCCAATGAACTGACAGGAACTGATTCTAGACCAATGATGAGGATTTCAGGTGTGGTTTGAAAGGTAGAACAGCTAAACAATATAGCACTGAGTTCATATATGTGCTTGTATGACCCTTTTAAGCAATATTAGTTGAGCTGTGAGGAAGAAGATGAAAAACTAGAGAGAAAATCCTTCTTTATGAAGGCAAAAACCGTAGCGTTGACATCATTTTTGACATTATTACAGCTCAGCTAGAAATGAAAGTGCTTTCTGAGCTTGTGTTGTAGATTGAATACTTGTAGCTAAAGATCCTAATAGAGAACAATGCATAAACAATCTGCCTAAAATGGGTCAATGTAGTATTTGCCGCATGCAATGCAATTACTTTGTGTCTTGATCATCACACCAGTTCATTTGGAAAAAACGTTCACAATAATTGTGCATCTTGAAAGGCTGAAACATAATTAGCCGTGGCATGTCATGTTAAAGCCATGTTCCTGCAGCAAAGGATACATTTGTTTGTGTGACATACATTATTCATCAATTTTCCATCCTTTATTTGTTCTCGTTCTGCTGTTCATGCCATGTACAGATTCACTCTGATTATCAGACAATTATTTTTACTTTAATATAGATAAATACTGTAAAAGAGATAAAACACACATGCATTCACGTCGTGACACAAATTGAAGTAGCAGAAACTTTGAATCCATATATTAATTTACAAATTTGTTATTGAAAAAACTCATTTATTAGTAACTGGATTTCTGGTCTTTCTTAAGGTGTACTTGACATGGCAAGCGCACTTCTTGGTGTGTGTACTACTTCTGTGAGGACTTAGTGTGTGAGTATTAGAGCTTACTGGTTCATATCACTGTTAAGTAGCTAAACAGGTAACTGGAGTTACCTCCAAAGGATGGATCCACCTCGATAGGTTCAATCTGTTCTCATTGGGCACCCATGGAACAAGCAGCTCACAGATACACACATGCACACCCGCGAAGCAGAGTATCAGGTGACAGCCAAGTGAATTATTTAGCATTAGCAATGAGTGCTACCAAGCAGCAACCAGATTCTTTCATATCATATGCCTGAGTAATAATCGCCCTTAGTCCTTGACTGGAAAAAAGTGAATAAGTGTAAATATTCAGGACAGACTAAACGCTAAATTGTAGTGACTTTTATGTTATTCAATAGCTTCTCAGTAGAATGGAGAAATATTTAAAGCAGAGATGGAAGTTGACAATTTCTCATCTCTCTTGTACTGTATATACATCAAAATATGTTTTTAGTTTTGAGGTTAATACTTTAGTTTTTCTATTAGCTTTTTACAAGTTTCAAGGTTATTGCTACGGTTCTACTACAGCTATTATAGCAAATGTTGATAACGGAAAATACTACCAACTGTAACCGGAGTAAAGGTAGCTCATTGTGTTACCAAACAAAAAGCTGTAGTAGCTTTAGCAAGGTCAGTGTTGGCCAAGAGTCATTGCAGTCATAAAACACACTCTCAAAGTACTAAGGAGGGTAGAAACACTTTAATGACTGAAATCGTTTGGCTTCATGTTACTTGAACAAAAATAAATCAGGCATTCTGAATTTGGGATATAGTTAAAGCTTAAGGAATACAGTTTGACCAAAAAGGACTGTGCAAAATCATAACATATGACAGATGCATGAACTAGCAAGACCCAGGAGTTTTTCTTCATTTTCTTTTTCAGTATTAGTACAAAATGACATTTTCAGGATAAAACTTGAGTAAAATCTGCTCTTCAAGTTCTGGTAGGTAGAAATCAATGTTAAAACCAAGAAGAATTTATGAGAAGACAATAGAGATCTGGAAGAAACCTGTTTGCAATCGATTTCCTGGATTGAATGTTTGGCACTTAGATTGTTATTCAGTGTGATCGCTGTTGGGTGGGAGTGCTGTGTGTACGTAGACTTTATCGAGATACTTGAGAGAAAAACAGCTTCAGTTGCATTATAGTCAATCTTCGCCTAGTTATCAAACCACAACTTCTTGTATTTCGTGCAACAGTGAGATTATCTTCCCACTTTCTTGTAAATACCCCTGTATATCAGTAGTCCATGTTAGGCAGGTGGTTCTTTCTATTAGTCTTCTCTCGCAGTGCTGCAGGGAGCAGAGGCAGATTCAGGTCTCCCACTCTGCGCTGAAGAGCTGGACGCAACTGAACTGAGTTCCTTTTAAGCCCGTTTATCCCTCCACCTGTACCTGTAGCCTCTTTTCTTCTCCCTCTTTCCTGCCTGAGGCTCTTCATGACCAAATTATGTTGCCTCTGTGAAGGGAAAGTAGGAGGTTTGGACCCGTTGACAAGTAGTCCAGGTTGCCCTTGATGGGTGAGCCCAACCCATGTCATCTTCTTCCCTCGCCCATCTTTTAGCCCTATGTGATTCAGTCGAGGAAGCGGCACACAAGGCGATGTCTGTGTCCTTTCCAATGTGCTTAAATGGCCTCGTTCTGCGTGGGTGTCGGCATCTGGGAGAGTTCTGGGAGAAATCCCATTTTTGTCTGAGGCGTAAAACGTCTGCAACTTCTCCAGGCGCTCTTTGATGCTCAGATGATGAGAGTCCTCCTGAAGCTGGTTTTCATGGAAGCAGCCAGTCACTGGGTCTGCTGCCCCATCAGAGCGTGTTGTCCGGAGCAGGTTTGTGTGTCGAATAGGTCGGACTGTGCTGCTCTCTCCAATTGGCCCTGAAGGCAACGGTACTTGGCAAGGAGCAGATTCACAGAGTTGGGATGCAGAGGTCTTGGGAGGTGAAAGATGGACAAGTTCACGGTCTCCAAACACTGACACGAGAATACACAAAGACACAAATTCAATTAGACATAGAAGACATTCTGCTGTTATTCGATTGTGTTTCATGATAATATGTCTTACCTTCAGGAAACAGCGTCTCTTCCTCAGTGGCCTCATCCTGTGCCGACACAGGACAAGGAGGCGGCAAGGGAAGGTGAGTGGGTGGTGAGGGGGAGATGGAGTGGGGAAGATTGGGCAAAGCAGGAGATGGTGGCCGATTTTCATCATCTTCTCTGCAATCCTTCTTTAGCTCATCTTCATTTCTCTTCTTGTTGCCATGGCATTCTGTCATCTGCTGGGTCCTCAGAGGTCGGATGAACTGCTTTGAGCTTTTTCCCTGCGCAGGTTCATTCTGAGGAGTAATCAAGGGGTGGTTCTTTAACTGCATACAATTTATCAAGTACTAAGAATGTAGTCCGCAAAAAATAGAACACAAAATTAAAAGTTAAAACCCAAGAACTGCATCTATGGATTTGGTTAATAATAATAAAAAAATAAAAAAATAAATAAATTAAAGTACTGAATGGGAAACACTGTAAAGAAAGCTACAACCAAGATCAGCATCCAAATCTTTGCATATTAGGTTGTATTCATTAGAACAGTGGAACATTGCAGAACTTGGCTTACCATCTTTCTTATAAAGGCTTCGAGAACCAATGTAAATTCTCTATTAACAGTATTTTATTACCTGCTGCTGGTCTTTTAATTCCATATTGTTTCCGTCCTTCCATGTGTTCTTGCGTGGTAGGCTCCAGTTATTGTTTTCCAACTTCTGCCAAATCAGCCATTATTTTGTGTTATTGATTTGTACAGACACATCACACGCACATTTTAGTACTAGTATTACTTTCAGGTATCTGGATCAAGGCCGATGTTGTGTTTATGTTTCTAATACAATTGTTAGGGTACTGTTTATGTGACCTGACCTTGGTTTCTTTCTGGTTCCTGTTCAGCTTATTAAGCAGCAGATGATAGGAGGCCATGATGGCTGAGGGTCGATTGTTGGTGAGTGTGTGTATGATTTCAGAGACTGAGTATCCCAGCGTTTTAGTCATGTATGTTAAAACAGTTGAATTGAGATCCTCGGGACACAATCTAGGAACCAACAAGGCAGAATAGAGACAAAAGAAAATGTGAGAAGAAAGCAAAGAGGGAGAATGCTGAGCAGACCAAAGATATATTTCAGAAAACATGTTATTAGCAGGAGTCTCCACACATAATTGCATTTCCACATTGCATACTGTGATAAAAGCCTTCCAGTCAAGCGATAGTACACAAAGCTGTTAAAATGTAAACCACAAGAATTTTCATTGTCTTTTAAAACCGGCAATGATTTTCCTTCTGATCCCTTTAGCCACATTGTGAAGTCTGTTGCGGTATTTTTTTTTTTCGAATGACTCTTTGTGTTACTTTTACTCTGGTTAGAATACAGCGCTATAATAAATATGCTGCAAATAGATCTGCTTTTTAATGTGCACATACATGAGCCAGTTGACATTCAACAGTCCATTGCCACAGTGGTTGTGATTTTTGGCTTTCAATCTACAAACTACTTTGGAATTGACAGTAAATTAGATTGTACATTGCACAGGACGCTTGTAGCCACAGAACTTTGAACTTTACCATAGACGGCCCACTGAAAAATTGAAGTCAATATGTCAAATATGATCTACCCGTATGTATGACATAAAATGGTCTTGTTGTAAAAGAAAAGATAAATGAATTCATTCTCTCTGCAAAGCTGATCTTTATTGGATGTCATTTGTTACTTTTCTGTTTCCTGCCATTCTTAAATCCAAGTTTCTTCATTTATTTAATCTTATGAGCGACTTTGTGGCTCAGCTGGTAGAGCTGTTTTCAAATGGAGTGGTTGAGGGTTCATTTCACAGCAATGCCTCTCTGCATGTCGAAATGTCCTCTGGGCAAGACACTGAGCCCTAAATTGTTTCAAATTGTAGATTAGCGCCTTGCATGGCAGCTTTGTCACCATTAGTGAGTGAATTTGAGGGGAATTTGGGTAAATGGGACTGATGTTGTAATGTGCTTTGAGACTAATTTGGTGGTCATTAAAGTGCTTTATACAGTAAATTAAGTTCATATACCATCCTCTACCCCTGCTTTAATCTCTTCAGGGTTGCAGGGTTCTACTGTAGCCTATCCTAACACACAAGGCAAGGGAAAGAACTAATTCAAACAGCTATTTAAGCCTATGGGCGATTTAGAGCCTCTATGATGTGGAGGTCAATGGTTTCGAGAGCTAAACCCAGAGATTTCTTGAGACATGGTGTGGTGTAATGTTAGTTTGCTGTGGAATTGTATGGTAGATGCTACAGTTGAAAAACTCAGTTATAGTAGCATGATGGCCTATTGTTTTGCTCATTATACACCTTAAATTTGAGACTCGATAGGTGGTGTTTTATCCTTTCATGTACAAAACAGTACGTATTAACCGAGTTTCATATTACCTTAAGAGGAAAATAACAATAACAATCCTGCATTTTTCTCGCAACCATCTATTGTAACGTCCAACTCCTTTGTCTGTAGCAGCATTAAATTGGTTTGCTTTTCTGTTGAAAAGTGTGTCTTATGCTTCAATCTCATTCTTCTTTCGGCGGACAAAAATGGTGCATGATGCGCAGAACGCCGTGCTAATGTGTCAAAGTGCACTAGCTTGATTGTCAATCGCATTATCTGGGAGTGTTAATGGACTTACAGATTGCCCAATTCCAGCCAAATGAACCTCTTTACATGCATAAAAAATTCAGCTAATATCAGAATGAACCATTTATTTGGTTTGCCCAAATGTGTAAACCTAATGATTTACTTTCTCAGACCACAATCAAAGATTATAAGGTTGGACTGCAGAGGGGTTACAGACATTATCTGTGACATTGAATTTTGACGAAAGGTGTACGAGGCTACAGCTTGTTTTATGTTGTGTTTTGAGGACACAACATAACTCACACTGACTCCCTACCTGTTCTTAGGAGAGAGTGTGTGAAGTGCTTTTTTGGCATATCCCTCATTAATCCATGGTTCTTCCATGGCTGCTTTGACACTTGGTCTTTTGTCTGGATCTGGCTCCAGTAGAGACAACACAAATGACACAGCACCTGCAGTAGGAGAGCAGATAAACCCCATAATCCTTTATGTATTGAAATTCATGATTTATAAACTACGAGTTTTATCTAATAAACTGTAAATGTATCAAATTAAAAGGATGAAATACTAGCAACTAAGTGGTAGAGAATTATGGAAACCAAAAATGTAGATAATGGGTATTTTCTCATACCACCTAAAAGGCTCAATTCCCAAGAGTTGGTCAACCTAAAAGAGCACACTTCAGTGTGCAGTCATTGATTGTAATTCTACAAGTGGTAGAACAGATAGATAACGGCAGGTCTTCCCTCGACACAGCCCATCAGTCAGTGACACAAGTCTGCCCTTGGGCAGTCAAGTGGGGTTTGAAAGCCCGAGTCCAAATGGGGAAATCAGATAAGCTTCCCAGCTTAGAAGAACAGACTAAATTTAACAGTTGGCACATTCACAGACTTGTAAGCCAACACTACTGCTTTGTGTTTACTGCAATTTGTTATTCTCATTTAAAGAGCTTATCCGTTCATTGAGTTGAGTTTGTAACTAAGTAGAATAAACAAAGAGAATAGATTTCATTTTGGACACAAAATGTTTTAACCCACCTTTTCTATTAAGTACCTTTAGTTGTTACAGCTGGTTTTGGCATTTGTGCTTTGTTTATTTGTACTTTATTAAGAAGAAGTTGAAAAACGTAAAAATCAATATAACAGAGTAACTACTTGAAATAAACCCAAACTGTTAATGTGGAGGTCTCAGATTCCTGTTTTATTCAACCACTGATCTACTCTAGTCACAGTTAAAGAAAACCAAAGCAGGTCCTTAGCACAGTAACAGGAGTCATGTTTGTTTGCAGGTACATGGCAGCCTGACAGACCGTCAGAGAGCAGAAAATAAATTAGAGGTAAACTAAGTGGCCAGAGTTTCTGTGAACTCAGCAGAGAACAATAAATTGAACTAATTTCTGTTTCATCTTGTCATTTCACATCTTGATAAGAAAGTCTCATCCAAAAGACATTTTTTCAAATCTATAACTGAAATATTGTATGTTCCCACCAACATATACCTTTGCTGATGTCACTGGGGATGCTGCTAATTTCTCCGTTGATCATTTTTTGGTGCAGCTGTTTAATGTTGAAAGGTTCAACAGTGAAGGGAAGAGTTCCTGTCAACATGGCAAACATGCTGACACCTCTACACACACACATGCACACACACCGACACACACACACACACACACCCAAAATGAGAGTACATGAACACAGGAATACACTATATGTCACACAAACAATAAGAATCAATAGGACCATATTGATTGTGCTATATCAGTTACCATCAAATTAAATTGATCAGCATCAACAGATCAATTAAAATGTATTGATTACATTCACTTCTTTGAAGAGTAAAGTTCATTTTTGAATTGCAATGATAATAATACTATTAAATATGAAAGAAAAAAAATACATGTGACTCAGAGAAATTGAACTTTAAAAAATCATACAATGTGACTTAGTGGATTGTTTTTTCACATTCTGTCTTGAAGTGTACCTTTTTAATTTGGATAACTTGCACAATCGGTGGCTGCCAAATACTTTTTTGCCCCACTGTAATTTAATTTAGCTTAAGTGAGGTTAGTATCTGAATTGAATAAACGAGTCCGTCCCTTTCTAACATTATCAGAATAACCCATTATGGAAGACAGATAAATGTTATAGCTCATCTGTTAGAATTGACATTGTACAGTTACATTTTTGTAGGTCTAAAACTAGAAATCTGATGCCGTTCTGTGCCCATTGGTGTCCTGCTTACACAGACCAGACGTCCACTTTGGGTCCATACTTTCTGTGGGCAAGCAGCTCGGGAGCGGCGTAGGCAGGACTTCCGCACTGAGTGCTGAGAAGTTCCAGGGATAACGATTCAGCCTTCAGGGTGTTACTCAAGCCAAAGTCTGAGTGAAACATTTTCACTTCAACGTCTTATTACTGCACAGTTAAGGTTTGATACTTTGCTCTTGGGTTCATTTGAAGAATGCTGACTTACCTACAATCTTTATGTTGTTATGCTCATCCAAGAGGAAGTTTTCGATCTTTAAATCCCTGCAATTGATCATAATACACAAACCAGTGAATATCTAAAGAAGGAGAGTGTTTTAGTCAAGTACATCTCAATGACTTAGACCAATACCAAGACTATGACTAAGACCATTCCCAAGAAGAAGGAGAAGACAGAGACCATGACTAAGACCATTCCCAAGAAGAAGGAGAAGACAGAGACCGTGACTAAGACCATTCCCAAGAAGAAGGAGAAGACAGAGACCATGACCAAGACCATTCCCAAGAAGAAGGAGAAGACAGAGACCATGACCAAGACCATTCCCAAGAAGAAGGAGAAGACAGAGACCATGACCAAGACCATTCCCAAGAAGAAGGAGAAGACAGAGACCATGACCAAGACCATTCCCAAGAAGAAGGAGAAGACAGAGACCATGACCAAGACCATTCCCAAGAAGAAGGAGAAGACAGAGACCATGACCAAGACCATTCCCAAGAAGAAGGAGAAGACAGAGACCATGACCATGACGAAGAAGAAGAAGAAGAAGAAGAAGAAGAAGAAGAAGAAGAAGAAGAAGAAGAAGAAGAAGAAGAAGAAGAAGAAGAAGAAGAAGAAGAAGAAGAAGAAGAAGAAGAACAAGAAGAAGAAGAACAAGAACAAGAAAAAGAAGAAGAAGAACAAGAAGAAAAAAAACCATAACCATGACCAAGAAGAAGAAGACAAAGACCTATAGTATGACCGAGACCATGACCAAGAACAAGAAGAAGAAGACCAAGCCCATGGCCCAGAAGAAGAAGAAGAAGAAGACCAAGACCAAAAAGAAGACCAAGACCAGGACCAAGAAGAAGACCAAAACCAAGACTATGACCAAGATCATGACCAAGAAGAGAAAGACCAAGACCATGACCAAGAAGAAGACCAAGACGAAGACAAAGAAGAAGAATACACTAAAGTTAAAGGACACAAGCTAGAAATACCGTATCATTACAGATCTCCTCTTGGCCTATGTTTTAAATCTAATGTATATCCCTTAATTAGTTTCAACCTTCAATGTGGATTTTCCCCATATTCACCTGTAAGACATATATATTTTCCCTTTAAGATCTGCCAGTCTTCCACAGGCTCCTAACCAAGCACACAAGGCTGTAAAACTACCAAGCTAAATGAAAATCTGTGGTTAGAAAGCAGAGAGAGCCTATAAACTACAGCCTGGGAATCCACCAAGTTCCTTTTATCTGGCTTCATCCAAACAGCAGACACTGAAAAATCCAGAGAACCTTGCTAATACAACCGAGAAAAGTTCAAAGAGACGAGGGGGGAGAAAGAGGGAAAAGGAGCATTAAAAGTAGCAGCCGACATTATCATGGAGGAGAAAATGTATGTGGTAAACCTATTGAATGTGGGTGGCGGGACGTGTGTTAAGGAGCAATTTTTCCATTTGTTTCATGTTTAATTTCTCTGTGTGGTTACAGTGTGTGTGTGTGTGTGTGTGTGTGTGTGTGTGTGTGTGTGTGTGTGCATGTGACTGACAAAGGTGCCATTGAAGTGTTCTGAGTGACATCGTTGAGGGACTTCATTAAAGAGGAAGTCCATGATGTTGTGATGATGTGTGAATCATGGCGTCGGCGCAGAATGATGAGGTCATTGCCTGGTAATCACATTCCCACCTTTGGAGATGCCAAAGTCTTAAACGAAATTGTGGAGCTCAGTGTGTGCCGTGCGCTTCATCTAAAAGCTGCTAATACTTTGTAACAAGGTTAGAATCCTTTATCATTACAATGTGATCCAACCCTGATCAGCCAGAACATTATGACCATCAACCCAACATGGTTTAGGTCTCTTTTTGGAGCTGTTCACTAGAATATTGTAGCCTGGAATCCATCCTAATCTCCTTGTATTATTCAATGTTTAATACAAGTGATTAGTCGAGAAGCGCTCACAAGGCGTTTGAATTCTAGGGGGCAAAACAGGGCGGGACAAACACGAGCAGCGTAACCAATCAAAGGAAGAGCAGACGTGATGACAATAGCACAAGTGTAGATCTTTTTTTTGTAAATGGAGAGGCGGCAGTTGGAAGCACGGCACAAACATCCTTTCTCAATATACTGTAAATGGTTTTAAAGCCTCTTCTTGTTGCGGTTTCAACAACATATCCAGGTCTTTTAAAACAGAGCAAAGTGCAGCTTCGAACGTCTTCTCAGTGGTGGGCGCCATGTTTGTTTTGACACTGCTTTGTGCAGGAGATATGACGTTATTTCTGTACGCCTCTGATTGGCTCGGTTTCTTTCAAAACGAGGAGCAAAAACTCTTGTATTACCACACCCACTTTCTTACAAAAAGTAAGTAAGTGGGTGTGGCTTATCGCCAGGATAGAAATATTCACAAATGGACACAAATGGATCTGTGAAGTTATGGTTCCAGGCAATAAAGTGTGAGCAGCAGATCCTATAAATTAGTAGTTCTTAATTGGTCTGACAATGGGATTTTCCATGAGCTCCTAATGATCTCCAATAATGATAATTAATTACAATTATGATGTAATTATAATAGCAGTCTTCATTGAAAAAATATGCTGCTGTTGTAATCATAATTGAATTGTAATTAAGTTCAGATAATTGACTTTATAATTGTAAATGGCAATAACATTTCATTAAAAACTGTCATTTACGATTTAATTAAACACAGAACTGGGGAACCATGTTACAGTTCTATGTCTTACGCATACATAGTTGACAATTATTAAAATATGTTTCATATAAACTTTACATGTCAGTTCTCTTGAGTATCATTTTACCATTTTAAAATCAAGGGGTATACTGACAGAAAACAGGCTAAGACGCCCACACCAAAAATATTATTATTTTCATTAAAAAGAAAACCTAACAAAATAAACAATACGTGAAAAATAAATTAGATGATAGATAATATTTTTTTTTGTGTATTTTTATTATCTTAAAAAGATGCAGAAAGCTAACACAAGCGGGAGGTTAAGTTTTAGAAAGTGTCTATTTGTACGGTTGCCGTACAGACAACCCCCGGTGCTTTTGGTACGGTTATCAAAGTACAAGTACGTAGCGTATTAGGGTTAGGTTATAACCCAATATCGTAACAATTTTTAGGGTTAGGTTTAGGCTAAGGTTTATTCTTACTCACGTGACCTAAACTGACCAATGACTGACCAATCACATGACCTAAACTGGCCAATTAGAGGCACTGCGTACGGATAGAATGTCGGTATATTGATACTGCAACCGTACGGATAGCCACTGCCTCAGTTTTATGGGGTTGTTTATTAAAGGCTCAGTAATTGTGATCAATTGTAACTGAACTTTAGTAATTGAGAACGTATTTGTAATTGACTTTCATGGGGAAAAAAAATTATTGTAATTTTAATTATAATTGGAGGAAATGCTGGTCAACGTAATCATAATTGGGTTGTAATTAAACATGGATAATTGAAGGCGTAATTTTAATTTATAAATGTAATTGACCCAAACCCAAGTGAAAAGTTTGCATCTTTGTTTTCCCAATGTTGTTAGGAGGGTTGTGTTTTGTGATCTTAAATTACTTAAATTTTTTAAAACATTGTGTGTTCAATGAAAGATAAGTGTGTGTGTGTGTGTGTGTGTGTGCGTGGGTGTGTGTTGACCTGTGCACAATGCCATGTTTGTGCAGGTGCTCCACGGAGGAGAGGATCTGTCTGGTGTAGCGCCGCACTTCCCTCTCCTCCAGCCTTTTCCTCTCACAGATCCTGTCCATCAGGTCACCCCCAACACAGAGCTCCATGGCCATGTAGTAACTGTTCTCCGTCTCCAGAGTCTGACACACACCATTACACACGTGCGGCGTAAACACAACAGTGATTGTTCGGCTGCTGCTAAAGTTTGAGCTGTGGCAGGAACCGTTGTGTGGCAGACTAAGTGCTTTTTTACCTCTAAAAGAACCACAATGTGGGGGTGTCGAACCATCTGATGAATTCGAGGTTCCCTTTTCATGTTCTTCAATACGTACGAGTCCCGGCGAGCTTTTTTCTTGTCTATCACCTTAATGGCCACCTGAAAACAAAACAACACATACATTTTAATTGCTATTATTGTGGAGAACACCACTCCACAAAGTTTTATTGTATCTCCATATTTGATAGTTAAATAAAAAGTGAAACTGAATTGATTTATCTCGGCAACAGCTAGAGTTTTTGGCATGTAGCTAATACAAAAGTTTAACTGTGTTTACATTTGTTAAGGGGCATCTTAAATTTTTGCCCGCTGTGAAAAACAAAATTTCAAAAGAATGTAAACTAATGCAAACGGTGGGAGAAACTTAAATGAACACGTATGGGTTACAGTAATAAGACAACACAGAGCATGCTACCTTCATAAGATAAGGTATTTTCAAATAGAATATTGTCTTTATTGATGAATCTATCAATGCATCCTTTTCAATGTACAGTATGTGTACCCTGTGGTACCCTAGGATGAGAATGATTGAACACATGTTGTAATTTGCGCTATACAAAAAAAAGGTGAATTGAATTGAATTGAATGATATTTATGCTTTTTGTTGGACAACCTCATTTGTAAAACCATTTTCCAATCCAGATGATAATGATGAGAACCTGGAAACATGGAAACATGACATTCCTGAACTTGATGTACTTTATGTACCTGTCCAGGCAAACTAAGGTTGAAAATGATTAACAAACTCCCTGAGAATAAGTTTGGCCATTGCCACGGTAACCTGGCAAGGAGCACATTCACGAGTCAGTAACTCAGTGACCGGCAAGAGATACACATCATTACACACACAAACTCAGGAAGAGGAACAACACTCACAGGTCTTTCCAATGTGTGGTCACAGTGTGATGCTGTAACAGTAAGAAAATATACAGTGTAGGGTTTTTGTAATTAGATTATTAGACATACATTTTGTTTTTATAATTTTTATAAACGTGTTTTTCTATTTTTCTATGGGTTAGGTCTTGAAAAATGTGTTTGGCAAGACTCAGGTGGCCAAAGTTAGGAAATAAGCAGGTATGATAGGAACTGGTTAGGTTTTTGTACACACAGAAAAAGTAATAATAGGTTTTCCACTTTAAATGGGTACGATGACTGGTTGGAAAGCAAGATTTGTAACTATGTGGTCATCATCTTGTATGTGTGTGATCATCTGAACTGCTGCTGTGCCACCCCTTCCTGTCACGTCTCACTGGATCTCTGCAGTTGTTTAGTCATAGTGACAGCACCGACCTTTTCCCCTGTTCCGATGTGAAGCCCCTCCATGACTTTGGCAAACGACCCTCTGTTGATCATCTTCCCAACCAAGTAGGATCCCACTCGTTTGGAGTGTGGGAAGCGGCGCAGCATCTCCCTGGGGACCTTTAGGAAGGGCAGCCGCTCTTGTCCTAGCCCAGTCGTGTCCCATTGGGTCAACCCTCGCTCTCCGATGCCCGCTTCCTCTGCAACCATGTCCTCTAGAGTGGGCTTCAGTCCACCAGCTGGCATTCCAGCCAGGACCCCATGTGGCCACCTGCCACACTCTCTAGCAAATTTAAAACCTTAATGTCGTCGGAAATCACACATTTTAGCGTGTAGAGATGTCCATGGGATAGAAATAGAAGTTTCAGTCAAAAAAACTGAATTTCTGAGCCAACATCTAAACCCTTGAAAGCCGATTTTTTAGATTTCTTTTACCCTCTCTCCAAGTACAGAACCAAGGCTTGTTTTTCTCCTAATGACTCTGTTGTTTTTCATATATTCTACTCTATCTGCTTTTCTTTCTCGGCTAGGGCTAGGTTTGCTCTCTTTCTACCACTGTGTTTCCAGCTCCTGTTAGTGGATGATTAACCATCAGCTCCAGTGATAGGTGGGACATTCTACACCATGAACAGCCTCCTCCCCCTGCTAAGGTACATGCAGATACTCACAGTTACACAGTAACCATCTCATCCCTGGCTCCTCTGTTGTTTCTTTGACCCCACTTTGTTACATGCTCTTAATAAAGGAGGACTTTACTGCAACATGAGAACAGAAGAGACAACATGAATGAGAGGAAGAAAGAATGTTCCACAACTTTAGGATCAGATCCTTGCCAGTACGTCCCAGTCACCTCAGTTAGGTAGCTAGCCTACTGTAGCTCTTAGTGCAATAAGTAGCCATAGATCACATGAGGATTGTTCAAAACTATGATCCCTCTACTCTTAAGTATATCAATGGCTGGATTATGCGTACATTCAGGTCAGGATGTGTCTTGTTTCTTCCTCTCTCAGCTGATGAAAAGGAGAATATAGATCTACTGTATATCCCACATGTAACCCAATACCATGCAAACACACACTACTGTACACAACCTTCAACTTAAACGACTGCAGTAGCAGAGTGAAGCCTCTCCAGTTACCTTGCTTTAAACATGTTGATAGAGTTTAATTTCAATAGACATTCAGACCCAGCTCAGGGTTACAGCAACATTTTGTTGTTTGTTTTGTGCACCAACCACCAAGTCAAATTCCTTGTACTGCCCTTAAAACTGTACATGGCCAATAAAACATTTCTGATTCTGATTCTGATTCATTAAAGTCACAGTCAAAACCAGGTCAATTACAATTGTAATTGCGCAATTGATAATTATTTACAATTATGGCATAATTGCAATTGTAATTTAAAAAAATATATGTTGCAGTCGTAATTGTAATTAAATTATAATTGAGTTTCGATAATTGACTTTGTAATTGTAATTGCCATGAAAATTCTATGAAAATTATAATTTAATGGACACAACTGGGGAACTATGTTACAGTTCCATGTACAGTTCTACACATATGTAGTTAACAATTATTAAAATATGTTTCATATCAAGCTTTCCCACATTTTGCATTTATTATAATTATTATTATTATTATTTATTTATTTTATTTTTTTAAATCAAGGGGTATATTGACAGAAAAAAGGCTCAGACACCCACACCAAAAAATATTAAAACCTATATTTTCATTGATTTGGAAGCCTCACAAGGTAACCAATAGATAGGAAAGAAATTAAATGATAGAGAATCGTTGTTAGTGTATGTTACAGCTGATTTAGGATCAGTGGTTACACGTCAAGAGATGCAAACTACTTTGAAAATACTTATATTTCTACACAGTGTACTGATACATTTATCCTCTCTCTCTGTGTATGTGAGTACATTTGTTCGCCAGGAGGACTGCACTTCATAAACAGGTCTTAAGGCCCTGGCGTGTGTGCAGGAGGAGGTGTTAACACACCCTCACTAATGCTGGGGAAGGGTGTCGAGCTGCATCTGGCTTCGTACTGGAGCCATGCAGGAGCGTAGAGAACCAAATACAGGAGAAATGTGTGCTACAGTACTTCTAGGCTTGATGGAGAGATGGATGAGGACGTGTGTGGAGGGAAACTGAACATTAGAAATGACAAAAAGGTCAATGCATAAGTTCTTGGGTGACTTTTCACGTGCGTTTCCAACAGAAGAGGATTAGGGCCAATTTTCATGGACAAATCAAGATTAAAGTCGAAATGTCTTGATAAAAGTAGGTTTGCCAATGAAGTCAAATCTATGGAAGCAGACGAGGGCCAATTCACCATATGACAACAAACAGCAGATTGTGGCCGTGAATCAATGAATGCGTTTAAGGACTTTAAAGAGATATCTGTTCAGAAGGAAAAACCGGTCAAGTTTTGGAAGAGGTGGGCTATGAAGGAGCTGTACGGACAAAGATTAGGGCCAGTTTTGATGGTGAATTGCACCGAGTCCCCTTCCATAGATTTGACTTTAATAGCAAACCTTCGACTTTCATCACGATATTGTATTTTGAGATTATTTTAGAAATTTCACCTTTAATCTTGTCTTTTTGACTATAATTCAGACATTAGGTTTCAACTTTATTCTCGAAATTTCAACGTTAATCTGGACATTTTGATTTTTTTCTCGACAAAATTATTTTCTCCATCAAAAATGGCCCTAATCCTCCTCCGCAGTTTCCAAAGGTCAGAAAAGGTCTTCTTTTTTTGTGTGCCAGAAACCCCAGTCTGTTTGTGTGTGTGATTTTACCAGCGCACACACATATTTGTAAGCAGTTCCTGAAAGCACATCAGTGCGATTATGTGTTCTTTGCATCTATATGTGCATATTTAAACTTCCACTGCATGCCTCACTCTTCTGAGTGTATATACATAGTCAAATGTGAATGAGTGTGTACATGTGAGTCAGTGTGTGTTAGGTTGTGTGCAGAGGAATGCTTACTTACTTGCCTGTAGGACTTGGCGAGCTTCTTGGCGGTCACATTAAATGAGAAGAGAAACCCCCCTCTGCTTCCTGCCTGTAATAAATGGATCCCCAGCAACCATTAAGGCATATTTTAACACCAAATAACTCCACCAAACCGCACTAGAACAGACACAAGACACACACACCCAACCCTCTTACCATCTTTCTCAGTCTTACTGCATTCATTTTCATACACTAGAGGTAAAACATCATCAAACAAGAGGTAAAATGAGAGGCTTTTGGTGGGTGTAGCAGCAGGATTGAGCTTTAATATCTATCGAATAATGTATGAATAAATGAAGTTTTAGATAGCTAATTTACCTTTGTTTTAGTGTTTAGCTGCATTATTTCAATGGGCTGCAGTACAGTGGTGTAAGTAACAGTTAGCACCTCATGCTCCAAAGCATAAAATATGTAGGATCTCTGCAGGAATTCCTATTTCTTCTCACAGTCTGAGAACCTAACATATCCATGTATGTTAGGTTCATTAAAGCCTCTGAATAGCAACCAAACACCAGCAAACCTCCATAACAGTGTAGTTGCTACCCCTTAAAATCTAGAATAAAATGATGTATAATATGTGTAGGATGTTCACTTCCATTTGTTTTACATTTTTATTAGAAAACAATATTTGGAATTTTTTTTTTTAAATGGGTTTTTCAACCTTGGGGTCACCTGGAATCAAAATGGGTTAACGTGAAATGTCTAGTAATTGGCAAAAAAAAAAAAAAACACACATTTTTTTAAAAATTATTATTCTTTTTCAAATAAACATCACACACACGATACAACTCAAATAATTGCATCCTATACAAATATATAAATTTAATTCAAATAAAATTCAGTGTAAAAATGTCTGTGGTATAAGACATTTTAATAAACATGACCAATAATTGAATTATAGGTGGGGAAAAAAAAAATGTCTCTGGGGTTCGACAGACATTTTTGATTTCAAAATGCGGTCACGACCCAAAAAAGGTTGGGGAACCTTGGTTTTAAAGACTACATAATAATAATATTAATAATAATAATAATAATAATAATAATAACAATAATAATAATAAATATGATATTTTTTTAAATGTTCTAATTATATTTGCATTCTCTTTTAACTAATACATTCAGATTTAGGAGAATATTTATAATAACATAAAAATAAATCAAATGTACTAGTAATATGGGTTTTTTTTTTTTTATCAACAGCAAGATCTGGGTATAGTTTGTGTGTGAAATAATTAATTTCCTACACAGTCTACAAACCATGGATATTTTTTCCACAGGGCTGCTGTCCCAGTCTGCCCTCCAGTGGATATGGTAGACTGACACAAGGTCACAGTGTTAAGAAAAAAAAAAAGGTCAGATTTCTTTTTATTGTCATCCAACTGATTTCCATGCTCAAATACTAAAACAGCATTTATCTTTATGACATCCAATGAAAAAAAAAAAAAAAAAACGAGTTCAGACTTAAATGAAAGTGAGTTAAATCACACAAAGCAGCCTTTTGGCTTGTCATCATGTGTCAGCGTCACCCAGAATTCATGTCATCATTAGTCTGTGTTGCATGTCACTGCGGTTCACACACACGTCTCCTTCTTTTGTAGCTTCTGCATTCCTGATGGTGATTAGGTGAGGACTCAGAAGTCTGTGACTGTAGGGTTTTTCGTCTCCCTAAGCTCCCTAAAATCTTCACGTGAATAAGGATCTCTTATGTTAACATAACACAGGACGGCAATTCTATATCATTTCACTGGTGATGAGTTCCAGAACGATGAACTTGGAAAGTTGTTTTAAGTTTCACTGTGTTGAAGCCCTTTTCTGTGGCTTTAGAACTCACATCATGGCTAAAACAGACACTGAGGACCAGAGAAAATGTCTTTCCCACAGTGTTAGTCCATCACACTTTCTAATCCCCTCTAACCCTGACCAAAAATGTTAAAAAAAAAAAGAGCTTGTGTCACGGGTGGTTTGGAAGTTTTCTACTGTCAACAGAACAATGAGAGTGAAGGATAAAAAAAAACAGTAAAGAACAAAAGGTCGAATGAGAATACAGAGAGGTACAAAGAGCCCACCCCTTGGAGCTGAGAGGCTGAAAATGGAGCGTTATAACAGCAAAAAAAAAAAAAAGTTCACTCCCACTACCACTAATGCAGACCGTCTGTACTCAGGCCGTGGTGCGTATGCCCAGATGTGCATCCTATGCATGCGTATGTGCAGATGTGTGTGTGTGTGTGTGTGCTGTAGCCGCCTGCTGTGACGCTCCCAAATTGAAATGTGAAAGAAACATGTTGGAAGGTGATGACAAGGGTGAAGTGAACCAGTCGTTTCCTGAAGGCCCATGCAGGCCAGATGTGTCGCACACAGAGCCTCAGAAATCTGCTGCACATTTCTGCTTAATAATAAGGATCTTTAACCAGGGGAGGCGGGAAGTTGGGAGAGGAGGGGTGGGGGGCAGGAACTGGGAGTCTGTTTGTGCAACTGTGCTACCTGTGTGTGCACAGATTTGTGTGTGTGATTTGTTTTTGCGTCGTTGGGAATGTGCGTTTGAAGAGTGGATCCAGTGTGTGGTTTAACACTAATTAGACATTTTGAAAGCAAAGGTTTACAGACAGAGAAGGACCACAGGTCACACACACACACACACACATACACACAACTCGGCAATTGACCACAATGCCCGCTGCTTCCTGGAACAAACTGTGGCGCCAATGAGAAAACAAAAAAGACATTTAGAGAAAATATTCATTCATATCTTCATACCATGACTGAAAAAAAAAATTATTCTAACTCAGAAACTAAATCATATCTATTTCAAGTGTCGGGGCAAAATTGTTAGTTATGTTTATTAACATATTTACTCATATACCTTATTCTTTTTAAGGCTTTAAGTTGAGACTTTTCATTTCTGCTGTCTCATGTTTTCTGCTCTCTTCTCGAGGTCAGCTTCCCAAAACACATCTTATCCCTCAGACACGGAGGCATCACACAGTCACATGCCTACACACACTCACATAGTCACACATACACACAAACACCATACACGCACACACCTCCAACACTCACAACAATCAGGAGATACCAGAGAACTGGTTGTTTTGACCTAAAGAAGAAACTGTCTCTTTTCACCCTCTTCTATCACCTCCACCCTGTCCTCTTTATCTCCCGGGGGGAGGAGGGAGGGGGACTGAGGGGGAATATACGTGATGAGTTAGAACTGTGTGCCACTCGATCATCGGACGTCCGCCCGGGCGGTCACTAATTTTGTCCATCTTTGTACTCTTTTTTACTTAGTTTTATAATAAACCTTTTTTATAAAATCATCAATGCCTCGCCTGGACTCCATCATTCAACCAGAGCAATAAATCATGTCTCCAAATGAGGTCAACCGCAAATTTGCCATGACACTAGTGATTCACTTATAGTTTAAAGATTATAATGATGATAATTTTCCAGATTAAATTTAGATTTATATGTATGTTTTTGTTATGCACATATTCTTGTGACTGTAACTGCAATTTGTATTGTATTGTATGCTCTGTATGTATTGCGAAGCACTTTGTGACTTCTGTCTGTAAAAGGTGCTATATAAATAAATATTACTTACATACTACTTATCTTGACCAATATCTATTAATTATTGTATTATTTATTTATTTTTCCTTTCTGTATTTGTATTTAGCATTCTTGCTTGCTTGCTCTTTGAGTCTTGGCTGCTGTAACATGTGAATTTCCCCACTGTGGGATAAAATAAGGTATAATCTAATGTAATCTAAAGTGAATCCAGGCCTAAATTAAATTACTTTGTAACTTGTGTCAATTCATCCAGTGAGACTAAGCAACAGAAGGAAAATGAAGGCATTGTCTTAGTCAACGTGAAAATGGGAAATAGAATCATTAAGAATTCTTTATTTTTGAGTAATATTGGTTAAAGTTGCTACCTAAAAGATGTTATACACCTCTGGTTATTGAACTGTTGTTTCTGATAGAGACATTTTTAAAACTGTTGTTTTAATGAAAAAAAGACAATTTACAATTAAAACATTTTTTTTTCTTTTCCTTTTGAATACAAATTTAGTCAAATTATATAGTATTTATGTGATGCATGTCAATCATCTGCCTAACAAAACCACAGAAGACTGCTGTTTGTGGGGTTTGAGTAGAGGTGGGAACCTCTGGTTACCTCACGATACGATACGATACGCGATACAAAGCTCACGATAACAATAGGGTCAGGATATGACGATACTGCGGTTAGCGATATATTGGTCAGAAATCAATCTCCGATAATCTATGACATAAGAAGAAAAAAAGATTAAGTGAAAAAATACAATTTTTATTTTATATCTCTGAAAGACAATGTCTGAATGAACAGTGACACTATTTTAGTGCAATATTTCTGTAAATAAGTGTCAACATACCAATGTAAATGAATAAGTATCTCCAATAGTGGTTTCTGTAAACAAAAAATAGGGTCTTTCTTACCAGTGACACCCTTATAGTGCAATATTCCAGTAAACAATAAATTGGTTGCTTCAACAAACAGTGACAACCTTTCTGTGAAGACCTACCTTCACATTTTAGTGAAAAAGCAGAAAAGGTTTTGAAAAAAAAATAAATAAATAAATCGATACTTAGCGCTAGCATATCGATAATTGATTGTGCGAAAAATATCGCAATATATCACCGTATCGGGATATTGTCACACTCCTAGGTTTGAGTATAGTCAGATATGTTATATCATCATACAATTGATAACTTCCTCTTCACTTCCTGTTCCACTTTTCATTTAACTTTTAACTTCCTCTTCCACCTGTTACACTTTCTGTTGTGCTCTTTATTTTCCTGTTCCACTTCCTCTTTTAGGTCAGACTTTACCTGTGCACTGGTAACCATGGAACCCAGTACTACTGCTTCATGCAGCCAATGAAAACATGGACTATGATACCTTGTGGCCACATCTTATCTATTGAAAGGCAGGAGTAAACCACAAAGACAAACCTGGAGCTGGAATCCGTATATGTTCTATATGCTCTGCCCCTCCCTCGAACAATCAGGATCATTCAGAGAGGGGTCCTGTTCACACCAGCCTACCCTAGCTGGTACCCATAGAAGAAACACTCCAGCCTTTCTTCACAGCGGTAAAACAACAAGGGAAGCAGCAGTCTACCATTTCCTTGTCCAATTTCTGTTCCACCTCTTCCACTTTCTTTTGCACTTTGAACAATTTCTTCCACTTCCTGATCACTTCTACCAGTTTGCACTTCTTGATCCACGTCCCTGTTGGACTTCCTCTTCACTTCCTGTTCCACTTTCGTTCCACTTCCAGTTTGACTGTTTTTACTTCTGGTTTCAACATTTTCACTTCCGGATTGACTATTTCCACTTCTGTATTCATTTCTGGGTATACACCTTTCCACTTCCAGCTTTCAATTGTGTATATATCCATGTTATTCATGTGTAATTTATTTATTTTAATTGTGTTACTAGTAGGGATGTAACGATTAATCGTAAGGCAGTTAAAAATCGATTCATAGGTATCACGGTTGAGATCAATTTTCTGAAAATTGAATCGCAGTACTTTTTTTAACCGCTATCCACAAGTGTAGGCGGCAGGCGGAGTCTGCTAATACTTTCTTTCTGGCCGCCTTCTATTCTTAAATATGTTAATAAATGATTCATTACCCCTTAAGCACTGAAAGAATATCTGTAATATTACTTGAATATCTGTGAAAGTCACGTTTTTCTATTAGCTCTGTCAGCTAGCATAGCTTCTCTTCTTCACTGCAAGATATCGGCATGCCAACTGACCACTGTGTTACCAGCGCCCTCTGCTGGTCCAAACAAATATGACGTAAATCAGTGCAATCACGGTTTTTTTTTTTTAAAGTCCAATTGTTAAGGCACAAAATACATTTTCAGTTGCACTTTTAAAAGAAAAAGAACTATTTATGCAGTTTTGCATTGTTTATTATAGAACCAGAATTGAAATTAATAGGCTTCATTTTCATTTGTATTATTCCTTTATTTATTTCATTCAAGATTTATTTTTAGTTAAATTGCATTGTTTTGAATAGTTTATCAAGGAATTCTTTTGACAATGAAAAATAAAAGGAAAATAGTACAGTATTTTCTAGTTTTTTTCCCCCCAAAAAAAATTGTCTACAGTCCCATTTTGCAAAATATATTGTGAGAGAATCGTATCGTGAACCCAGTATCGTGAATCGAATTGTATCGGGAGTTGAGTGAATCGTTACATCCCTCGTTACTAGTGTTATTATCCTATAATCTTCTGAAGCATTGTTGTTTAATGTACTGTACTTATTATAGATATTATTATAATTCATATAATAGTCTTTTACTTCTGGTTAAACCCCAGAGAAAACTTTCAGATATTACAACGCATGTTTTCTGTTGGATCTATGAGTTGTTGGTTACTCTTGTTTTTATGTCCTTTATTTACCCTTTTATTTCTCACTTCTCAGCTTCATTTTGGGCTCCATCAACTTCTTTTTACTGGTGTTTTTTTTTCTTCTTTTCTTTTGTTGTTCTAACTTCCCCTTTGCATCGCTCCTAAAATAAAGACTTGTGTTATTATCATTATAGGGTGTTTAATTTTCTTCTTTGCGCAAAACCGAAGAAAGAGCAGCGTATAATGCTTTGAAAAACACTTTGGGTAATTTTCTGCACATTATTCACACCCTTTAAAGAAAAAACTCATTACTCATGACACTTGGCCATTTTGGAAAATAAATTATGAGCTGTGTGGACATAAAACCCGTGTGTTGTTGTGTGTTCAGCAGTTTTGGGCCTGTGAGTGGTGGAGTCCACATTAATTGGTGATGGTACCGCATTGTCTTTGCTGTCGTAATTAAAACAGCAGAACTCACCGCAACAACAGATTTTCACCAAGGTGCCTTAATGGCGTTGTCTTCTTCTGCAAAGACACACAAAGAGGCAACACATGCAAACACTAATGACCTAGAACTGCAGGGCCTTCTCATCGGGGAACAGGTTGTAACTCTAACATATTTGTGTGTGTGTGTGTGTGTGTGTGTGTGTGTCATAGGCATCAGAAAACCCACACCCGCTGTTCCAGTCTGTTTCCTTCCCATAAAAAGCAACACTTAGCACTTCATTCACGAGCAGTTCTGACAACATTATACAGGTTTGTTTAAGAGAAAAGGGGAAAAGAAAAAAAAAAACAAAACCAGAGTAACCCCCTCCCCTTCTGAAAAATAAAAAAAAAATACCGGGAGAAAGAAGGACAAAAAAAAAAAAAAAAAAAAACAGAAGCCTGTTCCCTCAGTTGGGAATATTCAAGGAATTGTTTTTAACGAGTTAAATAAATTCTCTCAGAAACGTGGCGAGGGAATGAGCGAAGGGCCGAGCGAGGTAGAGAGAGCTGGAGCCGAGGTGAGAGAGTGGGAGGTGAAGTAGATGTGAGTGTTTGGCGTGGTGTTGGGAATATTTTACAAGCTGCAATAATGGCTGTTCTTAAAACGCAGTTATTAAGAAACGTGCAGTAATGGTGTATTATCTGATGATTATGTTCACGGGCATATGTAGGACAGGGCTCACCAACACGGTGCCCGCGGGCCCCCGGGTAGTCCGCTCGGACCATGTGAGGTGCCCTCAGGCCTGTTCTAACAGCAACACTCGTCAAGAGCTCAAGTATTACAGATAGGATTTAATTAAAAATTTGGTGTTTAGATTTTTACATTTTTTTCCTAAAATGTAATAATTGTAAGAACACACTTTGGTTTATGAAAGAGCAGTTAGTTGCTAGTAAAATAGGAAAATGATGATTCACAATGAAATGTTTCAGAAGTGGTCATTTGAAAATGAAACAATGGCGTAAATTAAACAGAAATAAAGTGTTGAAACTATTTCCTAACTTTTTAAGTAGATGCGAAGTTTTTCTACATTATATTTCCCTCTATTTAAAGTGAAACTGAGAAATTGTAGTCGTATTTCTGTGTGCATCATATCAAACTGGTGGCCCTTCGTTTTATTCAGTAACTTTGAAGTAGCTCATGGTTTTCAAAATGCTGGTGAAACCTGATGTAGGCTATATATCAAACTTTTTTTTTTTACATTTTGATATTGAGATATAAAATGTATTTCAATATAGCTACAAAGACCATTTTTTAGCTACTTATTCAACAGTTTTAATGTGCTGAACAACGCACATAAAAAGAGTCTTGTTAGGATTCCAGTTTAATAAATATTTCATAAAATAATATCAAAATGCACTTTAAATTTTATAGTAAAAATCTGTAAAGGTTTCATTATTTTTAATACAAAGACTAGGTGAGTTTTTTTTTTTTTTTTACTGAAATGAACTTTTGGAGAAAGTGGAACAGAGAGGGGAACAGGAACTGGAAGAGGTGGATGAGGAAGTAGAATTGGAAGTGGAAGTATAGAGGGACAGAATGTGAAAAATAGAACAGGAAGTGGAATTGGATGAAAAGGAAATGCAACCTGAAATGAAAGGTGGATAAGGAAGTAGAAGAAATGAAGAGCAAGTGGAAGAAGACAAAGTGTAACTGCAGATGGAAGAAAAGGAAGTGGAAGTGAAAGAAAGGGAAGTGTAGGTGGAAGTAGAAGTAGAAGAAGAGGAAGTTGTACTAGTTTGTTTTGGTTTGTCCGGCACTTGTACAAAAATATGGATTTTGTTTTAGATTTACTTGGACTGGTCACTGTAAAGGTCCAGAGTGGAACTTCTGTCTCCAATAACATGAAACTACACTATTATATTCAATGCAAATAACTAATTAAAATGAACTTTGAAAAACTAAAAGTGATGGAACAAATTTGTCTTTTTCGCTGACCTCTACCAGGAGGGCGGGTGCTACCTTCGCTTTTGCTTTTTCTGCTAATTAGCTCACACATCTATTATTATGTTTCTTCTATTCATGTATCATATTTTATCTATCTGATGTTCCATCTTTGTAAACTGTCTTTGAGCACCTGTGAAAGCGCTTTCTAAATAAAATGTGTCATTCTTGCATGTTGCAATTGCTATAAAAGCACTAGCAACTCCATATTTTAAACCATGAAGATGAACACAGATGATTAGGATTTAGTTTTCAGTGCAGTTTCCCCTCTTTAACTTTACACTAAAGGCCTAAACAATTTGCTGTGTAAACTGGAATAACTGACAATGTGTTTGGCTAGAGGTGGAAAGATCTATGGAAGCTAGCAGGGCAATAAAAGATCTATCATTAAAGCATGCAAAGCAAATAGATGTTCAATAGGCACTTTAACTCATCTCAACTACAAGAAAGAAGAATTATGAATGATTATTTATACAGCTCCAAGATGTAAAAACACATGCTTTGTGTTGACAAATCCCTTGTAAGGACCTGTGTGTGAGTAGTTGGGGAGTTGGTGGTTAAAGAGAGCTAATAAATTCTGTTCTCTTTCATTAATGTGCGCTACAGAGGCGTGGTGAAATTAGTTTGTGTGTGCGTGTTTATGCTTAGGTGTGTTTGATTGTGTTTTTGTTAACGAGGTAATATTTTCTGTGTGTGTGTGCATGTGTGTATTCATTAGGCATGTGTTATGTTGTTAATAGCACACCTCGTTGGCCAGGCAAAATGAGGTTGTTAAAGTGGTAGACAACTGTGCTTGTGTACTTGAACTTAACAAAGACCGGCCTATGCTTGGAACTGTTTTAGTGTCTGCGTGCGTGCGTGTGGGTGTGTGTCTTTATGAGTGCTGCAACCCTTTTGTGCAGCTGTTTTAGCATGTGATATGTTTACACCTCTGTATTCCACACAGGGTTCAACAAAATGATCCCCGGAACCATGATAGAAGTTAAACTAAATATTAAAACAAGATAAAGTGTCTGTTATTGAGACATACAAGTTGAAGCGTAGTAGCGTCTAAACCTTATTAAAGATAAATACAACACCACTGAGAGTTCACCACTGAGAATTCAAAATGGTCGACATTTGATAGAAATGTTTGGAAACTTTATTTACACTGATTGCTGAACGTTGTAAACACAAGTGGCAAATTACCACCATTTATAACACAGAAATGTTTGAGAATGTGGCAAATTGTAACCGTTGCAAACACCTGCAACCACTGGCAACCCCTACTTTGATGTCAACATGTATTGCTGATTAACACCTGTCGAGCCCCAAAAATGTCACTGGTAGGAGAGAAGGTGGCCTCCAACAGAAGAACATTGTTCAATATTTAATAGTTTACAGATCATGTGAAACAGACAAAGTAGGTACAGAAAGACATCTTTTAAGAAACACATTTACTGGCCAATTTATTAGGTACACCTTTCAGAGGTGCTTTCAGAACTGCTTTAATTGTTGGAATGTTGGAAACATTCCTCAGAGGCTTTGGTCCATACAGTATTTACATGATAGCATCACACAGTTGCTGCAGATTTGTCAGCTGCAAATCTTTTATGAGAGCCTCCCGTTCCACCACATCCCAAAGGTGTTCTATTGGATTAAGATCTGGTGTCTGTGGAGGCCATTGGAGTACAGTGGACTCATTGTCATGTTTGAGTTTGAGGTGACATGAGAAGATCAGAAGATGGATACACTGTGGTCATAAAAAAGATGAACATGGTCAGCAACAACACTCAGGTAAGCTGCAGCGGTAAACGACGCCCAATTGGTACAAAGGGGCCCAAAGTGTGTCAAGAAAATATTTCCCACACCATTACACCACCAGCAGCAGGCTGAACTGATAATACAAGGCATGAAGGATCCATGCTTTCATGTTGTTTACGCCCAAATCTGACCCTGATTTTATCTTTTTCTTGTAAACCCTAGACATAGATGTCCATGAAAATCACAGCAGATCAGCAGTTTCTGAAATACTCGGACCAGCTCGTCTGGCACCAACAACCATGCCACGTTCAAAGTCAATTAAATCCCCTTTCTTATCCTGTCTGATGCCCGGTTTGACTTGGCCATGTCTATAAGCATAAATACATTGAGTGCGACCATGTGGTTGGCTGATGAGATATTTGTGTTGACAAGCAATTGAACAGGCGTAAAACACGCTGACATTACTGAGAGGTGGAGACACAAACACGACACCCGCAAACACAGAGACACAAGAGTTTACAAAAAATAAACAAGAACTAGAAACTGAAACTACACAGAATTAAATCAACCAAGGCTTACAGAAAAACTAAAGGAGGACCACAAGGGCTAAACACAAACAAAACCAAACAGACCCTGACAAGAAGAGTCAATTTTCTTTTAATCTCTTACCCACACGTACGCTGAACTAGAAACCTCACGTCAACCCGCATCTCATGACTTGATTGTTGATCCTGGCAACAACAATGAAAGGCAAACAATTTAGATTGATCAATTTTAGAATGCTGTTTCATTCCAGGTGAAGGTTTTAATTGGTTCCTTAACTTACTACAGATTGACTCACTTCATGTATCAATACCTTTTGAGAAAAGAGAGAACCAGAAAGGTAGCAAAACTGTCCCACTTATTTCCTGTTGGAACCAACAATATTGCTATGACTTTGTGACTGTATAACCTATAGAGCCTTACCCATTCAACACCTCAAAGTATGTTGACTAGTGTAAGTCTTTGTCCTTGCATGAACTGTTTAGATAAACTTATTCTAAATCTGGTAGATCTGGGTTGTTGTAGCATGGCCCATTGTATTAAAATACAAGAATTGGAAGAGGTTTCTTTTCAACGATAGCACCCATTTGAGGCCAGAGTTTGTTTCTCATGCTTCTTTCGCAACAAATAAAAGTATCCTCATAATCTGCATTTGTGAGCCAAACATTTACCATATGTTAAAGGAGGTGAATGGAGTTTGCCTTTAATTTAGTGCAACTTTTATGTCGGTCTTTAATGAGTTGTGCACCATGTGTGCCAATGTCACGTGTAAGCTCAGGTCTTTTCACTGGTGCCTGCCTGCCCTGTCTTCCAGTGCTAATGTGCTAATCTGGTGTTTAGTCCAACCAGATGGAACTCCACCCCACCCTCCCACCCTCACCAACAAAAAACACATACAGAGAGGATATAGGAAAGGACGGGGGAAGTCACCTACAGAGACTTCGGCTCATTAAAAATCTGTTGGCCTAAACTACTAAACTACATACTCCTACATATAAACTCAGCCCCTCTCTGTCTTTCAGTCTTATCCTACATCTACATCCTGCCTGTGCGCTATACTTTGGTTCACATTGATTAACTTAATCTTTCACTAATCACTCTCAGCTAGCTTGAACTTGAGTCGTCATTCTTTGGCCTCCACATCATAGACGATTGGCATGTGTGCTGACTTCACATAAAACTAACACATTCCTAGCTGTGGATGATAGTAAAATGGGAGCCAGAGATGAAAGCGAGCACAGGCCACAGCAATGGATTATCTGCACAATGAAGAAACACAATATGTTAAAATCAGAGTTTGAAAACAACTCTGAGCTGCTATCCAGAGGAGAAACTGCTTATATGTTTAAATGCTCTCAAAACTTCCCAACAAGTTGGAATAATAATGCATTCAATGAGAGAGTTTTACTTCACATGTTCTGTCTTTCATATCTGTAAGGGCTCCAAAGAAATGCAATGAATCTTATGTATTTCATAATTTGTAGTTCTCTTTCTTTGTGTCTCTTTTGCCTGATGTGTAGTATTGTAGATATATCAGGAAATTTTGCAGTGTTAAATCAACACTTAAAGAGTTAAATTTAACACTATGTCTATTTGGCCCTTATCAAAACTAGTGTTAATGAACTCTTTCCGCAATGTTGACATTTCAGAGTAAAATGAATTCAAAATTATGCCAAAAATGTACTCAAAATTGAGTAAAAAATTAACACTATGCAGTGTCAATAAAACTTAACACTACAGGTTAAATAACCCTGGAGAGTGTAAATATGACTCGCAGCAGTGTTGATCATTTACTCTACTGTGGTAATAAATCAACCCAGACTTAAACACTCTTTAACAGTGCATTGAGTTATAGAAGATTAACACTGGAGGCTCAAATAACCCTTTTAAGTGTTAATTTTACACACTAATGTGTAGATGATTTACTCAGCTGCAGTGAAGAACCAACTGAGATAGAGTCAAATCCTAAGGATAATACAGACAAATATAAAATTGTGTTTATTAAGACTATATAATTATTGCTTTTTTTTCAAGATGCCATATATGAACAATCAGTGCCATATTGAATAATCTTGACACTTTCATGATGATTTGCTGACACTCGATTGTATTTTGCCTTTGGTGGGGCTACAGATGAAAACTAGTGCTTTTTAGGCTAATTCTGAAGTGCACTGAAGCAAGCAGCATGACTGTGAGCTAAGGCTATAGTTTGGAGACAGTATTGAACATGAAAAAGTAGCAGAAATTTCTTTGGTGCTGGTAAAGCTATCCTCTCATACCATGAAAATACAATTTGGGGCTTGAAATCCTCATATGCCATGTTGAGCTCATGGAAAAACGTGTCCCCAGGTTTTGACACACACACATACAAACACACACGAACAATCTGTCATCACACCCCAATGATCTCCTTTCCCAGACTGTCTACACACTCGCACACACACTCAAGATCCAAACCACAGGACTAAAAATGGGTCCTTGACAAACTCTACCATTTCAGGCCTTTTCACTGTTTTGATTGCTCATTGGAAATGGTCCACTCACCACACAGTTGTGTTTGGGGAGATTTGGATGTTAATGTCAACCACACAGAATTGTAATATGACAGAGTGCATCACATGTGTTTTCCAAATGAGCGAGTATCATCCCGGATAATCTCATTTCTTGTGAACCTCTTTATCTTCTTCTCTTTCTCCTTGCAACCGCAACTGCCTCCTCAAAGTTTCCTTTTTGTAGAATTTATGCAGGAATTTGTACATTGAACACATCTAGGGGCAGTTGCCAGCCTTTAGGATTAATACAGTTATTTGGAGCCCTTCCTCATCTAAATGGAACCCAAAGGGACTTTTTTTTTCTTTTTACTACAAAGAGAAAGATAACGTGTTGAAAAAGGTGGAAGTTAGTGTTACGCGTGGAGTACTTGACAGTGCGTGGGATAAAAGAGTGCAAGAATCTTTTTAACTTAACCATCTGTATTTCTTTGGATGTAATTCAAAGGTAGCCTGCAGGAAGTGGACGTTACTTCCTTATTTAAACTGTAACTAAACACAAAGCTTTTGGCTGAAGTGTCTGTATAAAGTGGCTGCTGGAGCAGTTAAGACATGCCCAGTTTATACAATAAAAGCTCCAGAAATGAAATGCTAACTTCCTACTCAATACTCACTATAGGTCTCTCTTCATAATTCTCTCAATTCAGGTGTTTTTATAGGAGATGAGGTGATTCATGATGTAAGAAGCAACCAAAACGTCACAACCACCATTCTCATGAAATTGCAAAATTTGATTGCAATAACCGGGTTTCAACCCATAGAGTTCAGCAACTCTGGCGACTAGATTACACTCAAAATCAATGTAAATGACACAACGTCAAGTCTTCAAACCACACGACTCACTCAATTCCAGCGACTCAATTGCCCGATTTGAGTCACTAGAAGACGTTCAAAGTTGAAAATGTTGAACTTTCCAAGCAACTTTGAGAGACGCTGTATAGTGACATCCAATTGGCAATGAGTTTCTCTCTGGCCCCTAATGAAGCGATGAATCGAGCAATCGACTATAATCAAGCAACTTATCAAGGACGATTAAACAACTATAGTCGCTGAAGTCGTGTTCGGTGTGAACGCACCTTTACATTTTACAACAAAATATGCCATATTGAAATTATTTGACAAACATGTCAAGAGGTGGACAAGAATCAATCAACAACACTACTTCATACCCAAATATATTCCTTATCAGCAGAAAAAAAAGTTTTGGGGGTTTAGTTACTCTTTAAGGTAAATAATCTTAATTTATTTTGAAGTTCTTACAATCTAAGTTAACAGCAGCCATTAAAATATTATTTGAATCAATTTAATATTACCTGTACATAAAGTATCTTCAAAAATTCAGAATTGGCTGTAATGAGAAAATCAATGGTGAAACAAGTAACTTAATAAGTCTTTGTAGCTATAGATCATAGATGGATGGATGGGTGTAGGAGGCACAGGGAAGGACAGGGTATACCAGGAGCTTGTGGAGACCATTCCCTTATGAAGACCTATGGTAATTTAACGTATCTTAGGTGGACGCAAGGGAATGACTGATAGCAACATGATGGAGCAGCAGAGAAAGCATCTAGAAACTCTGGCTGAAGAAGGGACACAACTGGGGAGCGTAGGAAGTCTCTTGGGCACAGGCCGGGCCTTGATCCACCTCGGTTGGGTCACATAGTCGAGAGTGTTTGCTCTGAGATGCAAAACACCCAAAGAAGTCAGGATACGACACATTGCATCACAAGATGTATGTAGAAGTTGACTGTTTTTAATAAAATTTAATAGATATTTTAATAAATGTTCTCATCTCTAGACTTATATTAAAATGTGTTTCATGCTCTTTGGCAAAGGATGATGGAAGTACGTTAAACGTCAGCAGAAGAGAAGCTTGACCAATTTAAGGCTTTAAACTTCAGTTTGGAGTGCAGACTCATAAATCATAGAACTGAGCAGAGCTCCTGCTTCAAAAGAAACTTTCATATATACCGTTGACACAAAATGGTATATATCAGTGCTGTATCTGTGCAAAGTCCCTCAGACTGGGCAGTTGAGAAAGCAAAACCTTGTGGGACGCCACTTGAAGGCAATACCAGTCCTCAGCAGTATTTACCAGATGATGTGATTTATGAAATAATTACAGCATTTATTTCCTCACTCTACACAGTTTGAAATATAAAAAAAAAAAAACATAGTTTAGGAATAAAGATGATTTCATAAAACTGTGCAGTAGGGTTTGTGAGGTGAGGGACAAAGTGTAAATATAACGTGTGCAAAAATGAAACGACGAAATAATGAACAAGACTAGAATTTAATTAGGGTGTTTAGGACTGCGTTTTGCCTGTTTGTCAGTTATCGGATACCCGCACGTTTTTAAGGCTCCGTCGTTTATATTGTACATTTTTCAGCCAAGTATACACACACATATCCCTGTGCACTGCCTTGTATAATTACTTGCTCTGCTGAGAGCCCATTATGGAAGGGAAACAAACTGTCACATGCATGCTAACATTGCTTTGACCCCCTGTAATGCAGGAGTGCTTTTAATAAACCCATAAATGTTGTTTACACACTTACTGTGTCAAAGGACACGGTCTATGATACTCTCTGACAGTAATGCCTGCCGTTACACTGCCCATGAAACACCAAAGAACTTGGTCTTGGCTGACTAGACCTACAAACCTCCAAAGACTCTCGTAGCACAACGGATTTGACTCCGAGCCCTTATGTTGTAGTTTGACATGTGTGTAAAATTCTGTGCATATGCATGTGTGTGATTGAATTGATCATTGATCATCTGCCGCATGTTTTTTGCTCAGCGAAATACACCTGATTTACCTCATTTTGAGCCGCGTAGCTGAGAATGAATACAGCTGCACCTCATCACCTCAGCGACCAGAGAAAATAGATTTGTGGATATTAAACAGATGGCACATGAAAGACAAAATGGCTTGAGTTACTCATATTAAAGTTCATTCATCATACTCGCACTGTGTAACAGTATTTGATATTTCATGATGTCCAATTTGTTTTTCCTGAGATACTGAGATTCTGCTTTTCTTTGTCTTATTGAACACATTTTGCCCATGTTTTGTGATATACTGTTAGTTATGACCGTTTCCATCCTGCTTTAAAATGATACACAGCTTAATTACATTGTTTGCATCACCTCAGCCCTTTGCAGTTAGCTCGCTTTCATTAAAGCATCTGTCTTGCACCTTGTGCACCAAAGACTTG
The DNA here is from genome assembly GCF_900634775.1 of Gouania willdenowi. NCBI lineage: Eukaryota > Metazoa > Chordata > Actinopteri > Blenniiformes > Gobiesocidae > Gouania > Gouania willdenowi. The sequence goes on from NC_041066.1 coordinate 13,244,242, forward strand.
GCGGGTTTGTTCGTGAACGCCCTTCCTTATCCAATAATGACTTCAACCCAGTCTCTACCATGTAACACATAAACCCAAGACTTGCATCTGAGCGCTGGTCTGTCAATTAATTGACTGAAGAAAGAAGCCATAATTGCAAGAATTAGTCAAATCATAACATATCATAAATATACCCTTTTTATTTGTGCTCAAAGCAACAACAGCTCAGAAACGAAGTCATTTATGATGTTTTTCAACCAAACTTTCCCAGAACCCTCTGGTTCTTGCTACTTATCGTTCATCGTCTGTTTATCCATTGTGTTTTGAATACCCACTATTCAGCACAGGTGACCCATTATGTAAGCAAAATATCATCCCCATGCACTCTGTTGTCAGCTTTAAATATGGCAGAGACTCAACACTTAATCCAATCCGCCACGAGCTCTGTAAGAGCCATGAACCTCCATGTTTCCGTGCACACACACCTGAAACTATAGGATATGCAAAGACTGAATGAAAGGGATTACATTCCCAGAGAATTATGGATGTTACTGTATAGGTTAAACAGCAATTGTGTTAAAATGTTGTCTGCACAGATATTGTGACAAAGAGGGGGAGACTGTATGAAGCTGCCAAAGGTATGAGAGCTAATCATCATAGCTGATGTTAGGAGCCTTGGTATATCTCTGCTTTTCTTCACCTATTTCATTCGCGGCTTTTAGGTCGTCAGACATCCATCCATTTTCCTCACATCCTCATCCTAATCGGGATCACAAGTGATAGCGCTAGCTTATTAATCAGGAGTGTCCCTTGAAATGTGACACAAAAACCATCACAGAAGATCAACTTTATGCAATTCTGTAATACTGTTATATTACAACCTTTTTTCGCCCTTAGAACACGTTCTCCAGGTGATTTTCACCTGTTAAAACATTTTTGCATGATTTGAATTATTTTCCATTTGTCTGAGTGCCATTGGTCCCTGAGTAGTTTCAGCATCATCTTTGTCGTCTTTGAAGATGTGGGCGTTTCCTTTCTTCAAAACCCGCTTTTTCCCACAGTCACGTGTTTGGGTGATTTTCACCTGAACCTTTGCCAAAATTGATCATGCAAATAAATTGCTATGGCGCCCTCGGAAGATAACAGTCAAAAGGAAATGTTGAAAGTGAGAGCAAACATCAAAGATGATACTGAAGCAATCAGTGACTCATAATTAAAATTTGTAACACCATCAATAACGCCGGGTGATTTTTATTCGTAATATACCAAATAAAAAGTACTGGTCATTAAAATATAGTATTGGGTACTACTCTGATCTGTCATGTATGGTCATATTTTGATGTTTTTTGATGACTAGTACTTTTTATTGGTATACTGTTTTGGATAAAAATCACTCTGCGTTATAGTTTTACAAATTTTAGCAAAATTCGCAATTTCAAAATATGGCACCAAGCAGTGAAGCCAATACATCATCAATCAGATTCTTTGTCAAAGTGGTGCGAGCATCTTTAAAGGGACGAGGAGGCCATTTATTATGACACCTGGGCCAATTTTCAACATTCGCAAATAACGATAAACCCAAGCTACGACTGTGATACTAATAAACAATGCACAAACAGCATTGTCGGCAGATGTGGGCAGTGTTGTCCAGCTGCATCCTCCTGTGACTATGTGTGAGCAACATCCTCGCCGCCTCATTAGCTAATCATAAAAATCCCTATGAAGACAATTTTGGTTTTCTGTGTTTGTCAGATGGTTAATCCAACGTTATAGCCATAGAGTGGTGAATATAGTTAAAATAAAGTGTTGCGTGCAATAGTTAAAAGGCTTTATGTAGGAGCGAAGAAATGTTTTCTGAAATGATTTTCCCTGAACAGATCACCTTCATTCTGTCTGATTCACTACGTGTTCCATATAACGCTGCACTTATGTAACAACGTAATTATAATCCTCTCTATAATTTTAATTTCCCCCAATATTTTATTAGAAATGAATTTACCAGCTACTCCATCCACAAACTGCTCAAAGCGGTCAACAACTTTAGAGGTTATTCGAAGCCACAATGACACGTGGCGGTTTTTTAGGAATGAAAAAATGTCCCCAAGCAGCTATGAATATAGAAGTGTCATGCCATTCTAACAAAGTCTTTGCGTGTATGGGTGTAGCGCTACTAGGCTATAATGTGTTTCAAAGGAGCAGGATGCCAGGCAGTGCCTGTTAAAGGCTCTAATGTGGCAGTGGTTTCATAGCGGTTGGCATGGATCCGCAGGAAGAAGGGGTATTAAAACAAAAAAAAAAGAAAAAAAGAAGTGAGGAGAAAATAGGACAGGAAGGAGGGATCTGTGCGAGCTGAAGAAAGAGGCTACGGTTACACAGACGCACCACAGGATTCAAACTGTTTTAAAAGTATAAATTCTCTCTTTTTTCCTCAAATCCTTGTGTCGTCTTTTCTCCTCTCTCTCCTTTTCTCATCCCTCCCTTGCTTCAGGTCAATGGCCCATTCACAGTGTGGTCCCAGGGTGATCAGAGCGGACCCTGCCCATGTATCCCTCTTTCATCCTGTCTTTTCTTTTCTCTTCGCCGTAGAGAGAGCGAGAGAGAGAGAGAGGAGGCAATCAAAACACTCATACTTCCCCAAACTCATCTTTTATTAATCAGACCTCAGCGGCGTGTCAGGGGGAACAGTGACGCACATGGATTTTAGAGTTTTAAAAAGCACCCAGTGTATACGCACACACTCACACATACACACAAAGACAAATGAGCAAAGACCAAGCGACTGACCACTGACAAATGCCTCAGGGTGTTTCATATTTCTCCTACCGCAAAACATCCCATTGCTGAAAACACCAGAGCTCAGTTTGTGTCTGAGTATGTGTCAAAGGGAGAGACGGAGAGAGAAAGAAATTAGTGAAACAGATGACTTGAAAGTACCACACAACCACTTTCTCCTTGTCATTTATACAGCCTCTCTCATTCCGTCTACTTTTTCTTTCTATCTCTTCACACACACACACACATTGCACACTCAAATACACAGGCTCTCAGGCTGAGCAGAGCGGATATTCTGGGTGGTGTTATTCCAGGTGTGGAGTCGTTGAGGTCTCCATGCTGTGACCCTGTTATCCTCGGAGGAGGGAGAGTATTAGACGCATGCAGGGAGAGGAAGAGACTCTATCAAAAACACATTTCTGCCTCAGGCTGTATCACTGCAGACGGACACAGAGATGCACACACACACACACACACACACACAATCATGGATGTGTGAGCAAAGGAAGTGAAAGGACAGTGACCGATCAGTTGTACTCAATAATCACGTTCGCAACTTCTGCAAAATGATTACACAAAGTGAAATCTGTGTAAACGCACTTACAGGTCTGCGTTTAACCTCCTACCTTCAGTTTATTCAACCATTCTGAAAACAAACTTCATTGCTTGAGTCATACTTAACAACGCCACTAGATGGCACCATACATATATAAAGTAGAGCTCAGGGTTGGGGTCGTGTACATTTTTAAATGACAATTACGTCTTCAATTACAACTCAACTATGATCTCACTGACAGCATTTTTGTGTTCAATGTTCTAACTGATGACATCATCACTGTATGTATGGCGGAGGTAATAAATGCTTTCCAAATTCCGCGCAGTGATGATGTCATCAGTCCTATCTCTACAGTGATGATGTCAGAATTCTACAGAAATTTGTAGCTGTACGTCAAACATTGGATTAGCCCCCTATTGAGTATTTTGCCATTCACATGTGCAATTCCCATTAAAAAAATCTATTTTTTCACCAGTCCTAATATGCGTTACAATTTTCATGAGTTTTTGAATGTGTTTAGACCCTCAAAAATGCAATCCCTTTTTTGTAAAAATAAGACTAAAAACGAGGTGCATTACAATAGGGTCGTATGCACCGTTGTTGCTCAGGCCCTAATTAATCACAATTACTGAACCTTTGATAAATAACCCCATGAAACGTAACCATCCACTCGTGTTAGCTTTCTGTTAGCATCTCTTATGATACTGGTCAGTTTTGACTCATGTCTTACATCAACTGTAAAAGACACTAAAAAATATTATCTATCATCTCATTTGTTTTTCATCTCTTGGTTAGCTTGTCAGGCTTCCTAATCAATGAAAATATTTGGTATGGGCGTCTGAGCCTTTTTTGTGTCAGCATACCCCTCGATTACATTTTTTTTAAATGTTAAAATAATCCTGAAGAGAAGTGAAAGGTAAACTTAATATGAAACATGTTTTTTATAACTGTTAAGTACGTATATGTGAGCTATAGAACTTATATAATGCTCATGGCAATTACAAAGTTGGTGATCTGAATCGAATCACGATTTCAACAACATGTCTTTTTATTACAATTACATTACAATTGTAATTCATTACGAATTGACCCCAACCACTCCCATTTGTGCAGTACAATTTGAAAACAATTAGCATCCTGCCTTCACGAATCAATACATTACTTCTTGAATCCAAACAAGCATGCAAACATCAGTACAAGTTTCAGCGACTCAGGATTAACACAACACGACACACTAACCTGTAAAGCCCTTTATCCTTATCCAGTGTTAGAAAGCTTAGAGTATTAAAAACGAAAGTACAAAAGCATTCAATAAAGCAACAAACATAGTTGAATTGATGTAATCATTGTTAGCTCATTCATTCATCTTATACAGCTGCTGAAATAGTATTGAGTGTAGGCGTTGACACAGGGGTCACACACTTGTCTAAAGGGAGAACATGCAAACTCCACACAATGGAACTGGTATAATAAATGAAAAAATTACAAAAAGTTTGATTTTATTTCTAATAAAGCAGTTGAACCATGATTGGGGAAGGCAGTAAACTGGAATTGTAGAAGTCCAATCCTCTCTACAGGGTTTAGGGGCCAAATATAGATAAACCAGTTTGATCTGAAGTGGGCCACCAGATTTTAGGTGGGAAAACAAGTCATTTCAGCATTACTGTTCCCCTAGTTTGCACTTCCACGTATAATTGATAGATACTGTAGGAAGGCACGGACAGTATCATCATATTAAGTGACAGATATCAGTCCCTGCAGGATGTTCACTTTAAATTTCCTTTGTTTCATGACCAATTTTAATTTAATTTGAGGAAAGTTTGCAAAATATTTCAAGGAAAATTAAAGAATTTGGGGAAAAATTGAGAGTTCTTTCAACAGTTAGTGACTAAAAAAAGAACAACCATCATGTGATATAAGCATGAAAAACTGGCAAATATTGTGGAGTTTCACTGTATTTATGTATTCTGAGGAGCTGAGATATCTACAACTGAATTATTTGATCATGTTTTCTCTAGATGCTCTACAGGCCGGTTTTGGCCCCCGAGCCTCGAGTTTGACTCATGAAGTCGGCTGCACAACACCTGATTGGAAGGAAACGGCTCGTTACTGGGATTTCTGCAAAGCTGCATGAACTTTCTCAGATTCACTCGTGTCAGATAGTTGAGAGCAACCGTTTCATCGCCGTCCAATTTTTTATTTTTTTTTTTCTGTGGTCTCAGAGTGGATTTCTTTTATCTTGGAAACACAAGAGAGCCCGAAAACAAACGGGATAAAATCCTGGTTGGAATTCCTTAGTACATAATCCACATAATAAAAATATAGACCCATTATTCTTATGGTGTTTAGGAGCTGATGATCTATCGCTGTCAAAAAACCTGATCTGGTTCAGATCTCTCTGGTGTTAGTGATTCACGTAGATGATATTTGAGTTCAACAGGTAATCCACCGACGGGGGAAAAAAAAAAACGAAATTTTCACTGCATAATGTCTGTTTTAGCATTCAAACAATACGACTGTCTACTTTCATGAACGTAGACTGTGATCAAACTTCTACTTTCACCTCCTTAAGTTCTGCAATGAGCTCACAAACTGTGCCCGTTAAAAACCAAAGCAGTTAACTCGTGACAATGCAAACTTTTACTAACTTTTAGCTGATTACTGACAAATGGCGTGTGGTGTTTCATAGTAAAGCTAAAGGGTTACATGTGTGTGCACGCATGAATGTGTGGCGTGTTATTGTGAATTATTGATTGTTAAAAGCTTTGAAGTTTTGAGTTACATACTGAAGCTGTTCACTGTTTTTTTTTCTTGGTTAAAACTCTGCCATTGAGACCAATTACATCCCCAAAACGGGTTATCACACAGCATATATTGGCAACTGGCGGCCCGGGGGCTACAAATGGCCCTAAGTCTAATTTTTTGCGGCCCCCAAAGCAAATCCTCCAAAATTGTAATTCAAGAAGTTGGAAGGAATACGAAGCCCACCTTAAAACACAAAATGACTCCCAAAACACACAAATCAGCAGCAAAATGCACAAAGTACACAAGTAAATTAAAAAAATACACAAAATAAACTCATGAAACATAAAATGACAACAAAGACAGACACAACAATCACTTAAATAAAGAAAAAGAGTACAAAAACACACAAAACAACAACACATTACAGAGCCGCTCCAAAGACAAACAAACTGTTTACAAAATTGCACAAAATGAACAGGAAAATACAGGAAACAACAACTAAAATCCAGAAAGTGACCCCAAAAAGGCAGAAATTGACAACAAAAATGCAGAAAATGACAGAAAAATACATTAAATTACAACAAGAACACATACACACACAAAAAAAAACACAATATGACTCCAAAAACACACAAAATGACTAAAAATGATGAAATATCAAAACCACAGACCACAGACTGGTCACAAATGATGCACAAAACACACAAATAAATTCCAAAAGTACACGAAATGACTCATAAAACATAAAATGACAACAAAGACAGACACAACAACCACTTAAACAAAGAAAAAGAGTACAAAAACACACAAAACAACAACACATTACAGAGCCGCTCCAAAGACACACAAACTTTTTACAAAATTACACAACATGACAGGAAAATACAGAACGTGACCCCAAAAAGGCAGAAATCGACAACAAAAATGCAGAAAATGACAGAAAAATACACAATGACTCCAAAAACACACAAAATGACTACAAATATATGAAACATCAAAACCACAAAGACAAAAAAGTCAAAGCCCTTTTTTTCCCTGTGTTAATGCTCTGAATGGTCATTATTCTAAATGTTGCACAAATGATGAACAAAGTACACAAAACACACAAATAAATTCCTAAAATACACAAAATGACTCGTAAAACATAAAATGAGAAACAAAGACAGACACAACAACCACTTAAACAATCAAAATGAGTACAAAAACACACAAAACAACCACAACTCATTACACAATAGCTCCACAGACACACAAACTGTTTACAAAATTGCAAAAATGACAGGAAAATGCTGGAAACAAAAACAAAATAACAGAAAGTGACACCAAAAAGGCAGAAATCGACAACAAAAATGCAGAAAAGAACAGAAAAATACACTAAATTAAAACAAAAACAAAAAAAAAAAAAAAACGCACAAAATGACACAAAAACTGAAAAAAACATCAAAACCACAGACAAAGAAAAAGTGAGAAACACTTTTTTTTCTCACTCGTGTAATGCCCTGATTGGTCATTATTCTAGATATTGACATGAATGTTGATCATGTGGCCCCCCGCTGTGATAGAGTTGCCCATCTCACCCTGACGATAAACATAAAAGCTGTAAAGGCTGCCAACATAACAAACTCGTAAACTTTCTGCATGCATTTGTGTGCTTTGTGCATATAGTTTAATACAGGCATTTCCTAAATATGTAATTAAAGTCCTTTTCCATGCATTGGGGCTAAATCCCATGCCGGCCTTGATGCGGAATTGAAGCAGGAAGAAGAGGAGGTCTCACCAAACGCTTTCACTGCCAATTGGCAATTTTAACAGCTTCACTCTTTGATTCAAAAAAAAAAAAAAAAATGTTTAAATGCTTCCAGTCGAGCCAGGAACAGAAAAAGAATAAATAAAACTCCAACATCTAAGAGATTAAAATAACCGTTGTTCTCCAGTTTTAAGAGGCACGTGTTCTGAGGTCGGCCTAAGACATGACGTTACGAGCTGCAGATGTTTGTATGGGTTTTTTATGATTGTTTTTATTTTCAAATTGCGGGCTTTCTATGATGAGCTTTACACTCGTTAGCAGCGAGTGTGTGCGTGCGTGCGCTCGTGTGAAAGCGAACGCTGAATTAGAAACAAGCAAAGTCTGGAGTTCCTGGAGCTTAATTTAGAGTCGCAATCGCAGGACGTTTTAGCAGCTCATTATGAAGTCGGATCACAGGAAACTCTACGCAATGATTGTGTACTGTAGCACTTCCATGTAATGATCTCATGCTAATTCAGATCAAGCCTTTCACGTCGGTGTCACAGGTTATGAGAGGAGAATATGTTTGCACCTCTATGCTGGATCAAGAAAACCATAAAAACAGCACCTGTCGGCTAAATCTCTTCCTGAGAGCCCCTCCTACTGCTCTACATGAGCTCATCTGACTCGCTGCAGAGCATGGAACTTAAAACAAATCCCATTTGCAATATTCTCAATCCCAAAGACTCTTAAAGCTGCGATAATTTATTTACTAGATAATAGATAATAGTGTATTCCTAAGAATCAAACACCATTTACTCCAAAAAATAAAGGAAAAAGGTTGAAAGTTTGTTTTAATCTCCACTGTAAACACACTGATATTTTCAGAAAACTTTCCCGCATTGCATTGTGGGATTTGGAGTCCCATAAACAGATGTATGGAAATCTTTTTACTTCGTTCTTACCGTGATTTTGTCCCTAAAAACTTTGCAAAAATGACTTCCCAACACATTTCTGGTGTGTTCAAGGTCTGAAAGTTGTGGGAAATCAATGACCAATGTTTTTGGGTTTACAAGGAAAAATCTGAATCAGATTGAAATTAAATGTCTCACAGAGTGAGGTGATAATATCGGGAACAAACTAGAACAAAAGGGATGTCAGGCGAAACACTGTCCTCCTTGTTTGGTGACAGTAAAACACTTGAATCCATTTAGGGGACTCCACATCCCACAATGCAATGCGTGAAAATGTTGCAAAAATGTGCGGAGAAAACACACTTTCGAGCAGCATTTTTTTTTACAGTTTTCCTTTCTTTTTGGAGTAGATGATTCATTGATCTATGAGTCATAAACTGTGATTTTATTTAATACAAATTATAATGGGCAGCTTTAAGTGTCTGAACTGGTCAAACTTTGTTTTTTTTTTTTACAAAGTTTCAATATGCAATTTGCCACCCCATATCTATAGGCAACTCGTTAGCAACTAAAGGCAATAATATAAATAAAGGGAGCATGATTCTTTTGGAGTTTAACTGTGTTTAACACCAGAAATAAGAGTCTTTTAATTAATAGACCAGCCATGAAAAAAAAACATGTATAACAGAGTTCACTGCTGACATCATTAAATATGACTGGGACTAATCCTGCAGAGCTGTTGACCTCTGCTGGTCTGATTTATGTGCAGACACTAATAGTAACAGATTCATATACGCTACATAAGCATCACTATGACAATGATTTCTACATATTTAATGTAACTACTCAAGAAGAATCACCTGCATTTAACCTTGTGGCTGTAAACACTGTGATAAGTCACATACTATGGCACATTTTGAACAAGAAGTTATAATCAAAAGTTATATAGTTAGTTTTACAGTGTGTTTATACGTACATAAGGTTTGCTGTGCCTGAAAAAATATGAGTCCACAAGACTTATTTAATTCAATATTCATCATAGTTATTCAGTCAGTCTGCGATCAACTGAATTCCCCACCTGTATGCGCAATCTGAATTTTTAATCAACAATATCAAAGCACAAACACAAAATTGTATCTTTCTGAAAAATAAATATAATAATAATAATAATAATAATAATAATAATAATAATAATAATACAAATATCTTTTTAAATGCTGAAATATCAAAGTCCGAGAACAGTGTTTTTAAACCTTGGGGTTGTGACGCCATGTGGGGTCGCCTGAAATGTTGAGGAATTTATATACATTTTTAACTATTATTATTGTTAATGAATAATTATGCAAAAAATAAAAAAGGTAAAAAAAAATAAATAAATAAATAAATTTAAAAAAACCCAATCTCAAACAAAAGTATTTTATATATTTTCACTTTCCCAAATAAATAAAATTCAGTATAAAAATAAAAAAATAGTGATATTAAAATGGGGTCACGACCAGTAAAAGGTTGGGAACCAGTGTCCTAGAAAGAAACAAATATCAAAATAAAGCATTTGGAAATAAAAAGTGTAATCATCTGCACTTTGATCAAATGTCTTTTCCCTGATTTAGTTTTTGGCAGCTTCAGCTTAAATGCTTGTAAAACATTGTCAATGCAAATGAATCAATGGGAATAAATCCATTTTGCGGAATTCATTTATTTCCAATAACACAACCTTTGATACGTCAGTTTGATCCCATCATAATAACGATGTAATTGACTTTGCAAAGACCGACTTTATCCAAGGCTTAACTTTTTTTTTCCTGCAAAGCGAGCCCTGGTGCATGTGCATAATATGATGAATTCAACAGCTGTCCAGCACTTTTAAGAGCCTTAACGGAGAGTTTCAAAAACTCCAGTCATCGTCTCTGTGTATTTCTGTGAGACCAGTCAGAGTTCAAGTCGAAAAACATCCAAAGAGAGCAGAGGCCCGAGTAAACGGCATCAAGTCCAGACCAGCTCGTAAAAAGAATTTTAATAAATGTCAAACATCAATCAGATTCAATCAAGCATGTTAGTAATAGCACAGTGAGTGAGTAACCTTATGAATAAAACGGGGTCACTTGACTTCATGTGATGAGCAGCATTAGCAGTATGTGCACCATGGGGCTTTTTTTTTTGGTGTCATTTTGGTTTAAAGATGTGCCTGGAGTTCACATCTAAAGCTCTTTTTAGGCTGATAGCTAAACTGTGCTAGTCTCAAACAAACGATAACAGAACGTGCCAATATTGTTTTCGACGTAGCTCGTAAATCTCTAGTTTTGTGTTGCACAGCAGGAGATGGAAACCAAAGAGAACCTGCAACGAGCTTTTCTGAGGGAACCACAACCAACAGACGCTGCAGCCAGAATACACTGATGCAAGGCTAGTATTGAACTGATAATGTACCGAGCATTTTGTTTTCTTCTCGTTATTCACTTACTCATTGTGAATAAGTTCCAAAAAGGATGTGGACTGAATTCATGGTTAGTTTGGAACGTTAGCCGCTGCTAATAACAGATGTATCAGTGAAGTAATAACACAAGCTGGGATTTGGTCCATGTCACAGCTGAGGGAAGTCATACAAATGTCTGATATACAGTATCCAGTACTCAAGTAGAAGTACTGCTACTTGATTGCAAGTACAAGTAAAAACTAGCTAAATTAAATAGTAGTTAAATTAAAAGTTGTTAGTTACTTTCACCTCCCCATGTTTATTTTTGGTAATAAATCTTGTCATACAGTAAACATACAGTAAAAATCTCATGTATAAACTTAAAAAGGAAAAGGCCAAATCTTGCACAATTGGAATTTCATTTATTTTATACATAGGTATATGTGGAATATAAAAAGGTTTGTCAAAATGTGCAATTCTTCTTAAAATCAAATAACACCAATGAATTAAATTCAAAATAAAAATGTTCAGGCTCTAAGTATAGTTACATTGAGGCAATGCGTTTGATTGTTGACTGGTTATTTCATTTTCTTTTTGTAGTTTCACAATGTCTGTTGATCATTTAAAAAAATAAATAAATAAAATAAAAAAATAAAAATAAATATATATATATATATATAAATGTATAATTTACTCAGTAATGCAGTGGTTCCCAACCTTTTTTGTGGATCGGGACCTTATTTTAATATCACAAATTTAAGGCGACCCCAAATAATTTTTTCTATAATTACATTTTGATCATTTTCGTTAAGACAAGATGCATCCGCTCATATTTTTATAATGTATTTTTATTGTATTTTTTCCTCCTTTTTCTTCCTTTTTTGTACTGCATTTTATTTTGAACTAGATTCATATTTGAGCAAGTAAAGGTATATAATACAGTTGTTTTTCATGTGTTGTGTTCTAATTTGGGAAAAGATTACAAGAAAAAATAAATGCATTTTTAACCAGTAATTTCAACACATTCCAAGTGAACCCATTTAAATTTCAGGCGACCCCACATAGGGTCGCAGCACCAAGGTTGAAAAACCCTGCAGTAACATTTGGGTGCAGAAATGTAACAAGTAAAATCACAGATTTAGAAATATACTCAAAAAAGTAATTTTTTTTTTTTTGATAAGCTCTCCGAGATCACTATTGTTGTAATTTGCGCTATATAAATAAAGTTGAATTTATTTATATTTATTTATATTTAACTTAAGTGCATATTTGCTTTGGTTTCTCACTGTGCAATTATTTGAGGAAAAAAGATGATCATTATAGTTAAATATAACTCAGGGGTTCACAACTAATCTCACCCTGGGATCCACATTTTGCCATTAAATCGCGACCCACTTTTTTCTTAGTATTCAATCAACAAAATGTAGTTGTTTTTTCTTTTAAATATATGTTGAAAACACACATATATATTCTTTTTTCTAAAATATAAATCTATACATTTTCCTGTGCAAAACTTTCTTTAAAAATAAAAGACAAGTCCAACATGAGAGACGGTCCGCGACCCACCCAGTACAGGTCCGTGACCCACTTTTGGGTCCCAACCCACCAGTTGAGAATCACTGATATAACATATGGGGAACAAAAAGGAGCTTTTTTTGCACGTGAAACTGCAGAAGTATTTGAAACAAAACTTAGACCGAAGTTATTGGAACACTATATAATTAGTGTTCCGGAACAAAAGTAACTCAAAGTAGTGCAACTCGGTTACATTATAAAAAAAAATAAATAAATAAAAAGTAATATTGTAATACAATGATATTACATTTTTATCCCAGTAACTTGAAATATATATATATATTGCATATTAGAGTAACTTACCCAACACTGATTAGCACTAGCATGTACCATATTTAAGACTTTCCTCCTCGTGCTTTCCTGCTCTAATGCCACTTCCGCCATAAAGGCCCTGGCAGCATTCCACGTGCCCATTAGCACGCGTTAAATAACTGTTAACAATGTATTAGCCAGACTCCCATGCTCGGGTACTTCGAGCCTCCACCACGGTGTTTCAAAGCTCGCAGGTAATTATGTCAAAGGTTTTTTAATAAACAGCCTGTTCAGCGAGCAGTGGGTGACGCCTTCCTCTTTAGGTGACAAAATCTGGTTGTTTTTTTTTTTTCTTCTTCTACTATTTAAATGACGCTTTCAATTTGCTGAGCCGTCATTGGCCGAATTTACCGCGAAAATAGAGCCGAAAAACACAATTACGCATTTTAATAATGACATAGTGATAAAAAGTACAATATATGATGAAAATGATAATAGAGACAATAATAGGCTCTTTTTTATTTAAATGCTATGATTTCAGTGAAATATTCACCCTGTAAAATATAGGTTATCAGGTTGTGCTTAGTTAGAATATTCTACCAAAAATGGACATGAGAAGATTACATTGATTAATTAAATAAGTAACTGTGACAAATTGTTACACTTTAACAAAAAAAAAATTAATTAATTCAAGAAACTCCGAAAAAGTTTGAAAGAATTATTTTTGGTTGGGTTTTCATTTTAATTTCATGTATTTATTTATTTTTAAATGAAAGGGCATTTACATTTTAATCGAAATAACGTATTTTTAAAAGTCAAACCCGGAATGGATTATTAAAACCAAGAGGTGATATATTTTAAATTAACTTTATTGGAGGAGCCAATTTTAGTTTTTATGGAACATTGAAAATGCCAATAAAAAAAAAACCTTGAAGCCTTGAAATTATAATGTAAGTTCAGTTATTATATAAAGCAAATTATGAGCTGGATTGACAGGATACCAATAAAATAAACATTTTATCTATATCTATTTTGAAGTGTGGTCGGAATCTTGTGAATCGTGTGTTTTAAAAGTCATGTTTACTGCTAAACCTGGTTGTACTTTTATATTAAACTGTGTTTTTATTTCTTAAAGCAAACATTTATTTTCTAAAAATTGACTCGGTTTTTTTTAAAAGCCAAAATAAATTAGAAGGACCCCCACATTGAATCTAAACCAAAGTTTATCCCAAACAAATCGCAGCTATTTATTTCTCACGGTTTTACAAGAAAAAATGAAATAAAATAAAAGCAACATTCTCAGAATACATGCAGATTTGGATCGTATAAACACAGCGCATGTGGGCACGGAGCTTGTTTCTTGACGTCCAGTCATTTACATTGAATTTATGCCAATAAACGATGACGACGGCTTGTTTATTTAACCAAAAAGCAGAGCGGAGGCCTCAGACTTCACGGTCATTTTAGCGCAGGAAACGTCACAGTGAGGAGGGTTAATGCGATCCTGATGTGACCACGACTTCATAATGTCACAGAAAACATGATTTCATCTGTCAAACCACGTGACTCGGTATCAACAGCCAATGGAACAGGTTGATCAGGATCATGTGTGATGTTTTTATAAGAAAATATAAAGACACATTCCTTTACATTCTATATATATATATGCAGACTCATTACACTGAAAGTATTTTACAGAAATAAAACGTCCCCAAATCAATCGACTTATACCTTAAATAATTCTGTTTAAATAGAATATTTTATTGTCTGTAAAAGCTTGAACGACTTTTCTTTTTTCTTTTTTTTTTTATTTTAAATACATGTTTCAAACGACCCAGACAACACAACATGTATAAATTAAAATTAAACTTTAATATATATTTTTTCTTGTTTTCTTTTGTTTTTCAGATCGAAACATTCAAACGAAATTGATTATACCAGGTTATGAAGGTATAGATTTATGTCATTATTATTCAATCAAAAACAAACAAACAAACAAAAAAACTTTTCAATCAAAAAAAAAAAGTGTTCAAATGCAATAAAATATTTGAGACCCAAATAATTGCATTTGAACACTTTTCGTTGATTTTTAAAAAAAATTTTATTTAAGTGATTTTATTTTTTATTTTTTAATAATTATTATTAAATAATCATGACAAGACTTCCCACACCAGTCCAGGACCTGAATCTTGAACGTGTATTTAAAAAAAAAACAAAAAACAATAAAACGAAATGAAATGAAAGAAAACTATAACTTGCTGCAAGATTGCATTCTTGATTTACGACCAGGTATAGAACTACTTGCACCTAAGTTTTATTCCAGTTTTTCCATTTTAAAAACTCCTGTTGTCATACATCAATACATAAAGAAAAAGGATAAAAGAAGCACATAAAGTGTTACAGTGTCAACGTGCTACTAATGTTAAATATGACGTTGCAGCCCATGCAAACGACAAACTACATAGATATTACCACCATGGATTTTTTTTTTTTTTAAATCTGTTTTTATATATTGTTACAAAGCGTGAAATGCATATGCTTGTTTTGCATGTGTAAAAAAAAAAAAAAAAAAAAAAACAGTTTAGTAATCCGTATTAATATAGTAACTAATCTACAAACGGCACAGAGTAACTTTATGGATCCCGCAGTGGGGAAATTTACTGTCATGACAGCTCAGATAAAGAATAATAATTTTAAAAAAAAAAAATAAAAAAAAAAGAAATAACCCAGAAGGCAACACACAGAATACACGAAAAATAGTGCAATGGAGGAGATGATATACGACAATACAATAATAGAGGCTATATATATATATAAATAGAAAAATAAAATACAAAGTATGAAGAATATTGTTATCCTTATATTGATATATACATATTTACTTCACACATTCTGATCATTTAAATGTTTGATTTTACATGGCAAAGTGATTAAATAACTATGTTTTCATATTAGCAACCTGCAGCATCTTTAAACTATATTGTAACCAGTCATTAAAGCAGCTCAGTGGGCAAATTATCATGTCAACAACAAGGTTTTCTTCACAGATGTCTAAACAACAACAGCAGTGAGCTGCACCGTGCAGGAGGTTCTAATGAGCAGATATGCGGAGCATGTCGGGCCGCAGTGTGAAAATGTACGCAATGCCGCCTCTGCAGAGACAGAGACGCTCCCTATGCTGGCCTGCAGACATGATTCATTAAGCAGCCCCATCACCACAGAAGGAGGCACGGGCACGGGGGCGGGACCAGAGGGGTAAATGACTACTGATTGGTCAACCCCGTGCCGTGATTGACAGGCAGCTCTCCGTGGATACCGTCTAAGCTTCGGCTGTTGACACTCTCCAAAAGTCCGCACGGGATAACGGAGACGCGACTGCAGCTCCGCGCAGCTTTGCGCATGAAGGACGTGGCAGCGGTACCACGGACTTTTGACCTACCTGGGTTTCACATTTATTCACTTTTTATTTTTATTTTAACCCAACTGGCGACTTCTACGACCACTTCGTTTGTCCAGAGATGGCGGAGAAACGTCGGTCACCGTGCGCTCTGAGCGTAAAGGCGCACGCTTTCTCGGTGGAGGCGTTGATTGGAGCGGAAAAGCGACGGAGGACAAGCGAGGACGAGGCGGTATCCCCGGGGTTTGAGGACGGGACAGACGTCTCTGATATGGCCGGGAGTCCAGAGCTGCTGCGGGCTGACAAAGCGTGTACCAGCGAGGCTGAATGTGCGAGCGACGGATCCCGTAAGTACAATATAATAATAATAATAATAATAATAATAATAATAATAATAATAATAATGTCAAATTGGCTTAGTGACATGTTTACAATTAAATGAACGGAGCAAATTCAAATTGAATGCATTCAAAAGTAATATTTCAGATAATAAATGCAAATCACTCCATCTTTGCATTATTGTTTTCGTGTGTTCTTTTCTTTTATTATTATTATTATTATTGTTTAGTTTAATACTCGAGTATTAAACAAAACCACTATGGGTTTTTTGTTTTTGTTTTTTCATCAGGATCGTGCTCAATGTTGACTCTGGGCAATAGAATACTTATTTGTATATTTGTAATATATGTTTGAATATTTGTAAATATTTGTTAGAATTTTAAAATATTTGTTAGGATACTTGTAAAATATTCTATTGGCGTAAGATTGATTATAAGCAATTTCCCCCTGGGATAACTAAAGTGTATCTGATTCAGATATCACAAACCATTATATATTGATAATGTTATCAATAAATACAATAAATGGCAGAATATGTCCGTATAGCTGTAATACCATATCATACCCTGTTCTTGTAAATATGAGAGTATGCTAGTGTGACTAATGTGAGAGGCTTTATGAGTTGTGTTGCAATCATAAACACACCAATTAGCAGCGCATAAAGACAGGAAAACTGCCCCAGAATATGTCTACAGTCTACTGGGGAGAAAAAAACTATAATAATCATAAAAAGTCCAGTTTTGACAAATGACGATTATTTCAATCTGCAGTAGGAGGGATTAAATAACGCGTTTGGCACATCATGCAGCCGTTGTGCCAGTGTCACTTTGGCTCGTTAGGCCTGTGTCTCGTGCCCATAAATTACCACCAATTGGGAAACGGCCTGTCTGTAATGTAGTGCAAATAACAACACACACTTTAACATATTAAGGAGCACGCACTCGATATATAAATGTAATGTTTGTGTATATTTAAAACCAATTTTCTAATAACCATTAATCGTTTCAACATCAACATTTTTTTTAATATATATATATATTTATAAAATACAGCCATTGAGTAATGTGGTGTTACCTTAATAACTGTAATGTGTTTATATTTATACCAGCCATGCAGGGCTTGCGTCCTGAAATATTTATTGCAGTGTATATGTTTTTGTTTATGCAATTACTCTAAAATACACTTGAAATGTAATATTTTAATGTGTATATTTTTATTAGAAATATTCAATTATAATAACAAGAAAATAAGCAATTATTTTCTTGTTATTTATTCATAACCAAAATGCAGGGTTTTTTCGGTTTTATTTAATTATTTTAAAAATCATTAAAACACACTTTTAAAGTATGGGTTCATTTTTATTATTTATTTATTTATTTATTTATTTTTTACTTTTTTAAAATAATTTAATAATAATGACTTTTATGAATAAAGACTGAATTTCAGTGATCTCTCTCCTCCGGTGCAGCAGAAAGCGAAGACGCGCTGCTGGAGAGTCCACAACCATCGGCTGTGTGCGCAGCCTCGGTACCCGGGGCTGGAGAGGACACCCGGGTGGACCTGCAGGGATCAGACCTGTGGAAACGGTTCCATGAGATCGGCACGGAGATGATCATCACCAAGGCAGGACGGTGAGACATGAGTGGAAAAGATAAACGACTGGGGAACAAATAATTACGTCACCTACAATGGAATTCGTTTGGTGATTTTTTATTACAGGGTGTCAAATTCATTTTTAGTTCAGGGGCCAAAATACGGAGCAGTGATTTCCAGAGAATTTATTCGGAATAATGAGTATTTTCAACATTATTGTGCTCTAGTTTACACTTCTACGTATACATAAAATACAAAATATGTAAGAAACTGACAATATCCAAGCAATAAGTGACAGATATCATTCCCAACAGGATTTCACTTTAAATTTCTAAAGTTTTTTATTTATTTATTTATTTATTTTTTAACTATTTAACATTAAAAATACCTGCAATCACGTGATAACTGTGAGCCACTGCACATATTGTTGAGTTTCATTTACAGATTGATTTAGGTTTTCTCTGTAATTTTTTACTTTCTCATATGGGCTGAATTGGCTGCTCCGAAGGGCCGAGTTTGACCCACGGGCCATGAGTTTGATACAGGAATATATTTAATAGTAGCCTACATGAGATGTTGAAGATTTTTATTTATTTTTTTAACTTAATGTTTTTACAAAAATGATTTTAAAATTGGAACGTGTGCCAAACTATTTTTAATGTACTCTTTCCGTGTTTTCCGTCAGGCGGATGTTTCCTGCAATGCGCGTAAAGATCACGGGTTTAGAGGCACATCAGCAGTATTACATCGCCATGGATATAATCCCTGTGGACAACAAACGGTACAGGTAAGATCAACAGTGGCCTGTGTGTGTGTTGTGCACGTGTGCGCGTTGATTTGTCCCGTGGCAAAGCTTTAATGGTAAGGTTAGTGTTTGTAGGTCGGCGCGCATGCTGTGTGACAACAGGGCAAACATGGTTTTTGTTTGTTAACATCGAGAGTCCCTCATTTAGATTTTTCTTGCACACCATTCAATACTGTTTACAAGTGCCCAGCAGCCGCGGTTCACTCACCGCAAATGGCGCTTTGGCTTCCCCAGTCCCGTTTGGACGCGAAGCCTTTTGGAGGCCTAACCTCTGCGCACTGGAAAGGTCAAGAGAACAAACGTCATTTTCAGCGTCCAACGGGCCTTCTGTGCGCCAGGATCAAGTCTGAGTGACATCTTTAAAGATCTGCTGCTCGGTTTGGACGACAAAGTCCCACGTATACATAGCTGTCAGGGTTCAAACCTTTTTTTTTTTCCCCCTGTGCGCGCGCGCAGGGCTTTAACCAGTGTGCGCTCCAAATGCGCAACAGCCGGCGACAGAAGAGAAACTCATCCGATTTCATTTCTAACACTCATAAATGTTTTTAATTTTTATTTATTTATTTATTAATGGAAACCCGTTTCCGCCACTTTAAAAAAAAAAAAAAACATGGAAAGTCCTAATTATGAGTTAGTAAATTCATAATTATGAGAAAGAAAGTCATAATTATGCAAGAAAGTCATAATTATGAGAAAGAAAACCAATTATGAAAAAGAAAATCAATTATGAGATAGAAATGTATAATTATGAATAGTAATGTCATACGTATGAGATCTAAAGTCATAATTATGTGGGGGAAAAAAGTCATAATTCTAAGAAAAATATTTTTATGTAAAGTTGCAAAGAAACATACAAAAAAATGTGACTGAATTATTATTGGAATAAAAACTTATTCATGTACTTTTACTATTTTCTACACCATGTACTGCATGTGTTGAATTCAAAGAACTGAAAAAAACAGCTTAAATATGTATTTTAAACGAATTATTAAGAATGGTAACAGTATCAGTAGACTGCAGCAAATGCTCATGCAGTTTGTATCCCATAATTGTGACTTTCTATCTCGTAATTACAGTATGTCTTTACTAACTCATAATTATGACTTGCCGTGGTTATTTATTTATTTTTTAGTCACTGGAAACGGGCTTTCATAGATAAAGGTGTATTTTAATTAGATTATTAAGAGAATGCCTAAAATTATTGAACTACAAACCGAAGATGAGTGTGAAAAGTTGCATTATTTTTCAAAATTAAAAAGGTGTGTGTGTGTGTGTGTGTCTGTAGGTATGTTTATCACAGCTCTAAGTGGATGGTAGCGGGGAACGCTGACTCCCCAGTTCCCCCCAGAGTCTACATCCACCCAGACTCTCCGGCTTCAGGAGAGACGTGGATGCGTCAGGTGGTCAGCTTTGATAAACTCAAACTGACCAACAATGAGCTGGATGACCAGGGACATGTAAGTAGAATATATACAACAGGAAACAAATACTGTAACAGAGCAACAACTATATTTCATAACAGTATATGGCTCATAATATAAGGTTTTTTTGCCAGGAAAAAAAGGTGAACAATTTTTGTAATTTACAGCTTTAATGAAACTTTCCCTCATAAAATCATATTCCAAATGAAAGGTGCTGATTATTTAATAGCCCAAATCGATATGGACTGCAGCATCAGGGTTTTACTTTATGAATAAAGCTTTGGGTGTATTTTCCAGTGCAATATCATGCATGCTTGGACATTTTGGATTTGGCTTGCAGGCCTCAAGTTTGACAGTAGAGTTAAATTGTTTTTCCCAAAAAATCTTTCATCTTGTGTTGACATACTATATACACTTTTTTATGAAATGGTAATAAATTACACTACTAATTACATATTTTCATGATTGAGAAAAAAATATAAAATCTATATAGATATATTTTTTACCATAATGATAAAAATGCACTTGAATTCTTTTTTTTAAAGAATTCAACCAACCCATTTCCTCAAATGTCATTTGCACATTTGTTGTTTTCATCTGCTGTTGTTGTCATTTTTCTAATTTTGCACCAGTATGTTCTACATTTTGCACTATTATCTTATGTTAGTATTTATTTTTGTTCTTACTCTCTGCTCTTATAATGCATTGCTGCAAATGTGAATTTCCCCTCTGGGTATCAACAAAGGTGCATCTTTTCTATCTGTGAACCACTTTGGGTCCTGACCCATTGGAAACACTGATATGGAAATGACATATTGTTGTGTTTATTAAAGAAAAGAAGCACACTGTGCACCTTGTTGCAGCATATTAACACCTTAGGTGCACTTATTTGTGAGTAGAGCCAACATAAAGACCTCACTTATGTCTTGATTGAGTTCCTGCCATTCCTTTTCTTACACATGAAAAAGTTGCTATAACTCTTAAAGCTACCATTTCTCCTTCACCTCCTGTTTAGATCATTCTTCACTCCATGCACAAGTACCAGCCACGTGTCCATGTGATCCGAAAGGAGTGTGGGGAGGAATTATCGCCCGTTAGAGCCATTCCTACTGGGGAGGGCACTTACACCTTCTCCTTCCCAGAGACCGTGTTCACCACCGTCACAGCATATCAGAACCAACAGGTGAGACTGAAGAACTCCTGCTGTTTGTCACATTTACATGCCTATTATTGCTCAATTTCCAAATAAAAGAATATTTTGTGCAGCGCGTTGAAGTAAAAAAGCTCTTTTTTGCTGCAATTATGCAAAATAAATCTAGCAAATACATTGTAAATATACATTTGCATCTTGTGCTCATGTGCATATCTAAATAGTGCCATCATTTTGCTCATGCATGTGTATTATTTAACGCAATTGATGACTTTTTTATATAAAGCATTGCACACAAGCCTCATGGAAAGTCAAATTACATGCTGTTTCAAAGCTGCCATCCTCAGCGAGAGATCATTTGTCATTTCTTTTGATGAGCGGCCAGTTGGAGCTTTGAAGTTAAACTATAAAAACTGAGGCTGGCTATGGCCCTCAGCACATGATGGCTGGAGTCAGAACATGCTGGCAATGCCAATAAACGTGCTTTTGGATGCGGGTCACAGAGTCGGGCCTTAAACACCATCCACAGCCCACACAGAGCACGCAGCCGCACAAAGTCACATGTATGTGCAAGGAAACACACAAAGACGTTTGCACATGAGCAGTAGGGTTGACTGCCAACTTTGAATAAAAGTGCATATTTATAAGCTGAAGTGAACGACTGGAGAGAAAAGCAATTTTGGTCTTTTTAGTCCCACATTAATTTAATTTTAGCATTGATTTAAAGATAAAAAACACCTTTTTTAAAATACTTAAAGTCTAATTTATCTTCTTTTTTTTAGATCACAAGGCTGAAAATTGACCGGAATCCATTTGCAAAAGGTTTCAGAGACTCGGGGAGAAACCGGTGAGTAAAGTCACAATATCTCAAGTTTTAGGATTAGTGTGAGGGATGCACGGCTGTATTATATTCTGGGTATAATTTTTCCTCATTTTGTTTCAGCGTAATTCTACATATTTTATATTTGTTGGAAGAAAATCTCCAATAAGGTCTCATTTAAACCCTAAAGCCTTTAAACCAAAAAGGCTGACCAACCTAAGAAGATATATAATGTACAAACATGGCAACATTTAAGTGATATGTTTTCATTAGAATGGCAGATCAATATTATATGTTTGCGCATTGTTATAGCCACGTGCTTCGAGGTGAAATGTGACGTGCAGAAAATGTCAACGTAGCGTTACATTCCAGCTACAGCCTCGGAAACAAAAACATCAACAGTGAAATAATAAAAGTCCAGCGCGTCCTGAAGAAAACCCATATAAACACATTTCTAAACATACATAAACACAGCATTAAAAACAACATAGCAGTGAAACTCCAGCAGCCTCCAAACAATTATTCCCCCGAGGCCTCAGAGAAATCATTAAGGAGGGAGGGAGGGAGGGAGGGAGGGAAAGAAAGAGGAGAGGGAATGTGTGAGCCCGGAAAATTTGAAAGGGAGAAAGGCAGAAGTGGGCAAACTGGATAACCCAGTGACTCTGACAGCTGACCCTATAAAAAGTTAAAGTCAGGAAGGCTGAAAAAGACTGCCCTTAAATATTACAGGAAGAGTTAAGCAGTTTGCTGAATAAACCTCTGCTCTGATTGGCTGCTTTGTAGCACACAGGACCGCTCCAGGCAGCTTGTCTAAATTATCACCGTGGCTACAACCCCATGGGAGGGAGGACTTTTATCCTCACGCTAACGAGGGGTAACAGAGCGCTTGCATTACGGAGCAACTGCAAACCTCTGCCCCACCTTAGAGGAGGAGGAATAGGGCTAGGATTTTATTTTATTTTTTGGGGTGGGGGGTAGTGGTGGTGGTGGGGGAGTCCCACCTCATAAATCGTTGCTGTGGCTTCCTGCTCCTTCGTCCTGATTCGCTCATAAAAGCCGTGTGAAAGCAATTACCTCCGAGCGCCTGACGAGGAACAGCCAATCGCAGCGTGGCGTTTATGCTCCTCATTACCTGTGGTCTCCATGGAGACGACAAGAGAGGCCCCACGGGCGAATAAGATGGCCGCCAGGTTGTTAGCGATAGTGTGCAAGATAGCATGGCGTGCTTGGGGTGGCAACGGCTGCTTTACTCAATGAATATTAATCATGTGACTTCTTTAATGTGTGTTTTACAGGATGGGTTTAGAGGCTTTGGTTGAGTCTTACGCATTCTGGCGTCCATCTCTACGGACGCTCACGTTTGAGGACATCCCTGGGATGACCAAACAAGGTAAGGAAGCACATTTTCTGCCATCATTACAGACAAATTGTTTTAAAGACACATCAGTTTCATTGATCAGACCGAGGCTTTGCAGCCGCCACACCTGCCCCCGCCCTCTGGAACGCACCCCCACAAGAACGTTCTTTATTTATTTTTCCTGTATTCTGTGAGGCGGGCATACACTGTGCAATTTTTGGCTTATTTTGAGCCGATTTTCGACTCGTGCGTCTATTTTGTGGGATCGTGCGAGTCTCAGCTAAATCGTGTGTCATGCATCATGTAATATACATGGGGTCACGAGAAGCGATGAACACCTCATGACCAGCTCCCGATCAGCAATCGTAGGTCTGGGTTTTTCTTCTTCATCTGTTTTAATGGCAACGCTTCAGAGTTCTTCTTCTTCTTCTTCTTCTTCTTCTTCTTCTTCTTCTTCTTCTTCTTCTTCTTCTTCTTCTTCTTCTTCTTCTTCTTCTTCTTCTTCTTCTTCTTCTTCTTCTTCTTCTTCTTCTTCTTCTTCTTCTTCTTCCTCTTCTTCCACTTCTTCTTCTAATTTGTACGTTGCATTTCCAGAAACAAGACCCCGATGTGTCGTGTATGAACGTACAGTGTGAGCAGTCAGATTGTGTCAGAGTGTCGGTCCGTACAGTGTGAGAACGTGAATCGTGACCTGCGCACATTCGGGCTCTGCACATGAGTCGCACAGTTTGAGCTGGAGTGCAACGATTCAAAAAATCGCACAGTGTGTCCCAGCCTTAAAGCGGCTTTAAGTCCCAAAAAAAGCACTATATAAAATGGATGCATAATTTTCATTATCAAAAACAAACCAGAACTTTGCAAGCAAGAGTTAAGACTATGGTATCTGTTTAGTCCTCTTTAAACTAGCAAATGTTTTTTATTTTGGTTAGTCTGCTTAATTTGACAAAGTTTGGACCTTGTTGCAGACTAAAAACCTAGACTTGGGTTTGCTTGAAAACCAAGGACTCTTACCTCCACTAGTTTTTGCATTACTCTACCTCAAGACACAAAGTAAAAATAATATGATGTTGAGTGTAGTGCATTTTGAAGGTAAAGCGATGTGCCATGTGGGCAAAAGTGGTGTGAAAAGGAGGTGTAGGTGCTTACTGATAAATGGTCAGATGACTTTAAAATGTGTTGGATACCTGTGGAAAATAAGATTATGAAATGTTTGAAATATTGTATATTCAAAATGAAAGGTGGCCAACAACAAACCAGCTGGTGTGGATGGATTTCCAATTTCTTGGTGCTTTTTACTTCTTGGCCAGTGCTCCATCTAAGCAACACTGCCTCCAAGAAGCAGCTGCTGTAATTACACAAGGTTTGGAGCCCTTTACAATGTGCAGAGTGAAAAGAAACTAAACCAAAGATATGTGTCACATTTGTTTTGCCTTCTGTGGTCAATCTGAGTCCTCTGGACTACTCTTTTGCAAAAGTCGCAAACATTCCTTTCAAAAGAACTATGTGTTCTGAAAATGCTGCATCCAGACGATGAATGAATGAATATGTAGAATAAAACCTAGTGTCATCAGCAAATAGTTTACTTGTCGAATATAGTGTGTATAAACTATAGTTACAATGGTTCAAGCAAGATTCGTTTTGTCTCCTTTCGGAATAGTATGTTAAGTTGAGGTTTCGTTTATTCAAGGTTCTTCGGGAAATTTCTATCTCACAAAACCTCAACTTAACATACTGTTCAAAAAGAAGACAAAATTAATTTCACTAGAACTATTAAATGAAGTCAAGTGGTACTTCAAAGGTGGTCAGCAGAACTCCTCTGACGAAGACTGGCAGTTGACAGTCGAAACATGTCAAGAGATAGACATTTCCTGAAAAACCTTGTCTGAATAAACAAAACCTCAACTTAACATAATGTTAAAATGTGTGAGAGTTTCATTTTATGTCTTATTTCCATTCTGTAGGAGTACCAGGAGCTCATGGAGGAGTTGGACCATCATCTCACCTGATCTCCACATCACCCTGCTCGTCTCCGTTCCAGGTTTGCCCCCTCAGCCCACCTGACTATACCTGTAGCCGGCCCCTGCACCCTCTGCATCGTTACACAAATCCACCCGAGCCATTTGCCTCTCCCAGAGGTCCCAGCATGTTTGAAGGTGAAGGATTTTGTTCCCTTCCTCTCCAAGCGTCTCATCTGGGTTACCTGTCCAACCCCAACCCACAGAGCTATGCCGGTCTTCGCCTCCACACGCCACCCTACAGCCTGTACGGCTACACATTCCCACCCTCACCACGCCTTGCTGCCAGTCCAGATAAAATGTCAGCCATTGCCAGTCATCAGAGTTCCTTACTCGGCTCGTCCCCCAATGGGACTCTCACGGACAGCCAGGGCATGCTCAGCGGAGGGCAGCAGGGCTTTTTGTTTGACTCTCGGACTTTAGCATTAGCAGGTAGTCAGACAGGAGGTGTGGCTTCACAGGTCACTGCCCATTTGGGGTGAACTCGAAAAACATGAAAGATACCACGGTGCAAGTCCAATGTTTTGTACAGAACATTAAGTGAACTGACCTCCTTTGTTGTAAACAAGCATCAGTTGGAATTGCGGGCAAACAAAGAGCAGTAGCATACAACGGTGATTACTACAAGTAGCTGCAGTGACTGTTAGGAAGCAATCACTTTGAACAAGGAGTGGCAGGTATTATAACCCACTGGCTGAACTGGAGCTGAAATTGGACTGGGCTTAAACTGGACATGGCCCTATAAAGCACTTCCTCTCCTGGCAGAAAGGGCCTTGGCCCAAAAGCACTACAGCTGGGATACTCAACACAGCGTTTTTATCGTCTCCATGAAGTTTCCTACATCAGATGGACCTACTTAATGCGACTCCGGATTGAAATTTCACAGCAGTATGCACTACAACCCTGACTTTTACATTAATCACACTCGACAATAATCTGGTTCTGATAAGATGACATAATGTGCCAGAGGACAGAGAGAACCTGTGTTTTTGGAGGTCCGACTGAAGTATCTTTCGCCGTGTGACAAAGACATAAGGGTACACAACTCTGTAAATAGAGAAGGGGGATGTGGGCAGCGGGAGTGACATGTAAATAAAAGACTGTCTGACCCTACGCACTTAAAAACCACAAAGCACCTGCTTCTGCTCCTCAGGCTGGGTCAGGTGTGCTCCGGCACAATCTGAACTTGACTGACTGAAAAGCTTTTTGTCGCAAACGCAACTTTGTCGAGCCAGGCCTTTGGCTGGAGGACGTCAACATGTTCCGTGACTTTATTCGAGCCAAATAAAGCATATGTATTAATGTTTTGATCCCTGAATGTAATCAGACTTTTACTAATTTAACTCATTTCACCTACTTGCTGTTAAGAAATTTGTAACATTCATGCCTTGATGAAAAGTTGCAATACAATATTCCTTTGATCCAAAAGTATCTGCATGTGTGTGTGTGTTGAGAGAGCTTCACTGGGTAATGAGGGGCTGACTAATACTTTAAAGCTCTGAGAAGTTGATAACCATGTGAGAGCGAGTGTGCTGGATGTGGGTGTGAAGGTGTGGATATGTGTGTGTGTCCCTGTAAGCAAGTGTGTGGCAACAGGTGGTGGAGTTGTCAGCGAGTGTGTGACCTCACAGTCTCAAAGTTCACCAAGATCCATGAGAAGTGACACCTCATCTTCCCCCCCCTTACACATGCACGCACACACACACACACACAAAAACACACACATTGTACAGACTCTCATACCGTCAAGATGTATAAACCATATACAAAAATATGTGAGAACTCGTGGTAAAACAAGGGCTTGCAAAAGTACCAGTACAGATCAATGCTATTATTGTAGTTTGTTTTGTAATGTTTTCATTGAAAAGAGCCAGAAACTGCAGCCTTTTTACAATAATCTGACCACATTTTACAAGTATTTCGGGGAGATCTGGAAATTTTTGGTCCATTAAAAACTTAGCCTCAAACTTGAGGAAAAGAAAAAAAAAAAAAAAAAAAAGAAGAGAAAAACAGTCACAACAAAACAATGAAACACAATTACAACAAAAGTCGAGGACACAGCACGTATGGGTAGAGGGGAGGATTGCAGTTACTATGCATAACGTAGTATATGTGCTCAATTTGATTTTTTAAAAAACATTTTGTACTTACGACTTTCTGGCCATGACTGCCGTTTTGAAAAAAATCTTTAAAATTACTCTAAATCTATTCAAATTTTTTTTCTGCCCTATTTTAGTTATAATATAGTCCTGTATAAGATTTAAAAGTACTTCTATTTAATTTTTTCCATCATAATATGCATGCAAATCTTGCCGGATGATACCCATTTTATGAAATATCATAGGGTGAAAATCCTCATACGTCATTGACCCACATACAGAGGCAAAATGATGAAGACGCGTAACTTTGTTGAGGTTTCTCCATGATTTCTTACGTGAAAATGAATTTGTTTTCAACACTGAAACAGGACCATATTTGTTTAGCACATTCATTAACTCTGTCATCAACGCAAACACCTAAATGTAGCATCGCCCCCGAGACTTTTTGTCAGAACAAAAACATTGACCTCAGTGTTTTCTCCTTTTTGCTGTTAACCGTTTCCTTTCCAGCTTCTCTGTGCACCCTTTAGTTGTCTCCTGTCACTCTGAAGGTGAGAGGTGGTGACGAGCGGAACACATGTGAAAGGGGGAGAGGTCTGAGAGGGTGAGGGGAGCTTATTTTAGATCCGTGGAATGATTGGCTTGTTGTTTCTGAGTGACAGGGGACGGAAACCCTGTCCGCTGCATCCTTACCACACACACTGGAACACACACGCTGCCAACAGAGACAGAAACACGTAAAAAGGAAGAAAAAGAAAAAAAACACCTAAGCATGTTTAAATCTTATCCTGGAAAATTTTTTTATTTAAAAAATAAATGTGCTGCAGATCATCTGACGCTCAAACACCCTAGTGGATTTACACAGAGACACTCCTGCAAAGTGTTATTGGTTTTAAAGATTGTCAGTGGAGGTGGAGACATTAACACTTGTGTGTTGCCAGGTGTCGACGTGACAGATCTGTCACGCTGTATGCCTGGAGGTGGACACGGGGGGAGGACAGAGTGGGAAAAGAGTGTGTGTGTGTGTCCATTCTGAGTCTAATAGCAAGTTTACTTGATGGATAATGCAGAGAACCCATGTTGAAATAACTGACATGCACCCACACAGCCTCATTTCTATTCATTTAGTTTAGTCAGTGTACTGTATATTATTTGCAGATGATAATATCTTATTTTTCTCCGGAAAAATATACAAAATGTCTTGGAAATTGTAGAGAACTAAATTAGGAAGTTTAAAAAAAAAATGGGTTGCCATTAACAGGTTGACCATAAATATTGGGAAAACTAAAATTATGATTTTTGGCCCAAAAGCATCAGATATTGAGGCTTCTTTGTTTATTAAAGGAATTAAAATACAAAGAACAAATGAGATTACGTTTTTGGGTGTTATGATAGATGATCATTTATCTTGGAAATCACATATAGATTAGACAAAAATTAAAATATCCAAAATTATGGCCGTTTCCCACAAGGTAAAGCAGTCACTGAATCAAAAGTCTTTGTGTATATTGTATAACAGAAACAAGCACTGAGAGTTATTAGTGTAAGTGGATACCGGAAACATGCAAACTCAATATTTGTACAGCAAAGATTATTAAAATTTCATAATTTGGTAGAATACAACATTTTAAAAAAACATGTACCAAAGCGAATTGAAAAATCTTACCCATCAATCTGCAACCAAAAAATCATTAAGAGAGAACGTCATTATAACTTGTGACAACATCACATTATCAAAATAACTCAAGAAGAATGCTAAATGTATTATAATGAAGAACTATGAGAGTAAGAGTAACTGTATTGTTGTTTCAGACGAGATGTGGAGGAGAAATAAATGTGTTTTAATGTCTTGAATGAAATAAATAAACAATTAAACAAATATATATACACAAGCTAGAGAGGAAGTTGTCTCACATTAATATAAAGTTTGCATTGTACTATAAGAGAGGGATGAAGATCCATATGTAAAGGCCATTTAGTAAGGTTTTATTTACTTACAGTGTTGCAGTTTTAAAAGTATTCCACTAAATGTATTTCATGCACGTGAACTAAACTGTTATATCTGATCAGTTTAAACACAGAAACAAGTGTCAAACAGTTTTCACGTGCATTTAAAAGTGTTTTGCAGCCTTTTAGTAGACTTAAGACAGGGAATAATTAACTTTATTCAACAATGTTGGACTGTTGTGTGCTATAGCTTTATAGTTCCAACAAATCACTTTCCTGCTAAATACACAGATACAGCAATAGAGCATTTTTAGGGGTTTTCACTCATTTGTGACACTGAACAAGTTCAAAATAATGGTTTTTAAAGCATAAACATGACATTATTCTCAATGGTTGGATTTGCCTTTGTTTGAGATACTTAGTTGCCACTTTGACACCACTGGTGTGTGTCACTGTGCATGGATAGAATAGATTGAAACTGGAATATTTTGAAAGAAAGACCAAACAAAATCTCAAAATACATCTTTTTTTTTTTTTTTAACATCCCTTTCAATCTCACTCTATCCAGGAGGTGACACAAAGCATTGTTGGATTATCATTTTAATATTTTCAGTCTAATAAATCACAAAATAACCCTAACCCTATACTGTATCATCTTCCTTCATAATAGCTATTATTATTATTATTATTAGACTGTCAACATATAGCCTACTCATCACACATACACACTACATTACTGCTAATGTGACAAATATCCCTAAACCATAAATTGCATAAGAATGAATTTGAAAAAGAAAAAGTCATTCATAACAATAAACATCTATTTTTGGGGACTACGTAAACAGAGGTGTTAAAAAGTACTGATATATCCTTCAAGTAGAAGTACTGTTACTTGATTGAAGTACAATCAGTCATTCATAAAATACTCAAGTACAAGTAAAAAGGAGCTCAATTAAATAGTTCTCAAAAAGTTACTAGTTACTTTCACCCCCATGTTTATTTTTGGTAATAAATCTTGCCACGGTTCCCTTGCTTACAGTAAACATCTCATGTATAAGCCTAAAAATGAAGACACCAAATCTTGCGCAATTGGAACTTAATTTATTACATTGATATTTATACGTTACAAACAGTATATGATATATTGCATTATGATACCGTCGCCTTGCCTATATTTAAATGCAAATATGTCCGAAAGATCATTTTAAAAGAAAAAATAATAATTTACTCAGTAACTGTTGAGTGTAGAAATGTAACAAATGACATTACTTATTTTAAAACACACTTAAGTACAATTAAAATGACTGATTTACCCATAAAAGCAACTTAATTACAGTAACGCGAGTACATCCGATACTTTCACCTCTGTAGGTAAGACACAAAGATGTTGTTACTTGTTTTGGCAGCAGTGTCTGAATAGTAATGGAGCTAATAACCAGCCCTTTCTGGAAAGTTGAATAAACCTACTGAACGTATCTACAATCCTCCACAATCGCTTCTTTTCTTCCCTCAGAACACTGGCTTCCCCAAAGCTCTCAACACACTCAGGATTTGCGGGGATGTGAGTGATGTGGTTTTAGCCTCCTGTGTGATTGAAGTGCACATTAGCATACGGGTCGACGACCAACCACGTGGTTAGGCTCGTTCAGACGGTGGTTGTGGCCTGCTGTGCGTGACCAGGCATAGAAAGTGGAGTGTCCACAGGTGAGCTCATGCTGAGCAATGACAAAAAAAAAGTTCCCTGGAGCACAAAACAAGGTTTGGCCAGTGTTGAAAACAAGAAAAAGCATGAGCTCTGTTTGTATTTGATAACCATGAGCGTATTAGACTTACAAATGTTGGTTTGCATGACAGAAAAGAAAGGCCTTCACGTTGGTGAAGACATAATGACTCCTTGAAGTTTCCGTATAAATATGTGTCCACACTTGAGGCAGTTGAAGTTCACTAAATGCTATAAACAAAGGTTCATAGCCTTAAAGCTGATATCCGGAGTTTCTGAGAAATTTATGTTTATGTATGATTCTTTTGAAATGCGAAAAAATACCTAACTAGTCTTTTACGATGGTCTACTGCCGGTGGTCATTCATAAACAGTACATTAATGTATACAAGTCCCTCCTTCGTCCTATATAGACCCCTATACAAATGGAAACAACTGTGCTCAGCCAATAGGCTTCGACTTCCTGCTTTCGACTGTCAATCAAAGTGAATGTGGAACTGTGCACGGAAACAAACAAACAACAACACAACAACAAACAGGGAAATATGATTTTGGCTCCTACCTGACCCATACACCTATATCAATGTGACCTGATGTTCCGCGATGCACGTGCAGAAAAGTAGAGGCGTGGCTTCTGGCAGATTGGGAGAGGCAGTGGGAGGAAGTGAGGCTGTTTAGGGCGGGACATCGAGACGTTTCTCAGAAACTCAGGATAGCAGCTTTAACGTTCAGATTTACCCAGACATGTCCTCTTTTTACGTCTTGTTCGGACCGTCTGGCTGGATTTTACAAACTCATCAAAATGTCCGGGTTTCTAAAGGACCCTGAACACATCTAGGGTAATTTAAATCACAGTAACGATGCTCATATTTGCTCTATCGGAGAAAATCCAGCAGTTTCTGAAAGCTAATGAGTTGCTATTTACACTGTCATGTCATTGTGGTAATCTTACTTTTAAGTGGCAGAATCTGTAAAGATGCCGCTTTGTTTTGATGAAATCGTCAGACGCCGCATAGAGAAGAGAGACTAAAGTCCAAGATGGATTTAAATAGACAAAATACTGGTAGATTTAATAAGACAATGTAAGAAGGAAGACCCTCCTGGATGATAAAACCTCCATGGAGCTTCAGAGAGGGGCTTGAAAACGAAGGAGCCACTGGGAGAAACTTAGAATGTCGGAAGTTAAGGTGCATTTTCCATCTCCACAGACAACAGACATTTAAAAAAATATTTGAATTTCTAGAAGGAGATGCTTCTTATTGTTTCAATGATTGAGAGATTTTAAGAAGGTATAAATTAGCTTTTATCAATTCTTTATTATAAAGAGATAAATATATTTTTAAACCTTATGGACAATAACAAGTTATTTACCTATTATATTGTATTTTGCCATTACAAGGTAGATTCAAGAAAACATTGAGTACTTTGAGTACGCCAAGTGTCTCTTTTTTAGAAATCAAAATATGGTCACCCAGGGTTTTACCCCTTGGCCATGTTAATATATTTTACTTTTATATGTGACCAGCAATGGCTTGTTTTAAGATTCACTAGGATTTAACTTAAGTGAAAACAATTGATATTATTTATTTTAATTGTATTTTTTTTGTTATTGTTAAAACTGTATTTCAAGATTGTGCCTTTTTGTAAAACTCTATGTTGAAGTACTGCTAATAAATGGCTTATAATAACACATAATAGTCATAATTTCAAAATTCCTGTCAACTTTTTCCATTTAAAACACGGTGGGCCGCCGGTGGGCTTCTCTACCACCAGGTTTAGCAAGTTTTCTGGGGGAAACCCTGACACCCTACTTAAGGGAAGCTTGTGTATTGCAGTTTCTCAGTGTAACAAGCTAAAGATTTACAGGTGTTCACAGGATATTTAGAGAAGCAAACAGCTATCAGGGCAAAGAGGCTCATCCAGTGCTTCTAAGTGTCTAAACAGCGAGAGGAAAGGCTGGGCACTGGGACGATGCTGAGAGCTCAGCTTTGCTCCGCCTGCGTGACCGGTTAATGGCCTGCTGGGTATTTGATGACAGTTGCAAGAACCTCAGGCTCAGGGTGTCCTTTACACCATTTAAATCTTTGTCATCAAATTGCCTTGGCTAAAAAAAAATGATTTATGTGGAGCTCAGCGCTGCGAGTTTCTCAGTAACCATCCCACTGGACACCCAATGAACTCTGATCTATGACAGTGGTGTTGAGAAATAATTATGAAAACCTCACTGGAGCGTCTCCAGCCACGCAGCCACACATACATGCGCATACATGTGTAGACCTTATGGTCAGCACGTACTGTAACACTTCATGCTTGCGTGAGACTTTAAAATGGTCCGACAGGCCGAGAGCCAAGCCAAAAAGGAACGAGAGGCTCTAGATGCCTTGTAAATGTCTATCAGCTCCTAACCATGTGATCTGAGCTGATGTCCCTCATGAGAACTCTGGCAAACACATACTGTAACTGACGCACGACAGTTATTCACAGCTGCCTTCTATAGAGGACAGTTTTAACGGCTGAGGATTCTTGGGGTGGACGTATGTTAACACTTGACTTAAGCACTTATAAAGCAGTGGACCAAGGAAAGAGGAAAAATGAGACAGAGGGACAAAGCCACAGTGATGTCATCCAAAGTCATATTTAGATCAGCTTCATTGGAAATACAAACATTTACGATGGAGTAAAAGTGTTGTTTATTATCACCTAAAGAGCCAAAATCAAAGTCAAACCTCATCATTTGCATCAAGAAAATCTTTATGTTGCACAGGCTTGCAGTAGTTGTCTATAAATCAGTGGTTCCCAAACTTTTTTTGCTCAATTACCCACTTTTTCTAACTTTTAAATCCAAGTACCCCCCTTTGGCCGACTACTACATTTTGCTCAGAATACTATGAAAAACCATAAAGCATAATGATGGAATGAACAAGTGGTAACACACATTTTAAAGCATCTCATTTTGTAAACAAGTGGAATGAAACAGTATTTTGTGCCTCCTGAATAGGGTTATTTTTATTTTTTTTATCGTTTACGTTCATCATCCTCCTGATGTGGGACCAAGACTGACTCTTGTATTTTCAGTTCATGTTCTTCTTTGTGTGTTTTTGGTGTCACGTTGCGTGTTTTATTGTTATTTGTCTGTTCTTTTTATTATTCGGTATATTTTTCCCTCGTTTTGTATGTTTTTGTTGTTGTTTTTGTGTGCTGTTGGTATTATTTAAATTATTCTCTCTTAGTGTGTGTGTTCTTGGTGTTGTTTGGTTGTTTCCTATGTTGTTTTGTATGTTTCTCTGATGTTTTTGTGTAATTTGTAGTGATCTTGGGCATTTTTTTCTGTTAGTGCGTGTGGTGTCAATTTCTGTATTTTTTGTTGTTGTTTGTTTGTCTGTTATTTTTATAATCCAGTATATTTTGATCTCATTTAGTGAGTTTTTGTTGTCGTTTTGTGAGTTCCTGGTAATATTTACCAGTATGATTATCATTTTTAACTAAAAATAATCATAAAACCCCATATTTGTAATGATTTTATCTACTAATTTTCCTCTCTCTGTCTGAAGAACCCCCTGTAGTGCAATTGCGTACCCCTAAGGGAACATGTACCCCCATTTCAGAAACACTGCTCTATATAATGCTACTCACCGTGTCCTTGCAGGGCTGCATCTAAAATTATCAAACATTCAGATTATCTTGTTGACGCCATTACTCACCCGCCTTCAGCATTTAATATTACATATTTAATTTCAGTCGTTCCTCACCTCGCAGTTTAAGCACACTGTAATCTTTTAGTGCCAGAAAATAAAGTGTCACATCAGTTCGACAGTGAGGCAGAATTTCTGTGCGAGTCTCACCACAGGCCTGAAACTGAACGAACATTTGCCTTTTTTTTTTATTAGCTGTAGCCTCAACCTTCTCATAATTTCCTCCAACTTTATCGAATGACTATTTTTAAGGTTTGGTTAATCACTCAGAGATAGGCATTAAAGGTTAATGTAAAAAATTTAAAAAAAAAAGAGAAGTAGAACCGCTGTTTCCTGGGTTTTATAAAAGTATCCACAATTGAAGTTGGAAGTCTGACCTTGCAACGATGTATTTTAATTATTATTTATAAATCCACACATGGCTGCATGTGTTTCAGAAATATCTGCGAAAAACCACCTTAGAGGAAATGAACTTGCAATAAAAGAGACTTAAATTAGATCAAATGATTGAATGGTGAACCAACAGTTTTTCACAGTATAGTGTCCATAAACATTTGAAATGACTGCCTCTTTACTTTTGCTTTCTTGTAAAAAGTTGATGCCAAACTACACAACAAGAAATTTAAAAAGCAATTTTAGTAAGTTCTGATGTAAATTTGAAATTTAGCATTTAATGATGGGGAATAGAATTGTCTTAATGACAAAAAAAAACAAAAACAAAAAAAAAAAACGTGACGATGCCAAACACGAATACATGCCATCTAAACCTTCTAAGAATAAAACAGTCACAGGCCAGGAACACATGTGAGGTCAGAGTAGCACTGACCCTTGACCTTTAACCTTTTTGCCACAAAAAGCAATTCATTCACCTCTGACTGACAGTGGACACCTGTGCATTTAGAAATAGGAAATAATAAGGTAGGAGAAGGGCTATACATAGAGTGGTTAACATATCTATCAGAGTGACTGTCAATTAATCAGGAAAACACTCTGTAATTATTAACAAAAATATATCACACAAATATTATACCTGATAAGGAATTTCTAAAGTTTTTGTAACTATCATTTGAGCAGACATCTGTGTGATGGGATTGCACGTGTGTGTCCATATCTAAATGTTCATGTTGATGTAGCCCTTGCCTGACCGTGGCCCTGTTCAAGTCTTAGCATGCTCATTTATAGCCAAGCAGCCCATCAATCTTAATGGAGGAGAGAAGAGCAAAGACCTGATGAAATGCCAGACATGATCACTATTCACTTAATGGGGCCAAGGAGAGAGGGAGGGGCTATATAATGGAGGGACTTGGTGGAGGTGGCAGAGTGAGGAAGCACTGAGAGGGAGTGAAAGTGAAGAGGGAATGGAATCGGAGAGAGGGAATAAGTATGGGGTGACACAGAGAGAGGACTAAATGTGCTTATTCCAGTTGGTAATAATAATGATCCTCCTCCTTTAACCCAAGTTACTCTGAGTGAATGACAGCAGACAGAGCCTCATAAAGCCTGATGGATAGCTAAGGTTAGCAGGACATTCGTCATATAATAACACACACACACGCACACATACACACACACAAAGTTTAGTTAATATGTTTTAGACAAATTCTAGTCTTAAAGTTATGGAAGACTACAACATAAATGGCCCCTATATCACTTAATCACAGCTTATTTACCTCCATGTGGCTATGAGACGAGGTGTGCAATGTGCCGCGAGCCTTTGCTGACACGGGACACTGTGTCCTCTTGGAACAACCTCCTCTCGTCCCTCTGCCAAGCTCAGCTCAGGGTTGAAGTGAAACATTTTGACGAGTGGATGGATTTTTCAAAAATTCGCAATTTAGCATTTCGTTTGTGTTTTTTCTCAAAGCAATATGCAAACCTTTTGAAAATCGCAAATCTTGAGCCTGTGATCCACCATTTTGTGTGTGCGGTCAATGGCTGGCAGACACCGTTCCATGTTTCAAAGAAAAACTGGTATTGTGTGATTTGATAAGCCATAGTTTCCATAGCGCAATCTTTCAGATCCTGAAAAACATCAGATGTGGACGATAATGGTACCTTAATTAAATGTATGATGATGTGATGTGTGCGTGTGTTCGTAGGCAGAAAGATACAGGGGAGGCAATTCAGGGAAAGACTCTGTGTGATTAATTATATTCCTGGAAAGGGAGTCCTACCAGCAGTCTGCACACACACTGATCCCACAATGCAGTCCGCAGCTGGGATGTCAAATTAGTCTATACTATATACAGTGTGGAAAATATTATATTACTAATACTAACTATTTCACACATAAAATCTTAGCATTTGATTGGAAAAGGCAGCACCTGTTATTTATTCTTCACATGATGCGTGCCGACTCGTTGGCCTGGTTAGCGAGATAAATGAAACCCAGATCAAAGCAGTTTAAATATTTGAAATCCCGTATGTGTCTTGTATATTTTGCCTTCTAGTCTGAAAGCGGGACCACAGAGGGCAGTGCAGTATGGGGTGAACCTGGGAATGCCTACAACAGCTGCGAGAAGCCATCAGATCTGCAATTCCTCACACTTCAACAGCCAACAAGGAAGCGATTTATGAAGGCCAGAGAAGGAGAGAAAGAAATGAGGACGGACAGAAGAGACGGAGACATAAACAGAGAGAAGAATGGAGAAAAACAAATAAACACAAATGGGGATACAGAGTTGAAAGATGTGATGAAGGCGAGCAATATGGAAGAGCGTGAGGAAAGATCTGAGGAGACGGTGAGTTAAAAAAGGCAGTTAGATTAGAAGAAGGGGTGGGAAGCTAAGCTGCACACGCATGCTATAGGACCTAGGTTCCCAAAGTGGGGTACACAAATTCTTATAGGAGGTACGTGAATAAAAATGCAAAATTGGAAACTAGAATATAAATACAGCAGCAGTCAGGAGCCTCCATGCATTACCACAAATTACACATATGTAAGACTACCAATGGTGACAGAGAAACAATCTCGTGCCATCAAGACTTTGATGCCCTTTCCCACCAGGTGCTTGTGTGAAAGTGGATTTTCAGCTTTGAAAAACATGAAAACAAAATACAGAACAAGACTTTGCGTAGAAAATGCTTTAAGACTCTCTAATGGCACGTTTCCACTGGCGGCACAGGCTCTACTCTCTTTTTGCGCGTTTCCACTGGGAAAAAGTACCTCCTCCATGGTACCTGGCGCTGATTTTTCGGTACTTCCTTTGTTGAGGTTCTGAAAATGTGACGTAGGCACAAAGCAGACACTGATTGGGTCTGAGAATCATCACAGCGTAGAGTCATCAA
This sequence comes from Gouania willdenowi, assembly GCF_900634775.1. NCBI lineage: Eukaryota > Metazoa > Chordata > Actinopteri > Blenniiformes > Gobiesocidae > Gouania > Gouania willdenowi. The sequence continues at coordinate 13,282,816 of NC_041066.1, forward strand.
CTCATGCACAGAGAGGAAGTATTTGGCCGCCATTGATTTTTGTTGGCGATCTAATGAGGATGGCAGCAAAAAAGTGCAATCCGTGGAGTCTGGCAGTTTGGCGTGTCAGGTTGGTGCTCAATGGAAACGCTCCAGAAAAACAGTATCGGATCCTGAAAGCGAGGAGTGCGAAGCTGTGTAGAGCCAATACCGCCAATGGAAACGCAACTTTAAACTTAGCAAATTCAGAATCAGAATCAGAATCAGAATCATCTTTATTCGCCAAGTGTATGTTGTACACACGAGGAATTTGACTCGGTCAACTGTGCTCTCTCCAATAGTGAAAACATTCAATAATAAACAATCAACTAGAAAAGATGATAATAAGTATAAACATAAGTATAAATATAAACAGTAGTTAGACTAGAATGTGCAAATAACAAGATGATAATAATAATAATAATAATAATAATAATAATAATAATAATAATAATAAATTAGAGCGTATATTCTTTAATGCAACGGACATCGAGTGAAGAACGGGAGGGTAATGAAATAAAAAAATGTACAGTAGATAGAGGTGTAAAGAGTACTGATATATCCTACTCAAGTAGAAGTACTTTTACTCAATTGAAATTGTATTCAAGGGCAAGTAAGTCATACATAAAATTCTTCTCAAGTACAAGTAAAAAGTAGCTCAATTAAATAGTACTCAAAGTAAAGTTACAAGTTACTTATACCCCCACGTTTATTGTTGGGAGTATAAGTAAATGTTCGTTGGTCATTTAAAAAAAAAAAAAAAAAATAGTTTACTAAGTAACGATTGAGTGTAGAAATGTAACAAATGAATTTATATATTTTAAAACGTACTTGAGTACAAGTAAAATACCGTATTTTTCAGACTATAAGGCGCACTTAAAATCCTTTAATTTTCTCAAAAATCGACTCATGTATGAAATTAAGATGTCAAAATGTTTCAGTACAACTTTGGTAAACTATGAAGCTGTACCACTTGATAGATTTTTGGCACTTTAGGGCTACCGTAGTCAGACGTCTCGTGGAGTGATATGTACCAGTACTGTGCTTCAACATACTGACCTGAAAAAGTGAGTGTATTGTTCTGTATTTTATGTGTTAAACCTGAACAATGTTGAAAATTATTGTTAATGAGTTGAATGAAGTTTGACTTATCTGACCATTTGTTTCGCTTAATGAGCCTTAATAAAAATAATAATAACAACAACAACAACAACAACAACAAACCGGTGCGCCTTATAGTCCGGTGCGCCTTATGTATGAAAATAGACCCGGTCAGACCCATTCATTGATAGTGCGCCTTATAATCAGGTGCGCCTTATAGTCTGAAAAATACGGTAACTGATTTAGAAACATACTCAAAAAAGTATCCATAAAAAAAACTCAATTACAGTAACATGAGTACTTGTAATCCGTTACTTTCACCACTAACAGTAGCTGGCAATATACACCTATTCAAGTTGGTTGCAACACGCCAATAACCAAGAAAGATGAAGAAACTCAGCAAAACATTGCAGAGTTCTGTTCATCCTCTCAACCTCACCCTTTTCATTAAAGTTGTAGTGAGTTGTAGGCAAGTTAAATAAATCCAGTGATCATTCTGAATAAGATGTTTTATTGTGTGCTTACAGGTTATTAATGTCATTTTTTATTATATATTATTCTTCAATAGGATTGGTAAAATTCAGACACAAATTTCACTTCAGGGCTACAATGTATATGACATTACATTATTATGTTTTTAAGTGTGCAGGAGTAAGGGGTACATGGCTTCAGGTTAAATATCTGAAGGGGTACGGGACCGTGAGAAGTTTGGGAACCACAGCTTTAGGAGCATCTGAGCTCTGCAGGTGTGATGGACCTATCCAGGTGGGGAACACTTACAGTAAAGTGGTACAAACTGATCCAAGCTTCTGTTCCGACAACATGAAAAATATCTTGGGTTCTTGAGCAGCTCCACACAAACACTCACTTCCTCCTGTCATTTGTCTGCTCGCCTCGTCTGTGGTGGGTTCCTGGTGTGAACGTAACGTTTATTTGTTCTTTTAATATAAGCTGACCCCTGTCTTTGCTTGCCCCGTGTGTGTGTGTGTATCTGCCTGTGTGTGTGTGTGTGTGTGTGTGTGTGTGTGTGTACGCGTCCTGAGAGCAGTCTCCCATGACAACAACATCACCGACCCATGGACGGTGTCGAAAGGAGTCCACGCCACACAGGGAGAGAACACATATCAACTGTGCGCGTGTGCGCGTGCGTGAGTGTTTATATTTGTTAAAGTCTTGAGCATGTCACCAAATGGATCCCTGGGGCTCTTGTTTAGCCCTCATTGGCTGGTCAGCTTGCTATGTTTGTTTCCACAGTGACATGGCTGTCACTGCCTTCTACCACCCAGGAACAGCTGTCAATCACACCAGATGATCACCATTCAACCACATGAACTGTATGCAGGTAGTCAAAACCCTGATCCTACATCAAAATATCCCTCAAATCACTGAAAACGCATTGTAAAACATTATATCATGACCAATATTAAAGAATGTCATATCAGACTCGCTGCATGCACCAATATAAAGAAAAAAAAAACCTCCAAGGTCCATGCATCAAGTTTCTTGTTGTACAAATATTATGATATACGTATGGTGGTAGTTTGGGGACAGGCAGTAAAAGCATTGGCACAAAGCTAACAGTAAGCCGAAATACAAACAAAATATAAGAACAATGTTTTCCTTCTTTTATGAGTTAATCCTTCATTTTTGCAATAATCAATGAATAAATGTGTAATCTGTAATCATGCAAGGAACACTTGGGGTGTATTGCAAAAAGGAGGTTTAACAAACTCTATCCATAAACTCTGGGTCAACATACCCCGCAATGGAAAACTCTGGGTATCTGGTTCCATCACAGCTGGTATGAAGTGGGTCAGTCAACTCCGAGTATGTAAATCTTGGGTTACATAAGTGCATGAGCCCGATAAAAAGCCACCATCAATTGAGCAAAGATAACACGCACTACCATGGCAACCACCCAGAAGAGAGCGATTTATTCACCCCGATGGGTGAAATAAGCAGGTGTTTGTGTTCTAAAGGTGCGTTCACACGGAACGCCACTTCAGCAACTATAGTCTTTTAAATCGCCCGTTATTAGTCGCGCTTTTTGGTCGCTTCATCAATTCCTTGTGCCAGGGACGTGACGACCAAGGAATATCTCTTTTTCTACAGCTGTAGGTTTACTGCACTTGCGGTTTAAATGCTCAACTTACAGAGTTTCTAAAGGATGAGTTCAAAATGTAATTAGAATTTAAAAGGTGTTTTAAGGAGTATTCCACTTTCATTTGGCCCTAGTAAATTGAAAAGCTGTTCTTTTCCCTTATTTTTAAAAGTTAAGCTATCACAACGTATTGTTAAAGAAAACGTTGATCTATCTTAACCTTTAAAAATAAATATAAAATAACAGCTTTTAACTTACTCTCGTATCCAAAGTGGCACATATTAATGATGTCATGTGAACTTCCGGTTTCTTCAAAATACAACATTGTGTCGTGTTTTGCGACCTGAAAGGCACTTTCATTTCAGGCCGTTTTGTCAAAAGACTTTTATTTTTAAATCTGAGGCTGTTTCATTAGATGGCGTTTGGTTTGACAAATTTGTCCGCTTGGTCTTGTACAAAAAAATAGCTTGATAAACAACCCTTATGTTGTCAAACCTAATGACTGACCAGGTTTTATAAAGATTTTCTAATTTCAACCACGGGATAGTCTTCAATTTAACAATATACATTGGTTTACATCGATCATCTTGCTTCTTCTGACACAAATAATGGTGAGGGTCCTCAATCTGAAAACTGGGCCTAAAAGGATTACCACCAAACTGTAAAATTAGGAACAAATAGGCAATTACAAAGTGTTTAATTCAAACTAATTTTGACGCAGACAAAACTCCCCGACATGCAGTAAATACAGCATCAGCCGGCGAGCCCACATATCAAAAGAAACTCCACAAAGCAGGTTTGATGTTTGAGGACTCGATAAGCCTCTATCTGGGTGTTTTCCTGACAACTTAACACATTGTGTGTGTTATTGTGTGCACTTTTTCAGCTTAATCCTCGTCCTTGCTTGGCGGTCACACACTTTGTTGTCCACACAGAGAGTGTTTGGTCCCCTGTGGGCTACAGTAGCTCTGTGGAAGTGTTTGTGAGCCTGCTCTGCTGAATACAGTAAAGCCCTTTTCACTGTAAGTACAAATCAATACTAGTGATCAGGGGCCAATTATCAATACTGTTCCATCTGCCGCCTGTCGGGCTTAGCAAACACACACAAAAAGGTCAAAAGTGGGCGGTTCATGACGCACTTTGTAACACAACTCACGAGTATCAGAATGAATGTATGATATTGACAATTATTTAAAGATGTGTTATATTTAAATGGACTAAATTGTTGGTGACAGAGCTCTACAATTAATATGAGCTACTCTTTAATGAGTTTGGCCGGTTGTTGCTGTGACCTTTCTCTGTTTGGGTCTGACCCCTGCAGACGACCCTAGGGAGGGATTAGGCTCAGATCGTCCTAATTAACCCCTCAGCACACACCTCAGGCATAGTGGTGTCTACAAATCAAACCCCTGCTAAATATACTGTACTATCCATTTGGTTTTATATGGGATCGAAAGCAAAGAAATCTACCGTTTTCCCAGTATTCCTTTTACAAAAAAACCCAAAACCCTATTCAGCATTCAGACTAACATGATCACCTCGTTTTACACCCTTTTCACTGAAAGGTTTTCTGGACACCTCGCCCTTCCTGACTCATCCACTAAAAACGTGTGGCCCCAGCTAACCCCCTCTCTAATCCCATAGAAGCCTAAACAAGTGTATTTTGACGGTCGGGGTTTGCAGAAAGGAAGCAGAGGTTGGATTTCCATGGAAGTTTAAAAACCGACAAAAACATCCACTCGGAAGTCTGCGGAAATGAGGCCGTTAACAAAAACAGACATCCAGATTTTTGCTGAGGTGACGGAAGTATAAAGGAGGGGGTTGATTCTTTTTGCACTAAACCTCAAAGCAATGCGTGTAAAATGATTTTACCTGCTGTGAATAAATAATGTTGAAACGAGCTAGTCACACAGAAACCCAGAGAAATAGAATAGAATAGAATAAAAAGAATAGAATAAAATAAACCTTTATTGATCCCCAAAGGGGAAATTCACACCTTGCAGCAACACCATAGTTGAGTAAAAGTAAATACCAAAGATATGCCGGTAAGAAATTAATTTGTGAGATGGTTAAAGGGTAAAACTGTTAAAAAATTGAAGCTGTTTGTTATATACTAGACCACATGTGTCAAACTCAAGGCCCGTGGACCAAATCTGGCCCGCGAGAGCATCCAATTTGGCCTGTGGGACGATTTTACTGAAATTAAAAATTACATTGAAAACATTCTTGAAGTGTCAAACTATTTCTATTTCAACCCAGTTTAATATCAAATGGACCAAATCAGGAAAATCCAAGCATTTTTATAATATAATGATTTTACCATAATTGTGCCAAAGTTGACCTTAATCGATGTAAATGATCAGCCATTTTCTCTTTTAAATGATAAAAGTCAGATGCTACGATGGATCAAACATAAACTAAATTTTTAAATAGGTTCATTCGTCAGCTCCAAATATCTATAACTGCACACCTTAAATATACTGTACATACAGTTATTTACATATGGAAGTGTTAAGAATACAGTACAAATTACAATAATTTAGTACATTTTTCTTGTTTGGCCCATTTCAGTTTGATACTCCTGTTCTAGATAAAACAATACCAATTACTATTGTTCTGAATTTAAAAGTTTAATTTTTGCGATAATATGACATCAAAACAAAAGCTTACGTACATTACATGTATGTTTAATCATACACGGCTGTTATCAGACACAGAACTATGAACTATGGGTAACTCCCTACAGCCACAACTTTTCCCAGCTGTATGATTCTGATAAGTGACGGGCTGTGAATGCATGGCTTTGTGTGTGCGTGTGCGTGTGGGTGCGTGTGTGTGTGTGTGTGTGTGAAAGCCATCTAACTGGGCCCAGTGTCAGCCAAGCCACACAGGTGTGAGGGTGTGAAAGATATGAAATAAAGCGCCTCCAAACGCTTCAGCATGTGTGACCTTCGTCTCTGTGACTGTGATGCTACTACACACACGTCCACACACACACACACATACACACACTGTGTGACTCTAACAGTAATCCCATATTGAGAAAATGTAAACTCGGACATTGGTAACGCCTACAGCCCATTTGGTGTTAGGATGTTTTTCTTAAGTTTAAAATCATTGTGTGAGATGCTCATTCATTAGACGACAAAGGAGATCCAGAGTAAAGGATAGACGTGAGGGAGGAGGGGGTTACCGGTGGTTACAGGCATCCAGAGAGCTGGACAGATGGTTAGACTGTGGTCGAGGTTACACAGCAAAAGCAGCAAAAGGCTGTAAAACAAACATGGTAAAACCATGTGTGTGTCTATGTGTTACTTATATGAATGTGGAATGTGTGCTTCCCTCATGCGCTTACAAACACTCCTATACTTGTAAATCAATCAAATTGCCATATTCAACGATAATGTGTGTGTCAAGCTAGGGTTTATTTTGTCCCTTTGAAAATGTGGTTCCTGCGTTCTGACGCTGGAAAAAGATTTGTAAAATGAATGCATTAAAACAAAATATTTCACTTTTCATTCAATGATTTATTGCAAATACCAATTGTTTTCTCGTACTTTGAGTTTTTGGAGGAACTCACATTCTGAAGAACAAACATTCACTCCAGTTAACCCAGTGGTCCTCAAACTGTGAACCACTTTGATAAAGCCACGCCCCCTGCCTCCCTAATACATTTTTTGGGCTAAATATTTTACTACTACCATTCTAAAATATGATTGTGCATGTTTTTTTCATACTTTTGATTAAAAAACTGTAATTTTAATTTATTTTTTTTAAATCTTTAAAGGTCCCATGTCATGCTATTTTTCACCCATCTGAAATGCTCACGTTCGTGCACCTCCAGGAAGATCAGAGAGCTCAGAGAGCTTCCTGGAGGCGCGGCTTCTCCAGCTCAGTGCCGCGTCAAATTCATCATCAAAGTGGGAACGCATTGGAGCGAGGTGTTTGGGCTCGCCCTGCAGTAAGAAAGGAGCAAATCACCCTCTAACTAACGATTGAGGGAATCAATGAAAAAAACACTTTGGGCATGTGTAGGAAGCCTAAATAGTGCTTTATGTTGTTTAAAACACAGAAAAGTTGACTTCGCGTAACATCGGGGCTTTAAATCAATTGTATTGAAATTTTGTGGGATGAGGGGCTGAAAATATTTCACTTTTCTAAAGGGGAGCACAACGGAAAAGGTTTTAGGACCACGGAGTTAACCAAATATGCATGTTTTTGGGATGTGGGAAAAAGCCAAAGTACCCAGAAAAAAACCCAAGCAAACCAAAGGGAGAACATACAAACTCCACTAGGAAGAGGCCAGAACTCCCCAGGATTCAAACCCAGCATTCAAGCTATGTTGCTGGGATGCAGAAGTGCTAACCAGATCACCAGCTTCCAAGTCTGTGTAACAAAATCCCTTTCTGTCCCATCTGAGCTTCCCACAGGGACTGGGCGGGGCTCGTCGTCGGTACGGGGAGCAAAAAACACCTCCAAGTAGCATCAACAACGTCTTACCCTTGGTTGTGCTGTCAGCGCCCCCAGGATCCGGGTGACTCATCAGTTCACAGAAACCACAGACATGGCGCCAAGGATGAGCGTAATCTTCTCACACATCTCCCTCTACTTCAGCTCTCCCTTTAGCCTTGGGATCCTCCTCAGTCCCACCTGAGCTTACACTTACACCTGCAGTGAGGCGAGACTATCTGAGCCAGGATCTTCACCCAGGCTAGAACACAGCGGGCAGGAAGCTGCAGGGGCTTCGTATGTAACCAGTAGCAACTGGTGAGTTGTGTTTGTGGGTTGTTTAGACACGCGTGTGGCTTGTGTTTGTTTGTTTAGTCAATAATGTTTACAGATGGATGTGTCCGTGTGAATTCTTCTGAACCCTAACTGACAAAAAACTATATCTCTGATATTATTGGGGGGCAATCTGATCACTGGGGGTATTCTAGTCAAAATCAACTACACGTTCAAAACTGGTTAAACTGTTAGGGCAGTACTGTGTTGACACGGAATAAGATTGAGTTTAGGATTGATTTAAGTGGAGATATTTTAGACTTTATGCCACACGTGTCGAACTCTAGGCCCGCAGGCCAAACATACGGCCCTCGCTCTAATTTTCTGCGGCCCCTCAAACAAAACTGTAATTCATGAAGTTGGAAGTTATATAAAACACAACATGACACACAAAATGACAGCAAAATGTCAACAAAAGTACTCAAAATGATCACAGACACACTAAAGAACCACTTAAACACAAAATTACAACAAAACAGTCAAAAAGGACTTCAAAGACACACAAAATGCCAACGAAGTTGCACAAAATGACAGAAAAATACACAAAAATATAACAAAAACACAAATAATGACGCAAAAAAACAAAACATACAAAAAGGCAGCTAAAATTTGCTATACTGACAAGAAACTAGACAAAATGAATTAAAAAACACATGAAACGTCTAAAAACTCAACAAACACCAAGAAAACCCACACAAAAGGACTACAAAGACAAAGACCTTTGTTATTTTATTACTGCTCAGATTGATCATTATTCTATGCTAACATAAATATTGATAATGTGGCCCTCAGATCAGACAATCACATTTTTGTGGGCCCCACTCTGGTAGAAGTTGCCCATCTCTGCTTTATGGCATCAAATTCGGTCCGCAGCAGAAAGCTAATGAAAAGTCAGAGAAACCATGAATCATTGTGAAAATGATAATGAACTAATGTCTACAACTAATTTAGTTGTAGACATCATCAAAATAAGACACAAATTCAATGAAACTCCACAATATTAGCAAGGCTCACATTTCCCCATGCTTATATCACATGATGGCAGTATTTTTTTTATCTGATGTGGATTAAAAAACTCTAAATTTTTCCCAAATCCTGCAAATTTCTTCAAATGATTCCACAAAATTACATAAAAATTGGCATAAAAATTAAATATATTGAAAGTGAAGATCCTGCAGGGACTGATATGTGTCACTTAGTGCTTTAATATCATCAGTGCCATACATATTTTACAATTTATTATAAATGATTAAATTACTTATTTTCTCGCCTAAAATCTGTGGCCCACTTAAAATGAACTGCTCCTTATTTGACCCCTGAACAAAAATGAGTTTGACACCCCTGCTTTATGCCCTTTAGTGGCCACTTCGGGTACATTAACAAGGACACAGACGTACACAATATTCGTATTTTCTAACCATTATGTACATCCATTCAAAACGATATATTTTGATGACTGTGGAGATAATAGCATTTTCTGCATGTTCAGGTTTTGGACAGATTAGTGCTGACTTTGAATTTCGTTATTCTACATGGAGCAGGAAATCATCATCTGTCTGGAAGCACAGGCATGGATTTAAAAGCCTAAAATCTGACAAATTCATATCTGGGTGTCATAACAAGACCAAAGTGGCATTTTTAGATGTTACACAATGGATTTTTTTAATCATTGGCCATGTCCTTACTAACTGCACTATAGAAGTTGATTTTAATCCATTTGCAATTGACTATATGTACCAGTATTTGGAAAAAAAGGCCTGATTGCAATAAGACATTTAAAATCTGTCAAAATATTGAAAAAAAAAAAAAAAAAAAAAAAAAAAAAATCACACTTCTTGTGAAATTTGGCTCTTAAAAATCAATGAAATTGAGAAAGGAATTGTAACAATATTCCTGAACCACACCTCTTCTAAACTCTTTCTCTGAGGAAGAGGAGAAGTGTTTCATTCCCACGACCAGCCCACCACAGGAGATGCTGCAGGGAAGGACACGCCATTCAGACGCCAATGTAGCATGAACCGCTTCCTCAGCAGGAGCATACGTTCACCAACCGTACATGCTATGAACATGTATGTATATATTAATGACATCATGCTCCCCGTGCTGCTATAACACGCACCTTACCATCCGGTTTAGACCCATGACCAAATAAACACCATTCACACTCCATCTCAGCACTCACACAAACATCGTGTAGAAAACCAAGGCCTTGTGTCTGTAATTGAAATGAAACAGTGCGGGCAAAGGTCGTGACCTTCCTGCTCTGCTGATGTACTGTTAACTCTGCTCCCCTAAAGAATTACGCTCTCTCACAGCCCATTTTACTTCTTTTACATTCCCACCGTCTTTTCAACATCATTTCATACATGAATTCACCTCGCTGGCTTCTAGGCAGCATATATTTGGAAAAAAATGCCTTTTTTGTTACATTGTATGTGTGCGTTGTGCTAGTATTTGACAAAACAAGGTCATCATTGAGGAGGCTTCGCAGGGTAAAAGAACCCGTGACCTGTTAAACAATTAGAAATTGATCATTATATCAGTGGTTTAACTGATTTGGTTAGAAGGCCCATCATTACCCATGAAAACAAGCTGTGAATCAAATCGAAGAAAGTTTTCATTTCCAATTTTTTTTTTTAAAAAAAAGAGAAAAAAAAGTAGGTTTATGCTAAAAAAAAAAAATTCTTAAAAAATATACAAAACATTCAAAGAGAAGAGATTGTATTTTGTCAGTAGTTATAAACTGAAAATCCCAAATTATGCCACTGCATCATTAAATCATGTTCACATTTAATGCACAGAATCTTTGATGCTTTCTTTATTTGTCACAGCAAAAGCTCAAGGCCAATTGAAAACCTGTCCATGACCCATATTTCGGACATATATTGGCATTTTTCATTCAAGTATTTAAAAAAAGAACACAACTGTCCAGAACACAAATGTTATATTTCTGAAAAGCACATCTAAAACAGTTCTGTCACAATAATGGCATTGGAACTTGTGCAAAAATATTGGCAGATCTGTCTCAGTTAATTCTTGAACCAACTTTATTTAATAAAGATGCCATTTATAATTGACATTCAGAATGCCGCCTCATATCGCTGGTGCTATGCTTTGTTTATGAGCAGAAAACTTTGATGATTACAGTATGGTTTTTGATGAAAATAATTAAAACAATAGCACCTAGCCCACCTGTCTCACCTTTCTACTCTTTTTCTCCCCTGTGATATCTACAATAGACCAAGGATGGTCATGCAACAAACATCGCTGGTGAACTTTGATGCATTATTTCCATTCCTCTTCCTGGAGTTAGATCAGCAACAGCATGCTAACATCCATTCTTATAGTGTCTGAAAGCCTTTCAAACCCATAAATGACTTTGTTGGAAAGGCCTCCTATGATGATAGAATAACGTTCCCAGGTTTCCGACTCCCTCTACTCACTTCTTTTCCTCTCATTTGTTTTCTCACAGTGCTAATCTAAATTCCTCATGAACACCTTCCATCAAGCGCCTGATGATCCATGCAGGACCCTCCCTGGTGAGGCAGTTTCATCACTCCTTTAATGCACACGCATCCTTACACACAATACACACTGCGCTATGCTCCTAGTCCTGACCTTTGACTCCATCTCCCATAATTCCACTGTGTTTGGATCCCACATGCATGGCCTTTGTGCACGAATAGATAAATCGAGTAGACTTTCACCAACATAAACAGTAGATGCACACATACAGATGACAGTGTGGGTTTTTGTGGTAAAGTATATTAATTTTTGTGAGGCTGTATCCACGCCATGTGCTTTTAGTATCCTTCTCTTAAGTATATGCTGTTGTTGTAATGTGTGTGTGCTTGTGTGTGTGTGTGGCCTGGCTGGTTGTACCTTCTGAGAGTTGTTTTTAATTTAGGAGCTCAGCTACGACTCCCTTGACAGCTGTAGGCGTCACGCTCTGTAACACCACTGAGGCCAGCAGAAGATCAGCACAGCAAAGAAGAACGTGCGAGGAGTGAATAACTTTCGCTACTTACTCTTTTCTTTCCTTTGTCTGTTTGATCATTCTGCAATCAGTGTTTCAAAAATGATACAAATATTCCTTTAAATAAAAGAGATAGTTGACAAATCACATCAAATTACATTGAGGGTTTATTTCATATTTCAGCAAATTTATTTCTCCTTCATCAAGAACTGTATCAAGAAGAAGGTCGTAGTCTTTTTACCTGCATCAAATATCAAAAGTGTAGGGCAACCAATTGAACAAGATATTCCCGTTGACCCTGACAATATTCTGAGAAATGACACCTTTACTAAAGCATCTCAATTATGAGGCACAGGGTGTGGTGTTGGTGCGCTAAAGGCCCAAACATACTCAGGCAAAACATAGGCAGAGCAGACTCCGCGGGGCATATCCGGAATCATCAAAGCTTTCATAAACAAACGCACCTGGAGCGCACCACCGCAGAGAAGTTTCCTGTAAAATTCCCATGAAATCCTACATTTCCCACAATGCTTAGTGCTTCTTTGTAGTCATTGTACTCTTTCTGGGACATGTCTTTAAGGTGTTGGTACTTTCGTACCTCGTCTGCCAGTCTCACCTCGGTCTGTTTCACCAGGCGGGTGAAATTCAATTAAATTCAACTTTATTTGTAAAGCGCAAATTACAACAAAGTCATCTCACTGCACTTATGAAAATATAAAATTCATAATAAGAAAGGAAAAAAAACTCAACAAGATCCACATGAATAAGCATTTAGGAAGAGTGGGAAGAAACAACTCCCTTTTAACATGAAGAAATATCCAGCAGAACCAGTTCAGAGGTGGCAGCCATCTGCTTCAACTGGTTGAGGTTAGTGGAAATGCAGGTCGGTGTTACATTTGATGCGGGTCGATATGAAAAATACATGCCGAGCAGCGTTTTATGTGACACCAAGTACGCATAGCGGTGTCCGTGCGGTCGTGGCCTTGCGGTGGTCCATGTATGTTCTGTCCAGGTATGTTTGGGCCTTAATGCTGCGATGCTTAGGTTACTGAAGGAATAAAGCACATGATGCACTAGGTCTCACACAGGAGGCCATGGGACATCTTGGGTTAGGAAGAGACTTGGAAAAACCTTCCTCATGCTCAACGATTGCTCAGAAATAGTTAGCTTAGTCAAGACCATTGTGGGACAGGTAAGTTTTACAGTAATTAGAGGTCATTGCCTTCATTGGAATAGTTTTGAAGGTTAGTTGTAGTTTGTCTAGAGTCAACGAATATCAAAATAAATCTAGTGAACTAAATAGGAACAAAGAGACTATAATTTATTTTACAAATGATGACAGCACAAACTGTTAAGCCCCAGGTTTACCACGTGACAACCTTACACATTGTCGCAGTTTGTGGGTTTTTTCTCTTTCCTTTTTTTTTTTCTTGCTTTAATGCACGCTGAACGCATGGACGCTTTTGGTTGAAAAACATTTCTAGCATCTGTTGCGTCTTTGCTTAAAAGTGCAACATGTTTAACCCGAGCCATGTTTAAGCCTTGTAAACACTAAACATAGTGGGCTTTGAGCAGCATTCTGCCATGCTGCTTGTGATTAGCAGGTTACAGTGAGTGATCAGAGAGCAAAGCGGAAACCAGGGAATGTGTTTTATGTAGATCTTATTTTAGTGGAGATTTCCTAGAATTAGCTCCTTTGTGGCCTGACTAATCTCAGACGTAGCAATGTAAAGTCTAAATATAGCCAGGAAAACATTTAACAGAAGCTAATAAACAGCTAAAGCTTCTTAGCCAAGTGAGTTTATATTGATGTGGATCACATAATCATCCATCTAGCAGTTAAGGCCTACACATAGCTTCCACTATGTGGGTTACATTACTGTGCTATATTTAATTCCTGTAAAGTTGTACAGCGTGATCCCAAAAGCAATAACAAGCTAAAACAAGATGCCCAAAATACAAATGTAGGCTGTGGCTATGCTTATTTGTGTCTTTTAACTGTCCAAGCTAAGTACCGTAATGTGTTTTGGATCAAAGGTGTCTCATTATCAAGTTCAGAGAGCAGATGTCTTTGTGCATCGATAGTTCGCGGAGGCGCAAACTGAGATAACACGGAGGGATCAAAAGAGGTCAGAACACAGTGGCCCCATTCCTGCAATAAACAACCCCACATACACATCCTCAACTACCTCTTACTCCCTGGATCAACCCTCTTTGTGCTGCTGTCATCTTTCAACAACTTCCCCTACACACATACACACCAGCACCTCTGGCACAGGGGCACACAAGCAGTCAAAATAAAGTTATCTCGAGGTAAACATCAGTGTATCACTTATCACAGAGATGGAGAGTGAAGAAGAAGGCGGGGGGAGATGAAAGAGATGGGAATATCAAAATGAGCCAGCCAGTGTTATCTGTGGCCATCGGATTGCAAGAGGGTGTTGAAATGAGAAAGCGCCAAAGAATAGACATCGGCATCTGAAAGGGCCGGAAATGCACATTCGAGTCAAGCGAGTGCGGTACCATCCTGTGACCATCAAGTATATTAGGTTATAAAAACTACAAGTGATCACAAGAAAGGGCATACTGTGTAAGTGTAGTGGTTAGGGTGGAAGTAAAAGTTTTACAAATTTTACAGGATCGCATTTTGCCTTTTCCTATTGACATGTTGCACATTTGGACCAAAAACTAAGCCAATATAACGTCAGTAAAGGCTGGCGCACTTTTTCACAATTCTCATTGCTCACTCGTAGAATGCGTAGCTTTAAAATATATCAGAAACGAACAATATAAAGCTGAGTAATAGTCTCTCCCAGTATTTATACTAAATGAGAAAGAACATTAGAACAGTTAAAACACTATTCCTGAAAATAGATTGCCATTACCCTCAGAAATGCACAAATTCTAAAAGCGCAATAAAAATTGGTAATGGAGACTGAATTTTGGAAAAAACACTCAAATATTGCAAAAAAGTTTTTAAGCTTTCATGAGGGCTAATTTCAGAAGTTTCGACATTGAAATGTGTCGCAAAAGTGCTATGGAAACAAATGTCACAAAACGTGACGTATATGGTCACATGACCACTTCTCGCTGAGAAAACACGGCACGGTATGTGTAGACAGAAAAGGAAACCGAGACATTTCTTAGCATTATACCAAATTATTATTATTAATATTATACAAAAATTATTACTGCCACATTAGAAGTGACACAAACAAAGGAATGAGGAGTTTTATTAGTCTCGCGGGATAAGGTTTCGTAGGCATCACAAAGCTCCTGCCCAAAACAATGTTCAATGGAAACACATTCAAAGCGTAATTACACTTTGTCGACATATAGAAACATCGCTTTTATTTTGAGAAGATCTGTAATGGAAACCCAGCTAATGTCAATTGGAACAAGGCAAAAAGGGATCTGGCAAAATGTGGTGAAAACTGAGTGAGACTGTACATGGCCTGCGTTACGAAGATCATCTCTTGACGGGATTCAAATTAAACCAGTGCGCACAAAAGTTCCACACCGCCAGGTTCTACAAAGAGCACAGAGCACACAGAGCTGTGTGTGTCTGAAGAACATGCTTCGATAATAAATAAAGCCAAGAAGCTGATTTTCATCAAGAACTTCCATGCAATCTGTGTTTTAATTAGAGAACATATTTAATTTGACTTTCTTCCAGCAGCTCAGTCAGTTATAGGCCTGTACAATATTTTTTTAATGTATGAGTGGGGTCAGGTTCAACATTTTATTATTTTGCTTTATATTGTGCATTGTTGTACTAAATAAATGTTTTCAAATTTTTATTTGATGTATTCTTTGAAGCATTAATATCAATGTATACAATTTGCAATGTTTTAAATTTAATGGTTAGTACACATTCAGAGCCAGAAATGCAATGGCACTAATCGTTTGCCTAATGGAAACTCCAGCATCATGTTTCATTTAAATCCGAAAAAAGAAACAATATTACAGTATGTGAATAATCTCTGCCTGCAGTTAAAATGTTGCTGTCATCCAGGGAACCTTGCTTATACTCTATTATTTTATTTGCATTGTGCTGTAAGTTAGCGGGTCAGAAAATGGATGGATGGATGGATGTGTTGTAAGTAATAACCATATAGTCTTTTAAAAGCTCTTCTTAAGGAGGTTTAAAGATAAAACAAATCAGGTTTTATTGAAATATAAATCATTCTGCCAGTAGGCGACAGGATGCAGACCAACTACATTTATTAATCTAGGAAATAAATTTAAGCAAATAATATTTGGCACCAGTGTAGGGGAATTACAATAATTTACCCTGGAGAGCATATTAATATCTAAAACATTTACTGACAACTGTTACTATATTGTGTCTGTAACCTTTGTAGCTACAACTATAGAACTTGTTCAAACGTGACATTCTACTTTCAGGTGGTGCTTTTTCTTTTTTTTTTTTTTTTTTACATATATTACAAAACTGTAACATCAGCAATTATTATATACTATACAATAATCATTATTGTATGGTCTGTGGTCTAGATCAATGATTAAACTGAATTGTTCATAACTAATGAGTAAACTGATTGATAATCTTATTTATTTAAACTACTGTGGGTTCTCCCTGTCTGTGTTAAACTAAAACATTTCCTTTAATACAGTGTGACTGTAAAAGGTGATTTTATGTTTGTCTAAAATAATACAGTGAGCAGGTTACATATTTCTTTCCTTTTTTGTCTTTATTTGCATGTTTGGTGTTGAAGTAATCCAAAAGTAATCAATTACAGTACTTTAATATAGTGATAAATAGAGTAAGTTACTGATTCCATTTTTCAATAGGTAACTTATAATTGCACCGCATTACTTTTTAAAAGTAACCCTCCCAGGCCTGGTGAGCACTGAGGTATACAGAGACGATGGATGTAAACACAAAGTATATCCTGTTTTCCCAAGACAATCAGAAATGACTGAGGGATGTAAACGGGAGGTGTGAGGTGAGGCTCATTAAAGCAAAGTGAGATCAAAGCATTAGAGGTGAAAGCAGGGGAAACTTCCAAATCACTTACATATTCTGAAGACTGCTAGGGAAAGAAATAGGAGGAAATGAGGCTGAAGGATCCAGCAAGAGAGTGTGTTTTGTGGGTGACAGCATGCACGCAACACCTCCTGCAACAACACCTTATTATTCACACATGCATTGTGTGTCTGTGTGTGTGTGTGCGTGGACAGGGTTTAACTGCTCTTAACGTTCACTTCTCTTTGAGGAGAAGAAAAAAGCCATTGTCTTGGTATGTTTAAGTAATTCGAGCAAAGGTTCAAATGCGTGCAATGCTATTTTTACTTCACATCATCCGTTTCTAACAAGCGTAACATTCTGTACAATGTCTACAGTCAACTTTATGGTGCACGATAACAAAAACACAGGAATTGTAGGTAATTTAATCAAATCCTTCCCCTCACAGCGCGTGGGGGGGCACATAAGGAGAGCTAATATGTTCTTTATGGGGCACGGCGACTTCGCATGATTACCAAACAGGCTGGGAAACTGGAGATAGACCGTGTTGGCCTTCCTCTGCAGTTGTAAACCTCATCATCGTCAAGCCTGTAGAGAGCAAACCAAACACTGCATACTGAGGAGAGAGAGTCAGAGAAGCTCATGGATGGAGAATGTCAAAGTCATAGAGATTATTTCCTTCATTACAGATCACTCGGTACAAAGAGGTAGATCATCCACTTGGCTGAGCCCATCGTTTGATAAGCCTCCCATTTCTGCAGATCCTTTTTATTAATCGTCACACTGACTGATGTCCATGGACTCCAAAAACAGTCTGCAAATTGGGATCATAGGTTATGATACTGACCTCCTGCCGTTTCCTCTCACCCAGAAAGTCATTCATAACAGCAACTCAACAGTTCCCTCACCCAAAGCTCCACTCCCCCTCTTCTTCCCAACCCCTACCCCCTTTCCCTAACCTCTCCTCTTCTATCTCTTCCCCTCCACCTCCTTATCACCTCTCTGTCCTCCTCCCACTCCAACACGGGTTGTGTGTATAACTTCAAACTTCACGCATGGTGAGATTAGCGATAAGGATGCACTCATTTGTGTTTATGTGTACAGTTATTGGACTTGTGTCTGAGTGTGCGTGCGTGATGTTCCTTCAGACGATTGACTCCAGTCACAAACAGGCGTAACCGTAGAAACAAAGAGAAGAACCACATTTTTATTAGTCAAACCTTGACAAGTAGCCACTTTCGTCATTCCGAAGTTCATCCCATCTTCGACCTCTTAATTACGCACAATCACTGACACAAATACTTACAATCAACTACATTTTCCCCCGATTCTCTCATTGATGTTTTATTCTAATTCCTTTAAACCTCAACAGTCCCGACTCTACTGATTGCTCTTTGTAGCCGTCTCTCTCCCGTTGCTGTGGAATTGGTTATTTATCACCCTATGGTGGAATGGATGGAGCTCACAGGGCACACAGGCCTTATTAGTGAGATTTACAGTGTGCGAGGAAGGCTCTCAAAGGGGAAACTCAGCTATAAGCACCATCAGCTGTTCATCAGACAACACCCACATAGAAGGACTACTACAC
This sequence comes from Gouania willdenowi, assembly GCF_900634775.1. Classification (NCBI taxonomy): domain Eukaryota; kingdom Metazoa; phylum Chordata; class Actinopteri; order Blenniiformes; family Gobiesocidae; genus Gouania; species Gouania willdenowi. Next base: position 13,301,369 of record NC_041066.1, read on the forward strand.
AGTCCACGCAGAGGCCAGGGCGAGGCGGAAACTTGCCAATTTCCGACCAAGTTCAAAACAAGAACCAAGTTGACCTTTCTCCATCTGTGATACTCTTTTTCCCTTTCCTCTCATTAACTTCCCCATAATTAGAATAATTTTTACACCCTAGATTAGAAATGTCAAGGGTTTATTTTTTGAAATAAAAACCAGAAGTCGAATAGGGCTCAAAAGGAGTAAACTCTAATTTGGTAATATCTACTTTTTACGATGAAACATAAGCTCGTCCTCTTGGTAAAACAAAGGATCTGCCTCCTGCAATAAACCCCTGAAATAAGTAACCTATGCACTGATCAAGAAAATATTACATTTGAACCTACGGCAAAACTTCCAGAACATTTCCTTGATCATTCCTTTCCTGAATTCCTCTTTGGGAAATGAAAAATGATGGTTTTAGGGATTAAATATATTAAAACAATAAAACAAGTCATAAACCATTCATGGGTATTCAATTTATCATTGAATGCTAGATTTATGAGGGTGTACTTATTGTAAGAAGAAGTCTAAAGTTACATGACCTACATGACTCGTACTGGATCAATAATGGATAGATGGAAGTATGTTTTTCAAAAAAACTAAATCATGCTTTCCATCAGCGAATAGAACAACATTGTTGTTCATACGTAAAAACATACACAAACACGTTATACAGTACTACACTTCTAACTGTTGCTGTCTGTAGGACCTGATGAATGCCATTCCTCCAAACTGAAGGAAATCAAGTGCTAACGTTAATTGCGCACTTGTCATATCTCATGCCGCTAAGTGCTTGGCCTGCGTTCACTTATCCACAGCCCTCAGAGTGCTGGAGTAGGTGAGAAAGACAAACAGGGCCTCCTTCTGTCAGGCGTCTTTGTCACAGCTTTAGGGTTCATGGTCTGGCCTGATAGCAGTCAAAGAGCATCATTTGTCACTCACGGCGTATGTCATGTTTGATACCCACATACCGCAGATAAAGTCACATTTGTATACAGGTGGTTACAAATAACAACACAGATCAAATAAAAGTTGTACCCACTTGTAAATAATGTTTTTAATAGTGCGAGTGAGGTGTGATGAGTTATGTGTATCTGTGTGAGATGGTATAAATGCTGGACCACTGTTGTAAATAAGTTAATGTGTTTAAGATAGTGCTTTTATATATTTTGTATCTAGGGAAAAGCATAACCAGGGACAGGAGTTGAGAATTAGCACTATTAGGGACATGAATCTTTGGGTGTCTTACGATTCGATTCCGATTCTTAGGGTCATAATTTGATTCAAAATCGATTCTCGTTTTAACCAATTCTCGATTCAACCGATTCTCAATTCAAAAATTGATGCAATGCATAGTGTGTTAAGGCAAACCCATTTTACCGATCGCGGTAAATGTTAGCATGAGCATATACATGGGTTTTCCCATAGACGTTAGCATGAAGCTAGCGGACTTTTTGTATAGTGGTATTTTTTTATTTATAAGAACACTAAAATGTATTTATATGTTCCGTTTACAGTGTTTAGTGACCAAAACTCTAAGCAGATGTTCTGAATCAGAGTTTTTCTTGAAAAAAATGTGATTCTTATGTGAACAGATTTTTCCCCCAGTCCTACTAGCTATAAAATCTGTATGCATCGCATCAGTTGTAGCTATGTCTGACTGCATTGTCTCTACCAAATAAATAAATACTGTAAACCGAAAAGCTACAGTTTTATTCAAAAGTAAATTACTGTTATTTCCTTTTCCTCAGTTGAAGTAGTTTTTGGCTTTTATTCCTAAATTTGAAGATCTAGATGCAGATCCAATTTTTCCATGAGCGTATGTAGAGTTGAGTTCTGAAGATACTTCAAAAAGAGTGAATAGACATGGGATTTATGATAAAAGATGCCGACAGGCAGGATGAAACACCGCAGAGAAAGAGGAAATGTGTGAATACAAACTGGCTATATTTACACAGCAAAAGGTTCATTTTTTTCCTCTTTGAAATGGGGAGTATCAGTGTCTTAAGCAAACACACAGAGGAAAGGGCAGTTCACTGTGTGTGTTTGTGGGTTAGAAGCAGTGGGAAGAGGAAAAACAACGCCAGAAAAAGATGAAACCATTAATAACTTCTTTATCACAGAGGTCCCTCTTTGCCTTCATCCTTCCCTGCTTCTTCTCTCAGCCTTTCTTTCACCACTTGTCTCATAGCAGCAGAATGATGAGACTTTGTGACTCCAGCCCACATATATTTGATAATAAACCTCTAATTCATTTCAGTGAAACTTTAACTCCTCCCTTCTTCTATGAGTGTTCTATTCTATGAGAAACACAAAGCTTAAAGCTGCTGGCGATGAACAAACTTTTTTATCAGAAAAATCCACAGGCCTCATATATCAACAAATCGAAGATCATGTGCTCAAAAAAGGATGTAAAAATTGTACGTAGTGTAGAAATTGCAGCTTGAAAGTTTGTTTTGATATCCACTGTAGACGGATGCATAGAAGTGTTCTATTTGCCAGACAAGAACGACAGTGAATTGACACCATTTTGTTCTAGATTGTACCTGGTCTTCCACGTGATATCATCTCACTTAGTGTAAACACCGGAAAGAAACATCTGGCATTGTTGAGGTGCAACTTTCAGTCTGTGAAAACATGTTAGGAAGTAAAAATACAATTTAATATCATAATAAATAGAAAAAACACTTTCTTTCATTGTGTATTCTTCGTCTTGCACTTAAAAGTCTTTAAATATAAAACTGGTAATGAAATAACCAGACAACCATCTCTCTTCAAGCAGGAAGTCCAACATGTCAAACAGAAAGCCTTCTTTAGTGTTGACAGCTGGTGGAAAGTGTCACCCGTATTTTTCTCCTGTTTCCCATTTATGTAACGCTGTAACTCCCATTTCTCATTCCACTAGATTAACATCAGTAACTGTTCTAGTAAAACGTTGTATCTGTAGTTTCTCACTGAAATCTGTCCTCTCAACAATCACTTGCTCCCTGTCCCCCACAAAGACCCCTTGACCTTTACTCCATGACCTTGACGTCATCCTGACGGACTGCCGATTGAATATTTGAAAGACTGAGACTTCTGATTATGACACCATCAGGCCACGTTTTATACCATCTGAGCATATATAGGAACACAGAAAAAATGCCAGTACAACTACACCCACTCAAGATGTGTGCTCCGGCTTTACAACTTTAAGACGTCTCGTAATAATTTTATTAAGCGCGAGAGACGGAACAGGGACGGATATTCAGATAGAGTCCGAGCGAGGCAGACACATGGAGACAGAGAAGAGGGGAGGTCGCTTTCGGAGTCGGTATTTCCAGATAAAATAATCTGGTTATTCTCAGCAACACCAGGAGGAGACATGCCTTTTACATGGCGTGACCCTGAGTGTGCGATTACAAATGTATGTGTGTTAATTACACCCACAGGGAACAGATACAGTATGTGAACCCAAGCGCTAAATAACTAGAGAGTGTCTTTATCTCTTAAGAGGTGGGCAAACACATTCTCAGCTGCTGGTGGAAACTCGGCAGAACTTAATGTTCTGTTGTTAAGCGAAATATAAACGCATTTAGATTTGCTTATGCTAAATTAAAATGCTCAACTTTGTTCTGTACTGAGCAGAAAAACTGGACTTTAGAATGTTTTTCACTATAGAACGGGGATGTAGAGGAGTGCTGGCCAGGGGTGGACTGACCTACTGGCATACCAGCATCGTCTCGATGGGCTGTCGATCCGAAGTGGCTCAGTCCGCTCCGAAATTTTTTTTTTTTTTTAATGAGCGAGTGGAGGCACAAAATGGTTGAAAGTAGCCAAAACATGGCAAGAAAAGAGTGAAAAGTGAATAAATGGGTCAAAAGCAGTTAAGAGCAGTGTTGGGAACATTACTTTAAAAAAGTAATTAGTTATAGTTACTCACTACTTGTTCCAAAAAAGTAACTGCGTTAGTAACTAAAATACTAACTCATTACCAAGGAAAGTAACTATTTGCATTACTGTTCAAAAAAAAAAGTTGCTATATTCAAATAATTCAGATTTTTTTAGATGCGTGTGTCGTTGTGAGGTGCTTCATTAAATTTGAGTTGCTTACAACGGATGTGGACAAAGTCTTCACTCCTGGATATAATGAACACTTCACATGCACGTTCTTGTCTTTGACAACAATTCATTTAAAGTAGTGTTTGTATCGTCACCTTAAAAATGACAACTTTTCATCGGACTGCTCAACGCTCACCATCTCTGCTGATTCATCAAATCTGTAGTGTGTGTGGCGTGTGTGTCGCGTGTGCTGGCACGTCGCCTTAGCCAATCATAATCGCTCACCTTGTTTTTAACCCGCCTCCTCACAACAGCTGAGTAAGAAGCCGGGGATGCTTGCGGATAAAAGTTTATTCAATCAATACATGTAACGCACCGCATTTAACGTTCAGTAACGATAACGTCGTTGTAACGGCGTAAAAAGTAATTCGTTAGATTACCCCGTTACTGAAAAACAAACGCCCTTACCTAACGCCGTCATTCCAAACACTGGTTAAGAGTTGGAAAAAAGGGCAAATAAAGAGGAACCAGGTGGGATGGAATGGCAAAGGGTAGCTTAAATGAGGCAAACAGTTGTGAAAAAGGGCAAAAATGTGGAACAAAAAGAGGCAAATTGTAGGGAAAAAGGAAGCAAGTGGTATTCATTGGGCAAAAGGAGCTTAAATCTGAAAAAAGTGTCAGAACTTTTTGAAAAGGGGCAAAAATGAGACAAAGGAAATTGTAAAATGGCCAAAGGAAATAGGTAAAAAAGGGGTTTCACCCTTTTAAGTTTTTTTGGGAGAGTAATAATTAAAATTAAAACATAAAGAGCCACATGTTTAGCATTACTGGCTTAATAACAGCTTCTATGTGGTATCGCTGATAATGTAGTGGGCTGGTCTGAACAAAAAATGCCAGGGCTGATTTTTTGTCCCAGTCCATCCCTGGTGCTGGCTAACAACAAAGAACTCTAGAAACAGCTATAAATCAACAATGATATACTTCCTTAATAGGTTAACAATACAAATTCAAAGTTACTTTCTAAATTGGATTACGGTATCTATTGTGGAAACCTTAATGCACAGCCAAAGGACAGACACCGCATTGAGATTACACAGGAAACTGGTGCTGATCATAGCCAAGACCACCAAAAAGCTTCAAAAGTGGAACTTTTACATAAATGGTCAAAGCCTGGAATCAAACCATGACCTTTAGTTACGGTTAAGAAACTTGTGTCTGTTAAGAAAATCTAGTGTAATTACATTCCGAGTACAGGAAATAGCTTCTCTCGTGACATCAGCAGATCTATTTCTTTAATATTTTCTTCAATTTTGGCCATATGAGCCATGTTGTGAAGTAGTGTAAAAATTTAAATACACGTTTTTCTTTGTTCATGTTGGGGTTTTTCTCCATAAAATTGCCTTAAATATGCAGGCTTTTATTGTAAAAGTTAAAGTGCTCTACTTCCAGTGACTCACAAGTGACACTTTCAACAGGACTGTCATGGCCATAGACCAGGAACACAATCACGTTTAATCTCTGAATTATTACATAACTGTGTTTGCAGTGTCCTTGAAGCTAAGTGAGTGCGCTAACAATCAGAAACGCATGTTAAAAAGACTTACATGATGTATTCCTTTTTTGACAGCAAAAAGCACAGAACCTTCTACTATAAAGTCAGAGAGCACTGAAAAAAGGGTGACGCTGTACAAACACCATTGCTTCCAAAAGGGAAGCAGACGTGAAACAAGTGCCAAAAAGAGCTACTCATAACAATTCGGCCAAATATTCTTAGAGTTTACATGATGTTTAGCAGTTTGTGTCAAAACTGATTTCCAAGAGGGATGGTGCTGAGCTTGTTTGAGACATTGTCATCGTTCAGCTCAGTAGGGCAATGAGCCTGTCCTTACTATCAGGATAGTAGCGTGCAACACTGTGGCCCTTAAGCACTTCAGTTTGAGACCCCTGTACGTTAACCCAAAAGGTAGACTACTAAAGTGAACAAAATGGTATGATGTCATTCACTTATATACTGGAATCATGACACAAAACCTAATTTCTCTACATAACCAGCTTGGTGCACAATGGTGACGGAGTGTTCCCTCTTCCTCTGAAACTGTAAAAAAAAGAGAGCGCATGGAAGAAATTTCTATCCTTATTAATAATGATACAGTAGATCCAAATGTATGGACAACCTCATTTGAAAAAAATATTGCCAACGCGCAATCAGTACCCGATCAATTACAAACAGAGATGTGAATTTTAAAATGTTCGCAAATGATGAGAGATAGAGATTTTTTAAACTTTTTTTAAACAGATCCAGAATCAGTATATTGATCTGCATCTCCTACAAGATTCAATGGAACCTTCCATGGCATAAGGTCTCGCTTTGGTTGCAATTTTGTCAAAATCTATACTTTTGACGTAATCCTGTTACCAGAAAAACCAGAAAAAACAAATAAATGTTGGTGAAATAATTACGGTACTTCCTTGGCGGAGGTAATAAGTATGTTTGACAACTCATATGTATGGTGAAGTTGCTTGAGTTGGAACCGTTACAATTAAACTGCGCTAAGGCGCTCTATCGCACTCCTGAAATAATTCGGCAGCTGATCAGCCGTTCCCTGTGAACTCTTGTTTACACGTTTAAATCTAATTTATCAATAGTATCATCGAGAGCATTTTATACATTATATCATCAAAGAGTACCGTATTTTTCAATGAATGGGTCTGACTGGGTCTATTTTCATACATAAGGCGCACCGGTTTGTTATTATTATTATTATTATTAAGACGCATTAAGCTAAACAAAATAGTCAGATAAGTCAATTCTCAACATTGTTCAGGTTTAACACATAAAATACAGAACAATACACTCACTTTTACAGTTCAGTATGTTGAAGCACAGTACTGGTACATATCACTCCACGAGGTGTCTGACTACTGTAGCCCTAAAGCGCCAAAAATCCATCAAGCAGTGCAGCTTCATAGTTTACCAAAGTTGTACTAAAACATTTTGACGTATTAACTTCATACATAAGGCACACCTGATTATAAGGCGCACTGTCGATTTTTGAGAAAATTAAAGGGTTTTAAGTGTGCCTTATAGTCCGAAAAATACGGGAACTGAATAAATGAGTGATTTTCTAGTCATTAGGGTTTTTTTTTCTGTGCTTTAAACTGTGAAGCAATAAAGGTTTCTCAATAAAGATCAAACAGGTGGGGATGCATGCAAAGAAAGCAGATAAATTATTTGTACAATTTTCCAAAAAGCAACAAAACATCCACAAAATAAACTGATTGAGATTCAGTAAAACTTCAAAGTAGAAGTTATCACATGGGCTGAGCCACAAAACCACTTCTATTCATCTGTCGATTCCAAACTGCGGAAGGACAATGGTGAAATATATACGCTGACTATCATCATCGACTTTGGTTTATTTTCTCTCCTTGGGGTTACCCCTCTGTACATAAAAAACAACTGATGGCAATGGCCCTAAAAAACCTTGCAATTCAATGAGTGCGTTTGTGTTAGTGAGTGGGTGCCATCACCCCATTGAGCTTCAGATGCATCTTAATTGTTTCCTTCCACGTCTCTTTAAAAAGTTTTCATGATTTTCAGGGGTGAAACTTTACATCCACTGCGGTCTCGAGGTTTGGTTATTTTTAAAGGCAAATGCGGAGGAAATATCCCAAACATTTTAACGGTCTTTCCATCAAAGGAGCTCTGCTCTCTGTTGAATTTAATTAAGAGACAGAATTGAGATTGGCCTTAAATAGCTTTGGGTTTTTCTTTTTAAAACTAAAACAAGGAAGGCACATTTAGGTACCGGTATTATCAAGTCTGCAGTCGAATCAGTTTAAAAGGAAATTCTAACCTACCAGCAAGGGTGTGCATGGAAATAATAGTTAAATCCATATAAATGAAGAACACATCTATATTTAAATTTCAAATTTAATATGAAAGTATACCGCTTCAAGTTGTGGTAGCAGCAGGAAAGGCCTGCAACTTGAAAGTAACCAATTCCACAACAGAATTTATACAAACACTTTCCAGGGTAATGTTAAAAAAAGCTGTAGAGGCGTGTAATGTAAAGTAATTCCACATCTTTGACTCTTTGAAACTAATTCAGTAAGTGAGTTTGCATCCTCCCTTCCTCCCCGTGCTGTTAAATACAAAATCATGTGTGATTAAGTTCAGTGTTTGAATTGTGTGTGCGCGCGTTTGTTGGTGCCCGTCAGTGTACGATGTGAGTTACAGGATAGGGACGAGCTCTTCCTGTGGCGGATGAAGCCAGTGCAGACATTTAATGAGTGGAAATAAAGATAGCAGATAATAACGCGTTTAAATTTATGTATCAACCAAAATGTGGAGGTACAAAATAAGTTCAATACTTTAAGTTCAAGGGCCACACCTAACACTTTCATGTGTAAATGATGACAAGTAACAGCTATAGTTTCTATTTTCCTTGCAATTTTCAGTTCAGGCTAAATTGTTCCTAGGATTATTTGGTGGGATGGATTGGGGAAGCAGGACTTGGGTTTGCGGAAAAGGTTCATTTCTGCAAGAATCACGATTTGTGCAAGTTCATGGTGTTTTGAGCTGCTATAGCTTAAAACAAACCTTAGATGTGTTCTGTCTAAACTGTCATCATTGCGTATTCATTTGATTTGTGACGGAGCATGTCACATCTTAATGTTTGAAATGTATGCAATTAATTTATTGTATTAGACATTGGGCACCCAAACATTGGCACCCTAACCCTAACCCATAATAGTTGGTTAAAACTGTTACTATTGTCGTGACCCAGAGATTTTACATATTTCTTTCCATAATAGTTGGTTAAAACTGTTACTTTTAGCAACTTTTTTTTTATGGGCAGTGGCTATCCGTACGGTCGCCATATCAATATATCGACATTCTATCCATACGCAGCGCCCCTATTTGGCTAGTTTAGGTCACGTGACTAAGACTAAACCTAACCCTAACCCTAAAAATTGTTGCAATATTGTGTTATAACCTAACCCTAATCCTAAAACGCTACATACGTGTACTTCGGTAACTGTACCAATTGCACTGGGGGTTGTCCGTACGGCAACCGTACAAAAGGACACTTGATTTTATTTTAAATTTATTTCTGATTTACTTAGTTAGGCTTTTGTATCTCAAAATGGGCATATAGTTGGTTAAAACTGTTACTATTGTCGTGGTCCAGAGATTTGACTTAGTTCTGTCCACAATAGTTGGTTAAAACTGTTACTTTCAGCAACATTTTTTATTTACAGTATTTCTGATTGACTTACTTAGGCTATTGTCTCTCAAAGTGGGCGCGTTTTGAAGGGGTGTGTTTTGCACACTGCAAACGCTTGTCGCCGCCACAATGGGCGTGGTTTGGGGGGGGCCTGCAGCTGGGTATTCTTGCAAGGTTTGAATGTGCAATTTAATTTTAAACTTAATATGAGTGCTCCCCCTATAGGCCGTTGTATGTCCTACAAGGCTGGAGTCAAGGGAGAAAAGTAAAGAAAAGAATAATAAGTTAGAGAGGAGCAGTGCAGAGAGGGAACAAAGCTATAGTGACAGCACTTGTACATGTGTGTGACGTCTTTATTGGACTCCTGTGTGCGTGTGCATGTGTGAATATGAATCGAAAAAGGACACACACACACACACACACTTCATACATCTGCTTTGTTCCTCAAGTCCAGCAGCTGAAATTCCCATTTTCAAACTGTAAAGCTCATCGTCATTTTTGTGACCATTCTTTGGTTGGAATCCTTTGTTCCTCAACCACGCTCATCACTCCTTCTCCCAAAAGGTCACCAACTATTCTCCTACACTTCTTATTAAGGAGAAAAGGAGCGTGTTTACGCTATTTTAGTTCATGTTTGATGAGCTAACTCGCAGCTGAACGGTCTGACGACGGAAAGCTTTCAGCAGGATTCTGTAGCTTAAGTGTCGACAGGCCTCAGTTTGTCTCGATATATAAAAAAGGAAAGCTTGCTAACAGACAGCTCGAATCCACTTTGGGATGTAGGTCAGTGTTGGAAACATGAGGAAATGAGCACAGTGTGATTGTACAGTGCCACAGTTATATTTAATAATCCCCTCAGGGATGGAGAGAAGGGAATAGAAAAGGACCAGCAAGACGAGGGAAAAGCATGACTAAAAAAACTGTTCAATGTTAATATGAAATCATGCATTTACATGGAAACAATCATTTGCATCACTTTTACCAACACTAACATTTTAAAAAGATCCAATCAAACTTTTTATTAATTTATACAATTTTATGTATAGATTTATCGTTACGAAAATAATAAAAAGGGTTTACCTATTAGTTACCTTCTCCATCACATGTCAAACTAGAGGCCCGCGGGCCAAGTTTGGCCCGCCAGATCATCTAGTCCGGCCGACAGGAGGATTTTGTTCAAAGTAGAAATTACAGCAAAAACAGGACTTTTTGTAAATGACCAATGTAGATAAAATACTCCATTATTTTCACACAGTGATATTAAATCGCAGTTATTCTCAAAAAGCTAAAAAGAATTCTCACAAATTATCCCACTAGAATTCAGGCAAATTCCAAGAAAATTAGTTGCAAAGTCAAGGGATTTTCACCAATTGCTTCACATTCTGTTTTCGTTTAAATTTGTGCTTTTTTTCCTTCACAAAAACATGGATTTTTCTGGTTTGGCCAATGAACTAAAATGAGTTTGACACCCTTGTTCTACATCAATAAACTACAGTAAGCTGCTGATGATGTACTTTAAATACAATATTAATAATGCATTTTTACTGCATTAAACACAAGTTTAATTAAACTGCAATATTTCAAATAAAACGACTCCTTTTACAAAAAATACTATGTTTTTAAATGTGTATTAAAGAATGCAATGAGCTTGAAGGCTCTTCACTTGAAGGCACAACCGAGGCACTGATGAGCAAAGCAGGTGTCCCATCAGTTAGTGACACATAAGTGAAATAAGCAACCTCACAGGCACCATCTTGCCAGCTCATTACATTCACTTGGACAGTGGCCTTTAACACCAGGCACCACCTTGAGAGCTGAAAGGACCTCCCACATGAACGCATCATAACACGCAAAGCAAAAGGATGAACCTAGAAAAATATCAATATATCACGTATATGTTTACATTACCAGACCTCTTCCTGTAGTTTTTAATATATTTCCAAGGTCAGATCAGCTGGTTTGTGGGTTACACTGGCAGAAAATAAACACAGTGAAACGTTAATGACTTTGACTAAAATAAGACAACAGTTTTTTTCAACGTCTTTTACATGACACCGTTAACACGCCATGGTCCTGAGTCACAGGTCAGAGGTGACGGGTCAGCGTTAGGGCCTGCTGACATTCTGCTGACTGCACCTTCAGCCAATCATCAATCAGAACTGAAAGTCAGGTCGCATACCTGCAGCGACCACCTCTGTCAGCAGGGGACTGAGGGGCACAGAGAGCAGTGTGTGTGTGTTTGTATCCATGTGTGTGTGCGCGCGCACATTCCTGCTCCTTAAGTAGTGCGAGGGTCAGAGGTGATGGTCCCCTCATCAACTCGCCACTTGCAGAGTGGTTGTTGCATTGACACGCACACGTGAGGGTATGGACACACTTGATGACCCCTAACAGGATTTAAGTGACACATTGTGTGATCTCTGCACTGTATGCTACACACTCCAGAGGTTTTCTTTTTTTTTTTTGTCACGTGGCGTGTACACCCTTAGCCAGAGCCGGTTCTATACTTTTTTTTGATGGATACAGTTTTAACAAACTGCTGAGTGATGGGATTTTAAGTTTTTGACTAAATTACACTTTTAAAACACGAGCCACAGCTCATGAAATTAGATTATCTTATTCTTATATCCTACATTCATCTTAAGATAATGTCATTTGCTTGTCTTTATCCCTGTTGGCTCAGCTTTGTGGGGCCCCCTTGTGGCTAATAGGACTGTATTCAATTAAATCAGTCTGCCTATAGCTGGAAACGCCTATGCCCTGAGCCCTTCCATTAAATCATTTGTACCCCAAATATCAGGAATAATAGTGACTATTTATTTATTTTTTTTTAAATACTTTTGCTAATTTAACTTTTTGCCTTTTGTGTGCCAAAGTTTTTTTTTTTTTTTTTAATCATTACGTCCACGATTACCTTAGTTTAAAAAGGGCTAAACTTTTGAGCGAAACTCTTATTTTATATATTATATAATATATATTTATTTATATATAATAGTACGTTATTGAAATGTGATTATTAAATGTTTCCACATCCTACTGCAACCGAACGCTCCCCTTATTGGGAATGGATGGTCACAATTTGGATTTTGTCCATCTAGTCAATTTTGACAGTAAATTTTCATTTAGTTTTAGTCATAGTTTTTTGACTAAAATGCAACTTAGTTTTAGTCAAAATTTTGCAATCAGGACTATTCCACCTTAGTATAGTTTTAGTCAACTATATGACTTTAAGACTGTAGATTACTACATTTGTTAAAGACGTAGTTGACTAAAACATAAGAATTTATTATTTATTATTCTTTTTTTTTTTACAGATTCAATTAATTTATCAACCTGATATGGGATGCTATTAAGATTTGTTAATACACAGATTTAATATGATCAATGCATTTGCAAACACAATCAACTGTCTTCCTATTGGATCACTTACCAACTTGTCCCGCCTTCTACGCTAACTTGGTTCTGATTGGATTTTGTCCCATGTGTTTTTTTTTTTTTTCTTAGTTAGTCATAGTCACAGTTAATGTCGCTTTGTAGTCGATGGAAATTAACACTAATTCTTACTTGTGGACATTTTTCTACTATAATAAATCTCCTCTGTTGACAAAACTTTGACTTACCATAATATAAGATAATCTCAGTTAATTTTGCTTGTTACTTATCATAATACAGCTGTTGGGTATAAGCTGGTAATTACATGACCTGTACAATATTTAGTGACATTGATGACATTTGTTTCATTGTTGAGTGCCAAAAATGAAACGCTGTGTCATGTTGTGCTCACTTCCCTATAGCTTTCATCCTCTCTTTATACACATATATGTACAGTATATACACACACACATATATATATACAGTATAATGCTGGTTCTCTGTGAGACACGGTGCATTCCCACATGCAGCAGGCTCCCTCTGCTCAGCTTTAAAGCACTGCCTATCCAAACAGGAAAGTGGCCTCTGCCCCTGCAGCAGTCCAGGGCTCAGCAGTGGAGATTTCATTAGTCACAGCTAACAGGCAAATTATCCGCTTCAGCGCACCTGTAAAACTTTACTGTGTGTCAATCTCACACAATCACAGACAAAACGTGAAGGTGGGTGGGGGCAGCTGTGAACTGGTAGATCAGCTAACAACTAAGTGTTTCAAAGAAAACTATTAATTAGACTTCAGAGTGCATTAGTGCGGTCGTTTTGCTATAAAATGAATGGAAATTGAATGGATTTTCTATAAGGTGGCAAAGTCTGCGTCATTGGTGTCCATGTGACGTGTACGTGCAACCATTGATGAGATAGAAAGTTTTTAGGAATGCTTAATTCATGATCGGGATTGATCACTAATATATTTTGCTTTCTATACCAGGGAACAACTACTTTGTAACAACGAAAATATATAAACTTCAATGGTCATTACTTACTCGTAAATAAATTTTAAAAAATGATCTTGAGTGCTTACTTCTTCTTCCTGTTAGTTCTGACAGGAAGGTTTAGCTCAATGCCCTTTGACACAATTTTAAAGAAGGAAAAAGGCCTGCAAATGTATTGCCTGTAGTTGCCTAATCATCCCATTATAAGGTTTAAAATTTCCCAGTTTAAACATAACCTATGTTGGTGTAGGTGTGTATGTGAGAGGTGAAATTCTTGCTATTTTAAAGCACCTATAACCCGCATCCTGCCCCATGGGGCTTGAGAACACACGCACACACACAAAAACCGGTACCCCCTGTCTGGCAGCCTCTTTGTGGCCGTGTTGTGATTGTATCAGATGTAGCGCGATAGAGGTTTTAAAGTGTAGGGATGTCGGTAGGGGCATGTGTGAATTTGTAATGTGCTTATGCTTGAACCGCAAAGGCAGGAGATAGGGGCTCCTAAGCGCTGTGTTGCACTCCCACACACTCAAATGCTCACTTTGACTCACACGCTGTAGGGAGTGGAACTCTAGCTCCTTGAACTCCTTTCATCCGACTGAAGGTGGAAGCGAGTGCAGGGTTTCCTGCAGTCACAGTGAGATACAACACTCTATATCCTCCGCAGTAGTTTACCTACTGGCCATAGTGTGTGTGTGTGTGTGTGTGTGTGTGTGTGTGTGTGTGTGTGTGTGTGTGTGTCTGTGTGTTTTCACTTGGTTCAAAGGCTCAGAGTGGAGTGTGGAGGTGATATGTCAATGTGGGGTCCCTGTAAGCTATATGTGTAGCATATCACAGTGTGAATTGTTGGATTATGCCATATAGCTTCTTTATGAAGATGAGGAATCCACAGGAACTTTGGAGACTCTGGAAGTTTGGTGCGTGAGTCTAAATGTGAATGTGATCAAGCTACAGCTTTTGAGCTCATGCTGTTAGGTCTCCTTGTGTGGTGGTGATGGTGGTTGTGGTCCTGGAAGGTCACCAGGAGCCAAAGGACAAGTAGCAAATGGTGTCATTTGGACTAATGGGAAAAGAGGGGTCAAAGGGAAACTTAAGGGACTGCTGGAACTGACTTAATGAACATACCTACAGCACACTGGCTTTGTAAAGTGGATTTCTCATTTACAGTCTAACAGAAAGTAAAAGCAAATGTCTTACATTAAAGGGTCCATGTTACGCTCAATTAACTTTTCTGTGCTTTAAACATCATAAAGTTCTATTTAGGCTTCATACACATGCCCAAAGTGTTTTTTTCATTTGCTCCTTTCTTACTGCAGGGTGAGCTTAAACACCTCGCTCCAATTTGATGACGCGTTCCCACTTTAATGACAATTTTGACATGGCACTGAGCTGGAGAAGCCACGTCTCCAGGAAGCTCTCTGCCGTGATTGACATGTAAACAGACACGCCCAGGAAGGTAAGCATGTCAGCGTCCTTCACGTAGTGCTATGTGTGTATTTTTTTCTACAGTCTTTGTATGTACTGATGAACTCCCCGCCCACACGCTCTGTCTGGCCGTCTTCTGGCCCTAAGTCACTGTGCGGGAAGGAGGAAGTCAGTGTCCCATCTATAGACATGCCCACTCATGAATATGCATAAGTAGGCCGTAAATCAGCCCGTTTGTGTAGAGTCGTTGACTTTTCAGAGGCTAAAACTCTGGAAAACAGGTGAGTTTGAGAAAATAAACCTCAAATACTATGTTTTTTGGGGTTCTTAGAACAAATGAAGATGGGTGAAAAATAGCATGACATGGGACCTTTAAAAGTACCATTTGGCCTCCATTCTACTGAATGAAATCATGTGGTGTCACATTATCTATTGAACCCGTAACTAAACTATCACATTCACAAAGTTGTTCACTCCCAATTTTGAATTCCTTATAAACCCAATATAACATTTGGGGAAATAAATAAACCTGTGTATGCTGAGGGAGAACAAGAATATCCACAATTTCTTCTAGTCTATAAACAATCTTAGAGTCAAATGTAGAGTCATATAGTAGCTGGACACAAAATTGGACACCTTTGCTATCATTATGATCCGATATGATATCTGTTTATCTACACCTGAAATCCTACCTGTCTGCTGTGGCAACCTCTGAGGGTCTGGCAACTCCCGTCTCCTTCGAGATCTGGGCCAAAAAAAACCAAAAGAAAAAATAAATAAAAACACTGACTGACTTCTAAAAGTTTTTCGGTACAATATTTTGGCTTCCGATAGTGAACTTTAGTGCTGAAAACCACAACAATGGATGATAAGAGCATCCCGTCTTAGTTCTAGGTTCATGATTAAAACACTGTTCATTAATGCTACACGTTAGCTTCCTCTTCATTAATTAGCACGGCCTTAAACTGCCTAACAGGCGTAAGCTTTAATCAGAAATGCAAGAAATAAGTAAGATTTATACAATATTACATAATAGGTATCATGTTCAAACTTAGAGGATGGAATGGATTTAACTTTAATCACAAATTATGGGTAATATAGAGTCTTGGAATATTATGCAAGCATGCTGTATTATTGTAATGGTTTGCCTTGCATTCCTTAAAAGGAATTCACTTTTATGCTGACATAAGCTTTTAGGCAACTCTAGTGAAAGTAACAGTGAATTCAGTAGAAAATGCAGTGTTTGAAGTTATTTTTCCATCATTTGCATTTATGTTTTAGTCGTCTGTTTCTCTATGAAGAGCTGCCTGTAGAGATACAAGTCTATTATTGCTTCCTGCGTAGGAGGAGGAGGAGGGAAAAGGAGTTTAAGGAATGAAAAGATAAGAGTAAAAACAGTCGAGCCATTCATGGAGCGTTAGGGAACGTGGAGCTTTGTGTAGGAAGGGATGGTCTGTGTGTGGAATCAAAGGCAGAGATAGAGGAACTTCATTAACCAAATACAATGATACAGGTCTAGTAGGATATTTTAAAAGTAAGAGTCTGCATCATCACCTTTTTGTTGTTGCATATAGCCTACAGTATGCCATGCGTGTGGTCTTGTACTCGTGTTGTTTTCTAGGAAAAGAGAGAGACCGTTTCCTCTGTTCTGAACTTTGTGTTGTGACTACATTACAGTTCCTCCATTGCCACCCCCAGCTCCATATGTGTCCCATGTTAAAGTCTCCTCACACGCCTGAAACCTGAGTCTAGATGAATTGGTTCTAAAGTATAAACGTAACTACTTCCCTTCTGAACTTTTATTTGAAAATCACAAGGTTTCCAGGACCATAATGAATAATGCAATGCTTTGGTACTATTTTAAGACTTGGACAATTTAAATGAGGAATCAGGTAAATAACAGTGTGACTCAATTTTATTTTATTTTATTACTTTTAGGCAGGAAGAAATATTCAGTCTTTGCAATTTCACCCTTGGAATATTGGCTAACAACCCTTTACTCAACTTTTTTTTACATCAGGATGACAATACGCTGTCATTGTCTGTCATTAGCATGAATAAGTTGTCATGAAGGTTGTACGCTAAATGATGACACCTTTTGCTACATTATGACACCTTTGGAGCTATGTTGACCTTTTTTGGGTTAGGTGGAGGGATCTAGTGGGGTTAGGGTAACGAACAACACTTAATGACAGCCTTCATGACACCTCATTCATGCTAATGACTAGGGGTGTGAAAAAAAAAAATCAATTTCACGATATATATCGCGATTTTTTTTGGGTGCCAATTTTAAATCAATTTTTTTATTTTTAAAAATAAATGTATATATTTATTTATTTTACTATTATTAATTTTTTTATTACATTTTTTTAATCAATAGTTTTGTGTTTTTGTGCAATATTTTAGTGGTTACAATGCTTTCAATGTGTTGCAATGGTTACTTGATTTTATGACAGCAGTGTGTAACACTGTATTTTCTTTTTTTCAGTGAAAATGTACAAAAACTAATAATAAATAATAAATAGGATGCTTTGAAGGAAACAGTTCAATTTGTCCTCTGAATGATCAATATCTTCTGATGAACAAATACAGCAACTTGATTTTTCATCTCTACGTTTAATTTTAATATTAACTGGGTAGAATATCGCGATATAGCGCGACCAAGTATTGTGATACATATTGTATTGCAACATCCTTGCCAATACTCACCCCTATTAATGACAGGTGTCATGTCATAATATTGACAGCGTAATGTCAACCTTATGGATATAACTTCATGATAATTGTCTATTTGTTGATTGCTTTGCCAATCACCAAATTAAAATGTTCTGACATTTCAGGGAAAACAACTATATTACATTACTAAAATAACAATATTTGCCACGATACATGACTAAGAATTTGTGTGGGAAGCATAACAGTTCTTAACTTTGCTGCTTGTTATGAGGAACTAGCAAAACTAGCAGACTAAGCTAAAAAAAATATTATCTTTAGTTCTAGAAACCTCACAAATAAAGCCCATATCAAGCTTACATAGTCACTGAAGTTGTTGCGTTCTGTGCTGAACAAATGAGCTGCTCTGAGATACAAAGCAACATCTTTGTCTTGTCAAACTACCAAGATAAATGTGTGCTAGCTGTTGGAGAAAGAAAGGAAAACCTGGAGTGAATTTCTTTGTGTTTACTCAAAATATACAGAGGCCAAAACCTTCATCCCAGCTGAGCGCTGACAAATCCGCCAACCGCTTATCAAATTAAATCCCCAATAGCAGCATAAACATACAGGCTCGTACAGTCGCACAAACACATTTCTAGCACAAGCCTGCTTGTGCCCCACACATGTTCAACAATCGATCCAGTCGGCACAACATAGTCTGCTCCAGACAAGCTAAATGGCAGCAAGAGACTTAAACAGCCTTCTGCAGTGTGAGCTCCTGACCTGTGCCTTCAACTGTCAGCGCCTGTCATCTGGATGCATGGCAGCTTTATGCCCGTAACATCACATCTGATGGGACGCGGCGCCCAGCGTGGAGCCCACCATCTAATTCTTTCCATGCGCGCTTGTTAACGTGTAGGATTTTCTTTGCAGCCACCATAAAGCACAGCGCGTAGGTAACACAATCCCATGAAACTCGGCTCAGTCTGGCAGCTGCTAGAGGGATTTACCCCATAATGTAGTAACGTAAACCGCAAAAGTAAGACATAGATGTAAAAAGGACAATTTCATTTGTCTTCTTTGGTCTTCCTGTGTGGCTCCTAAGGTCTGACTGACCGGTAGTTGGGAGCGAGAGCTGGAGGGAAGGAGTTTTGTAAATGGTACACTTACTATGCACTTCATCAGCATAAACTAATCATCAGATGATTTTCAGGTAGACACTTGTGTTTGTGTGCTTGAGGGTTTATGGGCCATATCCAGGAAGTGAACAAAAGAAGAGTCGAGGATACGTCTGTAACAAGAGGAATTATTTTTTGTAAAAGAAATCCAAAAGACACACTGCTGATTTCCAGTTAAAACAACCTAGACTATAGACCATCATTTAAACATTAACATTATACCTCACACATTTTTCTATGCATATGTTGTAATCTCTTTAGATCCTAATGAATACATGTGAGCATACCTTAGTTCACACAAAAGTATTCAGGTATTTGGGGGAAAGTAATGATTCAAAATTCAATTCAACGTTATTTGTATAGCGCAATTTACAACAAAGTCATCTCAATGCGCTTATCAAAATATAAAATTCATAATAAGAAAGAAAAAAACCTAACAAGATCCACATGAACAAGCATTTATCAACAGTGGGAAGAAACAACTCCCTTTTAACAGGAAGAAATCTCCAGCAGAACCAGCTTCTGTTTGTCACGAACCCTTCACGTAAATATATTAAACACTTAAATGGTGAATTTGAATTGAGAACTCCGACAAAACATCATACACTAGAAATTAAGTCAAAAAATGACGGTGCATGGGCGCCATTATGCCCCAAGTCTCATACAGCATACAGGTGTTTTAGCAAAATATGTGACTCGAAAAAATGGTGGCTCCGCTGGCTGAATAATTAACGGTCTTCAGCCGCGTACTGTTTAAGGGGGAGTAAAGGCCCCTCAGGAGTAAACGCAGACTTCTGCCAATCTGTTGTTTATTTGAGTTGTCTACATAGTCAGAATCTACAGCTCCTAAACAAACCCAAACAAAAACAATACATCCCTCAATTTTATATCCAACTTTCTCCTCTTTGGAATTCTCTCTCTCTCTCTGCCCCAATAAATCTGAAGGGGCCTTTTTCCACTTTTACAGGAACAGCAACCATTAAATGGTTGATTTCAGATGGCAGAGTGTGAATGTTTTGAGTTAACTTTATTGATCTGTGAGTGGCTCTGAGGGTTTGGAGAAAAACGGACATCCCCCCACAGCACATGGGCAGTAGATTTACACCTCTTCGTTTAAAGACACCTCTAACCCAAATGGCTGCCGGCCAGCTTTATCTAACAGGAACACTGCATTTGTCTCTCCTTCACAGGAACTCACAAAATCAAAGATTAAACAGCCTTTGAAAGGATGCTTTTAGTTGTATAACTAAATGAATGCATTCTTTCAGAACTTTGGTGCTGTGTAACAGCCTCATGCCTCTCAGTGATCCTTCACTCTGTATCGCATGAATTAGGCTCATAGTGCTCGTTGTCATGGAGGACATGTTAAACAGTGTAAACCAAGACATTCTGAGTGAGTCAACACTAAAATGTTATTATGTTTGTGTCCACAGTTAATAGAAGGACAGAAAGCAAACAGATTCAGTGATTCTACGAAGAGAAAATGTATGCCCTCTAGTGGAGATAAGGGTCATGACAAGAACAGCACAAAATTTGGAGAAAAATTATTTTTTTATTTTAATTATTTAAACTATGGCTGCCTTTCTTTGTACACAATGTTTAAATATGCATACATACACAAAGCAGTGAAACATCCTAATTATTCAAAATCAATATACAGTATATGTGAAATAAATGTATGCATGAGCTCCGGGTTTAACGTGTAATTTGTTTTATTCTGATGGCAGGAATTCAAATTTATTTCATTTTTTTTTTTTTTGCAGCTAAAATAAGGCCAAACTGAGTGGCCTAGATACAAATACCGCTCTTATATTTTATTAAAGCAATTGAACAACTAAGACTTATATTAACATTTTATTTGTTCAATATGGAAATTTTAAAAACAGTGTCTCACTAAATCACAAAGATCATAAGAAATGTTTCATTAATTTCAACCATAGCATTTTTTTTTTTTCAAATTCAGAAAGAAACTTAAAACTTATTGACTCTACTGGTGCTAAAAATTAGAACAGTAAATGTGCCACTGTATTCAAAACTATCTAATATAATCTTACAGAAAATACTGTGGTCGTGTATCGCAGGTCCAAGTCAGAGATATTTTTTATAGATCAAAGCCTCGTAAATCAATGAATTAAACATGATTTTCTCCAAAATAAAAGACAAATAAAAAGAAAAAGGTCAACTGTAAATATTCTCTTATTGACCTTTATCTGAAAGGCTTCATGCATTGCATTGTGGGATGTGGAGTCCCATTGTTTTTTTTTACTTTGTTCTTACAGTGATTTTTTGCATTTGCCCCCAAAACTCTGCAAAATTGACTTCCCAACACATTTCTGGTGTTTTTACGGACTGAAGGTTGCGTCACTCACTGTCCTCAGTGTCTGGCAAAGAAACAAGAATTCACGGTAGGAATGAAGTAAAAACACTTCTATGCATCCGTTTACAGGACTCTACATCCCACAATGCAATGCATAAAACCGTTCCGAAAATGTCAGTAAGAGAGTGCAACAACTGAAGTCAATGATATTTGATCTATTGATCTATGAGGCCTACACTTTAATCTTATCTAATAGTAATAAAAATCATTGTGGGTAGCAGCTTAAATCAGCAAGATTATAGAACCTCTGTGTATCTCCTAACAAGTCAATGAAAGTCCAAAATCACCTTGTTGAACTGTTATTATATTAAATTATTTACTTATTTTACTGAGTGTTTGTTAGGCTAAAGTACCGGCATCAACACCAAAGTCTGGAGTTGTTCCACATCAGCTGGTAATCAATAATACTGATGTGAATGAAATGTTCTTGGTCCAGATACATTTGTCACAAAAAGGACCGGATGCATATTAATCATTTAAAAGGACAGAGTGCAAATGTTACACTGTAAAGCAGCATGTGTCCTGGCTCTATGCAACAACCCCTAAAACATAGATTCTCATTTTCCATGTTTAAAAGTGAGCCAGCGCTTTCTTCAAATCACAGCAGCGGAAGCACGTACAACAGGCCTGAAAGACCGTTTGACTCAAATAACAAGTATCAGTCAGGGAGAGCTTAGCCTGTCTCCGACATATGACATCACTCTGTGAGTCGGAGCCTTTTCCCATAAACCTTCACGGTCCCCAGGGTTTCCCTCCCGAAAGCAGGGCGCTTATGAAGTAGTAAGGCTGCTTTTTTTTATGTTTTTTATCTGCAAGGAGTTCCAATTTTATCTCTCAGCTGTCTGTGAAATGTAGACACATTTAGTAACCTGTTTTGAAACACATCCAGTCATGCAGGCTTCATATCGTTCTGTTTAGACTGTCTCTGCCTTTGTCTCCATCTCTGCCCCTCAGGCCTTAAAGATGCGAGGCTGTAAGGTCCCACTATTCCCACAACTGCTCCCAATAACCCCAGTGACTGCTGGGCTGTCACTCAAATCAAACTTCCGACCAACACTGAGCAGATCAAGCCTGCTGGCATTGAAGCATATACACACATTCACACAGAAGAAAGGGGCTTTAAAGATGAATGTGTGTGTGGGGGGGGTTCCCTGTCAGCACCTGCTGGGCCTCACGGAGACGCTGCAAAGACAGGGATACACTCCTGTGCTCATACACACCACGGGGCAGTAGCTGCGACGGAGACACTTTCATTTAAGTCGTATTTACACAACCTCCCTCCAATGTTGCCTCCACCATCCATAATCTGAGGAACATGCTGACCAGCTGTGGGCCAGGTTGAAGAAACTCACGTTTTTCCCATATTCAATTGAAATAATACAACTCCTAATATAATGTACATAATATACAAATATGTTAAGTGCCATACAACACAGTGACTGAAGAAAATATATATGAATTCATTTGTTGTTCTTCATGTGACTTGGTTCTTCTTCTGTTGCACAATTCTTCTTCACAATGTAAATGGTGAAGCGATACTGCACAGCAGTTCATGTTTGGTAAAAGGAAGCAGCCGTCGGCTTTATTTTATCATGAACTTACCAGGGCTGAGCTGCTTTCTTCTTGTAAATAGGACATTATACGCTATACATTTTTTTTTACTGCATTTTTACTGTTTTGGACTAAATCCTTGGATTCATTGGATTTTTTTAATGTCTTTGATGGACTATGTGGATTCATTGTAAGACATGGCATCGCTTTAAAGATGAGCAGTTCTGGCTTGTTTGACGCCATTTTTTTTTCCAAGTTTGACAAAATAATTGACTGCGTTTGCTGTGTCTTAGAATGGTTACTTTATATGGTTAAAGACGGAAGATTCTCAACTTTCAAACGGTATATGATACTTGTGATGTGCTGCTGTATTTAAGAAACATTTAAAAGCACGAATGAGTGAAAACATGCATTTTAACCTGCATTCGGGATGGTGGACATTATTCAATGACGCGTCGACGCAAATATTTGTAGTCAACATTATCAATTATGTTACTAATCATTTTTGTATGACTGTATATGTTGCACACGTTGTGGTTGGCGTGAATCTTGAGAATTAATTTTTTTCTTTCTTTTGCCCAACCCCCCGCCCCACCCCCCTCTGGCTACAAACTCCGCCTATGCATGTACCCCAAATGACAAAAAGGTACACAGGAGTCTAAAGTTACACACACACCGTCACATCAACGTTCACCTTGAGTCGGACAATTTGATCAATCTCACAGAAACGCAGACTCATTTCTCTCTACGAATGAGAAAGCTCTCAATTAATTTTATCTGCACAACCAAAAAAAAAAAAAAAAAAAAAAAAAAAAAAAAAAAAAAACTCACAGACACATGCAGCACATGCACGGGGATGTACACACCAGGTCCATTAAGCTCATGTGTTGGGACCAAACCACGACCTAGAGTGCTCTTTCATGGCTCCATCATTACTTCAATAAGTCCTCACATTAATCTTAGCGCAGCAGAGCACACCAGGCTATTACTAAAGCAGCCCTGCACCACAGAGGCCTGCTCTGAAACACACCCAGAGCTGAAAAAGTAGAAAAATGTACTCTGGATACTTGAAAAACACACAGACGTGCTCTGTTTGACTCAATTTGGAAGGAAATCATCCACTTCTGAGACGGGGGGAAGATTTCATACACCTATAGTCATTCAAATGCATGAAATCATATATACATATGGTTGAAAACCTTTTGGTAAAAAGTCCCATTAGAAGAATTTTCAGAGTACGTGTTCATTTGATACACAGCCTAACATTATTTTAAGAAACCTGGTATCATTTGTGGCCAAAAACGCCTTTTGCCAAAGTCTCTTCAGACCTATGTAACATATGATCACACCCTAATGAAGCTTGGGAAAGCGCGGTGAAGAGTGTCGGATCAACTCCGTTGCCTGCTTTTAGTGAAGAGCACCTGGCCCAGAATTAATCAGTAGGACGAGATGAGGTGACAAGTCTAGGCTGCCTTCACAAACACATCGTCAGTCACACACAAAATGAAAAAGAAATGCAGTTTAGGCTGTTGTGTTCAGCTGAAGAAAGAAGAAGAAGAAAAAAAGAGAAAAGAGAGAGGAACCGAGGGGAGGCCTCGTCTGTCTGGACAGGAAAGGGGGTTCTTTAACCCCTGACCCCAGTCCACTATTTGTCTGAGGGCGTGTGTGTATGTTTATTCTTCAGAATGTGCCTCAGAACAGGTTCTGGAGGCACTAGCCTGGTGGACACATGGCACTGGTCATGGAAGCCCATGCAGGTGCTCCAGCTTTGGGCTGCGAGGGGTTTCCTGCCCTGAGGGGCGAGAGACTATTTCATGTGGGGTGTTCATCATCTGCAGCGGATTCCTGCTGTTCCTCAGCACCAAGAGGAAAAGAAAAAAGGGAAGGAGTAGGAAAAGGAAAAGGTGGAGAATGTGTTGAGCTGTAAAACGCATAAAGAACGTTCACTTTTATGATGCTCTTGAATGAGAAACCATCACTGATGCAAGGACCACGGCAAAAAGTGATAAAAACTTTCCTCAGCTTTCCTCTGTTCTTTGTTTTCATCAATTTAAACCACAAATGTGGGATAGGAAGTAGTAAGAGAGTGGTTGGGGTCAAGGGTCAACGTTACACAGGCTCCCCTGAAGCTAAAGGTGGTCAAAATAAACTTTGGGCGTTTTGAGTTTCTGGGCCTCCCTGTCAGAGTCCAAAATATTCAGATTCAGCACCAAACACACACTTAGACCCATCAGAGCACTTTAGAAACTATGTGTGCCCTAGAATCCACAGAATAGACAAACTGTAGCTTTCACCCAAATATTAAATTATCCACTTTTTTATAATTTACTTACATAATAAATTGTGTTATTCATGTTACAAATAGTGGTTAGCCCTTCTTTCTCAAAGGGATTCTGGTACATTTCTGTGTTGCATTTGCATGTTCTCCTCCTTTCCTATATACAGTATGTGTACATCCGCTTCCTTCCACAGTCCTTCTTTATTGTAATTTCTGATATAAAACATAAAATTGTCTTTTACACACAAAGTAAAATCTAAAATGGATTTTTCCCCAATCGGCTCTAGTTGAATCCACATCATAAAAATCAGCTTTATAAACACACAAACCAACTTAATTATTGAAGATATATTTGGAGTAACTTTAACTTTTGTATCACAACAAAAAAAAAAAGAAGAAATTAACAATTCTTTTTTCTTTTCTTTATTGCTTTAAGTAGAAAACAAATGAATGGATGGATTTAACTTCATTTTTCAAAGTAAAATATTTGATAAAATGATAGGTAAAGAGATAAAAAAAAATGAAATTATTCAGACGTCCCTGCATCATGCACAGACTGATATCTCAGAGAGATGCGAGTGCCACCCATCTCGACCCAGCCTCCCTGTCTGCACTGCACTGTTTGTTTTTGTGTTTATTCTGGAATGTCAGACGTCCCAGGACACAGCTGAGGAGAAGGTCAAAGCTGCTGAGCTCCGAAGGCTCAACAAACAATATTAAATTCTAATTTGTTGTGGAAGGTTTGAGGAAAGCGGCAGAGTGAAACCATTACCAGAACTCAATTTCTGGGAGAACGTCCACACACGGAATCCAGTGATACTCAGACAGAGGGAGGGGCCTGTTCTGCTAAAGCTCAAGATTACACATCGTCTTCAATGAAATTTCAGTGCCACGAAAAGATGTCATCTAGACATCAAAGTGCGAAGGCAAAGGCTTAAAGGTCAGAGCTTTCTTAACATCAGAAATGATGTTGACATTAACAGTTTATTAATAAAAGCAGGCTTACCACTAACACAAACGTAAATTATATATTATTTGTTTATTTTATTTATTTATATTCCGTCCTGATAAGTTCAGAGGGTGTTTAAGAAGTGCAGTCCACATGTTTGCATGTTTCATGAAACGTGAAGTTAGTTAGATATGTTGAAGAGGTAAAGCCACAGATTTGTAATCTGTGCTTTAAATTGTATATTTCATATTTATTGAAAGTGTAAATAAATCTGAAATTGTTTATTATGAGACAGATTGATTTATTGTGTTCATTGAAAAATACATGACAAGAGGCCCTTGAAAAAAAAATTGCATATTAAATTGCAATCGCAATATTGAGGAAAAAAAAAAAAAATTGCAAATAGATTATTTTCTAAAATCGTTCAGCCCTAGTTGTTATATTAGTTGTACTTAAAAAAAGCAAACTCGGCATTGAATAAAGGGGTAGGATTAAATAAGTTTACATTTCTTTCTACTCCTTTTCGCACATGTAAGTTGAGAAGTTTAAGTGTTAAATTGTGGATCATATCAATGGTCTATTTATGTTGTTATAATTCATCACTTTTCATTTTTTTCTAAACTGTTGGTTTTTTTAAAAAATCATTTTACATGTTTGAAATAGAGACAATCAATCAAAACCCTAATGCTGCAATAAAAGAAATATATATGTATATTTACATTTAGATTTTCTTAGTATTTTATTTTTATTAGTATTTTGTATTATCTTTTTCTACCCACTGTAGCTGATGCAAGTTCATGTGGAAACGCTGGGTTTTTTTCTTAAGAATTTTTATTTATAAACACTACGAGATGACTAGTGTTGTAATGAAGCTACAGTATATAATAAAGATTAACTGAATATATTTGTCATGTAATAATCCCTTATTCCGGGTTTGATAATTTCTCACTATTAATAAAGCCTGTTTTAAGTCTTTGTGCACATTTTAATCTACTTTTAGGATACTTGTTGTAATCATTTTTTTTTTTGTATATTACTGAACTATTTTATTCCTCAAGTAAGGCAAAATTATGGGGTTGCATCTGTTCAAATCACAGAGGGATAATGCTTTACAGTGTGTCATCACATTGTGGTGATTCCGAGGAGGAAAATGCTGCCAAAGATGTGCTTAACTGTGGCAGCAAAGCTAAAGTAGCTACTATCTTACTCATAACAGACCGTTTGGAAAGCTACATCACGTCCACACCAAATCTATATGGATACTGGGGCTGCCAACTTTAGTCGTTTAGTCGACTAATTGGTCGATGCCGTCGTGGTCGGCCATGATTTTCATAGGTCGACCATCAATGGTATCAGTTTCAATACCGTTTAAAAAAAAAAATGCAATGCACTTATATACAGTAGGTGATAAGGATTAAATATCAAATATAATTTATTTAATGTATAAATATTATTCTACGTGCAGCAACAGCTGTGCAAGTGCGTGCTACGCCTTATCGGTCAGTGCAGTGAGCTGTCCTCAGAGCAGAGAGGGATGAATTAAGACAGGCATGAAGCACAAGCATCCACTATTGAATCAATCCTCTTTCTGCACAAGAACATGGATTATCCTTATATTCGATACATGGATTATGTAAATAGTTCCACTGCAGTCTCTAGCGGCGTGGGCACACTGCGCACCTGTGTTTGACGTGCCTCTCTCTCCACCTGTTCAATCATTCTCTGGCTTTTTCCTTTTGGTCGACTAATCGCTTCGTGTGCCATAGTCTTGGTCGACCAACCATTTCCTTGGTTGACTACAGCCCTAATGGTTACAGCCTCCACAAACCATATCATTTTTGGATATTATTCCTCTAGCGCTGCTAACGCGCTAACAATAGGCAAACATCACAGACTTCTACAAAGGGAGTATGTGTGTGTCTTATAATTTATGCAGTTGTAAAGGCTCTGTTTTGTGTGTGTGTGTGTGTGTGTTAGCTGCACACTCATTAGCAAAAGGCCCAGCACAGACTAGCTCCAGTTACAGTAGTAAACGCTGGCTTTGAACTTTTAACAGAGCCCTGAAACCCAACAAGGCTTTAAAACGCACAGAAGTGCAGGTGAGGAAAAGAGAGAGAAAAATGCAACAATGACTCCGTCAATTTATAATACATTCAAACATAAACAGAGGAATGGGGAAGCTTTTCACTGGATTTTTTTTCAGATTATAAACACAAATGTTGGGAACGTGGATTATTAAGTTTACTAGTGTAAACCAATGAAACACAAAATGCTGTAAAAACACACACCTGTTGACCTGGCAGATGGACACACGTCGTCGGCTCTCTGAAGGGTTCCGACTTGTGCTAAATACTTATTGGCGTATCAGGTTGGTACCACCAAATCCTCAGTTTCTTTAACACACATTGTTGCCATCATTAGTGGCACCTGTGCACCATCCACGCCTGCACACGCACACAAATTAACACACGCAGGCCTCGCTCTGTGTGGGTGTTTAGGTTCACCAGGGTGTGTGTGTGTGTTTGAGCAGAAGAATCGCCTCATGTGCACTGCAAATAAACAGATGTGGCGTCTTTATGGGGTATTTACAACATGGTTCAGCTTTTGTGCATGTGTGTGAGGAGGAGTGTTAGCATGATGCTGGATAGGTGTTACATGGAATTCTCTCCTCAGTGAGACTTTCAAACAAATTTCAAAAAAAAAAAAAAAAAAAAAAATATATATATATATATATAACTGGGAGGGAAAACTAAATATTTCATTAAAGTTCGGATTACAGATTAAACACTGAGATGGAGCAAACATGCTTCACATTTTAGCACTTTTACCAGCTCTTCCAGAAGAATTCCCAGACCAGCGGAGATGGAGACCCTCGTTCGCCAAATGGCAGAAGATAAAAGCACTTTATTTTTTCTCACCTCCAACAATGGCTAAATCTACTCTTTCTTCTTCTAAACAAAATGCCAAAAAAACAACAAAATCTGAACATAAGGCCACTGTTGCTGCCGAAAAAAACCTCAAGGCCAAAATGATTACACAATGCAAAGCTTTGTGTAATCTTAGATGCATCATCAATCCTGGTCAAACCTCAGATCAGGACACTGAGTCAGCAGTTTTCAGATATCTTTACCCAGAAACTTGTGAAACACTTTATATTCTACATGTGGACGCGAATGTCTTCTTTTTTTTTTTTAAATGTATGTTATGGTTTCATTTATTCAGACAACTTCTTCATCCCATTCCCTGGTAGAACTCTCTGGACCAATGCCATCAGTAATAATTCATATATTGCAGGTTGTCATACGATGCCCCCTAGAGGCTTTTATGTTCTTCCTCACTATACTTTTCAAAAAATCCTTAGTTTATATTTAATTTTAAATTGGTTGATATTTGCACATTGCTTCAGCTCCATATCCAGGCTGTTCCACACCCTGACACCACTAACTGTGATACTGAAGCTTTTCATGGTTGTTCTGTGTTGGAATTCTGAAATTTAATTCATCCCGTAAATTGTATCCACCAATTTGTTCGTGAAATGTATTTTGTAGATGGTATGGTGATAATTGGTTTTCCTGGTTTGTATGGAAGTTGTACAGTTTGAAATTCAACAATGTCGTCAAATTTCACAAGTTTTTATGTTAAAAAATAGTGAATTTGTGTGTTCCAGAAAAGTTAGCCTGCGTAATAAACGAATAGCTCTTTTCTTGCAATATCATTATTGGCTTTAAAGTAACTCTTGTGTGTGCTGCCTCATACAAACCGTACAATGATTTAAATAAGGCGAGATCAAAGAATAAAACAGTATGTGAAGGGAATTACTGTTTAAAATGTGCTTTGCTTTGACAATGACTGAGATGCTTCTAGATATCTTAGTTGAAATATATTATTATGTCCTCAATAACGCCAAGAAAGTTGATCTCTTGCACCCTCTCTATATGAACACCCTCTAACTGAATTGTTTTTGGAATGACCAAATATCATAATTTTACTTTTGTTTAGATTCAATGATAACTTATTGTGCTTAAACCATTTGTTGATCTTGGTGAATTCCAAACTAACAGTATGTAGAAATTGTTGAAGATTTTCTCCTGATGCAAATATATTTGTATCATCAGCAAACAGAATGAATTTTAGTAATTGAGATGTTTTACAGATACCATTGATATAAATATTAAACAGTTTTGGATAGGGGTGTCCCCATCCGATATTGATATTGGATCTATATCAGCCAGAAAACGAATATCGGATTTTATCGGACTGCATCTAAAATAAATCTTAGATATAAGCGCTCCGATAAGTTTTTGTTGTTTTTGTCCCCGCCCTCAGTTGTTCCCACCATATACTGAGAGTAAAAAATAACTGAAATGAACTTGAATTGTTGACTATTGTTTGAGTAACATCACTTCATCAAGCCTTTTCTAACATTCCACACTAGAAAATAAGTAATAAAAGTATGTATGATTCGTGCTGACATCGTATTGGATCGATAGCGGACAATAATCAAGGAAGCCATATCGGTATTGTATCGGAAGTGAAAAAGTTATAACGGGACATCCCTAGTGTTGGACTCAGCAGTGAACCTTGTGGGAGGCCACAAACTATATCCAGACATTCTAATTGATAGTCACATTGTTTTCTATTTTTGAAATAACTATTCAGCCATTACACCTCTAATACCATACTGTTCCAGATTATTAATTAATAGGGGTGTCCCGATCCGATATCGGTTCGATATAAGCCTGAAAACGAATATCGAATATCAGATTCAAATTTCCAAACTCTCCATTTTCTTTTTTGTTTTGTTGTTTTTTGCAATTCATTTTTTATTGATTTTATTCAATTGGACAATACTGTAGATATTAAGTTGAAGGTTAAAATGTATGTAACCAATTGGTTACAATAAATGGGTCAGTTGATCAATTGATCAAGCCTTTTCTAACATTCCACACAAAAAAATAGTGATAAAAAAAAAAAATGTATTAAAGAAAAAAAGAAAAGATTCATGCTAATATCGGAATCGGCCGATACACAAGGCTGCAATATCGGTATCATATTGGAAATGAAAAAGTTGTATTGCGACATCCCTAATAATTAATATTGTGATTAATTGTGTGAAATGTTTTACTCGGATCAATGATGAACCCTATTCCATATTTATTTTTGTCTATTCGATTAGATCCAGGAGATCATATGATGTTGAACAGTTATTTCTAAAACCATACTGATTATCCGTATGTGGATTATTCTATGAAACTGGCTAGTCTGGAGTTAAAAACGTTCTCAAGAACTTTTCATAATTGTGAGAGAAGTGAAACAGGTCTCTAACTAGTGAACTGGTGTTTGTCTCCTTACTTTTGCTACTTTCATATTATTCGGAAAATGACCAGATTGTAATGATAAGTTGCAAATATGTGTTAGGGGGTTTGGAAATTCCCTCAGTTAGACTTTTTACTGTCTTCCTGTTGATCATTTAAAGCGTGATCCAAACCCAAAGCCTGCATTATAGGCCTGAGAGCCTGTGCGGATCAGTTTATTTGACTAAGACTTGTTTACAGTGATGGACGCTGCAGAGCCAAGTGACAGCATGTGAAAATAGCTCTGATACCACACTGAACCCAGCAGGAAGCGGTGGTCCCCTGCTCGGCTCTCTGGACCTAACAGGAGTACGATCCAAATAATAAAACACCATCATCTGCTTTCCAGTAACACCAGATCAACAGTTGGAAATGTTCAACTCCTTTTCATCATCTGAGTTAAAGTAAACATGTGGTACGCAACTGAAAGAAGGATGAAGAGTATATCAATGAAGAAAGTGTCTATTCGTACGGTTGCGGTACGGACAACACCGGTGCTATTGGTACATTTACCAAAATACACGTATATGGCGTCTTAGGGTTAGGTTGTAACCCAATATTGCAACAATTTTTATGGTTATGGTTCGGGTTTAGGGTTAGGTTATAACCTTATATCGCAACAATTTTTAGGGTTAGGGTTTAGGTTAGAACCCTATATCGCAACAATTTTTAGGGTTATGGTTAAGGGTGAGGTTATAACCTTATATCGCAACAATTTTTAGGGTTAGGGTTTAGGTTAGAACCCTATATTGCAACAATTTTTAGGGTTATGGTTAGGGTTAGGTTATAACCTTATATCGCAACAATTCCTAGGGTTATGGTTAGGGTTTAGGGCTAGGGTTTAGGTTAGAACCCTATATCGCAACAATTTTTAGGGTTAGGTTTAGGTTATAACCTTATATCGCAACAATTTTTAGGGTTAGGGTTTAGGTTAGAACCCTATATCGCAACAATTTTTAGGGTTATGGTTAAGGGTTAGGTTATAACCTTATATCGGAACAATTTTTAGGGTTATGGTTAGGGTTTAGGGTAGAACCCTATATCGCAACAATTTTTAGGGTTAGGTTATAACCTTATATCGCAACAATTTATATGGTTAGGGTTTAGGTTAGAGCCCTATATCGCAACAATTTTTAGGGTTAGGGTTTAGGTTATAACCTTATATCGCAACAATTTTTAGGGTTAGGGTTTAGGTTATAACCTTATATCGCAACAATTTTTAGGGTTAGGGTTTAGGTTATAACCTTATATCGCAACAATTTTTAGGGTTATGGTTAGAACCCTATATCACAACAATTTTTAGGGTTAGGGTTTAGGTTATAACCTTATATCGCAACAATTTTTAGGGTTATGGTTAGGGTTTAGGTTAGAACCCTATATCGCAACAATTTTTAGGGTTAGGTTTACGGTTAGGTTTAGTCTTAGTCACATGACCTAAACTGGCCAATGACTGACCTATCACGTGACCTAAACTGGCCAATGAGGGGCGCTGCGTACGAATAGAATGTCGGTATATTGATACGGCAACCGTATGAATAGCAACTGCCGTCAATTAAACCATTTCTTCCAATATTCACTCTCGAAGAAAACATGTTTAAGGATTTAAAACAAGGCAAACAGATCATTTTGTTCACCATGTTTTCATCTGCTTAACCAGGTGTTGAGGAGCCTCCAGGTAAAGTACGTGTGCCCCCCCACTGATCGAACAATCGGAGCACAATTCTACTTTTACGACCTAAAAAAAAAAAGTCCTGAGGAGATGTGAAACGAGAAAATCTTCATTTATGATGTTTTCTCATTCTATTAGCATCTGTTTTTTAACAGGGTGGGATATTTCTGAAAGGAAATAAACTGACTTTTCTTTTTTTTTTTTTTTTACTTTTCACTTAAAAGACTTTGACAGATGACAGCTGTGGACAGTGAAAAAGCCCCGTGTTTTATTGTCTTCATCGATACATAAAGAAGAAGAAGAAATGAGTTGCAGTAAAAGGCTGTAATTTACTGCCACCCACAGAAAAAAGGGAGTCTGGACTATGTTTTTTTTTTTTTTTTTGAAAGCATTATGAAAAAAAACAGCAATAAAACTAAATGGAACTTGATTGTGGTCTAAAGGGGGACATGGAGAGACTCAATCACAGCAAAGTGCATTACTACATCAACACAGTTTGATGTAGTAATACACAGTGAAAGATTAGACACTAATACAGTCAAATCTTTCACCCAAAGTGCGTGGCCATTGTTTCCATCCAAGGACATCAGGTTTCTTCTTTAACTCAATCAGGAGGCCAATTTTTACTAACATTTCTTCATTTTTCAGCGTAAGTATTTATGGATCAATGAAAGCAGGTGTGAAGATTGTTCTTATATTTTAGGGATAACCTCTTACGTTCAATATTTTACCTAATTTTGTACAATTAATAAGTATTTTTCTTTAGATGTTTTTGAATCCATCATTTCATGCAAAATATTCATTTGAAATTCTCTATACATTCAGTAAATAACACATTTTCTATATTGAAAAGCGCATTTACTCCAGGTTGGCTCCAGGTTAGCTCATATACAAAAACAAATTATATGGATAATCTTTTAGTAAAGCAACGTTGCCTCCTTTATACGCTCACAACAAGCATACCTTTAACTTTTTAGTGAGGCCCAATGAGAACCAGGGCTTTACGTGCTGGCATCTTTTGGAGAAATTGGGAGAAAACCTGAATGTTAAGTGCCAGCGTGAACTTTGAGGGTTTGGAGAAGCAAAGAAGATGGAAACAGTCCAGTTTGTTGTTGTTTTTGGCTGAATGAACAATATGCTTTAGACAACCATGAGGGTTTATCATATAATGGCTCATTCTCATAAGAAAATAGACTATTGCATGCTGCATTATGACTCTTGGCAGAAGCTTTGTGTCCAATGTAGGATATCACTGTGTACCGACACGTTGGCAAAACCAGAGAAAACAACAACAAATATGGCCTTGTGTCTTTACATTGGGATTATAAAGCTAATTTCACAGTGTAATACTCAATGTAAACCAAACAAACTGGACATGGATAGAGTTTCTGCTGCAACAAATTGTCCTTAGTATGACTTCCTACTGGCAAAAGTTTTATCCCATACCTTAGTGAAAGAAAATACAGAGAATGGGATCAGTATAATAAATGACGTGTTTTATGTGGAATTCATACAATTAGTTTCAGGTATAAAACATAAGAAAAAAGTGCATACAATAATTTTAATAGTGTCGACAAATAGAATGGCTTAGGGACACAGACTCCAAAGAACCTCCGTCATTTGGAAACATCCTTCATAGCACTAGTAAGTCTTTATTTACAAGTATTTCTGCTGACTTTTGTATGATTTTGGATAGTTTTACTGCCCCCTGTCGTCTATCTAGAGGTACTGACGCCCAGAAACCACATTTTAACCCTATCCCTAAAACTGAGGATTTTTCAGATTTCAAAGATATTAGCCTAGTATGAACACAATAAAGATTATATCTTTACTGTGAAGGAATTAGGTGATTTTTTAAATTAATTTATTAATGTACGTACAGGGATTTCTGATTAAAAATAAATAAATTGAATAATTACGTTCTAATATACCTTCAAGTGAGAATCAAAATTAATTTTTCAACATTGAAATAGTATTTTACAGTTCCTGTCGTCATCGCCAACAAAACTCCCATATTTGTAGTTTTTCAGGCTGCAATAGGCATCAAATCCCAAAATCCTTTGCGGCTATAACCATAGCAGCGGGAAGTTGTTTTCGTACCTCCATCATGGACAGTCCGTGCAGAGTCTATGCCTCGGTGGTACCAACTTCCGGTCGGGAGCTGATGGTTCCAGAGGCAGAGCCGGTGCTTCCAGTGAAGGGGGCGCAAAGGGCGGCTTCCAACCCGCTCAGGGAGGTCCAGGTTACCGGGACAGCGGAGGTCAGCTGCCCGGCGGACCGTGTGTCGGTCCGCGTCAGTGTGTGCAGTAGTAAGGAGTCAGTGAGTGAGGTCACCGGCAGCGTATCACGTAGACTGGACTATATTCTACAAACTCTCAGGTGAGAACCGACAACATAATGAGCGGAACACGGGTTTACCAGAGCGGAGGTTGCCAGATACTGGCTTTTATTTCCCGCACAATAACTATTAATATCCACAAACTCCCCCAAAGTGCCCTTGTTTGTTGAATGTTATGAATTATTTAGTTTGTTGTTCATTGTTACGATGCTACGCAATGTGGCAATGCTGGATTTACTTTTCTACAGCTTTTGAGTTTATTAAGTTTATTAAGTTACGTGTTGGAGTTACCTGAGAATTTGAAATGGCAACAAACTCATCAAGCTTCTAACCAGTTTTCTGGCTTTTTTATTTTTTAAGCTGTTAAAAAATCAAGAGTTTGAACAATATTTGTATAAAACATCTATTACAGACCTTAATGTCATTATTTAGCTTTGCACATATTTGTTTACATTTGTAGTGTTTTATTTCATCAATGTTGTGCATTACACCACATTAACATTGATCAGTAATTATTTAGTTGTATGTCTGGTTAGAGCTGGGCAATGTATCGAGATTAAAAATAGATCAAGTTTTCTATTTTGGCGATATAGAAAATTACAATATCGCCTATATTAATATATGCTGTGTATATATATATATATATTCCAGATTATTTTGTATTTGGTCGGATGGGCCGATGGCGCACTATGGCAGCCTCGCTTTCGTCAGTCTGCTCCAGGGCAGCTGTGGCCACAATAGTAGCTTACCACCACTAAGTATGGAGTGAAAGAATAATACCTTAATTTTGTAAAGCATTTTGAGTGTCTATGATAAATCACTATATAAAATCCAATGCATTATTATTTATTATTATTCAAATACAGCATGGACAACATCAAGCACAGTTAGATGGAAAAAATATCGTGATATATCGCCGTATTGATAATGATGCGATTGTATACTAATGAATCATAATTTTGTTCAGACAGCAAAGTATCTCAGACGATGACATCACAGTGAGGAGGTTTCTGAACAAGGAAGTAGAGCTGTATCGAATGGACGCAGAGGTGAAACATTCAGACGAACATCCAACGACGCAGATGCCACGACGAATGTGTGACAATGCTGAAACTACTTCCCCAGGTCACGGTGACGTTTTCCGACTTTGAAAAGATGGAGCGAGTATGTGCGCTACTTTTGGAGAAGCTGGACAAGAGCGTGTGTTTAGGGGCGCCGCAGTTCTTCCACAGCTCGGGATGTCTGAGCCAAACGAGGTCAACGCAACAACAGCTGTGGAGAACTTTGATTCAGTGCAGCAGTTTAAACGTCTTGCGTTTGTCTTTTAGGGTACGTGCCTGTCTGTCAGCTGTGGATAACGCTCAGCAGAAGGCCAGCAAAGTGACTCAGCTCCTGGGACAGAGCCTGGGTTCACCGCTGCTGGTAAAAGAGGAGCAAACCAAGGAGTGGAGAAGTGCGGAAGAAGAAGGTGGACAAGAAGAAGGTGGTGTACGTCTTCCTCACGTGCCTGTGATCACTGCCTCCTCCCAGGTGTCAGTGTCCTTCAGCCTCCGAGACAGAAGTCGGAAAAAACTTTAAAGTCCGTGTAAAGCAGAAATACAGTTGTGTTATGAGTTTGTCACACAACAGAAACGTGTCATTGACCACTGAGCCAAATTTCAAAGATGAAAAAATTTTGCTAAGTATATAAAATTAGGTCTCAAAATCATGGAAAAACAAGCACTTCTCTCTCCTCTGGAACGCTGGGGGCGTGTCAGTTACGCCTCTGTGTCTATGGGAGAGAGCAGTGTGAAAGTGGCTCCAGCATCAATACTGCTTCTCCCATTAGTTTTACAAAAGTGCTCGGATTGGGCCAAATGAGATGTCAGTGGAAAGGTCTGCTTCGCCCGAGTCCAAATATGTGCATCTCTCTCAGGTAGAGTCATGGTAAATGTGGCACCAGCAAACAAGTTTTACTCCCAAGTCCGAATATGTGGTTTGTTATTGGCTAGGGGCCGAATCGTGCCCGCTGGAGGTCAAGGAAGTTTGGAGTGCTTCAGCAGCAGGGTCGGGTTTACGCTAATGATGGTTACGTTACCCGCCCAATAAATCCTGAACACAGAAGTTTGAAACAGTTTTTGAAGCCATATCTCCACAATTACATTATAAATGGTTGAATGGCTTTTTACATGCTTTAAGGAATACATTTACGACCTATTTAATGTGTTTAGAAGAAAATGGCTGAATTTGCTTTACATGGACTTTAAGAGCATTTTTATTATTATTCTGAAAGTGTTCAGCTAAGATTATTTTTTTAAATGAATTAAAGCATTTACAATCATAACAGCGTGCCACCCTCTCTTTGAAATAGAACATGTTGCACTATTTTTTTTTTTTAACCCTCAAATATTACGAACACATTTTAACCTTGGGGTCAATCTGACCCCCAGGCACTTTGTTATGTTTATTTGTTGAATACATAAAAGAAACCCTTGATAATGAATCCTTAACCTGTTCTCTAGCGCCACCATCAGGCCACACTTTTGAATTAGAATTTATTTATCTTGAATAATTTTCATCCAAATCTTACTGACAACAACAATGAACACGAGTATGAACCCTATTGGTTGTGGTGATGATATAACCTTTCCTGCAGCTCCACCATCAGGTCAAACTTTCAGTTTTAGAGTTAGTGTATCTTATTATTTGTTGAAGGATAAACATTAAATTGGGTCATATTGACCCAAAGGACAAAAGGACAGTTAAACTCAATGATTCTAATGTATAACCTCTGTTTTATTGACCAATACCAGTGTTTTTGACCTAGACATACAGAAAAAGACGTTCCGTAGTGTGTCCTGTGCACTTTTGAATCCACTTAGTGCTGATTACAATAAATTACTCTCCATCCAATCTTGGGTGAGTCTTAAAAACATCAGGGAAAGTGAAGGTTTTCCTCCTCATCCTCATCCTCATTTGCATCATCCGGGAAGATCGCTCGAAGCCAGGGCTGCATGATGAAGCGTCTCCCATTAAAATGTGTGAAGTACCTTTCCAGTATGGGAATATGTGGCTGGAAGTAACACAGCAGAGAGTCAGAGGTGTGTGTGTGTGTGTGTTAGGGTCAATTACAACTATGTCAATTATCCATGTTCAATTATAATTTAGTATTTCTCCAAAAAAGAGTCACTAACATGCACCGGTAACCTTCTCCTAGCCATTACAGACCAACTCAGGAACACGATTGACATTCCAAAAGTAAATAAGGGGGCGGGGCTTTTGCAAAAGATCAATTGAGTTGTAATTGAACATGGATAATTGAAAAATGTAATGTGACCCCAACCCTGGTATGTGTGTGTGTGTTTTACATTCTTACCTTGACCCCAGTGAGGCGCTTCAGTGAGGTCTGAACATAATATCCAACTTTAAAATCATGGGATGGATCGGTTCCACGGAACAGCACCTTGTAGTACGGCGTTTTCTGTGGTGTAGTTTCCTACACACATACATCAAGTGTCAGTGCACACAGCTGGATTGCAGTCAAACCTAATGACTAGGGCTGGGCAATATATCGAGATTCAAAATGTATCGAGTTTTCTCTTTTGGCGATATTGAAAATTATAATATTGCCTATATCTAGACACATGTTTTTTATAGCTCATTTTGTATCAAAATACTCGTTTTAGGAGTCATTGCTTAACTCACTCACACGTGCTGTCCCTAATGGGTGAAAAAGCCAAAAGTGGCACATATTGTGCTGCTGTTTAATACGTGTCTGTGTGGCATTTTGCATCAGCAAATTTAACCCAGAATGTTCTTTCTGGTAAGACCTAATTTTAATTAAAATAATCAAGATTTATTTTGTACTGTATACTGTATATTGAGATATGAGTTTTTGTCCATATCGCCCAGCCCTACAACCAACCAATGATCTTTAAAGTGATTGCACTGTTCAATGACCTGATCGGGCCATTCTTCTGGAGGAACCCGGCGCTCAGAGTCCCAGCTCACCACCACTCCTACATTGTGACCCTTTACCTCCATCACCACGTCACCCACACGTAGAAAGACGAAGGGGGGGCGGGGACTGCGCACTTCCTTATAGGCTGGAAGACAAATGGTACGAATGCTTCAACTCAAGTTTATACTTTGTTTAGTTTACATAGACTGAGTCATTAGCATTAAATATGTTATGGTTTCATTTATTCAGACAACTTTTTTCAGGGAATTGACTTTGATCTGACATGTGTCGACTGCCAACTGTCAGTCTTCCTCAGAGGCATCTACTGACCACTTTCCTGACATGATTCGACTGATTGCTTTGATGTATCCTTGTGAGTTATTTTCTAAGCAAAGCATCAAAGCATGAAATAGGCATCTACTGACCACTTTCAAGGATACATCAAAGCAATCAGTCGAAACATGTCAAGAGATCAAAGTAAATTTCCCAAAAAAAATTGTCTGAATA
The DNA here is from genome assembly GCF_900634775.1 of Gouania willdenowi. Lineage (NCBI taxonomy): Eukaryota > Metazoa > Chordata > Actinopteri > Blenniiformes > Gobiesocidae > Gouania > Gouania willdenowi. The sequence goes on from NC_041066.1 coordinate 13,341,238, forward strand.
AATGAAACCTTAACACAGACATAGGCAACTGGTGGCCCAGGGGCCACATGTCCGGGAGCCCTCCATCTAATTTTGTGTGGCCCCCAAAACAAATCTTCAAAAATTGTATTTGAAGAAGTTGGAAGGAATATACAGTGTAGTCCTTCATAATACACAAAATAACTCCCAAAACATACAAATCGACAGTGAAATGCAAAAAGTACACAAAAACCACAAACTACCACTAGAAAAATTACTTAAACAAACAAAATAAGTACAAAAAAAAACCAAAAGATGACAAAACCCTTTTCCCCCCACTGTATTAATGCTCAGATCGGTCAGTATTCTAATGCTGACCTGAATGTTGATAATGTGGCCCTCTGATCAGATACAATCACATTTTTGTGGCCCCTGCTGTAATAAAGTTGCCCATCCCTGCCTTAACGTATTATTATAAAAAAGAAGACAAAAACAACTTGCTGGACTCATTAGCATTTCTTTATGCGGTATTAGGAGCCCTAGCTAACAACTGAAACATTTCTATTCATGTATTGATGTTTGAAAGCACAAACCTCCAAAGAACCCTTCGTCATTGCCGAAAACCAACTTATCGTGATGGAGGTGCTGCTCTACTGGTTCATCTTCTCCCAGACCAATGAGAAACCTTCAGAGAGTAAAAGACGTTTTGGGGTTTTTAAAGGATAAAGTTTAACATCATTGGATAAACAACTTATAATTTGGAACAAAATGATTAAAAATAACAATAATGGTGTCCCTGTACTCACGTGACTTTGGACAACTGCAGGTTTGCCCACTCTACCCATGAACCACAGAGGTAGGATTTCCATTCTCTCCACCATCTGAGCAACCTTTAACAGCAAGGCATTGGTTAGTAAAGACTAACCTACGTAAGGATTAGATAATCCTGTTAACAAAGACTGTAACCAAGGATTAACTAACCTCAGTAGTCGTATATTTGTGATTTATGGTTGAACCCGTTTGTTACACAAAGCGCCGTGGTTGCCAAAAGCATTGAAGCACGTTTTATGCCGTCAAAAGTGACGACACAATAAGAAGTGCATTCTTTTTTTGCGACAACTGTGCATGTTTTGTTCTTGCAAAATACTTAGTAATTATAAGTTTTGCTCAGTTGACACACGCCAAATAGTTTAATCCAGGTTTCCAGTTTATTGGGGTAATAGAGGAACCAACCTGACATAACTGAGTCAAATTTCATAAACATTACGAACAGAGATCTACATTTTTTTTTTTTTTTTAAATTTCACCAATGATGAGAGTTAGGGATTTATGGATTTATGAAACCGATCCCAAATCAGTATATTAATCCAGATCTCCTCCAAAATGTGATGGAATCATCAATGGCAAAAAAGCCTATTCTTGATTAAAACCGTAAATACTTTTGATGTATTCCTGCTAAACAGACAAACAAACAAACAAATAAATAAACGCCAGTGAAAATATTACCTCCTTGGCAGAATTATCAAAACACTGCAGGTTTACCTAATAACCTTTTGAAATCCCTCTCTTGATCAGTTGAATATGTTGCATATTGTAAGGCCTGGATAAACTTCTGATTAGACTCCAAGGAAAATTAAAATTAAGACGTTAATGGAGTTTATTTAAAAATTACGGAAGTGGATTAAGCCCAATTTTGATGAAGAAAATAATTTTGGGCAAATCAAGAATATAAAGTGGAAATGTCCACATTAAAGTTGAAATTTTGAGAAAAAAGTTGAAATATGTTGTCATGATTAAAGTCGAAAAGACGAGATTAAAGTCAAAATTTCAAAAACGAACTCAAAATACGATATCGTGATAAAAATTGAAGAAATACAGCCAAATTTCATAGACAAAATAATTATGGGCAAGTCAAGAATAAAATAGAAATGTCGAGAATAAAGTCGAAATTTCAAGATTAAAGTAAAAAAATACTAGATTTAAGTCAAAATTTCAAAAAAAATAAACTCAAAATAAAATATCGTGGTAAAAGTCAATAATAGGGAAGCTGACGAGGACCTATTCACCATATATGACAACAAACAGCAGATTGTGGCTATTTACAAAATGCCTTGTATCGACGAATGCGTTAAACTGTTCTTCAAAGTGGGGTTTAACAACAAAGGCATTATTTCTCTTTTAGCTTGTAAACACTGCGTCTCTTTCAGGACTTTGACGAGATATTGCGAATTGGCCCTCGTCCGCTTCCGTAGATTTGACTTTCTTCGCGATATTTTATTTTGAGTTAATTTTCAAAATTTCGACTTTGATTTATTCTTTTCGACTTTAATCTAGACCTTTCAACTTTATTCTCGACATTTCGACTTATTATTGAGTTGCCCAAAATTATTTTTCCATCAAGATTGACCCTAATCCGTTTACGTAAAAAAATAAAGAGTCTGTTGTCTGTTGTGATGGGCTCCTACCGTGTGGTGGCGTGGTAGCGCTGTGCAGCTGTTGATCCGATCCACCTGGAGATGAAGTACTGCGCAGGCACAGCGGAGATCAACAACGCCACCTGTAATAGCGCAGCGGCGCGTGGCGCAGGCATGACGGGGCAGGTGTCACCTGTGGGTGGAGGAGGAAGGGACACCTGGAATAAGTCAGTACAATAAAGCAAAGTAAGTGTGTTAAATAAATACATTTAAAAAAATAAAAAACGTGAAAATAACAGTCAAATACATATTACTGGTAGTAGTAGTTGTTCATACCTGTTGGTAGAATCCAGTCTTTGCTTTTACTTTCCGTTCATTGCGTCAGAACTAACACCAGACGTGAGTGACAGGTTTCACTTCTGACTTATTTACATTGGTCTCAGGCCCACCCCCTCATTTGCATATTTTTGTTGGCGAAAACTGCCCAACAAACAAACCGTCCAATCCCAGCAGCCCACGAACAACTGGCGGACACCCTGGAGTTCGCCACGTCAGGAAGAGCCGGCTCTCCGGCAGGAAGTGAACTCACACGCAGTTACATTTCACCAACGCCAGAGGGCGTAATGATTTTTTTTTTTTTTTTTTAAAGGTATACGCAGGGAAGCACATTTCCGCCAGTATAAATAAAAAAAAATTTAAAAAGAAGGAAAGAAACTAGGTAAAGTAAAATAAAAAATAAAAATATATCTAATATAATTATGAGATAGTTTCTCAAAATTATGACTTAGATTTAAAATTTAATTTGTTGTTTTTTTTACTGGCAGGAATGGGCTTCCATATCATACACAAGGGACACAAAACAAATCAACTGCTGATAATGCGTTAATCATAACACTAAACATCACTTTTAAAACCTTATGAAGATTTGAACAGATTTTGAAAATGTAATAAATGTATATATGCTACTACATTTTAAATATTGTGACTAATTCTTTTTAGTATGCAATGATCCCCAATCAAGGATACATACGTGTGGCCATTATAGGGAACATGAAAACATTCATTAATTTATTTCTGTAAGGCTTTAAAATGTACTTTCCACGTCTTTGTCTGACTTTATTTTTTTAAACATAGTTATCTCCTACAGCTAAATCCTGTCAAAGTGTGATTTCAAATGATTATTTGACATGAAATAAAACTATTTTGAAAAAGAGAGAGATCACAATTATGGTCATATATCTTGAAATATCAATGTTTTTCAATGCATTCGGATTTTTTTTTGAATTTCTAAAATCAGACGCGATACACTCAGAATTACAGTTTATATTCTAGTAGCTAGAAAGGAAATTATTACACAGCGCTACAACCATATTGGCCAAAAATCTCAGCTTTTGATGATTTTTCAGAAAAGAATGTCTCCGAATGTACCTTAACAGGAAACACCAAAGAGAGGCGAGTCCTGTAAAATAGACAAGCAGCAGCAGCAGAGTGCAGTGTTTTAGGCTGTTTTAATTTCTAGTACAGTTCTTCATCAACACAATATAAACAAAGCGTCCGTGGAAACATAAGGTGATAAATATGTCCATAAATGTGTGTAACACAGCATAAAGTGGCTGCTTCTTTCCCCCCAGATGTCATCAGTGATCTATCGTTCTGTAAACAATTAACACGTATTAAGTAAAAGAGCCCAAAAAAGTCAGTGTGGAGATTTAAAAAACAAACAAAAAACTCTTTAAAAACAGAAACATTCATAAGCCACGTCTTAAAACTTCTGTGCCCAAAAAACAGAATTTGGCATTGACAAAAATAAACAATTGAGACATACATCAATCAGCCATAAATATATGACAAACTGCTTACTTAGTATTCCGTAATTCACCATTTCATAGCATAATAAACAGGGATGCACTTTTTTATCTCAATTGGATTGATATCGGATATCAATCCCACATTGGCAAAAAAAAAAAAAAAAAAAGAAAAATCGTAACATGTCGACCGGCAGCTAATATCTCTGATATATATACATATATATATATATTGTTTTATTTGGACTTATTGAGGTTAATTTTCCAGGGTCTTCTAATTTATTTATCTATTTTTCAATTATAGAATATTCTCATGTTTAAGGTTAGAATGTATGTATTAACCCATTGGTTAATAATAAAGGGGTCAGTTTTTCTAATGCTTACTTTGTTTGAGTAATTATAACTTGATCAACTCTTTTCAAAGGAAAAGATCAAAGAGCAGACACTTCCTAGGGAGTGAAAGATTAAATCTGCACATAGGAGAGAATAGGAAACAGGTATGGGACGCAAGCTCAGGCTTGATCACCCTGTAGCTGGCCACCTTTGATGAGGGTGTCAAATGTCAAAAAGGCCGAAACACCCCCTGATTCAAAGGAACACGACTGATGATGCGCCCCATGTTTACATCCTTCACTCTAAAATGGTAAACCTCATGTGACTACCATCTTTTGGCATGAAAGATGGTTTAACATTATGTCCCGTGTTGAATGATTCAAACATTTCACACTACAAAATAAGTAATAAAAGTAAGTATGATTCATGCTGATATCAAATTGGATGGGTATCGGCCAACAACCGAGGCTACAGAATAGGTATCATATCGAAACTGAAGAACTGCAGTTATCTAACAATTTATTGGCACTTTTAAACTCTACTCCGAAATGTTCCCTGCTTTCCTTTACGTCTAAATCAGGAGTCAAACTCAAGGCCCAGGGGGCCAAATCTGGCTCTTTAGTTTAGAGCATGAAATTCAAGAAAGTAAAAATGATAGAAAAAACATGAAACATTTTGTAAATGAGCAACTAATGCAGATGTAGAGATCTGAGTCCCTTCAAATAGAAAAATTCAATTAAAATCCACAATATTTGAGTTCAGTTTTCCACTTCTTATATCACGACGGCAGTCATTTTAAATCTCAAATCATCGAAAGAACTCAAATTATTCCGCAAAATTTCCCCTAATTCACAAAATCATAGAAATTGATACTGTATACTCACATACTATCATTTATCCGTGGAAAGTGCAAACCAGGGCACATTAATATTGAATTAGCTATTTTTCTCAACCTAAAACTTGTGGCCCACATAAGGTCAAACTGGTCTGTATTTGGCCCCTGAATTAAAATAAGGTTGACAGCTGTCACTGGTCATAATTTTATGGCTGATGGCTGTATGTCCAATATATGTGACAGATATTGATATTGATCCAATAAAGCAGGTGTGTATAAAGATGCTATAGCTCAGTTTTCCATGATGAGACCTTGAGGGTAATAACGGCGTTTGATTTGTGATGCAACTCACAAGATTTGGATGGAAAGACTTCACTTAATCAACCTAATAATAATAATAATTAACGATGCTGCATGAACAAAGAGCCTCCTCATCATATCTCCAGTCTGTCAGCTCCAGTCCAGGCTGTGAAAACCAGAACCCAAACACCAGCAGAACTAGAAAGAAGCCCCACAACCAGAGATTGGATATGCCGAGAGGAGCGAAGGCACACAATGCCCCTCCCTCCCTCCAGCTGCATGGTTTGCTTTCTGTTGAGATTCAGTCTGATCCGGCTTCATCCTGTTAGCGTCAGGATGTGAGGCAGAAATGTGAGTGCGTATGTGTGTGTGGTCACCAGAGAAACACGTCAACAATTCAAACATCTATTTTCATATATCAATGACTTAAAGTACACATGGTAACCGTACTCTCCAAGACTGCCAGGGTTCTCACCTGTTGAGCGTAGGACCCCCTACGGTGTGATTTTGACTCATTTCAGTTCGGGGGCCAAATACGGAGCAGTTTATATTCAGTGGGTCACAGATTTCAGACAGGAAAGTATGTAATTCAAACATTATTGTGCACTAGTTTGCACTTCCACGTATAAATAAATAATAAAATACTGTATGTACGGCACTGATAATATCAAAGCAATAACTGACAGATATCAGTCCCTGCAAGATCTTCAATTGAAATAATTTTTTGTGACCCACGTTTATGTAATTTGGGGTAATTTTGGGGAATAATTTGAAGAAAATTCCAAGATTTGGGAAAAATTGAGTTATTTAAAAAAATTGAGATTAAAAATCAGATGAAATGAAAATGTCAGTTTCATTGTATTTGTTTATACATTTGAAGATGTCAAGCTGAGATATCCACATTTAAATTGGCATTTTACACAATGATTCATGGTTTCTCTGACTTTTTTGCTTTCTGCTGTGGGCCGAATAGGATGCTCTAATGGGCAGGATTTGGCCCCCGGGCCTTGAGTTTGACACGTGTGCCCTATGGTGTAATTTTAATCCTCTACGGTGTGATTTTGATCCCTTATGGTGTGATGTCAGGCTTTTTTGTCGTTTAAATTTGAAAAACATCTTCAAATCAATCTACTGAATAAAATGTTATTTCTTGTCTACGTCGTGTCTCTGAGTATTTATTTGTCGAGGAACTACTGTATATCAAGCATGAGTAACTCTAACTCCATTCATCATGACCCTTCACCAATTCAACAAATAACTTTTGGCTTCAAAGTAAGGCAGTAACCAAAATATATATATATATATAAACTTTAGCTTTACTTCACAAAATTTGGCCCTCGGAAAATTCTAAACTTGCGTGCCACGTGATCCCTCTACGCTGTGAAATATTCCTGGTGAGAACCCTGACTGCATTGACAGCCAGTCTTTGATAAGTGCATCTCGAAGCTAATCCCTCAGGCTTTAAAATAAACTGACTTTAGGGTTGGTCACATGATTATAATAACATATCAACATGGATAATAATGACATCTTTTACACGATAGTGAATTATTCTCGGCTGCTATAAATACATTTCTTTGAGAGTCGTTCGAACGCTTTGCCACTGTTTGCACGCTGTAGTCGTGATAGAAAACACACACACACACACACTCATACACACTCACATACAAACAGGCACATGTATTTTTTTTCCATTACAGGCCCAGCACACCAACACATACACACACATGCACTCACACACTGAAGACAAAAAGGCACAAGGTATTGCTAATGTTGAGGATACACGGACACATGAATGACCTTTCACCCTACCAGTCCTTCTTATCCTCACCTTTAATCAGCTGCAGTGGAAGAAAGCTGCTGCTTCCTCTTTGTTTGACATGCAAATAACAAAAAAAAACCCTCACCTGTCCATAGTTAAACACACAGTAGCAGTCAGGGTAGACCATTTGGTATTTTAGCACACACACACGCAGAGACGATGTGTAAGACTTCCAAACTGAGCCGATCATCACGTAAAAATCTTAAGAAAAGCAGACAATGGGTTCTATAAAAAAAGACGTAGAGCGGGCTGGGGGTCTGTGGTACATCACAGACCTCATTAGTGGACTCCATGGGCACTTTTAGGAAGAAATGCCACAAGGGTCTTCAACATAGTAAGATAAGATACTCCTCCCGTCCTTAAATCCCCATGAGAAGAGAGAGCGAGAGGCGGATCGGCACACTGGACCGGAGTCCTGGTCCTGGTGCTCCTCTGGGATCCAATATGGATCAATAATAAAGGAGCAGAACCAGGGACCAGTGAGCAGGACGCCTGTACTCCAAATTACACACACAGTAAATCCTAGCTGTGAGGAACACGCCCCCTCTCACCAGCCTATCAGGTTGGCTTTAGCTTTCTCTGTCAGTTTGCGGACTCGGCCTTTGGAGGAGGTGCCGAATGTTATGGAGGAGTCCTCAAACAGCAGCTGCCTCTGCTCCTCCTCAGAGTCCTCCTCCATGTACCAGGCCGAGCGCCGCCCCTGGTTTCTGGTCTGCATGGACGCACCGTCGTCTGTGCCCTCGTCCTCCTTCGGGGACTCCCTCCGACCGTCCTCCTTCGATGACTCTCTCCGGCTGAGTCGCTGCTGAGGGACAGTTTGTGGAGGGGGCGTAGCCTCACCTGTTCTCCTGCTGCTTCTCCTTAGTGACGAGGGTTCGGGCGACTCAGTGAGTGGAGCGGACTCCTCGGCCCTTGCACCTCGAGGCCGGCCACGTTTTTTGGGCGACGATGGGGTGTCGGATGTCAGCGATGTTTCGCCTTCATCTGCTATGGATTGGTTGAGTTCGTCGTCGGGGGAGGGGCTCCTGTGGTCGCTGCGTCCACTCGGATCCTCCTTGCTCCTTTTTCCTTTCTTTTTTCCAGGTGGTCGACCTCGGGGTCGGGAGGGGCTGGGTGGGGCTAAGTCTTCCGGAGGACTTTGTGGCGGGTCGACTTTGGTCTTCTGACTCCTTCTACTTACCCCGAGGGTCACATGACTGCTGTGGCCATTCAGGTGGGCTGTTCTCTCAGATGGAGGTCTAACAGGAGAGCCTGGAGTGGACATTTAGAGAAATATATTCAGAGAGATTTAAGCATGAGAATTTTCTAAATCTGAAGAGATTTTTATCTGAACTGACCCCAGACATAAAGATTAAAAAACAGGCATAGAACAGTTTTGATTGGACTTTGTGTGTTTGTGTGCTCTCCGATGATCTCAGCACAGCACACTGAAGGGCTGCCAACTTTGGTCGTTTAGTCGACTAATTGGTCGATGCCAGTGTGATCGACCAAGATTTTCATTGGGCGACCAGCAATGACATCAGTTTCAATACCGTAAAAAAAAAAAAATGCAATGCACTTACTGTATATAGGTTATCAGGATTAAATATCAAATACAATTTATTTAACGCCTAAACATGATTCTATGTCCAGTAACAGCTGTGTGTGAGTGTGTGCTGCGCTGCAAAAAAAAAAAGAAAAAGTGTTGCGCTTCAGCTGTTACTGCGCAGTGCACTGTCCTCAGAGCAGAGCAGATCAGATCAGAGCAGAGAGGGAACGAATTAAGACAGGCTTGAAACAAGCATCCACTGTTGAACCTATCCTTTTTCTGCACAAGAACATGGAGTATCCTCATATTTGATACATGGATTATGTAAATAGATCGACTGCTGTCTCTAGCGCCGTGGGCACACTGCGCACCTGTGTTTGACGTGGGTTTGTTTCCCCGTGCGCTGATGTGATGTTGACATTACCAGTTTATTAACAAAAGCAGGCTTACCACTAAAACAAACGTAAATATGTCATTTGTATGAGGAAAAAAATAGGTTTTAATTGTCGATTTCAGGTCGGGCACGGATATAAATACCTAATGTTTGTCAAACCTGTAGGTTTCACTTTTGCTTTGTCGGGTTCTGGTCAAAGCTTGAATAAGGTTCATATCATAAATGGTCTATGTTTAAAAGCAAATCGGCACCACAAAACGCCAAAACTAAATATATGTCTCTTTTTTTTCATTCTCCGTTTTTTTTTTTTTTTGGCCGACTAATCGCTTCGTATGCCATAGTCTTGGTCGACCAACCATTTCCTTGGTTGACTACAGCCCTACACTGAAGCCAAATTCTTGCGTGATCAAACAAGATCTAACAGCATGACCTAATGCCACATTCCAAGCAACTCGGAACTCCAAATTTTCTGACCGACAAAAAACGCCACTTGGAATGCCACCTGAAATTGGAGCTCCTACTCTGTAAAGTTGTGAAAATAATCTAAAATTATAGCAGTCGGCCATACTTGAGATATTTCAATGTGCTGCCGCTGAACTCGGAGATCGAAATTGTTAACTCTAAAACGCAGAGTTTCGAGTTGCCTTAAATGCACATACCGGTTCACTCCTGAGTTAATGCTCATTAACCTAAATTCTGACCAGCTGTGAAGTTGCCCATCTCTGTTATAGGGTACCCTTATAAAATATACGATAATCTGGTGTTTACCATCGTTGGTCGGGAAGTAGGAAAATCAGGACAAAAACAGCCCGGTTATCTTTATGTGTGTACCGTGCTTTTTGCAGCACAATAAAAACTGCTCTTACCAGGCGTGAGCCGTACAGGCGTCCTGAGTTTGCGACGAGTGCTGCCGCCGCTATTTTCTGTGGGTTGGGGAGTTGCTACTTTTTCAGAAACTGTGGGAGTTGAAAGTGACGTAGAGTTGTGTGCCCGCAGTGAGCGAGCAGAGTCTGTAGAGAGTAAAGGAAAAACGTGCGAGATGTCATCAGTGACTTCTTTGCCATATTGTTGAATGCATTAAATGGACTGTGAGCGTACCTGCTGGGCTCACTGTGCTGTTGCTGATGGTATTTGAAGCAGATGAAGATGGTGGTGAGTTTATGGAGGAGTGGCGTGCGCTGCTGCGTGTGCGTCCAGGAGCTGGAGTGTCTGTCCTGCCGTTGAGCAGCTGAGGCGTTTGTTTGTGGGGAACGTTCTGTCTCAGAGACGAAGGCCGTGAAGGCGTCGGTGAGGGTTCGCGCTTTCCTGTCACACGAGATGACACACGTCTCTTTCTCTCCGGGCTAAAGGAGTAACAACAAGAATAATCAGATCTCATACAAACAGAATTTAAAAAGTTCAAAGAAACAGTTTTGTTAAAAGCACTTTTTTTGAGTGGAATATCAAGCATCGTCAGGTCTCCTATCAGACACAGATTTGGAGATAGAGGAATCCTGCACTCCAAAATGGAGAAGAGCTTCTCAGTAATTAGAAACCAAAATCGCTGTACTGGGGAGCACAACCATAAGGCATGTAAATAAGAATCAGAAATCTGTTGGGGAGAAGCCCATTTTCTGCAACTTCTGTTGGGAAATGCAAGTTCTGTGTAAAACTTTGTATTGAATTAGCGTAAGGTTTGTGTTTTTTGTCATCTTAAAAGTATTATATACATATTCTGTCCAGGAATGGTTGACTTTAAAACATGACCGTGTACCTGGATGCAGTGCTGCTTGGTGGAGACTCACTACTCCTCCTCCTCCTCCTCTTCATCGCGTGCCGCGTCTGTTTGTCTGACGTGTGCCGCGTCTGTCTGTCTGTGCCGTGTTTGGTCCGTTTATCAGTCAGGCCGTGGATAGCTTTGTAGTCGGCCAGGATGGAGCTGACGTGCTCCTCAAACAGTGCGGAAAGCCTCAGACTCATGCTGTAGATCTGCGGGAACACAAAGCAAAAAAGCCTTTTAAATGAAGCACAGGCGAAGAATTTAACAAAACGCTATGCTTTGCTTTGCATGTTTGTGAGAGGCTCTCACCCGTGACTTCTTACTGGGAGTGTAAGCTTTAGAATTACTAAAAATGAGGCGGATGTCTTTGCAGAGGTCGATGGGAGACTGGTATTTTCCTTCCGTCAGCGTGTTTAGAACGGTGCTGAAGTCCATTGGGGAATCAACTATTTGCAGATAGTCCTTTAAAAAGAAGCATAGGGGGATTTCAGATTTATTTTTTTTGTTAAGCTTTCAGGCAGAATAAAGACTCAAGATAATGTGGCCGACATTAGAAGTGGTTTGACTATTAAAGGTTGACAAAACCAATACAAGGTTAATGAAATTCAACTCATGCCATTGTGATGTGGTCTGTTTATGGTGCTGCTTACTAAAGATTACAGAGAACATCTTTAACTATCTCTTAGAATAGACACGGAACTCCTAAAAAAAAAAAAAAATAATAATAATAATAATAATAATAATAATAATAATAATAATACAAATTCAAGAACTAAAAATAGTGTCAACTTTGAGCATTGGATGGGAAAAAAAACTATTTTTTTCTTCAGAGGCTAGCTTTACAGGAACATTATCCAGTCAATTTATTCTAAAAAAAGTTACCGGATACTCTTGCAGGTCCACAGGTTCTCTGAAGGGCTCAGAGTCTTCACACTGAAAGATGAGATCCAGTAACTCCCTGCAGCGACCCCTCCAAGCATGAGGGTCATATGAGTGCGCTCGGTTTCTCAGTTGGCGCTGAACAGGTGGGCGACGCTGCACAAAATAAACATTGGTACGGACGACTTACAAGATTTGGAAAAGTAAAACTCTTTATAGGCCGAGGCTACTCGTGATAACCTCGGTGTGTTTAGCTGCCGGTAACAAACACAAAGCCTTAACACTTAGTGTTAACGATTTCAGATCAGATGAGAGTCAAAAAATGTAATTACAGACACAGATAGATGGGTTACCTTATGATTACGGGTGGATGTTCCAGGGGTATTTGTATCTTCATCCTCTTCTTCATCATCCTAAATAAAAAATAAAAAAGTGATACATTTTTGTATGAGTATATGAAATATTCCCAACAGATTTTCCATGTATCTCCAAATTCTGTGTTACATATTATTTGTATGCACCTCATCTGAAGAATCAGAGAAAGTTGCCTTCTTCATGGTTTTGTGGAGTGGCATTAGGTCTGTGAGGCTTTGGTCCCTGTGGAAGAACAATTGGAAAAAGAAATAGAAATAGTACAAAGCATTCAGTATGAGAAAAATAAACATGCATCATTTAAAAAAAGTACTTGAGTGCAGTTGTTATTTTCACTTGTGTCAGATGTAAGTGAATTTGATCTGAAGCAGTATCACTGGAGCATGTGGGATGTAGCTCAAAACAGTGGATTAATTTCCTCTAAAAGCTAATGAAAATGTTTTTTTCAGATTTTGATGGAAAAACACAAAGAATAAAGTCAAGGAATTTGTATCCTTCTATTAAAAAAATTAAAAACATTAAAAAAAAAAAAATTATTTTAAGAGGAAAATGCTGTATATTTACACCTGTTCCTACCAATTGGTCTTTAAAGCCCCATAATGCTTGGAACTATATTGACAATACAATGAACACTCACTTGATGAACTGCAGCATGAGGTCAGAGACAAACTTGGCGGTAGTGACGATGAACGATCCAGGCTCATTAAAGGTTTGTGCGTTATGTTCGATGTAGCGAACCTCCCACATCAGAGAGGAAAGACGTCTGAAAGGAAAAAGAGTCGGTTTAAAGTTTTAGCTGTGAAGAATCGGCCTTGATGACCCGCACAGACATACCTGTAGAAGCGGTTCACCAGCCTTTGGCGTATGGTGCTGAGGTCAGTTACATAGGCCACCACTGTACAGTATGTGGGGTACGCTTGGAGATCAACTGGGAAAGCGAATGGTGCTGCAACATCTGAGGAAACCAAGAAAAGACCATTAGCATCAGGAGTTCATCTTAACGCCTCCTTTTTCCTTTCCAGTCATTCTGCGGATCCTCACAATAATTAAGAGGCACCAAGAAAAGTAAACATCAATGCAATTTGTTCTTTTTGTGAAAAACAGTGTAGGAGACAGGGCTGGGGTCAATTAAATTTTTTCAATTACAATTATGTCTTCAATTATCCATGTTCAATTACAACTCAATTATGATTACATTGACCGGCATTTTTTCCACTTACAATTATTATTTTCCCCTGAACATCAATTACAATTACATTTTCAATTACTAAAGTTCACTTACAATTACTGAGCCTTTAATAAATAACACTTAATAAATGTGACATTCCTCTTGTGTTAGCTTTCTGTTAGCATCTCTTATGATAGCGGGTCAGTTTGACCTATGTCTTAAATCAGCTGTAAAATACACTAAAAAATATGTACTATCATCTAATTTGTTTTTCATCTCTTGGTTACCTTGTTAAGCTTCCTAATGAATGAATATATTGATATTAATATTTTTGGTGTGGGTGTCTGGGCTTTTTTTCTGTCAGTATAACCCAAGATTTAGATGGTGAAATTAACCTCAATAGTGGGAAATAGTGGGATATGAAACATATTTTAATCATTGTCCACTACGTATGTGTAACATTGTTCCCCAGGTTTGTGCTTAATTAATAATTGTAATTGACAATGTTTATATAATTTCCATGAGATACAATTACATAGTTAATTATCTGAACACAATTACAATTAAATTAAGATTACAACAGCAATATATTTTTTAATTAGTAATTAATGATCAATTATGTCATGATTTTAATTAATGATCAATTACACGTCTACAATTATAATTGACCCGAACCCTGGCAGGGGATTTAAAGAGAGATGGAGAAGAAATTTCTTTCCTAACCAGTCACTAGAGGGAGCTGTTGGATAGCCATCACAGCCAAAGGCTCATTATACCATTACATCACTAAGGAGGTATTCAAGTGAGCGTCAACATTTGCCCAAATTTGTTTGGATGTTTTTTTCCTTTCAGCAGCACAGCACCCATTGACGACAACATGAAAAGCCGAGTCATGTTAGGAATGAATCATTCTGCGACTTCATCTTTTCCTGGAAATGTTTCCAATGTGGTTCAACTTTAAATCTTTTTACGGGATCTCAGTGACATCATACCAAGGGTGCAGAGCTGGTCGATGGCTTTGATGATGCGATCGCACTCCTCTGCTCGTGTTTGGCAGCCCCATTCTCCATCAATGGGGACATACAGCAGGTCTTTCTGCTCGTCCCGTGTCAGCGGGACGCTGGTGCCCAGCTCGTCTGGGAAGGTGGCTGCGGCGGAGTCAGGAGCAGCGATAGTAGAAAACAACAGCATTAAATACTGAACATTAATTGGAGTTACCACAAGTGTATAATTGTGTGAACTTATTGTGGACACCTACCATCATCTGGGATGGGTTCCATATCCCAAGGACTCATCTTCTCTGTGTCTCCATTATCCCAGCTGAACAATAAAAACAGGAGATAACAATCGCCTGCATTGTCAACCATGTTGGAATTATGTTGCATTCAGAAAAATAAAGTAATTCAAATGTTTGTGACAAACTGTAATATTTAAGGCACATATTTTAACTATATTATCATTATTTAAATGACCAATAAGAGATTCACAATTTTGTGGGATTTTGGCAACAACAACACCACCAAAATAATGACTTAATGCAAACAGAGACATGACGACTAAAACTATGAGGAAACTGAACAAATATAATTTGGTGAAAATGCACCTTTTGACCTAAATTCATTACAACTAATTTAGTTCAATCAGTTGCTAATTTTGAGGTAGGTTCAAGTATTTTGGTAACACTTTACTTAAAGTTTTATACATAAAGGCTGGCATTACACTGTCATTATTAGTACATGACACCTGTCATTGGCATTTATAAAGTGTCATGAAGGCTGTCATTAAGCGTCATTCCTTACCCTAACCCCACTAGATTCCTTCACCTAACCCAAAAATGCCAACATAGCTCCAAAGGTGTCATAATTTAGCACTGAATGACAGCCTTCATGACACCTTATTCATGCTAATGACAGATAATGACAGTGTAATGTCAGCCTTATGTATAAAACTTCAAGTGTTACTGGTATTTCTGACTGAAAGCAGATGAATGATGAAAACTGATACACGCAATCCTGTGCTCTCACCAGACATTAAAGCACTGGAACAAGCTGTCAGGGTACTGAAGCTGATACGGCTCCTGGCTCTCGATGGTCCCGAACCACCAGGCGTCATCGATCACTGATCGAAACCTGTCGCCTACAAGAAAAAGCCCATAAAATTTGTGAGAGATGAAATAAACACCAAACCTGGAGCTGGACATAGTAAATGCTTTATGTCTCACCTATGCCCCACTGCCTCCTTCTGGCATTGTCAAACTGTTGCCTCAACACCAGGAAATCAATGACGTCAGGCATGTCATGGTACCTGTAAGAGTGGAGGATGTAGAACGTCAGTATTTAAACAGTGGCCATTTGGCCATTGCTATAATTTAGGACAAAGGTGGAACTTGTTACTTCCGACGGCACCTACAGTACGGCTATATATATATATATATATATATATAAATAAATAATTTGACATGTTTCATTTGCTAAATAAAACAAATTTTCACAATTTAAGATATCTACAAAGAATAAAGCTTGGGACACACGAGAAAAAATGATTATTAATACTAACTTTGAGTTGTTTAATGCACGCGCATGCAAGCTCCTCCACCCCGCCCCTCTCAAAGCTAAAGCTAGCCTGTTATTGCTAAGGCATCAAAAACGCTTTGCAAACAAGCAAGGAAAGTCAAATTCTAACAAAAACACTTCTAATGCAGTATTGCATTTGTTTACAAAAGTGGACATACAGTATGTTTCTACAGTGAACACACTTGAATTCATAACCTCGAAATTATTTTTTGTCATTTAAATGCTTCAGTTCTATGGCAATTTATAAGTGCACTGCATTTGTTTACAAAAGGGAACATATTTGAATAATATTCAAACAAATACTTTGCATCTTTTTATTCATTTGCATTCAAATAATATTTTTTCATATATATTTTTGTTTTGTGCAAAAGTGAACATACTTGATTTTAGTGTTTGAAGGATTGTATTCATGTTTGAAGAATATATTTGACATTGTTTTGAACAAAAAATAAATACATTTTTGGTTGACAAATAATCGTTTGAATAATCGCAATTTCCAATTATGACTGAGATAATTGTAATTATTATTTTTTCTATAATTGAGCAGCCCTAACCTACAGCTAAATAAATCTCAGGCAAGCTAGCAAAAATGGACACATTTTCTTTAATGATTGCATGCCTTTCTTAGGGCATTTACTTAATATACATTCTTGAAATGTAATATTAATCTGTGCAAACAATAAATTGTGATTGGACTCAGGTACATGACTTCCTTCTGTAGATGTTCACATTAGCACGAATGATAAAAATCCTTGAATGTAAAGGAAGTGCAAAAAGTACTTAGTGCAATGGTTCCCAATATTTTTGTTGTTGTGACCACATTTTTATTGATTTTTTTTCTTTTAACTGTACAATTAAAAAATCTAATTTTAATCATTTAATTTTTTGTATACTATTATTATTACTAGACATTCCAGGTGACCCCATTTTATTTCAAGGCAACCCCACGGTTAAAAAACCCTGACTTAGTCGGTCATTCTACAGCGAGGAAGTCATGGTTTAAATCAGAACCTGAAGTTTTTTCCTGGTTAAATGTTAAAATTGTAACCAGTCCTTAAAGTTCTCTGCAACTCATGATTGTTTAAAGCAAGTCAAGATTAATGAAAGACACATGCTCATGTGGTTGGTGTGAAATATTCAACATGTCACTACTCCAGGATTCCAGTTGGGGGCAAAATGTGTTCAAATCATCATAGACCTACTCTATGTTATATTTTGGCCATAAGTCGTTATTACTCGATGTTGTGGTTTCATTAATGGGTGATCTGCTTACTTCATGGAGAAGGATCCTCCGGTCAGTTTGCCAGAGTCGGGGTCCAGAAAAGAAAGCTTCAGACAGCACAACGTAGGTAAACCCACTTCATATTTGATGCCAACTATCTTCATCAATTCCTGCTCCTAAACATCTCAAAAAGGAAAAAAAAACACATCAAATTAATAGAAAATTAACTAATGTACAAAATGAAATCTTTCTACCGTTTAGGTTCCATTGTTTTATGATGTGAATGTGGATTAAATAAAGCAGGATTTTCCGAATATTGTCTGTGGAGAGGAGATTACTTTAGATTAGTTATTAGTTAAAATGAGGTCACTTTTGCCTTGAAATGCACCTGCTACATGAACAGGGTGTACTATGCGTGCACACTGCACAGTGCAGGGCAACCCTGATGAAGGCAGCAGAGAAAAGAACCAAAATGAATGAAAGCTGTGAATTCCATCCAAGTAATTACTCTGCATTTCTTCAAAGGATTGTGTGTGTGTGGGGGGGGGGTTTCTCTAATTTCCAATGTTGAGCAAGTCCTTTCAGCCACTGCTTTGAAATAAGACATTCTTACATGCAGCTATAAATATTGTAACCTAGAAATATCATTCAGTTTAAGCTGAATGGACAGTGGCAGCAGCTGCTCAATATACTGTCTGTACAATAGTTTCTGACTCATATTAGTCTGGATTGGAAATTCTTAATCAGATTAATCAGAGTAATCAGATTACTGAAATTCGTAGAGGAAAATCTTTCTGTCCATATAATAGAGTTTCTCTGTAAATACTGTGTTGAATGTAGGGTTCATACCAAATACCGCTATATATTTTCGTTATTATGTGAATTTTTAATATACCGCAGTACCGGTGTATTTGATTACACAACAGTCGGAACGCTACACTGCGCCACGTTTCAGTCAGGACCCTTTCGATAGGTTGCACTTCTAAATAGGAAGGTAAACAGTGTGAGTTACGGTGTGAGTTACAGTGTAAATGGATAAGAAATACATTTTAAGCTCTGAAGCTGCATGTGTGCATATGCCTCTGCAACAGGATGACAACGCTCACGGACATAGACATTATATACATACGGCATATAATGTCTATGCTCATGGAGGCACGGTTAGCTTAGCAGGTTAGCAGTAATACATAAAAAAATAGAGCAAGGCATCACAATTTGTAATTCCTGTAACGCGGAAAAAAGTCCTGGTGGAGCTGCAAAGAAAACGCTACCTTATTCACCATAAGAAAACACTACACCACTGAGTATGCAGTATTTAAAGCTAGAAATCAAGCTAATGCTAAAGCTAAGCTGGTGGGACAAAGAGCCAGTGGGTGTTACGTGTGTGGATGCCTTAATAACAGACGGCGTCACTCATCATGACAGTAAAATAGACCATCCTAAGTCAATCTACAGCAGTAACTCCTCTATCATCCAGTAGAAAATGCTGTGAACACCTGATTATGCATTAAAAAAAATACCGTCATATACCGTGAAACCGTAAGAATTTTGAAAAATACTGTGATGTACATTTTTGCTCATACCGCCCAGCCCTTGTTTAATGTTAGCGATTGTTGTTCAAAATGTGGAACTTAGTGGACAGAAATCTGCAGACACACTAAATCTCATGAGAGGGGGTGCGGGGGTGATGTCTTTTGTAAAAGAACATGAAATCCATCTTTTTCTCACCCGTAGCTCCATCTTGTGCCAGGGCTGCTTTTTAGGATTGATGCTGTAAATCTTCTTTTGTTTGGCCATCTCCACATACGCCTCATGGCCCTGCCTGAAGTAGTACACCTTTGGACACAAAACACACGGCAGATGATGGATTTGTATCGATAATGTGATGCCTGTGTGTGTGTGTGTGTGTGTGTGTGTGTGTGTGTGTGTGTGTGTGTGTGTGTGTGTGTGTGTGTGTGTGTGTGTGTGTGTGTGTGTGTGTGTGTGTGTGTGTGTGTGTGTGTGTGTGTGTGTGTGAGTCCTGCTGTGTCAAACATGAGCCTGTGTTTTAGTGTGTACCATCCCACAGAAAGAGGGTGTGTACCTCGTCTCCCATCTGAGGAATGTAAGGACACCTTCGGGGCACCGTGTCTGTGATCCAGGAAGCGGGAAGCCATTCCTCCAGAGTGAGGCCTTGTTCCTGGAGCTCAGTCCTCTGTGTAGCACATCAAAACTAGATTAACATTGGTTTATGTTCTGTAAATCTTTCACAATTTAAATGATTAGTAAAGGTTCAAGTCATGAGAGAAAAGACAAAACAATCACTGGATTTAGTGTATTTTAAACATAATTCAAAATATTTTATACTGTTTGGACTGAAAACGAACCTTCCTCTTCTCCTTTGGCTTCTTCTTCTTTGGTTGAGTACCGTCTTTGTCCACTTTGTCCTTTTTCTGTTCTTTCTTACCCTCTCTCTTCTTCTCGCCGTCTTCCTCAGAGCTGCTGCTCTTCTTCTTTATTTTAACACTCTTTTTAGGTGGTTCAAGGTTGATCCCTGCATCTGCTGTCCAGTCAGAGTAATCGCTGGAGTAGTCACTGAAAATTACATGACAAAACAATGAAGCTACTTATCTATGCATGTACCTGTTACATATTGACTATAGTGTTTTACCTTGAACTGCTGTGATCATCTGGCCACGGCTCCTTCTCCTCCTCATTTTTCTCATCCTCAGAGGAGTGACCATTTATTTGCCGTACATCTGCCTCCCCCTGCAAACACATTTTCTGTTGGTTATCTTGGCACATTGACAGTTTAAAGGGGACATATTATGCTAAATCCACTTTTTTTTTTTAGCCCTTAAATGCCTTTTGTTGTATATTTCGAGTGTTTAGAAGTATAGAAAAGTTCAAATTAGTCTCTTCAGGTGCTCCGTTGATATCTTTATATTCTGTTTTGGTCATATTTTTCGTAATTCTATTACGTTTTTAGAACAATAACGTCACAGTATTTGCAGTGGAACTGCCAAATTAGGACATCGACTCCAAGTCCAACACTTTGAGCAATCCGCCATTTTTATTTCTCGCTTTTATTTTGTAGTCCAAGCTCAAGGATGCCGAAGTTACGAGAGGATAAGTCTAAATGTTCGGGTGTCGGATGTAGTAACCCACACGCTTCATTACACCGTCTCCCAGCATCAGAACCTTTTCGAAGTGCCTGGTTGAGTTTTATTTTTCACGCACCCACATCTGTAGGGAAGGTCATTTTTGTGTGCGCGAAGCACTTCAAGGATGACTGCTTCGCCAGTATAAAGAAGGATTTGCCGAAAGACTTTGTCTGATTGAGGGGTCAATTCCTTCTATCTTTGGAGACGACGAACAGAGCACTTCGGTAAGCTGTAAATAACGCTAAAAAGTGTGATGATAATACGTCATTGTTTTGTTAGCATTAGCAGTTGCAGCGTCTTCATATGTTAGCACTCTTTGCTCGTTTTAAATCCTTGATGATATGGCCTACGTGATTTAATTTAAGTCTAAAGTTTTCATCAGACATTTCATTTTGCTGTTTTTGTCTCCAAAAAGACTGTATTAAAATGCATTTCGTGACGTTAGCTTGGCGCTAGCGTTAGCTCAGTGCTTGTGTTAGCTCACTTGTTAGGGTTCTGAAGGTTCATCATCTTAATTTTCATCTCGCTCCGCCAGGTCCAACTCTGGCTCGAACATGTAAGGCTGGATGGACAAGTCTTTCGTTGTTGACATTTTGTAAATAACGTGTGAATAAACATTTTCTGCACCACTAGACAATCGTCTCTCTTCTATCAAACTACAAAAATGGCCGAACAGGGTGGAGTTGAACCGAGTGTCACCTCTGCAACCTGGAGAGGGGGCGGGGTATGAAGTGTCTCATTTGCATTTAAAGAGACTGCACCAAAACGAGTTGCTCTTAGAAGCACATCAGAAAAGGGGTAGAAAAGGGGCCTGTGGAGCTATAATAATGAGGAATTCAGACCCAAGCATTGCAGTTCCGCTTTATATAGACCACAACTGTATGATTGATATGTAAAAAGGAAGGATTTAAAAGCATGATATGTCTCCTTTAACGTGGTGAAAGACGCAAAAACTCATTTGTGCCGCAGACCAGCAAACAGGCAGTCCAAGTCTGAACAGCAGAAGGTCAGCAAGGACCAAACATCAGAAAAGCCTTTGACTCATTCACCTGGATTATAGACAGTAATTGCCTCCACTAAGGAGGTTATGTTTTTGCCTGCATTTATTTATTCATCAATTTATTTGTCTGTAAACAGTCTAACTCCTAAACAGAGGTGTAACGAATACCGATATATCCTACTCAAGGAGAAGTACAGTTACTTGACTGAAATTGTACACAAGTACAAGTAAGTCATACACAAAATACAAGTACAAGTAAAAAGTGAAATATTAGGATAAGCATAACATCAAATTCTTGTAACAACATCACAAAGTGATAACTTTGATAACTTGAGCAATAACTGATGAACACTATCCCAAACATCAAAGGGAATATTCTCTCACAAACAGTGTTGCAAAAAATAATGGTAAATGGTAAATGGACTTGATTTTATATAGCGCTTTGTCCCCACACTGAAGCAGTCTCAAAGCGCTTTACATATCAGCTCATTCACCCAATCACTCTCACATTCACACACCAGCGGGACAGGACTGCCATGCAAGGTGCTTGTCGACCACTGGGAGCAACTTAGGGTTCAGTGTCTTGCCCAAGGACACTTCGACACATAGTCAGGTACTGGGATCGAACACCTCCACCTCTCGATCAGAAGACGACCCACTACCACCTGAGCCACGGGCGCAATCCAAAAAAAACATTGTTCTGCTGCCAACTAGGTCTACAATATTTTTTTACTCACAGTATTGCTTATCTTTTATGTATTTCATATTTATTTAAGTTTGGCCTGTTTAAAAATTCATCAAGCTTGATTTCTGTTTTTGCTCCAAAAAACCTGATGTATCTACAGCTCTTTAGTAATTTATCTAGTTAGTGCTTTATCGCGTCACTTTTAGTAGAAAAGTTGCAACTGACAGGGAACTAAAGAGCAGATACGCCACGTTTCCCTTCATTTGCAAACAATACCATTATTTATCTATACAAATCTTTCTGAATAGCACCACGACTTAATAATGGCAATGCATTAAATCCAAATCATACTCACAATCTGAATATCTACCTCAGAGGTGCTGTCATCGTCATCAGCAGCCTCTGCACTCTGACGGCTCGTCTCCTCCATGGCAGCGCGGGTCTGATATCCGTGGTTTCCCTGACTTCTCTTTGCCTCGTCCACCAAGCACTCGGGTGTAGAATGAGCCTGGAACATCACAGAATAGACGTGAGTGTGTCTGAGGTCAAACGTTGTAGAAATAATTTCATTTGGTTGTAAATCAGAGATTTATTTAGTTACCCTGCTCTCCTTGGGGAGAGAGTGGATGGTTCGCCTCCTGCGTTCTGACTGGTAAATATTGATCTCCTCCTCTCCTTTAGCCTCACGCCAGTTTACCTGTCTCCTTCGAAACAAACAAAAACATATTTTCACACATCTTTGTGTTTTCTCCCAAATTGTGTGTCTATCTCTAAAAGGATATTATTGGTGAGTGATTGTTTACCTAACAGTGGCGTCTTCCAGCTCTGGGACCAGCACTCTGCGACTCCAGGCCACCAGGTCTCCTTCTGTGGCCATCTGGCTACGAGGGGCGTTGCTGTGCATTTGGCGTACGCCCTCAATTTGCCCACTGCGTCGCAGGCCTACGTTGGGAGGGGAGTGGACCTCTGTGGGGGATCCGACTGATGCTGAAGGAAAATAAAAATATTTATTGGGAATAAAGGAATGTGAGATTTTTCACAGAATAAGAACTTGACTTTCGATCTTTGGTTTGCACCAGGGTTGGGGTCAATTATAGTTGTAAAAAAAACTGTTGCTGTTGTAATTGTAATGAAATTGTAAGATAGTTCAGATAATTGACTTAGTAATTGTAATTGTCATGGAAATTCTATAAAAACTGTTCAATTATACAATATATTTAAACACAAATCTGTGGAACCATGTTAAAGTTATGTCTTACACATGTGAAGTTTACAATTATTAAAATATGTTTCATATCAACTTTTCCCACTAGCTGTCAGTTCTCTTCAGGATCATTTTACCATATGAAATAAAAATTTGAAACCAGGTGCTCTACTGACAGAAAAAAGGCTCAGACCCACACCAAAAATATTAAAACAATAATTTTCATGGATAACTGAGCCTAACAAGGAAACAAATGGATGAGAAACAAATTAGATTTCCTTAAATAAACAGTGCTTTAATCCCACCTCTGTTGGCCTGGCTGTTCGTAGCCGCCACAGAAACGTTGGAATCGTTTGCTCCAAGCCGTTGGTCCTGGGCCTGCTGCAGCCTTTGGATCATGGTGTCTAAAGGGCTCGAACCATCCACCACCTGCTCACTTACCACTTGGTTCAGGCCTGAACATGTGGGGGGGGAAATGAAACTTAGATATGACACATTACAATGCTAGTGCTCTACTTTTGTAAATGTAATTCTTGAACTTAATTTCTTTGCATTTATAAACAGTTGATTACGGTAAAAACTGTATTTTCTAAAAGAAATCATTTCAATCAGTTTCAATGAAAAATGTTGTAAACACAATAAAGCCCATCTGAAGGGGAAATAAAAACTGGTTGTGTGAGAAAGGTGATCTTATTGACAAAAGGTTTCTTTCATTGGCTGACAACTGAGTTGTGATGAGCCACAAAGAGACAGCATCAGCTTCAGGCAAAAAAAATTGATCTGAGCGTACCCACACATTATGGTGGGTGTGACTCCAGCGTTTGTACCTGAGGAAGTGACCCCCATCTGAGGAATCAGCTGCTCATCCCTGAAGCCTTCCCTGCCAGGCACCAGGCGCTGGTATCTTGGTGGGTGTGGGTTCCCGTCCACATCCACCAGGAAGGGAGGGGGCATTAGGTGAGGGGCCTGCTGTGTCTGCTCATCCAGGACATAATTGTTGGCATCGCGGATCAGCGGCCGGTAGTCAGTGTGGAAGAACATCTGGTCTGCTATCTGGAGCACATCAGGGGTTCCCGACATAGAGACGAAAGGTTCATTCTGACACGTGTGTGTGTGTGTGTGTGTGTGTGTGTGCGCGCGTGTGTGTGTGCGTGTGTGTTGAGGTTTACCTTGTCGTATTTGCTGCTGGAGCCAAAACCAAAGATGAGCAAGTGACCATGAGAATCAGTGGCTGCGAAGTGTTGCCCATCTGGACTGCATTTACAGTCAAATAATGCTCCATGCCCTTGGCCTTCAATCTACCCAAAAAACAAACAAACAAACAAACAAACAAACAGGGTAAGGATAAAGGCTTTATAAAAAAATAAAAAAACATAAACCAGTGGTTACCAACCTTTTACTTGTCGTGAACTCATTTTTATATCACAAATTAGACTTTTTTTTCCCTCTAAAATGAGTTTTTGAACATGTTTGTCATAGAGTGTTACAAATACAGAGTAGGCAGTATTAATGCACAAAGTAACAATATGCAACAACTCAGATATTTTTATACTGCATTTTATTTGAACCAGATTTAAATCTCAGAAAGTGAAAGTATAGAATACAGTCGTTTAGGGTTGTGTGTGGTGTTTTCATATGAAAAAATAATAATTATTATTATTATTTAAGCTATTTGAGCTTTCTGCCTCTTCCTGCTCTGTTTATCTAGTTCTGTGATATTATGTATTGTATAGACAAATAAAATAAATTACTTAATTACATTTTAAAAATAAATCAAAAATGAAAAAGAAAATTTAAATTTGTAATGAGGAAATTTAAAAATGTCATTTTAACCATTTTTTTATTTTATTTTATTATTACTAGATATTTTCAGGCTACCTCAAGGTTTAAAAACCGTGCAAAAAAATTTTTAAGAAATTCTACAATTGCATGCCACTGACACAGCTAGCACTAGACTAGTAGAAGGTAATACAAAAAACAGGAGCAGCTAGTTTATGGAGCCTATGACAACAAAGCGCCACCTGCTGAACCTAAAACAAGATCAACAGAAAATTGAGACACTGCTCAGCCTGTAAACCAGCCATTGTTCATGTTATTTTGATACCTTATCCCATGTAAGAGCTACCCTTAATACTTTGCTACTTCTTTCTTACAACTTGTTCAATGCATTTAAATACCACTTAACTTCCACATCACTGCACCCAAAAGTAATAAAAAAGGCTTCTGAAGTAGAGCTTCATCCTAAGAATCTATCGGCTCAGACACCTGTGCTGTACAAATGAGTTTCCTGCAGAAGTTTTCAACACAAAAAACTCACTCACTTCTGCCAGATATGCTAATCTGCTAATGTAAAGATGCTGAATTTGAACTCTGAAGGAGGAATCTGTGTTCTGCACCTACTGCCTACTTGTTCTAGTCTTTATTTAGACCAGAATTACTACAACTCTGTAATTTTTGTATAATTACATAAACTTCTCATATTTGGACAGTATGCCAGCTCACAATGCAGCTTTCTTTATCTGACAATGTGACATCGTTATTGGTTACCATAGAGATCAAAGCTGATAATAAAATGATTATCATGTTGGATGAGTGTGTCGCATTTTGGCAAAAACTCATCAATACAGAGAAAATACAGACAGATTGTTGAGATCACAAACAAATGAAAAATAGAACCTCAAAGCAAAAATCAATGAAAATAAAAAGCAGATGAAAGCAATAAATCCTAAATATATATTATAATGGAACAAATGTATCTCTTTTGTTTATTCTCTAGCTTATGTAAGATTCATGTAAGCATAACTTGTTGGTTTGTACATGCAGACACCAACAGGAAGTCTCACCATGTTAAAATAGGAGCGGATCTTCACTCCTCTGGCCAGGTCCCACACTATACAGTTCCCATCATGCCCGGCAGAGAAAAGGATTCTGGGATCAAAGGGATGTGGCTCAAGAACAAACACCTCATCCTCATGACCCTGTCAACAAAGAATAAGAGTGGTTTTCTTATAAAAACCTAGATATTTGACATAATGTAGCCTAATAGAAGTCCTATGTAAACAGCAATGAGTGAATAATAATCCTTCCTTTTAGTGTCAATTTTAATAATCACACTGTTGATGTTCATTAATCACATTCACTTTAAGAAACTTTATTCTTTTCCACTTGGAGGGCACATAATATTACCTTTTATACAACACCTATAGAAGAAAATAGCATCACTAACTTTAGACTTGTGTTGGCCAGTATTAAAAATGTGCTATAAATGCTAATAAACACATCAAATAGAAGAACCCAGATTAGCATCACAAAGCTACAGTATGCTCTAAATTGTTGGAAAGAAAGCAGAAGTAAAAGTTGCGAGAGGTATGTAACTACAAGTGTAATTGCATTGATCTTAACTTGATGGCTATTACCCTTGTTTTAATTTAACATTAAAAGATTAGCGTAACGTTTATTAAACAGCAATAGTTATGATCATAGTAACACATTTTTACAACAACAAATATTAATTAAAATGTCATGATTTAAAATGTTGTGCAACCTTTACCCTGAAGCTCATACTAGACAGTTAATGGATGAAGTCCACAGCAAACATAAAGTATGGAGTATTCACTTTAAAAATGTTATCTCTCATGTTTCCTCATCTGTACCCAGAGAGAATATCTAGTTTCTCTCGAATCTGGATGAGAAGCTCACAGTGTACAGTCGACAAGAAATTATTTCACGTGAATCAATCATTTTGGTCCTTTCCAGGGTAGGTTAGCACTACAAAGCTACCATCTTAGGAATTTAAAACCGATTACAGTCCACCATTGTACACCACATGTAGTCTCTGCATCCTAACTTTAATAGAAGAGTAAAAACGTATTTGTCGCTACACAATCAGTAATTTTTCCATCCATCTACTGTCATGATTTAAGTGATTTACCATAGAAATAGAGTTAAACACTTACCACATGTGTCAAAGGCCTGTGCGACATTTGTGCGAAAAATGTGTGTGTGGTGTTAAAGCTTCATACCATCAAGACATGGACCAGGTTTCCAGTGTTGGAGTTCCAGACTTTTAGTGTCAGATTGTTGGCTGCTGTGATCACTGTGCTGTCATGGCGGTCCCAGGCGACCATGGTGACCTTGAGTTTAGTGACCTTGTCTTCGAGTGGAGGAGGGTTGTATTTCCTGCAGAGAAGACATGGATGTCCTTTATACTTTCAGTTCACTTTTAAAAAAGAACCAAAAGTGTTTTTATACCAATCATCAGCATCTTTTTTTCTAAACCTATCTGATAACTGAACCAGACATTTATGGAGCCTTAGGAAAATATTCAAATTTAGTTAGTGTTTATGATTGTAAGCTGGGAAAAGCAACACATTTGTAAGATTTTAACTCCTTTTTCCAGATTTCTACTGTCTGGGCCTTCCATAGCTGGCTTACTAGTTTACTTTATTCATAATGTAAGTTTCCTTAATATAATCAAAGGTATTTCAATTGGGTTTCTTCAATATCTAAAAGGACTTTTAGTAAACTAATCACAAATTCTACAAAAGTTTTTGGTTTTCAAGGAGATGTGAAAGTTTGGCTTAATCTATTGCCTGCAGTTAGTTCATACTCATGTAGTCAGGTAATCCATCACAAAGTCAAAACTTGTGTAAAGTCATTTTTAAACAGATTGTTTATGTGAATTACACTTTACAATGCTTATTGCTTTGACTGAGGAAAAACTTATTGTTTGAAATATTGTTTAACCTTGTTTGCAAAACAGTACATCTTGACGTAACTATTCAGAAAATAGACGCCTACCTCACATCATTCCGAATTATTGCAGCCGACAGGTCTTGGCTACATGAACACTGACAGGAAGGAAAGACTGACATGCACTCGTACAACCACGCACCCTGGTAACTTGGTCTGCATGTCCAGCAAAATGCTCTTCCAGCCCTGAGGCTGCAGCTGCCAGATCCGAGCTGTGCCGTCCCGGCTGCCGCTGACAAATCTGACACACAAAATTATTTGTCAGGTCGATTCCATTCAGATGTTAAAAAGAACAACTTGATTAGAATTTATTATTTGGCATGACAAAAAGCTTCAAACTCAAAAGATTGAGCAAAGACTACATACAGGTCAACACAGGATTTTTTATTTTTATTTGCTTAACTTTGAAAGTCTATTGTATCTTACTTCTGCGACTTTAATTCCAGGCCTATGTCCACCCCTTCCAATAATCAGAATCGATTAATCAATCTTTATTTTTTATTTAAATCCATCTATTAATTACAGGACTGTCTGTGTGTGTTTGTAGATTGAATACGGTATCTCACTGACGCGGTGTCTGCCAGCATGTGCATATCACGAGTTTGTGCATCCCTTATTTTGGACTTATTTGGTGCTGCAAAATGGTTATTTTCATTTTATTTTGAAATCAACGCAGGTTAGACTGGACTGAGGGTCAGACCGGAGAGGGGGGAGTGGCGTCAGAGCAGCCGCACTCACACTGATATACTAGCAAAGCTCTCAATTCGCATTTCATCCTGTGAGGAGTGGGTGCACGCGCGCGGCTGATGCGCGTGTGACAGTGTCGGCCTGTTCTTTCTACGCGGTACCAAAACCACAAAGAGGAAATATTTTAACAGCACCTTAACACCTACAATAAACAGCACTAAACATAACACATTGTGAGCCACACACACGATTTATAGATGAAGTTACATCTGTTTGTATAATAATTACCAACCTTGATGATAAGCACCCCTGCACTAAGAAATGTTAAATACTAAATAAATAGTTTTATGTGTCCTTTATCAGATTCTACCTAAACCGCCGCCCTATACTTAACTTTATCAATTTATCATGTGCACGTCCTAAAGAAATAAACCAGGGAAATCGCACGCGCAATTTTAATTTGCACCTGCAAATGTATCCCTTTATAACACTACAGAGGATGTACACCTCTTTGTACATCCAACCGTCAAACACATACTCATTTGGCCATAATTGACAACTCTACTTAAGCTCCCACTTGAATACATACTTCCGACGGGCACTGTACTAGTATATTTAAAATTCTATATCTGATTTACCTTGATGTGATTGATGTGAGCTTTTCAAGTAGTCATTATTGTATATTTTTGGTGTTTGAAAGTCACTTGTATGTAATGTGCAAGTATAATCTGTGAATGTGTGTCTGTCTGTGCATGAGAGAATTTGCACTTTGAGCAGAATTGATGCTGTTTCTGCTGAGGATAACAAGTCACTTAAGAGTACCTTAAGGTTGTATAAAAACCAAAAGTCGTGCACAAATACAAATGAAATAAATGATTGACAAATACACACACGCAAATGCACACGCACGCACGCACACACACACGCACCCCCCTACCTGTCACTGCAATGTGAAAATTGGATGCTGTCCACTTTGTCCTGGGGGAGAAACAATAATTTAATACATGTTAGAGCCTGCTGTCACTCACATTGGCTGTTACAATGGTATTACAACAATATCCTGAATTGAGAACATTTGTTTTACTAATTTTGAAAAAAATGTGTAAAATAGATTGAAAATGTTTAGTCTCTCAATAAAAAAAAGTGTTTTTCAAGGAAAATAGATTAGATAAAACTAATTCATAAATAATTAGTAATGCACTTTTTTGTCCTGCTGAATACAACATTAATACATACAACAGTATAAACTGCAAGTTCTATTCACATATTATAATAAATAAACTCTCTCGTTTTTCAGGTTAAAAAAGTATTTCTTGGGTTTGTTACCAAAGTCAAACTTGGTAATAAATAAATAATAAATAAGTTTAAAAAAATAAAATAAAATAACAATAACAATAACACATTGTGAACATAGAAATTCCGACTTACAGGTTGAAAAACAATTCATGTTTGTGCATCAGTAACTGTGGACTACATATTTTTCTATTTGAAGGTTTGGCCTTTCCAATCATGCTCTCCTAACATACAATGAAAGCTGTTGTCCATTCAAAGCATTTGTTCTTAAAGCCTGATATTTACTGTAAGAAGAACACACCTAATGACACTCACAAAGGCACCCATAGAGCTTTTGTTTTCTTTTTGCAGCCCTCTCTGTTTTTGTGCCTTCAGAAGCCCTTCTACACACACTCTGGGCCCTTTTCTCCCGTGTGAGAGTTGGAACAGCCGCGCAGCTGTGTGGATATTCTCCCCCACCACTTAAGTGGGATGGGAGAATATGCGTAACTCCATGCATGAAAAACAACCGCTTAAGCACAAATGAAAGAATAGAGCCTTTATGGGTAAATACCTCAGGTTTTACAATATTTTCTAAAAGAAAACTGGTAAGGTCTGACATTGTATTAGTAATAATTTCAGATAAATCATAGCTTTAAACATATCTTTTGCTTAAAAACAAAACAAGTTAATATGGACTCACAGTATGGGACTCAAGCTCAGAGATCTTCTCTGGTTGGCCTGATCCAAAGTAGTAAACTCTGATGATGTGATCAGTGCTTCCTGTAGCGAGGAACATTCCACCTGGAAACGATATTTTAGAATTGCCAGTTTTGAGTTTTGACTTGTTCGGTTCTTGTATCCTACAGTGGTTTTGATTCATTCATGAGGATAAAAATGTGCAGTTTACCTGCACTGAAGGAGGAGCAGATCATCTGGACACCAGGCCGGGAGCGCTCAGTGAATTTACTGGGCCGCTGACTGAAAACACAGACAAAGGCATAATATCATATTCATTGTATGGTTACAGACGACAAAAAAACTTCAGAAAAATATTTCAGTGTTAAAATACTAAGAAAGTTTAGAATAAAACCGTTCCATAATGGTGCTGCACATTAAAAAAAAAAAAAAAGTACTGATATTCCCGTTTTTCACGTTTCGATGCAGGTCTTGATGCCAACCGTGAGGAAGAGTATTTGTGTAGGAGGCTTTGAGTATAATGTATTTGTGTTTCTCACCCAAACTTGAGTGTGTGTGCGTCCCACTGCCAAAAGCAGATGGTGCCATCAGCTCCAGTGGAGGACAGGTAACGCTTGGAGCCGCTACACAGAGGAGAGAACTGCACAGACAAAAGCACAGATGAAAACACTGCTTCTGTGTAGAACACAGGAGAAAATAAAAATGACAGAGAAAACATGATTCATTATGTAAATGAAACTCAACTATATTTCCGGGGACTCACAGTTTTCCCGGTGCTCTTATTGCATGATAGCAGTCATTTTTAATGTTAAACAGTTAAAAAAAATTAAAAGTTCTTACAAAATCTGGTCACATAATCTAGAACATTTAAAGTAAAGATCCTGTTGGGACACTCATTGCTTTGGATATGGTCAGTTTCTTAGGTATTTTGTATTTTATGTATACGTAGAAGTGTAAACTAGGGCACAATAATGTTAAAATTACAAATTTTCCCATAAATAATCTGTGGCCGACTTTAGCTCAAACTGCTCCATATTTTGCCCCTGAACTAAAATGAATCTGACACCCCTGGTTTAGATGGATAAATGTCAAAATCTAATAAAAAAATTCAAATATCAGAGAGGAAGAAAACCTCCTCCTATATGTATTGCCTTATAAAGGCCTCACAATTTCTTTGAGAAGCAATAGTATTGATAATAACGGCCATTTCCAGTTGTAGACTGAGTTATCCATATGCATGATTTAATCAATTTGGATTTCAAAGGCTTAAGTTGAAAAAGGGTTTGGTAAAGCAGAAGTTAGACACAACTCAGAAACAAATTGATCACAGCCATCCAACGTGTAATCCTCATACCTGTAAAGATGTGATGGAGGCTGCGTGTCCCTCGAGCACAGCCAAAGGCGCACAGGTTTGTAAGCACCACACTCTGATGGTCTTGTCACAGGAGCCGGCAGCGATCATGGTGTTCTCATAACTGACAGCCATGTCGGAAATCTCAGCAGCATGGCCGCGCAGCGTTGCCAGCAGTCGCCCATCATCTGTCCCCCAAATCTTTACCAGGCAGTCATCAGAGCCCTAGGAGGGAAAGGAAAACCATTTGTGGTGCAACAAAAAAAAAACCCAGACGTGAGTGAAGACTACTGTCTGAGTTAGTGCTAGAACTGTCTGCTTCCAGGCTAAGTAAGACTAATTAAACAAGCTAAATTGAAAAAGACTGAAAGTGTTTCTGGGTACACTCCAGAAAAGGGAAATGAGAGTACTCGGAACAAAAGATTGACAAATTATTGAGCTAGATTGGAACAAAAGCTTCTA
Source organism: Gouania willdenowi (assembly GCF_900634775.1). Lineage (NCBI taxonomy): Eukaryota > Metazoa > Chordata > Actinopteri > Blenniiformes > Gobiesocidae > Gouania > Gouania willdenowi. The sequence goes on from NC_041066.1 coordinate 13,373,855, forward strand.
AAGAACACTTAGTTGATTAGAACCAGCAAAGAAAAAGGCCAAGTAAACAAGTACAAACTGTTGGTATTTTCATAATAATTGCCAGATTGCTGTTCCAAACTAACATTATCTTAGATTTTGGTTGATCACACTTGGAAGATCCAAAACTGCATTTAGGGTGCTTTCATATCTATAGTCCGGTTCAGGCTTTGAATCTGCAACATTGTTGCATTTTAATTTGGTCTGGTTTGCTTTCACACTGCTCTTTGCCAAGTGCACCAAACTTCCTAAACAACGTCACGCAGGCAAGCCGGTCGCTCAGGCAACACTCAGGCAAAGAAGATAAAGAAGAAAAAGGCACTTTGGTCAGAAATAATGGAGCAGTGCCAAATCTTTGTGGCCCTAATCTTCATACTTTGTACAACCACGTCCTTCCCTGTGCTGTTTTTAATTACTGAACACTAGGGTTGGGCATCACATCGAATGGTCCCGAGACTAACTTTCTCTCCCGGAATCTCTAAATCTTTTCATTTTGATTGCTACTTTCGATACCCAAAGAAGAATCCACCGGAAGTGTTTGCGCTACCACGTAAAGCCTGGATTGGTTTAGACTATTTAATCCAGAAAGACTTCTGGTTAGCTAGCTCATTTAAAACCTGTAAACCATACGATATATCGTGATATTTTTGCCCATGATGACAATATTATCACAATACAGCAATTCTGCGATCATCTATATATTGCGGGAAAATTCATCCACGATATATTACGATATCTGTGTCACTGAAGAAATTCAGAATTTATCGACTGCACTGAATCCATTTCAAAAGAATTCCAAACTTTGTCAATCAATTTCACATGAATGACAGCCAAGTAAACCAGTGTATACACACTGCACACACACTGACCACAACTAGTCACATGTCCTTGTGTTATGTTTAAGTCTTTAAGGGAAGACTGATACAAAATAATCCTTCACCTAAATATTACGAATGATGTTTGTGCAAAATTAACTTTAAATCATTAAAAACAAAATGAATGCAGAAAATACTAATTTCAGTGGTAGTATTACTAACTTCTCTGTAAACATGGACACATATTTGTGTTGCTTAACAAGCAGAATGAACTTGTTTTATGAAAACTGGAAAATTTCACTGCATATGAAAAATAAACATGTCAGTCAGTGAAATACACGGATCTTCTGTAGCTCTGATGAGATGTTGGTCAAACCCTCTGAGGAGGTGACGCCGCTCAGAGTGCCACTGCTCTTAACAGGAAACGGACGGAGTTTCACAGGCACAGCACAGTTAAGCAGGCACTGGTCGGCTCTGTATTCAGGAGTCAGTGATGATTTGCATAGTTTTTTGGGCAGTTTAGACAGTATTTCTAACGGTTTAGGCGGTGTTTAATGCAGCCAAAAGAGGGGGGAGGGTGAAGGGCTGTGCACCTAATGAGCGCAACCGGGAAACATTTCCCCATTAAAAAAAAAGTTCCTTGCCTCACGGTGACGCATTTCATGCCGATTCTGTCTATTTGATTCCGTCCACCATTCCGTTAATTTTAACAGATTTTATAGGGCCCTATACTTAACTTGTGTAATAAGGAAAAACTGATAAATAAAAAACAAATAAATAAATATCGATATTGGGCGCCAGGAAATCACTAACGTATGGCTAGACAAAACCTTGCGATATATCGTCGTGTATCGGCACGCCCTTACTGAACACACTCATTCCCGCACATGTGCAATTTTTTTTGTGTTTCCTTCTCCATATCATGTTAAGCGTTTTAGCGTTTTTCATACCAGTAAAACCACACCAGGCTTCACTTGAGGCAAACTGAGACGAACACTTTACAGCAGACCAGACTTTACTTGTTTGGTCTGATGAAAGCACCCTTAGGCACCAAGAAAAGCAGTGCAGTCAGAAAACCAAAGAGAAAAAAACCAATGACTGAAAGAGAAAACTTTGTACATCTATTGGTTAAACTGTATTGATCAGCATATGTTTTCAAAATAGAAATCCTACCCTGAATTGTCACATGGAGACTAAGAAAGCCTTTAACAACCCAGGCAGTGTAGAAAATAAACACTGCTCACATTATAGTCACATTATATATCAGCCCATATACAGTACCCTTTAGTTGCAATAAAAAAACAATTGTGTCCCTGTACATTAACAGTTAACTGCTTTCATGGGACCCAACAACCAAAACTGAAACCACGACTCCCACGATAAAGAAAAAAATTAAATCTAGTAAATGAGGTGTTTTGTTGCCTGCAAAGAGCTTTTTAATCTTTCTAAGCTGTAGATAACCTTTTTTGTTTTCAAAAATAGATAACCTTCAAACCTTAAAACATGTGCTGCAAATGTAAAATAAAAACATGAAAAGAAGCTGTGCAAGATTAAAAAACACAATGTATTTTACCACTAACAGTTTGTGATTTAAATGCTTGACTGTCATGAGTTATTTTTATTGAGAGACGGGGGCTTCTTCTGATCAGACGGTTAGTGGTTCAATCCCCTGTTCCATGTGCCTAAGAGTCTTTGAGCAGGACTCTGAACACCTGTACTATAAAGCTCCAACAAGTGAAGTCCATGTTCCATTTATTTATAACCTACACCTGTTTTTTCTTCTTCTGTATAAATCAAGAAGGTTGTTCAATGAGCTGCTCTGAGACAAATAGCACCAATGGGGACATCTGGTTGAAACTGCATTCATTTTATGTCTGAGAAGCTTTGAAGAAAACAGATCACTGTATCAGCATCTGCAGATTTTAAGGGAAATGTAAAATCCCCCATATTTGAATAAACAAAAAAGTCCCCACTCCCCAGCAAGCAGAGCAAACCAGTGCAGGACTGGAGCTGTTATTCTTAGTAATCTGATCAAACCAAAATCCAAGGTTCCTGGGTTTAATTCCCAGGACAAACCAAAACTGTGCACACATGACAGTCCTGAGTCCCAGGTTTGGGCAAATGCCAAAAACGTAAATTAAAGTTAACTTTAATAGGTTACTATTATAATATATTACATTATAACTGTAGTCACAGGGGAACCTGCAGCAAAAAATAAATTAGTCCTTTCCTATGGCCATGATTATGACTGGATTCAACATATCAAATGAATTCAATAAGTGTACTGATCAATTCAACCCCAAATTAATAGTTTAACTGCATCTGTATTCACTTTCTCATTAAATGAAGTAATTACAAGATACACTCAATAATTGATCAACATGCCTTTAGCTGCAACACGTTGGCAGTAGAAGAGATCCAAATATATTAGGATCTATAAATATAATGATCTCGTGTTAAAAGCAAAAGAGAAAAATGAGTGGAAAGAGAGAAAAAGTGTGGGAGACCGAGACTGAATTTTAATTCTGGCACTTGGCCAGTGCCTCAGAGGAAACATTTTCTACAGTTATGATGAGAAATCGGCAAAGGTGGGGGGGAGATGTAGAGAAAGGAACAAAAGAGGGGCAGCATAGGATGAATACAGGGGAGAGGAATAGAGTGAAAGATAATCGGGAAAAAAAAAGAGAGAGAGAAAGTCAATCGAGCACTCCTCCCTCTCAGCAGCCAGCCATTTTTAGAAATTTAAGAAGTGAAAGCTGAAAATGGTGTGCAGCAGCAGGCGGTGCTTGACTCAATTCTCCAAACAGAGTGACAAGATTAAATCAACGCTACTGTTGCATTATGTGTTGGATTCTTGAACATGGTTTAAAAAAATGCTCTACTTAATTCAAAGCTAAGGTTAGGAAACTGTAACCAGAGGTCAGCTTCTGGATTTTGGTGAGTCGAGTAAGTTCTCATTTCTACTTTTACCTCATTCAGTGCCAGCCATTTTCAGAATTTCTACCCCCCTCAGTGCCAGAAGTTTTTGAGCATTTTGACTGATTTTTAAAGACCCACAGAATATTTTGATCTGACTCCAGATTCTGAAAGATTAAAGTATCTAATTTCATCAGAAAAATTTAATTTTGTTTCTAGCTTGTTTCGTTTTTCTGTAATCAGCAGTTGAATAGAGGCAAGTTTCACACAAACCGCCAGTTTGTGACAAAAAGCTGAGAAAAACGGCTTTTTCTGAAAAAATACCATTTGGCATAAAAAAAAACAGACATTTTGCTTTTAAAATAATTAATTACGACCCTCTCCTGTGTTGTGTAAAATGTATTATTATTATTAGTATTTTTGGTAGATGGTCTTATCACAGGTGACCCTCTGTATTTACTATAGGTCACCAAATCTTCCCTAATTCCAACATCTACCCTGAAAACATCAGGTTTTGATAAACATCCACAACTCTGCATCACATACAAAAACGATAGTAATCAAAAACTGTTTTTTTTGTGTGTGTAACACTCAGTGCTACAACATATGGAAACACAACAGTAAAGGAATCGTAAGACTGGAATAATGATTCTGCTGGTGTACGTCTGCCACACTGATCACAGCGTAGAAGCTCAATTCTTATCCACAAATTCCCAGCATGTCGCTAACTGCAGCTAACTGACAGCAGACATTGTAAACAAAAGGGTTGCAGGTTCAAATCCACTGTTGGCCATCACTGCGGGACCTTGAGCAAGTCCCTTAAATGTGCGTCCAGGACTTCATATAATGTGAGATTCTTAATCTTAATGAGACGGTAACACTTTACTTGAAGTTTTATACATAAGGCTGACATTACATTGTCTACAGCATGAATAAGGTGTCAAAAGGCCTGTCATTAAGTGTTTTTCGCTAAATTATGACACCTTTGGAGCTATGTTGGCATTTTTTTGGATTAGGTGGAGGGATATAGTGGGGTTAAGTAGGGTTAGGGTAACAAACAACACTTAATGACAACCTCCATGACACCTTATTCATGCTAATGACTTTTGTCATGTCATAATAATAACAGCGTAATGTCAGACTTTATGTATAAAACTTCAAGTAAAGTGTTACCAATGAGATTCTCCTGGTTAAAGGTATTGTGGAGGATGTTATTTTGGCTTCTAATTCCTTGTGGATTATCAAGACTATTGGTCCTCCTGATTATCAAATATTCTGGTGATATGTTTACACATGGACGTCGTACGTGCGCGCCCCCAGCTAGTTTTGGCTTGCTGCTCATGCGCACTTTCAAGTGTTTATGTGTCTCGTCAGCGACGGTTTCAGCCATTCATTGAAGCTCGCCGTTCTCACTGGGTTAGGAGATTCTTTCACATGATGGCGTGCGCTGAAAGCACAGGTTGGGCTTCCGACTGATGCCTTAGTCAGAAGTAAAGTACGCTTGTATGAGCGATGCCGACACCATTTTGTAAACAGAGCTGGGCACGAGGAAAACTGGGCTCATGCACGCTCTCTCGCACACGTTTAATAGGCGTTCCTTCTTGCACACTTTTAACAGGCGTTTCTTTTCTAAACTTTGGGAAAATCCTCCTCTATACCTTTAAGCAATTTTACTCATCTTCAATCTCTTAAAGGGTACCAGTAGAGAATTTTCATTGCAAGCTCCATCAAAAGATCAAAAGATCGAGTTAGATGCTGAGATCACAGACTTTATCACAACACTGGCCTACAACTTAAGCATAATGGCGGCCACCATTTCTCACAGACGAGCCGTTTCTTCAGTCCTCCTGGATAAGGACTTTTAAAGAAAATAACCCAACTAAACCTCTCGTATTATATATAATCTTTCAATCGAGCTTGTAGATAAACTTCACTCTAGATACCGTTTAAATATTGTTTAAACAGGCAGGATACTGCCGATCCGATCCATGTCTCGTCTAGTAATGTCAACACGCTCATAAACCACATGTAGAAATAAAGCAGCAGGCTTACAGTGAAGATGCGTCGCCCTGTCCTGTCGAAGGTGACACAGTAGACAGACGACAGGTGTCCCAGGATCCTTTTGTGCATCTTCATGTGTTGGTACACAGCAGTGGGAACCAGCTGCCCCAGGCGGTACGAGCCGTTAAGTCGACGGCCAAAGCTCGTCTCCACTGGGTGATTAAAAAAAAAAAAAACAATGAGCCATTGATAGTGTGGAACTGTTTAGGTTGACAAAAAAAAAATATATATATATATTGTCTGTTAAAGGCTCTGTACGGTCTTCATTTAAGAGAAGCATCAGTGTCAAACAATATTGCGCAAGACAAAAATGCTGTGTGCAGTGATGATTGTCAGAAATATATTCACACAAATGTTCTTTTATTTACCAATGTTTGGTGGGCTCCCATAAATAATAGGCGGCTCTGGTGGTCGCCCACAATGCAGTGCAGCCAAGGCTGAACCCTTCCACACCACATGCTTGCAACCTGTAACAAGACAAATGTAAACGTTAATTCCAGAATTAACTTCCTGACACAGAAATAGTTATACATCACACACTTTCACCATATTTCCCCATAAAAGTAGTAGCAAGTACTTAATACCACATAACTCTATTAATCCCTATTAAGTATCTTGTTTTTAAGGTCTATTTAGAACAGTGTTTTTCAACCTTGGGGTCGTGACCCCATGTTGGGTCACCTGGAATTAAAATGGGGTCATCTGAAAAGTCTAGTCATTATTATTATTTTTTTTTTTTTAAATCCTGATTTAAAATACGTATTTTTTGTATTCAAATTAAAACACCACAAACAATATAAAACCTCCTAAACTTTCGCTTTCTCAAATATAAATCTGTTTTAATTACAATAGCTGAGCAGTAGGGCTGGGTGATTCTGATTCTGATATAGGCCAAAACTAATATCTCCATATTTAAAAAAAAAAAAAAAATGTTGATATATGACATAAATCTCATATTTTTTTAACTAAGACAATTTTGGGTTAAATTTGCCCACACAGACACATTTATTAACCAACAGCTGCACAATATGTTCTACTTTAGTCTTTTTCTACTATAAGGGACAGCACGTGTGAGTGAGTTCTGTGGTGTGGCTTGTTTAAGGGAAGGTCTGGGTCAGCACCAGTGTTAGGCGGTAACGCGTTATTACCGCCCCAACGTTACTTTTGACAGTAACTAGTACTCTAACGCAATATTTTTTTAAAGAAATAGACTCAGTGCGTTTGTCCGTTACATGGCTATCTGCAATGTGTTTCCTGTTTACAATGGTGCTACATATTTTTACTAATCTGCCTCCAAAAGATACAGGCATCGGTGAAGCCCTAAGCTGACGCTGCGTTGGTGGACGCCCTGGACGTGATGGAAGCCTCTGCACCGAAACAACAGCGGCTATAGATTTTAACTGGACTGTGACTGTTAACCAGGGACAGATCAACAGAGCTATAGCACAGTATGTTGTTGAAAACATGCAGCCTGTCGCTACTGTGGAGTCACTGCTTTCAGCAGCTCGTTAGCCTGATACCATGTCTCATGCATTGCATTTTGTAGCTTTTTTTCCATATTTATTTTTATAAGCATATACAACAGTAGAATCTGCACAGCTTACTTTACATATGTTAAGGTGCAACTCTTAGGTTGTGCTTAGGTTGAAAAATTGCTCACTTTTTAATTTTTAAATCGGGGCTTTTGCCTTTAATTGGCCATGTAATGTTAGTACATTAATGGAATTCGTCCTCTGCATTTAACCCATCCCTGAGGAGCAGTGGGCAGCCATTTTTGCGAGCAGCTGTTTTATGCTTTACATGCACATAATTTATGGTTGTATTCCATGTATTCCAAATGTTAATTCAGATTTCTTTCATTTATTTACTTTAGAAGGTTTTGTGTGTTTATTTTGTACGTTGTTGGTAGTTTTTGTACTTACGCTGTATAAAGGGAACATTCTGAGGGCTAAACACAACCGTTTTTATGACGCTGAAGCCACTAAAAAATTTTTATCCTTGATTCTGAATAATGTTCAGTTTGTTTTGTGTTAATTATTTCAGAATTCCTTGTAACATTTTCAGTTTCTGCTCGTCTCAGGTAAATAAACTGACATTGAAAAAAATACTTTGTGTTTCAGACAGATTGGTGTTTGTACAGACTAATACTGGGCAGAGTTTATTTCTGTGAATGCAAATGATTAGAAACTGTAGAGTTGGACCCAAAACAATTTCGTTTATCAAAGGCTTTTATCCAAAGAAATGTTAAGACAGGAGCAGTTGGGTAGGCTGGATTCAAACCACTGACCCTCTGATTGCAAGCCAGCTTCCACAGAACTGATATGAAGCTGTACTGACACAAATGAACGAAAAAATAATACATTCTTTAATTCTAAGTAACTTAAAAGTTACTTTTTCCAGTAACTCATTAGTTTTTGATGCAAGTATTCCAAAATAGTAACTGAGTTACTTTATGAATGAAGTAACTAGTAACGGTGAATAGTTAAGTTTTTTCAGTAACTAGGACAACACTAGTTAGGGCACACAACTGTGCTTTTCATGTACTGAAAAGCAGAAAAAGCAGCCACTCATAAAACCAGTATTTTAAAGCCACACCGTGGACTTTATGACCTAAAGAGTTGAGGCATATGTTAATTTAAATGATTCCTCAGGCCAATATACAACGCTTGACAGTATCAATGCTCCGAGCGGGGCTGCCCTCTTGAAATCCTGTCCATGCAAGTTTGGAGAAGGCGCACCGTCGTTGGCCAGGTCATGTGACCTGGGGAATGTATCACTTTAAGACAGTCACGTGACCACAGGCTCTGATATACTCATGAAGTTAAGGCTTCTACTACTATTTTTCCACCTGATCGACTCCTAGTCATGACCGAGGCAAGCGAGAAGTTTAAAACTGCTTCTGAGGAGGCACTTCAATCGCCCCTGATGAGTCACTTGAACGTAGCGGTGCTTTTTGGTCACTCCATCACTTTATCGCTCCACTGATGCGATGACCAGAGAATAGTGCGTGTGTGTGTGTGTTTAGAAGCAGTGACAGAGGAGAGAGAGAGAGGTCTGATCACTTCTTTTCCTTCTTCTCCGGCCATATGTTTACAGCACTTATCGTAAACAGCTCCGCTTTTACGGTTTAAATGATCAACTTACGGAGTTACTAAAGGATGAGTTCACTCAAAATGTAGGAAGAATTTATCCGCTTTAATTTTGCCCCGATAAACTGAGGAAGTGTAGTACAGCCCTCCGCTGCAGCCGTCTGCACTGTAGGGGAGGGAGCAGTGAGGGGCTGTTGCCGCGGCTCTACAGACAGTGAAGGACGGGAGAGTTGTCTCTTGAAGTTGCTTAAAAAGTTCACATTTTTCAACTTTGAGCAATGAGGTTGCGTTTGACCTCGTCGCTCAAATCACGCAATTCACGTCACTTGAGGGGGGTTAACTTTAGATCACGTCATTTACATTGATTTGAATGTAATCTAACCGCTTCAGTGCTGCGGTGCTCGTGGCCACAAGGGGCGCTTGTGTGAAAGTTACAGGTCCAGCGCCCCTAGTGGCCAAAAGTTACACAGTGTTGTTTTAAACAAAATAAGATCAAATAAAATAAAAACATTTATATTGTAATTTTCTATATCGCCAAACCAGAAATCTTGATATATCTTGAATCTCAAGATATTGCCCAGCCCTTCTGAGCTGGCACATCTTGTCACTTTGTGCTCTCACGCTGGTCTACTCTGTATTTGTAACACAGCATAACAAACATGATCAAAAACTAATTCTACAGAAAAAACATCTGAGGGGTAGCCAGATATTGAACTGGGGTCACAACCCAAAAGAAGTTTGGGAATCACTGATTTAGAAACTCTTCACATGAATCCATAATTAAAATTCCTGATTTTATAGTTTTAAACTCCAAATCTGTAATGAATTGAGGGAAATCAACATAAAAAATAATCTTAAAAAATTGCATCCAAGCTTTGAAAGATTAACATTTTAGGGTAATTGTTTATTGACTGTCACTACAACAAGAATGAGTTAGCATGACCAAAATCAACATGTCCAAGTTGGTCTAAATCCAAAAACCATAAGAAGCAAGGGGGGAAAAAAGCCAAAACGTAACTATTTGAACACAAGTTACTGCCTTACTTTTGGCAGTACGTAGAAGGTTCTGCCTGCCGGCCCCCAGCAGGCTGGTGAGTCCTGGCACGCTGGCTGGAACTTCGCTTTCCAGCAGAGGACAGATCCTGGTGCAAATCTGCAGCAGGTGATCTGGAGTGATGTGTCTGTAGAGCCTCACCTGAACAGAAAGAAACACTGAAATTAGGTTATATTCAAAATGGCACCACCAAACAGACGGGCTGCAAGAATAAGAAATGAGGAAAAAGAAAGGCGCGTTGCAGCCACAGTGTGTTGAGCCAAAATGTCAAACATGTTTTGCTGCTGAGCCTGCTAAAACTTTGACAAAGGACAATAAAAAAAAAAAAAAACTATTTCTGCAAAGACGGGGATACGTCAACAAATTTTAGCAACAACAAAAAAAACAATCAGACTCTTAGGAAAGCAGAAAACATAGTGTTATTAATTATGTGTAAAAATAAAAAAGAATACCGGTAATTAAGTGAAAATTGTAGTCACACAATTAAGACTTGTTCTTATTTTGTAGATTTTTAGTTAGATTTTTGGCTTCAGTTACAAAAAACATCAATAAGATAAACAAATGCAAACCTTTTTTTTTTTTTACATTGTGATAAATCAGTGTTTCTCAAATAGGGGTACATGTAACCCTAGGGGTACACAATGGCACTACAGAGGGGAGAGAGAGAGAGAGAGAGAGAGAGAGAGAGGAAAATTAACAAATAAAAGCATTAAAAATATGGGTATTTGTAATGTTTCTTTTTAGTGACAATGTATCATCATCATAATGATGACAAAAACTATAGAAATTAATCAATTCAAGAGGCACTAAATACTGTTTCATTCCACTTATTTAATAATGAGATTCTTTATAAAGTGTGTTATCACTCATTAATTCCATCATCATTATGCTCTATTGTTGTTTTTTATAGTATTCTGAGCAAAATGTTGTAGTCAAAAAAATGGGTACTGAATAAAAAATACCAAAAACTAAAGCACAAAAGCAAATAAAAGCAGTGTGTGTGTATGTGTGTCTCCTAAACAAGAACACACTCAGTTGGTTCACATGCAGCAAATCACCAAAAGGGATAGAAGGGGGCGTGGCATCCAACACAACCATGAAGTACCAGTAAACGCTGATATAAACACAAGATTCCACTGACACATGGGGACAATCCAGCATGGCCTACTTAGAAACAACACACATGGCTGAACGACTAAAGACAGAAAAACACACACTAGGACGGGAGAGAGACGCTGCGTTCAACGTTATTTATTCATTAATAATAAACATGTATTTGATTACTGCATCAGTTCAAATCGGTAGTGCAGATACTGCTTTTGTTTAAGACACATTTGGAAAAAAATACACCAGAAATCACACAATTTCTCCTTGATACGATTCAGTGACACACATACACACACACAAAAAAAAAAACCCAAACACAATTAAAGACCGTTTGATTGTTATAAACAATCTTGCAGATTCAACAATGTGATCAGAGCTTCTGAGCACACAGTAGTTTTATTTACAATGCATAAACGTAAATATATTACAATCCAAACACATGCACCATAAAAACATGAAGTTTTAAACGTGTTAGACACCGCGCAATAATTAAATCATCGTTATTGTGGAAAGCAACAAAATTGGCAAAGACTCATATCAATTAGAATTCACTAAATAAACCACAGCTGTCTAAGCATATAAAGAAGAATGCAAAGCGTTAGCAAAGCAAGCTCGTTGTCATATTATTACACATTATTAGTTCAAATCACTCAATTGGATTAAAAAGCTAGATGAGTTTAGCAGAGAAAGACCCCTATCAATAAAAACCGTGCTGCTGTCTTTTATTATTATCTTCTGCTTTGTGGCACTTTGAGATTGTATGCAAAGTGCAATTAATACAAATATTATTATTATTATTATTGATAATCATAATAATACTAATAATAATAATAATTTTAGCAGGATTACTATTATTATTGCAACAACACATCATCAGTCGGGCAAAACTACGACGGTCTAAACCCTGCTCACTTTCCCTATTAGTGGAATATTAATAATTATTATTTTTATTATCATCATCAATAGCAATGTACCATTTTAAGAAGTTCTGTATGATTTTTTTTTAAGATTGAGTCTTTAGTAGTAATAATAATTAGTATCAATTATTAATTATATAATTAATTATTAGTATATTATTAGTAGTAATAAGAAGAATAATAAGCAATACCCCTGTGTGCCCTTGAGCAAGGCGCTTAACCCTAACATCATTTTTAGTGTCCAAAAAGTGACAATATAATGTACTGTGTTTGGAATTCTCGCTAATAATAGGAATTAGCTACATTTAAATATAATCAACGACAGATTTAGATTAAGTGGGATACACTAGTCATCATTTTAAAAGACAGACTACAGGTTTGAAAAACAGCCAATTGTGTCCCATATTATGAGTTTTTATTAAGCTAATTTAATTACCCCCCCCCCCCTTATTAAGTGATTCAAATAATGTTGAATTTTACTACATCATTGATCGCTTTCTTCGCGCAGTTACAGAACCATCTCCAGATACCAACGCAGAGAAGGCCCTTCAATCCTGCCACAAGACTCCCCGTTGCTATTTGATCTAATAATTAAAACCCCTCTGCAGTGTTTTAATACGGTGAATTTATGCACAAAAGACAGGAGGGGGTGCTGGGAAAGGGAGGGAGAGCCCAGCGATCCGAGCAGAGAGAGATGAGATGAGGCAGAGGCAGGAGGGGGAGGAGGAGGAGGAGGAGGAGGAGGAGGAGGAGGCTGTCAATAAATCCTTAAAAGTGTAAATTCACATTCAGTCCGAGCCACACTTCACTGCGATCACGCTTTTAGAATCATGTACAAGAGGGGTCGGGGAATGATGACGAAAAATGGCTATTATGCACATTTCTTTTAAGAAAAAAGAAGGGGAAAAAAATGCCATAAAAGTCTAAATGAAGACTGTTATTAATAAATAACAACGATCACAAATAGAAAAAAAAAAATCAGATTGTAGGTTTTAAACAGGCTGATAATAGAGTAAAAAGCGATGATGAGATGAATTCACTCTACGCCCCCCCATTGGTTAAAAAAACGCATTCAGGCGAGCCCTTGTTTGTTTACGCGACAATTTCCTATTCCCTTTAACACCACGATGATAATAATAATAATAGTAATAATAATAAATACATCAGCACAACTTTACCTCTCATCATCTCCAAAACACGAGCCTGAGCCTCCAACAGTAGATCTGCTCCTTTGCTCACCCAACTTCACTGTAAACGCTATTAATATTCTTTAATAAATGCGTTTCATTTCTGTCAAACTCTTTACAAGTGTTTACAAGCCATACGCACACACACGCATTAAAAAAAGCACAAAAAAGCGCCTCCATAGCTGAGTCTCTCCCTGTCTTGTGGCGCATGGAGTCCCTCCTCCGGATCCTGGCGCTCCTACACCACAACACACTCATGACGTATCAACAATTCACACACACGCCACTTTTACTACAACTATTGCGACCTTTTCCGCACATGCACAGCGCACGCACACACACAGGGGTTGAGACCCTCGAGGTGTTAAAATCAGTCCTAAAAAAAAAAAAAAAAAAAAAGAAAAAAAAAAAAAACCCCAACACACACAATCTGCAGCTGAAGCCGTTTTCTCACTTCGCCACCTGATTTAAAAATTGCGGGAAATTCAATTTCTATTTTGCTCTCTAAAAACTTTTCCCCTACGTTATATACAGCAGCCTTACCAGGTTTTCATACGTCCCGGGGTGCTCCTCCCCAGTCCAGTCCTGTCTTTTGGGTAGCAGCTGGGATGGAAACACAAAAAAATAGGCTTTTGGTGATTTAAATTCACCATGTGGTGTGGTTTTTGCACTATTTTTCAAAATAAAATGAAAAATAAAGCACAGTGACACAGTGCATGGACTACGACTCTGCCCCATTGCTGACTGCTTACCTGCTTCTCATCCACCTCCCTTATCAGCGTCTGAAAACGGCAACAAAACACGAAATTACACCTCATAACAAACACAGGCGTGTTGTAAAAATATCCCAGAATCTATAAAAACCAACCTCGGCTGCTTCTTGACACGGTCCAGCCTGTAGAAACCGGGCTATTAGGAAGTACAGTTCTGGTATGGTTGGAGGTTGAGAAGAGGACAGGGACTGCGTTAGACGAGGAAGGCAACAGAGGAAGCTGGGGATAGATTAAAACACCACTGGTGCCTTTTATTTTTACTCACCAGAAGTCAGCTGCGCGATGTGCGTACTGTCTGAAGCCATTTTGGTGTTGTTTGCCTGGCCAGCGCCACAGCCTGTGTGCTGGGTCTGGGTGGCTGCCCTGTAGCTGTCACTGTTTATCCACCAGGAAGAGGCTGCCTCCATTCACCAGCGCTAGCAACGAGTCCCGGCTGCTCACTCTCCCCCTCCGCCTGTCGACAAATAGTGCGCGCCACGCGGTTTAAAGAGAATAAGGCTCATTTTTCACGACATATACCGAACAATAAATACACATTTGGGTTATTAGTCGTCGATTTAAAATTAAGAAGGTTTACTTTAGAACTTTAATAGGGGGTTTCTTGTGTCCCCTCCCCCTCATAGGAAAAAAGCGCAAACCCTTTTGCGCAGGGATACAAGTGAGTATACCCTACACTTACTGAGGGGGTAGAAATGGCAGCCTGCTACAAGAGCGGATTCTGCTGCAGAATAACTATTATTTTAACACCTTAACGACATTTCTCATACCTTAATAATTATGCTATGCAACTGAGTGTTTTACATTTTACTATGACACTAATGGTGTCGTTTTTTTGTATCTGTAGCGACGGATATAATACATATGGCTCCTGTGTTCGATAAGGATTATTGTTATGAATTTTTTTTTTTTTTTTGCAATTAGAATAACGAACCGCTGCCGGTTTCACCTCCGTTAACGCTCACGTAATAGTGTAACAAGATGTCTGTCAAATGTCTCACACCCACTCCCCAGGAGCCGTTTGCGAAGGGAAGTCGTCCATTTCTCTACCAAAGACCGCCTGGCAGTAAAATGGGGGAAGGGTTTGGGGATGCGGTTTAATGAATGAAAAGCCCGTGAGTTACACACATTTAATGGCTGTTAGGATGTAAGATAAACCGTGGAGGAGGACGAGGCTGCACAGACATGACAGCACTAGACATCTCTCTAACACACAGCTGTGTGCATCCATGGCGACACGTTTAGGTGCTGACTTGTAATAATAAAAACAACATAATAATAATAATGGCATAGGTGTTGTAGCATTATTACACTCAACTCAATTTCACACAATTGTTATTATCATTATTTGTTGTCTGTCTATTACTATTACAAAACACAAGTACATCCATAGTGTTTTTTTTTTTATTATCATTTTTTTTAACTTCTCTTTCCTTGTAATTCTAAATCAGTCTATTCTCCAAAAATATTGTGTGTATTTATTTGCACACCAAGCATATAAAGAATATATATATATATATACGATCTTAAGACTATATAGAATTAAGCCATTACCTTTTTATTTTATTATTATTATTATTTTAATAAAAGGTCTTATAGAACAGTGCTTCCTAAACTTTTTGTGCCCAAGGACAAGTACAAATCTGAAGGCACTACTATAGTGCAAACCAACCTTTATAATACGTGTTTTCACTCATATCATGTACAATATCTGTACATGTGCATACTTATTTACTAATACCAAATAAAATGTGACAAAGACAACTGAATTTCTCGTGAAATATGTATTAACGAAATAATAATAATTAAAAAAAAAATAGGTAAAGTTTGCCTCTGTACTATGAAATGAGTGCATAC
The DNA here is from genome assembly GCF_900634775.1 of Gouania willdenowi. NCBI lineage: Eukaryota > Metazoa > Chordata > Actinopteri > Blenniiformes > Gobiesocidae > Gouania > Gouania willdenowi. Next base: position 13,389,646 of record NC_041066.1, read on the forward strand.
AAAGTAGTAAAAAAAAAAAAAAAAACGTGTAGTTGTATATTGCAATAAATGTATGGTTGACACCAAATTCTACTGCGCACCCGGACTTGCCTCACGTGCACCGTTTGGGAATCACCGTTATAGAGCATCAGCTATAATCCAAAACATTTCACTGAAGACAGCACTGTTTTTAAAGGTTTTGTCTATATTTAAATAGGGCTGGGCAAAAAAATCGATTTATCGAATTTGTTGATAAAAACTATTTTTATTTTGCAAATTTTAGTTTATTTTTGTATTTATTTATTTCCACCACAGTTTTTTCGGACTTTTTCGCGTTACGTCCTTGTGGTTTACCGTAGCGCAATGTGAGCCAGCCCCCTCTTTGTTTACATTTGTTTACTCTGAATATATGCTATATGTGTGCTACAGGCATGTCTAATTTTTTTTTTTCTCGCACTATGCTGAGATGCTAAGGGAAGAGTTTTTTTTTTTTTTTATTTGTAATGTTATACGTTTCTTAATCAGAAAACTTCAGAGACTGTGACTGTTGCTGTTGTACTTTTGCTTAAACCTGGGTTGAAGCTTGAAATTGTTGAATGACAGAGCCTCATTTACTTTTTATTTTGGGATTGTTCTATGCATTTTAACTTTTGAGGACAATCACAGCAATAAAGTTGCACTTTTGACAATATATCTGATGTCTGCAGTGATTTTTAAGTGCATTGGAAAAAAAAAAAAATAGAATCGAAACTCAAATTTTTCTTCAAAAAATTGGAGATTTTTTTTTGTAGGCAAAATCGCCCAGCCCTATAAATTAAAAAAAAACAAAAAACATTTATATGAGCAATCACTGACAAACTATTAAGTGGAAAACCCTTTTTTTAAAAAAAAAAAAAACCGAAAAAATCTCTCTGAAGAGAAGACCATCATCCTTGGCCTATTGGGGATGCAAGAACACAATGTGTAACACTTTACTTGAAGTTTTATACATGAGGCTGACATTACGCTGTCATTATCTGTCATTAGTATGAATTAGATGTCATAAAGTCTGCCATTAAGCTGTCATTTAGTGTTGTTCGCGAAATGATGACACCTTTGGAGCTATGTTGACATTTTTTGGGTTAGGTGGAAGGATCTAGTGGGGTTAGGATTAGCGTTAGGGTAACAACACTTAATGACAGTCTTCATCACACTTTATTCATGCTAATGACAGGTGTCATGTCATAATAATGACAGTGTAATGTCAGCTTTTATGTATAAAACATCAAGTTAAGCATTACCAAATAATGAAACCACAGAGAGAGTAAAACAGGACAGAATAGAAATCTGATATCACAAGCAATTGTTATTTTCCTTTGTAGAAATGGAGACTTCTGCCATACCTTATGGTTATTACTGGAACATTTGCAAAAATAATGACAGACAGCAAAACACAGAATCATTAAACACGAGGTGTGATGTTAAATTGTCCTTTGTGCCAAAAAATGGTGGTAACATGATGTTTACCATTTGAGAGTGGTATGGGAGCTGTGTCTCAGATATGGGAAGGATGTACATTTTTGGACCCATCATCAGTAGAGTTCCTTTGAATCAAGGGGTGTTTCGGACCTTTTTTAAACACTAGGCACCCTCATCAAAGGTGGCCAGCTACAGGGTGCTATATGCCAGTTTTTAAAATTCCATAAAATAACTAAATCAAATTGCGTGTCCTCTCTGACTGATGCTGGGTATCTTTCACCTCTTCCTTCTGGCCCTGCTTTCTGACTTTGTCCATTTTATACAAAAGGAATGGGACGAACTTTCTTGTGGAACGGATTTTTTGCCACAAAATGTAAAAATACACAAAACTTTATCACAGAGCTTTTCAACCTCGGGGTCGCCTGAAATTGACATTAATTCTAGAATTTAAAAACAGTCTCTGGGGTCGCCAGAAATTTGTGACATCAAATGGAGTCATGACCCAAAAAAGGCTTGTTTCACTGCTAAAGAATATAAGCGCATTATTATTAGACATACAGGTAAAAAAAATATAAAAAAATATCTGTGGAAGTCATTGGGCAGTGTTGAATAAAATTGAAAACACTTGTTCTAACAAACAATAGTTCCTATAAAACTAAATGGTAGATAAGCTTAAAATTGCGTTAAAAACTATAGCATGTAGAACAGAACCACAATCTACGCAGATGCTCATTTAAATGTCTTACATGGCATTTATTGTCTGCTAATTCAGCATTTATTTAAATTTTAATGACTATTGACATTTTTTAGTCAGCTGTTTCAACTAACTATTATTGAAATAAATGTAACTACTTATATGCAGACTATTTTTTGACTAGTTTAAAAGTTTTCTGTTGTGTTAGAATATGTCATTAACTGGAAACCATGCAAAACTCAATTTCAGTGAGAGACAACCTATAAATACATATATCTATTCTATCCATCCGTCCATGAATCCAACCATCCATATTTAAAAAAACAGCAAATGACTAATGCCACATGTCATCTATGCAAACAATATTTAAGAAATAATTTTGAATGAATTAAGAGAGTTTACTACAAATTTGAGCAATTTTTTTAGGTGTTGTGTGTCTACTTGTGCTGGCTGAGACAACCACAAGGAGGCAACCTCATTCTGTGTTAGCAGAAAGCATTGAGGGGTCAAAGGTCAGAGAGAATAACAGCTCATCCCCTTCTGTCAAACACATGTTGCTCTGACACTACTTCAATAGGTTTTCCTCTTCAGTTATCAGATACTCATATTGTCATGTGCTATGTGAGATATTCATATATATTTGATCAAAACAATGTGTTTACATCCAAAACCAACATGTCTTTCATTGACAATAATATTTTATCTCGTGTAAAAACTTCACCTCAATGAAACCTGATGAGAGCAAGAAATCGGTTTGATAATGAACAAATCATCGGTAACGATTGGGCATCTGTTGATTAGCATATGTCACCAACTATAGGGCGACACGTTATTTCTTCCAGGATATCTCTGTACTTGGCCGCATTCATCTTTCCTTCAATTGCAACCAGTCGTCCTGTCCCTGCAGCTGAAAAACACCCCCGTAGCATGATGCTGCCGCCACCATGTTTCACCGTTGGGATTGTATTGGGCCGGTGATGAGCAGTGCCTGGTTTTCTCCACACATACCACTTAGAATTGATGCAGATAATCTTATTTCTCATAGTCTGGGAGTCCTTCATGTGTTTTTTGGCAAACTCTATGCAGGCTTTCATATGTTTTGCACTGAGTAAAGGCTTCCGTCGGGCCACTCTGCCATAAAGCCCCGACTGGTGGAGGGCTGCAGTGATAGTTGACACGATTGCCAACAAGTGATTCCCTTCTTACCAAAAGGTATTGGCTCGAAGGGATGTGTAAGCTGAAACATGAAAAAAAATTGACTATTCTTCTTCAAAACTCATAGAAATAACATAAAATGTGAAATGCAATTTTAGTACAGTAATAACAAAGTTTTTTGAGTGCAAAGAAGAAATATATTTCTAATTTTGATTTCATGCTCAATGTTGAGCAAGGCTAATGATTAGCTCTCAGATGTATAGCACTATATCAAAAGGAGGGGTAATTTTAATTGTATGGTAATATTTTCATTTTACTTGTCGGTTCTGCCTTTAGAACCATATTAGGTTTTATGTAACCCCTAAAGAAAAATATTTCAGTCTTTATTTGTGCAGATTTTACAATACTAATAGTTTTAGTTGTGGTTCTACCAGTCCTTTTTCCCTTGACAAAACTGGGAGATTCCTAAATACAAGCAATTGAATAGTGACAAAAAGAAGAAAGAAAAAAAATGATTTAAAAATCTTAATCTAATCTGGATTAAAATTGTTTTTAGGAAAATAGAAAACTAAAACTTTTCTTTGAGAAAGCACATCACATCAAACCTAGACTCTCATCATTTGGCCGTCGTTTCATTTCACTGGTTTTCGTAACTTAAGACCAACATCCCCTTATCAGGCCCTGATAACCCCAACTCTGTCAGTGGGGTCAATTACATTTTGCAGTTACAAGTACGTCATCAATTATTATTTAAGTCCGTTTGGCAGTCATTCTTGAAATGTCTTGTACCTGTAATTTAATAATTCTGTTATTTATTTATTTTTTTCATTTTTCATGCTTGTTTTTATACAGAACTTACAATTTAACTGGACTGGAAACAAACCTGACATTGGGCCAAGTTGGTGTGAAAAGGCAGGACATGACGTTAAATGATGGACATGATGTTAAATATGGGTTAGCAATTGTATATACATAACTTATAAAGCACAGGTATTTATACCATATTAAGTCCACTAATTTCTTGACGGACCAAGTCAGCTGTTTCTACACATTTGATTAATACTAACACTGAAATAACTTCATTAAAAAACTAAAAACTTACTATCTCACTGTCAAATACTACACTGGGAGATTTTTGGATCAATCCAGAATAGCAGAAAAAGAATATGAAGTGTATTGAAGCAGAATCAGCTCACAATACTGCAAAATGTAGCACTTTTTTTTTTTTACTGTCATAAAGCTACACCTTATTTCTGGCTGTATTAATACAGTCGTTTCATCAGAATTCCTTCAAATGATCCTCCACAATATGTATTTGTCTCATGCTGCGGTTTCACACAGTCCCCTTTAATGTTAATAGCTTTGTAGGAAAAGAAAAAGCTGCAATTCCAGTCTAAAAGACGTGACAAGCAACTGTAAGTGACAGCTCTGACCAGGTCCTAACACTGACAAATGCTGACCTTTCATTTCCTGACACAGCAGTTGCATTTAACACACACCCCTGTGCCCCTGGGCCACCTAACACACTCACATTCACACAAAGATGTGCACACGGCAGTGGTTTTGTGTGATCCTCCACAAAGGACAGAGGACGTGGGTACATTGGTGCATGAGCACAGATGCATTACGCTAAGAGGTGAAAAATGGAAAGGTGTAGTAAATAGACTGAACAACATGCAACATCAATTTTTTTTATTTCAAAATATTACCTAAACAGAATTCAATTTAAAATAAGCCACAAGGGTCCAATGTTAATTGGGCTGTTTTGAACTGAAGCACCACCTGTTATTGCTATGTCACTCTATAATGTAGGACAAGCTGCTCAATGGGAAAAGTGAAAGAGGAAGTAAAACACGCACTCCAACATACACCAAAGGAGTCCCAGGAAACACAAAGATGGTGACTCTAAAACTAAGAAGTTTAAAAAAGCTGCAGATGTCCTATAGGTCAGTGGTTCTCAACTTTATCAGCTCGCGACCCCCAAAATAAAATAACATTCACTGTTATCCAGGGAGTTTATTATTATTTGGGCCTATAGTCATCTTAAAGATGTAAATCTTTGTTTTAATCTGAAATGAAATGGGTTATAGGCACCGACGGACCCCCGCGACCCTGAAAAGACGGGAAAAAGCGGGTCTGAAAATGGATGGATGGATGGATGGTTAAAAGTGACGAAAAATGGTGGAAAAGAAATTGGTTAAAAGTTGCAAATTAGAGCCAAAAAAGGACAGAAAAAGTGGTAAAAAGGGGTTCAAAGTGTAAACATTGGCTTAAAAGTGGCAGAAAAAAGTAGGAACGATTACTTTAAAATGGCAAATAAGGGGCATGACAAATCCTGAAGGTGTATAAATTGGCAAAAAGAAGCATAACATAGGGTGAAAAGAGGTTAAAAGTGACAAGAATGGGTCAACATATGTGACATTAGGTGAAAAAAGAGGTGGAAAGGGTTTAAAAGTGCCGAAAATATCTTAAAAGTGGGAAATATTGTACAGAAAAGGCATTTCAATTTGATGGAGAAGTGGCAGGAATGGGAGTAATGTAGCAAAAAGTGATGAAAATAGGTTCAAATAAGAAAAACTTGGTGTGGTTTCAGAAAAAGGGTAAAAATAAGCAAAAATGGGCTCAAATTGTAAAAAAATAAAAAAAATACCCCAAATGGGGTCCCGACCCCAATGTTGAGAACCCCTGCTATAGGTAACCGTAGAACTAGTTTCTTGTTGTCCTATCAAAACTATTGGACAAAGTATCACCTTAACCTTTAGGAGGAAAAAAACTACAGCAAACTGTCTGCTACAATGCAGCTAAACACCAAGCAATTATCAACAGGTTTTAAAACAGGGCTCCATGAAAATCTACAGCGGTAAAGTTTGTGGCCCTCATGCAAAAATTAAGAATTTTGCACGAAGAAAAATGCAGCTGCCATTTAACAAAAACTCATGTTGTTTAAAAAAAAATAACTGTCAAGCAATAGAGAGAGCACAGATTGCAGAATATAAAGCAAAGAGAGACATGAGAGGAGTGAGCAGGTAGATGTAGCTGCTGGTTGTCGATCTCTACTATCACAAGTCTAAAGAGAAGTCTGCATGGTACAAAAATCATCGGTAAAAAAAAGACGCTTCGCTGCCATCGAGTCAGGGGAAAAGGAGTTGGCGAGCACTGCCGACGCTTCACGCCTTCTCTTCAACCGCCTCCTCCGCAGCTTCAGTTACCTACAGGGAAGAAGAGAGGAAGGAAGGAACGAGCTGGTGAAAGAAGAAACAGATGCTTTCAAGATCCAATCTGGTACGATTCCAGCTGGAGGTGCAAGAAACCAACCACATTAGGGAGATATGACCTACAGCAGGGTTTTTCAACCTTAAGGGTCAGGACTAGTGATGAACCGATACATCGGGCGGCCGATATTATTGGCCGATTTTTGCGTTTTTTACGTGTATCGGCATCGGCCGATGCGGGCTGCTGCGTGTTTTTTACTTGTTCTTGTTCTATATCACCTGTTTTGAATATTTGTTAAATACGTTTTACTCGTTCTTGTTCGACATCACCTGTTTTGAATATTTGTTAAACATTTTTTATTTGTTGTCGTTCTACCTCACCTTTGTTAATTTCAATAAATGTTCCTTTTTTTTTTTTTTTAAATTCAGACTCGCATTTGTTATCATCATTGTGTAATTTTTATGATGTAAATTGAGGGAGCAAAAGTAGTAGTAGTAGTAGTAGTATTAAAATGGGGTCCCTGAAATGTCTAGTAATTGGTAAAAAAATAAAATAAAATTACAAATACACATCACACACACAATACATCAAATCTCTTTAATTAATAAACATGATCAAAAACAAATTAAAAATATAATTCTTTGGGGTCGCCGGACATTGCTGGAATCAAAATGGGGTCACGACCCAAAAAAGTTTGCAAACCTCTGACATACAGGATTCATCTCACAGGTCATTAGAGCTGGATTGGTGGCAGGAAGATTTTTCCAAATATTGTTGATAATTTATAATTTGCACTAACTATTAAAAATAGCTCGTGCAAATTATGATTGCACGAGCTATTTTTAAAACCAAACCGCCCTATAATTATACAATCAAAACACAATTTATTTTGCAACAAATATTGTTTTTTACTTACTGGATAAGTATTCATACTGAAAAGTACTATTTTAAAATATGATGAGAGTAATGCTAGAAATAGAAGGCGTATATCCTCAGACAATAGAGATAGCCTAGCATAACTTGATCAGGGACAGGAAACACTGTTAAGGTAACCTGCTTATTTATTATTGTGGTAATTCATACTCTTTAGTTCTTGTTCTTTTGCTATTAGTTTCTGATTTTACCAAATATTTCCACCAATGATAGCCACGTTTAGTGCCTTAATGCTAGCAGTTAGCTAGCATATACTAGCTAATAGCAGGGTTGTTCCTCCAGACCAGGATCTTTCTGATCGTCTCCCTGTTCCAATAATAATACTAGTTATTTATTTTTATTACCTTTGGCATTTAATTCCAAACAAAAAACAAAAAAAAAAGTAAAAAACAAAGATTTAATCCTGTTATAAAAACAAAATAAGGGAGTTTTTTCTTCCCACTGTCGCTAAATGCTTGTTGTTGTGGATGATTGTTGGGTTCTTTTTTTCTCACTATGATTTTTACATTGTTAAGTACTTTGAGATGAGTTGTTGTATTCTGCGCTACAGTATATAAATAAAGTTGAATTGAATTGAATAAGTTCGAAGAAGTAGGAAGAATTATACAATTGTTAAGTCCCAGCCCTCTTATCAACACCTTATGATTGATTGCAATATTATTGTTACATCCTATACAGAATTAATACATTTAATATACAACACACATTAGAACTGCACAAATAAAAAGTATATAACTATACCATATACATCATCAACTTCATTACAATAAAAATAGTACCAATCCCTAATTGTTATGGAAATGCATACAATTCACTTACATATATACATGCATGCTAATAACTAGGGGTGTCCCGATCCGATATCGATATCGGTCCGATATCAGCCTGAAAACAACTCAAATCAAATTCAAATTTCCGATTTTTTTTTTGCAATTCATTTTTATTTATTTTATTCAATTGTAGAATACTGTAGATATTATGTTGAAGGTTAAAATGTATGTAACCAATTGGTTAATAATAAATGGGTCAGTTTTTCTCATACCTACTGTTGCTGCCTATTGTTCTCTGTTAGAGTAACATCACCTGATTAAGCCTTTTCTAACATTCCACACTACAAAATAAGTCATTATTATTTTTTTATTAAAAGAAAAAAAAAAAAAGTAATAAAAGTATGTATGATTCATGCTGATATCGTATCAAATCAATATCGGTATCGGCCGATACGCAAGGCTGCAATATGGTACCATATCAGAAATGAAAAAGTTATATCGGGACATCCCTACTCATAACCAATGGATTTAATAAACCATATTAAATAGTAAAATCCTTAATTTACTTTATAAGACATCCAGATTCAGATGTGGATTATCATTGCAGTGATAAAATATACTTTTGGCTTTATATAAATCACTTCATCCCTATGTTCTCATGCAGATCTTGTATTAGCTTGACATCGTCTTTGTCCTTCTCACCATGAAAAAATAACCAATCAACACACAAATCACGCTGAGCAAAGGTTGGAATTATTAGTATTAGTATCCAAACACACACACAGATGGTTAGAAGTTAGATGCACTCTGCCGTACCCTTAACTCTGACTGTTTTGCTCTGCCCTTTCACTGACATCAAGGAGGGCCCCATGCTTCTGATGGAGGACACACTGACAGACGGACGAGACACATAGATCTGCGTGTGCGTGCACGTTTGTGTGCATCGGATGTGAAGTGTATTGTTGAGACACAGATGTTGATGTAGACATGTGGGATGACATTATAACAAAAAACATCAAGTAAGGGTCAGAATGTTTTCCTTCTTCAAAGTGAATATTTTCCCCTACTTTCATTTGCATGTACCTCATTAGTCTTGGTGTCTCCGTTCTGGGCTGGTCCATCACCTCGCTTTCCTTTGGTGACACTTTTCTTTACCTTCACCACCTTATCATCTGCCACCTTCTGCACGTGGAAAAGAACATACGCTGCATATAAAGTCAAGGTATGGATTGTTTTCTGAGGATGTGTAGAAAAGTTGAAAGAAAATGTCAGATTTTTTATTTCAAACGAACTGACTGCCCTACGCCAAAAACAATGGATTACATATCAGTGCTGATGACAGAAAGGCAAGTATCATACATGAAACAGGCAAATAACAACCTATTGACTTATCAATGAAAAAACAATTCAAGTATCTATTTTTAGGCCGGGTTACCGGACTCAGAACGCCACTCACTTTGTTTTTCTTCTTCTTCTTCTTCTTCTTGTGTACACTAGTTAAAGTCGCTACTCCTCTGTTATTAGAGAACGGATCGGGCTGAAATTTGGCAGATTTGGGACCCAGGGAGGCGCCAAGGGGCCCCAAAAGAAAGAAAAAAAAAAAGTAAATTTCTCATTTATTTGCGAGTCAAATGTTACGAAGGTTGGTGGTACCAAAATATTGGCACATACCAATATACAAATGGGGCCCATTACCCCGTACGTGTCACTGGGGCGCCAAGGGGACCCCATTCTTCAAGTGACTACCCCTGCGTTAGTTCTCGTTAGATCGGAATGCAGTTTGGGATGAATATTCTATGAATGAATATGATGAGACGCTTGGAGCCCTTTTTTTGAAAGGGGGCCCGGGGGCCCACCCCCCATTTACAGAAATTTCCAAATTTATGGGAACATAGTCGTGTGATATATTGTTTCAAAGGTAATTCAACGTAGATCACGATTATGCCTCGCACAATTCAATTAGGGCCTCCCTTTTTCAGGCAATTTCCATTAAAGTCGTTTTCTCATTTATTTGTGAGTCAAATATTGCAACACTTGGTGATACCAAATCATTGACACATGCCAATATATGAATGGGGTCCATTACTCCGTATGTGCCACAAGGGCACAAAGGGGCCCCATTTTTCAAACGACTCCTCCTCCCTTAATGATTGTTGAAACGTGTTGTAATTTGACATAGATACTGTATTCTATGAGCGGATGTCAAGAGCCTCTCGGAGACCGTTTTGAAAGGGGGGAGGGCAGGGGCCCACCCCCTTTTCCGGTCATTTCTAAATTTATCGGAACATAGTCGTGTGATATATCGCTTCAAAGGCAGTTCAACGTAAATTACCATTTTACGTCTCACAATTTCATTTGTTATACTCGGTAGAACCGAGTCATTACACTGAATTCTCGGGAACGTGGTACGTGCTATTCGGCGCGGAGACGTTCCGCGGGCCCGGCGGTAGTTCATCAGACTTGTCACTATAGGACAGGAGGTTTTTCTTCCACTTTTTTTTTATTAGGTTTTATATTCCGATGAGCCTTATGTAATACATATTTTCAATATTGTGCATTGTGTTGATGTGCTTATTGGCTCCGATGAACATATGACCATAGTCGCTCTTACCTTGACCACAGCCTTCTTGGGTTTAGCCTCTGGCTTGGGTGGAGAAGGTTTCTACAAATTACACCAGAAAGAAAAAGTTAGAATTCATACACGTATAGGAGAAGTGCACATAGCCTTTATTTCTCTTTTGGACCATTTATTTCTCTTTTCTATTTACTTTCTTTAAACGTTTTTATGTTTAGTTTAAAATGTGTTACCAAATCTAAGCAGCACAGTTGCTTCTTATATATTTCCTATAGAATATGACATATTTCTGTCCTTAGTGATACTAGATCGGAATCTATTTAATCTGACATCTGATCACTCGGCGTTGACTATGAAAATTGTCTGAGTCAAATATATTTCTGTGATTTAAATACAGGAAATGACATGCATACAAAACGAAATGATTATAATAAAAAAATAAAAATTGAGGGGTAATTTCTTTTCATGTACATTAATCTTATAGGCAGAAGCTAAAAATTGTCCAAATGAATGGCATAAGTCAAGAAAATAGTATACCCGTAATTACAATATTCAAGCATAAAAACATTTTTTTTTTAATAATTATACTCTTAGAGAAAAAAAAAAAATCCTCCACAATGGAAAGAGAAATAGCTCGGCTAATCAAGAATACTGAAAACAGAAGAAGCCAGTTAGCAGCTGCTTGTAAATATAACCGCTCCAAGATGACAACATTGTCACGTTATTATCAGTTGTTTGGCTCTTAAACACATAACGAAGCAGCTGTTGAATATTTACCCAGCTGCAGTCACACGAAGCCAGTCACTCAGTACAGAAAATAGTTCACGTTTTCTTCCAAACGTTTTGGCCTTATCGATTTTACACAATATTAGTAAACCTTTTATCTGACTAACATTAAAGAAGGACGCTGGAGACCAGAGGGAGTGGCTAAAAACATGCATAGTTCATGAAAATGAGACATTTGAGCTTCTTGGGTAAATGTTATCGTGCTGCCAATAAAACACGTCCCGGAAAAACAAACACAGAAAATATTATTAGCTTGTCAAATAAAACTAAAACAAATAACTGATGAGGTTTTAATGCTTCACTGGAGCTTGAATCCGAACATCCTTTTGGTAATAAAAAAAAAAAAAGGTAGTTTGGCAATTTTAAGCTCTGATCTCTGAGTGCCAACTTTATCGTTTAAACACTAATGAAAGGCAATGTGTGTCTATCTCTGACACAATTAGACAGACACACTTTGCACTGGTTCAGAATTTAAACTGTTGATTTAAAGTGTGGCTTACATGCAAATGAACCAACACATGCAAAGTACAAGACAGATAGAAATGGCCTGTTTGGGCAGAGCTGCATGATGACATCAAACTGGAATTGTCATGGTTACCATTACCATTACCATTCATCGTCGGAAGTGTACTCTCATCCGACGCTAACGGCTATGCTAACGGCAGTTCGGCATGACAAGATCGCTGCTTCCAACTGTGCATCCGAAACGTGTCCTTTTCGCTTTAGCTGGTGTTGGGCACAGAACCTCCTCGAGGACATTTCGGAGGATTTAGAGACTCCTAAGTGTTGCAGAGCTAAAGATATATCGCTTCACTTCCGGGTCACGCACTTTGGCAAATCGGTAATGGAGAAAACAAATAAAGGTGTACGTTTTCCATTTTTCGTTTTCTGTACCAAAGCAAACGAGCTTGAATTTGAAAAACAAGGCGTTTTCCGTTTTTTCATTTTGGCTTTGAAGACAAAACTAATGAGTGTTTTTTTTTTTCGTTTTTCACGTTTTTGTTACAATGAATGAAAAACGAATGAACGAATGATACACGGATTCCAGAGGAACACAGATGCCTGCAATATGTGTTCTGCACATTGACAAATTGTCATCATGATAACTTTATGCTTAATTAACCAAAAAAAGAAAAGTTAACTATTATTTTTTTTAATGAAAAAACATTGAATGGGGTCAAACTGACCCCAAGGACAATAGGAGGGTTACAAGTGTGATTGATGCTGGTTCTAGGAGAATTCGTACGTGTCCGTTTGGTGGGTATTCATGCACAGAATATGAAAGAAAAATCATTATATTTGTTTCTACAGTTTGTTTTTTGAAGTTCCTCTAAAATCTTACTTTTTTTTTGTTTCTTTGATCAGAAAACATGTTTTTATTCATCATGTAGCCCCGCTCATCAACAGTCCATTAGAGAACGAGACAAAGACAACAGAGAAAACACATGCATGCCAAGCCACAGCCAATCTGTTTATGGCAATTGTAAAATGCTGATTAGCTTCACCAAATCCATAGAGGATTTTACTCAGTGTGTTTGGCAACGTGACACTTGATATTCACCGAGAGGAAAGAGAGGGCAGTGAGAGCTGTGAAGACAGGGAGAAGGAAAGAACCAAACTTACCGCCGACAATCTCTCTGACCTTCTGGTGGGCTGCTGGGGAAAGACGTGATCAATGAGAGAGAAAGAGTGACAGACAGAGGAGAGATCAGTTGTACCTCTGCATGCTGCTCATCTTCAGCTGATCTAGTTGCTACAAATGGCCCAATGACGTCTATACTGTTGTCGTGTGCAAATATTCTCTCAATCAAACCTTTTTCACACGCACACAACACATACGCACACACAGCACAACAGCAACATGCGACATTTACCTCTTGTTTTGTGACTTTGGGGGTCTCATTTCCCTCAGGACCTTCAGGGGACTGGAAAATAAAATTAAAAAAAACAACAACGGATGTTTATGTCCATTATTCTGGCAAAGATTTAGCTTTACTTTTATTTACTGTACTTGGATGTGACTCCAAATTACAGTCTAATATTAGGTCAATATCAAACCCATCCGCAAACACACATTTACAATAGTTACCAAAGGGATCAATATTAGTCCTCATATGATGTTTGGCTTGGAATCAAATCTAATAATACATTTATGACTGTGATTTGATTTGATTTTCATTCATTTTTCCTACTTTTTCTTTTTTTTCAACTTTGTTGACAAAAAATGTCGTCAATTAAATTTGATTAAGTGACAATAACGAGACTATGACTCATTAAAAAAAGTATTGTAATAAAATAATTTCATCACATAGGACGAAATCCAATCAGAACTCTGTCATTATGTGTTCTCAGGCTTTGATCACATAAAGTATGTATATTTACATTATTAATAACAATACCATTAAAATGTATAGATAAAAAAACATGCATAAACTCCTATGGTGCATATTTTAGTCCACAAAAAATCTTAATGTCATTCAGTGGACAAAAAACTGGATTATAACTGAAATAGTCCTGATGACTAAATTTTGACTTGTATTTTAGTCAAAGAGTATGACTAAAACTAAATCTAAATCAAAATTTGCCATCAAAATGAACGATGTAATGAACTTTCACTTCTTTGTGATTATTTCTATTACTTTTTATTTTACTGGTGTTCATAAATAAATGTGTTTATGCAAATTCCAATACATAGAAATCAGAAAAATGACATTTGTTTCATTAGATTCTGAATATAGATGGTTGATCCATCTTCTAAATCTGTTTATCCAGTTGAGCTTTCTAAATCTGAGTTTAGGAATAAAACTAATTGATGAGTGTTTTGTATTTTTGGTGAAAAACCAAAACACCCTGAAAAAGTGTACATATGTTCAGACAACATGCAATCCCAGACTGAAAGACTACCTTTCACTGAGCAAATAACTAAAGGCTACTGTAACTGTAAAAGCATTCATAATAGCAATTTTATTACCATATTTTATTTGTTGCTATTGCTTGAATAAATAATGCATTCATTTAGTTGAGAATATTTCATTATAAAAGATCATCACTTTGGATGTAATCTCATTATTTCACAGTGTAAAGCCCGATTCACATTAGTAAAAGACAATGATGGGCCTAGTTTTTAAACTTTCTTTAATTATAAAAATGTCTTTATTTCTTAAAATGTCCTTTTAGCATTTAAAATATAATGGAAATTTTAACACCTACACATTTATATCCTTTTAAATAGTTGAGCATTGACTTAAAATCAGATTGAAAAAACTTCTAAAAATCCACAAAGAAATGTAAAAAAAAAAAAAAGTGACAATTTAACTAGAATATAAAACATATTGTGTGTAGATTTGCATTTTGAATAAGGCTCAAATGTAAGCTTTTCCCAGAAATCTGTCATAAATGAACTGTTTTATTACATGTTTACTTTTTCGCAGACCTTTGGAATGGCCGACTTTGGTCCACGGGCTGTCTATTGAACACCACTGCTGTACAGATTAGTGCTTTGGTAAAATGGCTTTAGAAATTATTTTTAAAATTAAAAAATTAAATAAAAAAAGGATTTCTAAAGGTTACACTTTTTATTTTAAGACGAGAATACATCTCAGATGATTATTATTGATGTTTTCAGTTCAGATGCAGGTTTTTAGCACTAAATAAATACATACATAAATCTAAAAAAGATAGAGAAAAATCAGAAATGCTGATGTCCTTCAGGTGATGTTCACATTCACACAGTCCATCCTCGGTGAGCAAGGACGTTGCACAGCAGGAGAAATAGGAGAGAGATAACGTTGCCCTGCAGGTTGCCCATCGCATCATTTGCATGTGTTCGACCACCGCCCCAGGACAGGATCGAGGCCCCATCCATTCATTATCTGTCCCTCTGCGCAAACAATGGCAAACATCACAGAGGGGGAAAAAAGACAGGTTCATATGCGTGCGTGTGTGCGCGCGATGATGATGATGATGATGATGCAATACACAGGAGCTAGCTCCGTGCACTTTGTGTTTACATTGAGTCACTGCCTCTTTAAACGTGTCCGACAGCCTGTGAAGCTCAATCTTCATTCCTTTATATTTGATTTATTTATCTTCTCAGATGGATCCGTTACATGTTGAATGGACAGGACCGTCATTTTGCTCACAGATGAGCCAAAAAATAGCCGATACACTGAGGAGCTTGTGTTTTTTCCCCCTCCTCTCTCTTAGATTAACGCCTGGAATGTGCGTAAAAAAGCGCCCAAGAGAAAAAGGCGATAACGCACGTCCCGTTACGCGCTCATCCATCCATCGGCTTATACACTCATAGTGCGCACTACTGTGGTGGTAAATAAACCGAGTGAAAGAACGGCCATGAACATAAGCACTGCGGGATTTCTTAGAATTCTGTGAGAGAACAGCAGCGCGTAAAAAGCCCAGAGGAGCGGCACCAAACGCCTCCTCAAACTTTGGCATCTCCTCCTCACCTGCTTCGACGTCGCGCACCGCTGTTTTCCCCTCATATGCAAAAGACACACACATCAAAAACTACACAGAAGTGTGCATGGGACGACACTCACCTTCCTCTTCGGCATTTTTAACGCCTGAAATACGCGCTGTTCAAGCTTGACAAATGCAACTAAAAAAAAGGGTCAACAGTGGAGAGTTTGAACTACCACGACATTCAAGATCAATATCTAAAGCACCTTCGATAATATGTTGATCATATGCACTCCCCCAAAACTCTGCACCGCACGCGATCATTGGACAGAGACCTCCAAATCCTCTCCTGCCCTGACTCCTGATTGGCCAGTCCACCCTGTATGCAAATGTAAGCTCAGTCACCATTGGCTTGGATTTCTTAGTGTCCGCACGTGATTGGATAGAAGCTCATTGTGCGCAGGTCCAGAGAAAGTAGGGATAAGCCAATGGAAACGCGGTTTGTTGTCAGTGGTTCTGGGTAATGTAGGAAGGGAAAGAAATGGTGTGAAAATTCTACAATGTAAAGAACTAGAAAAAAAAAAAAAAAACAGACACAATGTCACAATGTCTGCTGTAAAGACCTAGAGAAGTCATGCACTTCATTTTACAAATAAAACAGGTCACACAAAAGCACTTTGTACATGTAAGACTCATATTAGTTAATACTGATAGACTTGAAAATTAAGGCTTGAATTATTTGTATTTGAAGTAAAACACAGTACTTTAGATTTTTTTTTTTTTTTTTTACATGTTTAACTATCCATCTTGTCTGTTCAAAATGCACACACAATCTGATTGTCTGTCTTGAGGGCTACATTATCAACATTCATGTCAGCATTAGAATAAAGAGTCATTTTTTGTTTTTGTTGTTTGCGTCATGTTTCTTTGCTTATTTGTGTCATTTATTATGGTTTAGTCTATTTCTGTTCCTACTTTGTGTATTTTTTTATTTTCATTTTGTATTTTTTTTTCTGGTTATTTTATAGTGATTTTTTTTTTTAATTTTTGTTGTTACTTTGTGATTTTTGTCTGTTCATTTTAAAATTTCTTTAGTATTTTTATTAGGGTTGTCCCAATCCAATTTTGATATCGGATATCGGTCCGATATCAGCCAGAAAACGATTTTCATCCGATATATATTATATTTATTCAATTGTAGAATACTGTAGATATTATGTTGAAGGTTAAAATGTATTGGTTAATAATAAATGGGTCAGTTTTTCTCATACCTACTGTTGCTGACTATTGCTTTCTGTTTGAGTGACATCACTTGATCAAGCCTTTTTCTAACATTCCACACTACAAAATAAGTAATAAAAGGATGTATGATTTGTGCTGATATTGTATCATATCGTATCAATATTGGTATTGAGCAATACTCAAGGTGGCAATATTGGTATCGTATCTGAAGTGAAACAAACCTAGTTTTGATGTATTTTTGGAGTAATTTTGTTCAATTCAGTCCAACAGCCCTATGTGTAGCCCCTGGGTCAGTTGCGCATGTTGGGGGGGGGTAAAGGTAAGTGTCAACATTATTGTGCCCTAGTTTGTGCTTCCAAGTATATCTGATATGAACAGTCTGTAAGGCATTGACATTATTTGTCTATTTATTCAAGGGACAATGCATATTAAAAACAAGAAAATGCTAAGAAAACATGTACCTGTGAATATGCAGGATTGCAGCCAAAGCTAATTTCCATCCTCAGTCCCTTGCTGAACCAAAAGCCAGCCTCATTACCGACACAGTAGATTTTATTCAATACATCACCAACATAGAGGCTCACTCTTATACTCCTAAAGGTTGGCATCCAACTTTAAAACAAAATCCAAGCAATAAAAGACAAATAGCAGTCTCTATGGGATCTCCGATTCTAAATTCCTTCAATTTTGTGACAAAAAGTTTCAGTAATTTCAGGAAATTTACAGGGATTATTTGTGAGAAAATGCAGAAATCTAGTATTTCTAAATGCAGTCATATGATACACGCGCAGGAAATGAATGAGCCAGCCCCTGCAAATATTCTGGAGTTTCAATACATTCCTGAATTTGGCAGGACCAAGATATGTACAACTGAATTATTTGGTCATTTACACACTTCATCCTACAGGGTGATTTGAACACTAAAGGGTCAAATTTGGCCCAGGGTCTTGAGTTTGGCACATATGCTGTAGGACACGTGTCAAACGGGCCAAATGTCCTTTTGGAGCATCCAATTCGGTCCGCAGGAGAAACTTAAAATGACAAAGAAAACATGAATCATTGTGTAAATGAAACTCAACTTTCTTGGTGCTTATATCGCATGATCGCAGTCATTTTTAGTGATATACTGTTGAAAAAAACCTCTAAAAAATCTGACAAAATCCTTCAATTTTCCTCAAAACATGACATATTTCCTTCAATCAAATAGATATCGGTCACAGAATTTAGGAGATTTAAAGTGAAAATACTGTTGTCACTGATATCTATCACTAATTGCTTGGATGTCATGGGTTTCTTACACATTTAGTATTTTATATATACGCAGAAGTGCAAACTAGGGCACATTAATGTTGAAATTACTCGTTTTCTCGCATAAAATCTAGACAAGACTCAAACTAATGTATGGAAAAAACCAATGTCAGTGATAATCAAGTTTATATGGCATTTAAATGCAAAGATTAAAGCAAGACATCAGGGAAAATATTATATCCAAAATAAACTGGTGACCAGCCCAAGGTTTACACTTGCGGCCTGAGAAAGCTGGGAAAGGGTCAGGTGAGGAAAATGTGATACAGTGCAGAAGAATGAACGAATTTTATAGCTATTGGATTTATTTATTATAGACATAAGCAACTTATTATAAAGGTATTCACCCCTCACTAAGTGGTCATTTACAGGCTAATCACAGGCTTTATTAGATTGTCTTACGCAAATTTCACTAAAGACAAGTATTCTTTATTATAGCAAAAGTAAACTGACACAATTGTTTTCCCTTCTCATGAAATCATTACACCTGATATGAACCTGTTTTAGCAACACAACAGACATTATGCAACATCACAGCAGAGAGCGAGACAGAAAAAAATAAGGGATCTACACACATGTCACGATAGACAAAGCTCAGACAAAACCCCTTTATTTCCACATCTTTTTCCACACACGTACATGCAATGAATGCACCACGGTTTTCTAAGTCGCCCAGAACAAACAGGAGCACGACTGACATGCTGTTCCCACTGGGATTGACAGTGTCAGCTGAATCAGGGGGCGAACACACACAATGAGGAACACACGTCCCCCCCCTACACACACACACACACACACACACACAGTAAAGGTGCTACATTTGAATACACAAATCAAAATAATTGAAGCCTATAGTGGGCATATGGATATTAATTAGGTTTGTATGTGCTCTGAAAAGTAAACGTTAAATTAAAAACAATTTATACATTAAATAATTAAAAAAATAAAAATAAAAAAAATAATAATAATAATTTAAAAAAAAAAAAAAATATATATATATATATATATATATATATATATATATATATATATATAAAATAATTAAAAATAAATAAATAAATAATTAATTTGATTGACGGATCAGGTCTTCAACTTTAGTTGACTTGATGTAGAGAAAAAAAAAAAACTTGATTTCCTTGATTTTGTGTCCAATTTCCATTTAATTAAGGAAAATGTTATGTAATAATATTAGGAAAATTTAAGGATTTTGTAAAAAAAAAAAAAGGATTCTGCAGAACTTGTTTAACCTCAAATTATCCTCAAATATTACTAACAAAATATTAGGAAAATTGAAGGATTTTGTAAAAAAAAAAATTGATTCTGCAGAACTGTTTAACCTCAAATTATCCTCAAATATTACTAACACATTTTACCCTTGGGGTCAATCTGACCCCAGAAAATGTTTTTTTTTTTTTAGAAAATTCTTAACCAAGTTTTTGTGTCAGGCAATTTGTTTATTTGTTAAATACATAAATAACCCCTCGATAATGAAACCTTGACCTGTTCTCTAGCGCCACCATCAGGCCAAACTTTTAAATGAGAATAAATTAATCTTCAACAGTTTTCATCCAAATCTTTTCAAATTTACTGACAACAGTAATGACCACGAGAGTGTGAACCCTATTGGTTGGTGGTGATGATATGACCTTTCCTGCCACGTTACCAGGTCAATGGGAATGTGAGGTCACACACTGACATACATGTTTCACACAGGTAACACAGCTTGGGGTTAAATTGACCCCAGATGAACACTAATGTGTGCAATATGCATCCAGCACAAAAATCATCATTCGTACACCATCAAATTAGGAAAAGTCGTGAAATATGTAGCAAAAAAGAAAAGTTAACTAGTATGTTTTTTTAATGATAAACATTGAATAGGGTCAAATTGACCCCACGGATAACGGGAGGGTTAAAAGAGACTCAAAAGGATGGTATTGCTATCAGCAAAATGCATAAATCACATAAAACCACACAACCAAATAGACAGTTAAGTCCTATTTAAATGTCACTGAGTGAATAAATGAATGAAGACAATGAGTGGACTCTGGTTAGGAGCATGAGGCAACATCCAGGTGCTGCACAAGGTCAGAAATGTTCTGCCTCCTGCAGGTAAATGACTGAAATGCCATTTTAAGGACTGGAGTAAATACAGTATTAGGTCAGACCGTTGAGTTGGATCCTCATCGACAGAGTGATGCTGACACCTTGTGGAAATCTGTATGTAATATTTTCCAACCCAGTGATTCCCTTCCTATTATTAGGAATGACTAACAGGTTTTATCCCAGAGGCTGTTTGTAATTCAATGACGTAGGAAAATCATACACAAATACCTGTCGGCTTCTTCAACACACCAATCGTCCAAGGGATTTCAACCACAAACAGGTCTTGTCAACTATATTTATTGTCTGTTTTAATAAGGTGGATAGATTTGGTCAAATACATTTTGTTAAATGAAAAAAGCAAGTTAGTGCATTTATTTATTTATTTATTTATTTTTATTGTAGATGTAGGAGACCATGTCCTCCTCCATTTTTTCTCTAACAACCAGGGTCATTCACCCATGAATGAATAAAAATAGATAAAGTTTTTACACAGTGTGTACACATTATTATTTATTTCAAACATCAAGACAAAACAATGAAATTCTGCGACACAACAAACCATTAAAAAAAAAAAAAAATACAACCTATTTTAAAATTTAAAATAATGCACGATAATACAATATAACACCTACAGGTATAGTGCAAATGTCTCGAGGGAACAATAACAAAAATGGTGAAAAATCCAAAAGCAATGCAAAACAGTGCAATCAAAAGTTAAAGTAGAATATAAATGTTTCAGTACAAGGACATTTCTACTTTCCTGTTTGGTTTTACTAGTCAGTAACACAAAGCTTAAAGAACACAATTTCCAAACAATACAATAGAATTAAATAGATTAAAACAAGAATGAAAATAAAATAAATATAAACATAAATATGGGAAGAAGATTTGCAGGTATAGTTACATATTTTTAATATTAATATTCAATTAAGATAAAACATGTACAGTGATTGTAAAGGGTGTTTTTCACGTTTATTATACCTTTTTAAATTAAAAATAAATAAATAATTACAATAAAAAAAAAATTTGGGGCGCCCATCCAGCAGATAGCTCCCTAGACGGCCGCCTGTGTTGCCTGTCGGGAAGGCCGGCCCTGCTCACAACCCATGAACACCTGCTTTTTCAAGAGCTGAGACAGAAACCCACTTCCCTCAGGCTTTTGCTCCAAGAATTAACAAAAACATTCTAAAAGTGGACACAGATTTTTGATACAATTTTGACATGTATTTGTCAATAACTCTTTTATTCACAGGAAACCTTATTCTAAGGTTTCCTGTGAACACCTTGAGAATTGTTGCCTTTAAGCTAACCCATTCTTCCCCTGACAGCAGGTGTCCGACTTAAGGCCCGGGGGCCAAATCTGGCCCTTAAGAGCATCCAATTTGGCCCACAGGAGAAAATTTAAATGACAGAAAACAGTAATCTTTGTGTAAATTACCAACTAATTTAGTTGTACATATCTCAGCCCCTGCAAATACACAAATTCAATGATATCCACAATATTTGCCAGTGCTAGCAGTTTTCCTGTGTTTACAATGCATAACGGAAGATTTTTTTAAATGGAAATGTTTCCAAATTCCCGCATTTTTTCTGAAAATATTCCAAAGAGTTTGCCTATACTTTAAACAGAAATTAGTCACAAAATCAAGTACATTTAAAGGGAAGATGTAGACATGCTAATATTGTTGAAAAAGAACATGTCTTAAATCTAGGCTGTGAATGCCAAGGTTTTTGTATTATTTGCAAAGTGGCAAAGTTTCTCACTTTGAATGGAAACACCCTCGGCAAGGCGCCAGTCCATCGCAAGGCAACACAACACACAGACAGACCAACAACCACTCACATTCACTCCTACAGGCAATTTAGAGACTCATGTTTTTGGATTGTGGGTGGATGCCGGAGTACCTGGAGAAAACCCATGCAGCACGGGGAGAACATGCAAACTCCACACAGAACTGGACCCAAGTGTCCATCCCAGAGCTTGAACGCAGGACCTTCTTGCTGTGAGGTGGACGTTCTAACCACTAATCCACCTAAGCCTAACTAGTGCATTTATTTTAGAAAGTGTCTATTTGTACGGTTGCTGTACGGACAACCCCCGTTGCTATTGGTACGGTTACCGAAGTACATGTACGTAGCGTCTTAGGGTTAGGGCTAGGTTTAGGTTTATGTTTAGGGTTAGGTTATAACCCAATATCGCAAAAAATTTTTAGGGTTAGGTTTAGGGTATGGTTTAGTCTATAGTCACGGGACCCAAACTGACCAATAACTGACCTATCACGTGACATAAACTGGCCAAATAGAGGCGCTGCGAAGGGATAGAATGGCGGTATATTGATACGGCAACCGTACGGATAGCCACTGCCTTTATTTATCTTCTCTGCAGGCTTTCCCTTTTGTAGATAAAGTGACTATTTGTACAGTTGCCGTACGGACAACCCCCGGTGCTATTGGTACGGTTACCGAAGTACAAGTGCGTAGCGTCTTAGTGTTAGGTTTAGGTTTATAACCCAATATCGCAACAATTTTTAGGGTTAGGGTAGGTTGGTTTAGTCTTTGTCATGTGACCTAAATTGGCCAATGACTGACCTATCACGTGACCTAAACTGGCCAATAACTGACCTATCACGTGACCTAAACTGGCGAAATAGGAGGCTGCGTAGGAATAGAATGTCGGTATAATGATACGGCAACCGTACCGATAGCCACTGCCTACATTTTCAGGCCCATGTTGGGTCGGCGCTCCACATCTTGAGAATCGCTGCCAACTCGGGTCCATAAAAAAGTTATTTATTTTTTTTCATTCTTGTCTCCTAAAAACATTGAGTGACAGATTTGTACATAACGATTTGAAAGGTAATGACATGCATTTAAGGAAAAAAAAACAAAAAAAAAACCAAGACAAAACATTATGTCCCTCCCCCCCCACACACACACACATACATTACGTCATCGATAACCTTACAACCTTATCGGTTGAATACCTCATGAGAACCTGCATACACTCACATCACATGGGGAGACGGAGCCGCTTTTGTCTGAATGCAAATGAGTAAAAAAGAAAAAAAAAAAAAAAAAAAAAGAGCCGCAGAGAGATAAACGGGGTAGGTCGAAAGGGGCGGGACTTCCGGTGAGCTCAGTGAACGTTGTTTATCTGTGGTTGCAGCGTCAGGATCGAGTCAGTGTACGGACTGATAACAACACGGTAAGACCCTGTGTCAGCCTGTGTGTGTGTGTTTAGACATGTGCGCCATTCCCATGCATGTGTGCGTGTGTGCGTGTGTCCTGTCAGGTGCATCACTCATTATACTGACTGTCACAGACGTGCTATTTTTTTTATTTTATTTTTTTTGCAGGGCGCTGATGCTTTGCCCTTTGTGTGTCCGTTCACTTTAAAAAAAACACGGTGGAGTGAGGTCACTGTGACACATTTTGAATTTGCTTCATTTTGCATGACATCATTGCTGTGCTGATGTGACAGATGCTGTGTACAGTAGAGCTGCAGGTGGACACGTATGGACCAAGTTTTCTGTCACAGTTCAACTGTTTAAAGTATTGTGTGATTTATTCATGAATTATTACGTTTTTTCCAATTAGTTTTCCAGGGCAACAACTTCCTAAAGCCCACATAGACACAGGCCTTGTCTATTTTTATTTTTTAATCTTTTGCTCTACAGACGCACTGAATTCTTAAGATCAGCAATTTAAATCCTTCATGAAAAACAAAATGCAAAAAAAAAAAAAAAATGAAATTTTGACTGTAATAACATATTAAGAAATGCATGGAAACTTAATTTGACAATTAGGGTTACACTTTATTTGAGACTATAAATAATAATGTGTAGGCTTTTATATTGATGATAAAAAATTTTAATCCTTATTTAATCATCAGTCTTTTTCTTAATTATGTACGTTTAGTTTTTTCATGTTTTTTCTTTCATAAAGTACTTCTGATTTCACAATTATGTTATTTATCTTTTGATTTTTACTTTACTTCTTTATTTGACACCAAGCCTTCACAATTGGGACCTAAGCTTATAAGCCTAACAGTAATTTTATTTTAAGAAGTAGATTATACTCATATACATATTATTGTATAGCACAAATGTTGCATTAAACCAAATATGTACAAAGCAATTGAGATATTTTAAAATCTAGAATTCAAGCTTATTGTAGTGTGAAAAAAACAATACAAAACTCACTTTAATTTTTGGTGTTTAATGACAAAAACTCATTATCAGGGTTCCTGGTCCTAGGGCGTAGTAGTTTGTTATAAGGCCTTTTGTAGATGTTTTAGTTTCATCTGTGCTTGAGCAATGACAGGTTTAAAAAAAGCTGGAAAGTGGCTGGAACAGGAATGAGGAACCCTTGTTAGTGCAACTGGGGTCTTTGACTCATGCCCTGGAGGATTGCAGTTTAACACGTGGTTGATAAAAATCCATCATATACTGATTTTTACAACTGATCTAGATGAATAGATGCATATATTATATATCACTTGATATAGACTAGAATCTGAAAGGGCGTCAACACACATCTCTTCAGAAACTCCAAAAATGAGCCCTAAGTTCAATTAGGTATATTGGAACAGCGAGACATATAACATGGTGCCCGCGGACCCCAGGTAGCCCGCATGGACCACAAAAGGTGCCCTCAGGCTTGTTCTAACAGGAGCACTAGGAACCAATGAGCTTAGTCTAAAATCTGATTTCAAAGTCACAAAGATAAATACAGGTGACATAATAGAGTACACACTGCACCTTTAAATTAACCATCTTTAAATGTTTGTTTTCACTAAGACATTGAGACAAATTTGTCTAAGTGTTGCAGATTGGATTTTTGTTAAAGAAGCAGCAGATTTGTGATAAATTGTGGATTTTTGTAAAAAAATATTACAGAATTCATGATGAGTTTAAAAAGTGGCTAGCTACAGTACATTACATTTCCTATGAAATGTAATGAAAATGAAACAATTGCAAACCATTTCCTATCTTTTTAAGTTACTGCTAGTTGTCCTTATTATCTTACGCTTTAATTAAAATGAAACCGTGGGAATATAGTATTTAATAAGTGTATATCCGACCGGTAGCCCTTCGGATTATTCAGTACCTTTGAAGTAGCTCGCAGTTTCAGAAATGTTGATGACCCCTGTTCTAAATCTTGCGTAATGTACCCTCCAGAACTTCTACATGTGACCTCTGTTAAAAACAAACAGTTTGACCTGTGTTTTGATCATCTTTAAGAAATGACGCCATCAATGGCGTCAATTCTTAAAGATGATCAAAACGCAGGTCAAACTGTTGACCCTAAAAGCTAAAAAGCTTTTCCAAAAACCAACACTCTACAAATGATACAAAGTCGCAACAAGAAGAATTTGTGAGATGTTCATGTTTTTTTTTCCTGTAGGTTGTTACAATCACACACCAAACGATGCTTGGCTTGGTGCTGCTGCGTGGAGGATGCAGTGCTCTGCTGTGCCTGTGGGCTTTGTTTCTGCCTGTCGACTCCCTTCATGCAGTGAACGATCCACCTCAGCTGCTGCTTGTTTCCTTCGACGGCTTCCGCTGGGACTACGTGGACCGCGTCCCCACACCGAACTTCCACAGCATCATGGATGAGGGTGTGTATGTGGAGAAAGTGGAGAATGTGTACATCACCAAGACCTTCTCCAACCACTACAGCTTGGTCACAGGGCTGTACTCTGAGTCGCATGGCATTGTGGGCAATGAGATGTACGACCCTGCCCTGAACCAGTCCTTCTCCATGGAAACTGACAGCATGTATAACTCCCGTTGGTGGGAGGAGGCCGTGCCGCTCTGGGTGACCATCCAGAAAGCGGGAGGGCGGAGTGGAGCGGCGATGTGGCCTGGCTCGGATGTGAAGATCCACGGCATGTACCCTTCACAGTACCTTCCATACAACGCTTCCCTCCCCTTCGAGTCTCGCGTGGAACACATCATCGAGTGGTTCTCGGCGCCGAAACAGGAAGCGGTGAATTTCGGAGTTCTGTACTGGGAGGAGCCGGATGAGAGCGGGCACATCCTGGGACCTCAGAGTCCCCTCATGGATGGAGTGATCGCAGGAATCGACGAGAAGCTTGGTTTCCTCATCAGCGAGCTGAAGAAAGCTGGGCTGTATGAGAAGGTGAACCTCATAGTGACCAGTGACCACGGTATGGCACAACTTTCACCGGATAAAATCATTGAGCTGGACGAGTACGTGAGCAGAGACCTCTACACCTGGGTGGACAAGAGTCCAGTGGTGGGACTCATACCAAATGAAGGTAATGCAAGATAAGAATAGAACATTCTAGATCTAAATGTTATGTTAACCCTCCTATTATCCTCAAATATTACTAACACATTTAACACTTGGGGTCAATCTGACTAAATTAGAATTAATTTATCTTGAATAGTTTTCATCCAAGAGTATGAACTAGAGCTGGGTGATATATCAAGATTCAAAATATATTGAGTTTTCCATTTTGGGGATATAGAAAGTTAAAATATCACCCCTTTCAATATATATATTTTTACATGTTATTTTGTCTTAAAATACTTGTTTTAGGAGTTGCTGCTTTCACTACGTCTCAGAACAGCATCAAAAGCACAGTTTGACGGATTGCTGAGTGCGTCCTAACCCAGATCTTCCCCTAAACAAGCCACACTACAGAACTGACTCACACGTGCTGTCCCTTAGGAGAAAAACACTAAAGTGGCACATATTGTGCAACTGTTTGTCAATAAATGTGCCTGTGTTGCATTTTGCATCAGCAAATGTATCCCTAAATTCTGAAAAGATTATATTTTTAAATTTACATTGTATATCGCCATTTTGAGAAAAAATATTGAGTTATGAGTTTTGGTCCATACCTCCCAGCCCTAGTATGAACCCCATTGGTTGTGGTGATTATTTGACCTGTCCTGCAGCGCCACCATCAGGTCAAACTTTCAGTTTTAGAGTTAGTGTACCTTTAAAATCTTTCATCCAAATAATTTCTAATTTGGTGTGCACATTCACGACTCTCACGGAATAAACCATATTGATTGTTGGTCTTTCCATTTTTGGAAGGGATTGTGTCTGCTGGAGGATCAACACTCATTGTCGTCAGATAGGAATGCCTCAAACTCAGGGTCCTCATCAACACAACCCTCTGTCTCAGACACATCTTCCTCCATGTCACTTTTACTGTGAAAGAGCTCTTCCCAAACCTCACTGACAGTAAACCTTTGAGGTCCCACATGGGTTACACACAGTTTTATGAAAAGTTGATAGGCACACACATCCCAGAGGATGACTGGGTGCTGGACTGGAAGAATGATGACAAAAGTAGCAAAAGTGAGTCAGCGCACCAGATACGGGTACACTTCCTTATAAAGGTAACGTGATCTAAAACACCTGTGTGGTCATGTGACAAAAATAAACACATTGCAAAAACGTAATATATGATTAATATCTTTAAAATCATGTAATGTATATAAAACCATAAGATTACAAAAAATAAGAAATTAAATAAAGAATTAATTTTAAATCCAAACGCAACAATACGGACATTAATTTAGTCACACACACACAATCATGACAAATAAACAAACGAAAGGAAAGAAACAAAATTACAAAAATGTATTTTAGCTGATTTACACAGCTAAAACAGCTTGGGGTCAAATTGACTCCAGATGAACACCAATGTGTATAACGTGTTCAGCACATTGAAAAAAATGTCATCGTGATAATTTTATGCTTAATAAATTGTAGCTATCAAATTCTGAAAAGTCATGAAATATGAAGCAAAAAAAATAATTAAAGTCAACTATTATTTTTTGAATGATAAACATTGATTGGGGTCAAAATGACCCATAGGATAATGGAAGGGTTAATGTTTTCCATTCCTGTCTTGTCCTGTCCTGTCTATATTAGGGAAACTCAATGAAGTCTACAGTTTGTTGGCCGACGCAAACCCCAACATGGTGGCGTACAAGAAGGAAGAGATCCCCGAACGCCTCCATTACCAACACAACATCCGGATCACGCCAATAATCCTGGAGGCCAAAGAGGGCTGGACCATCATGCAGAACAGGACGGGACCCTTCATGCGTATGATTCCACACCTCACACAACTGTGCCGTGACAGCGTTCTGTTTTTAGGCTGCACTCATTAAAAACAGGTTCTGTCAGAAAAGTTCAAACAGCAGCTTTTGTCTGCGCTAAAATTAGCTCCGCAGCACATCTGTTTTAGTCACTGAACCAACGTGTGCATTGGTTCAGCGCTTGGTGCGCGTTCTCCTAACTGTAATCAACAAAGAGAAGCAGATTTAACTCCCTCTTTGTTTCTGCTACTACTCTCATGGCATTGTTAAATCAAGCGATTTAGTTTAACAATGCATGCATGCGATCCTTAATATTTAATTAGGTTGTTTCCCCTTTGTTTTTAAAAGATCAACAACGGGCTTTAATAATTAAAACACGACAGTCAATTAAATTTAAAATAAAGGTTTAATTAATGTTTTTTTTTTTTTGGGTACAGCATGCATAGGTTGTTTCTATCACTTTAAAAATAAGTGAGTCACCAAAATATTATCATATACTGTAACAGCAGAAGGCAGCACCTGTCAATCTGGTCTTTTCTCCCTCCCTGTACGGTATTAGCGTTAATGTCATTCTTGTGAATCTAAATGTCAAAATTAAAATGTTAACTTGATTTGAAAAACCGGCAAGCAGCCAAGAAAGCATCCTGTAATTTCCCTTTTAGTGTTGATTTATTTTAAAACAGGAAATAGTGATTCCTGCACGTTTTAAAGGGCTTTGTGCTTTTTCACAACTTTTCCGGGCAAATGATTGTATCTTGTTACAAAACCATGTTATTCTGAAATCTCATATGTTTTTACAGTACAGTATCAATCAGTAGACGTGCCTTGTTGATCGTTGTGTGTCTTGGCAGACTGTATTTTAGTCAAAATTTAGTAATCAGGAGTATTTCAGTTATAGTTTTAGTCAACAAGATGCTATTAAGATTTTATTTTTACTCTACTAAATCTAATCTACAGTATATAGGATAACAGCTGACATGTTTTTTAATGGTTCAATTACCATTGATCACCCTAATATGCAATGGTATTAATGTGTAACACCACATGAGCCGTCTTGATAATTTGTAATTTGGATTGCGTCTAAATGTTAACCTTTACAGTTTAGTTTTTATCAGTTGACGAAAATATCTATATCTATATATATATCTATATATATATAGTGAATGAGAGTGAGTGGTTGTCTGTGTGTGTTGCCCTGCGATGGACTGGAGCCCTGTTCAGGGTGTATCCCCGCCCAGCGCCCAATGAGAGCTGGAGATTGGCACCGGCAGACCCCCGTGACCCTGAACAGGAATAAGTGGGTCTGAAAATGAATGAATGAATATATATATATATATATATATGTTATTGTAACTTAAAAGAATGTAGTTGACGAAAACTATGACGGAAACATTTTGTTCAAACCTGAATGGTTAGTTGTTCAGCGTACTAATAATAAGACCCCAGAATCATATCCTCACATTACACTTAATGAATCGTGTAATTTTGACAGGAGTAGTGCTTGCTGTGTAGTGCATGCTGTTAGCCTTTTTGAGCTTTCACAAATAGTTTTTGTGCTCATGGCTTGTGATTTATTATCCAGTAATATTAATGGATCGCTGTGTTTGATTTAGTGCGAGCTGAGGCCATTGGCGATGGTAGTAAATCATTGAAGGAATGGGGTGACAGACTATAACAGCATAAATGGGACTCGTGATTTATTGATTGTGAGCACAAGATGCCAAAGTGGAACTGATATTGTTATGCTAGTAGTAGATGCACGCCTCCCTCACAATTATTTAACTTATCTTTTGATTTTTACTCTCTTTTTGAGTAATACCAAGCCCTCATAATTTGGACATAAGCCTATAAACTTGCACATGCTGTCAAAGGTCAACACCACAGGAAGTGCAATCATTATGAGACAGCAATGCATATTTTGTTATTGCAATAAAATACATTGATTTATTTTATTGCTTAATTGTGACCATCACCAGCCCTCCCTAAGGAAGGGTGAGAAATCTTTTATTATAGGGAGGATATAAAAAGGGAGAGCAGTGTTACACCTAAGTGGAGGGGGAGGGGGAAGGGGAGGGGAAAGGGAGCAGGGAGGAGAGACTCAAGGCAGGAAATAGAAAAGGTGGGGAAGAATAGACTGTTTTGCAGTGAGGGTGAGATGTGAGGTTGTAGAATATATTGTGCTTATTATGTTGTGTAATCCAGCCAGTATGGTGACAAGTGTGAAGCTTAGCTATAATGGTGGTGGCTGTGAACAGGGGAATGAGTGAATGGTAGTACCTAGAGCAGGTATTTGGCATTAACGTGTCTAAGGTTAAGCCCAGTATGAGTTTTATCCCACATCCCAAGGCCTGCCAGTGCATCGTATACCAGTATATGTGCAAAAAAAAAAAAAACGCTACTGCAAGCCCAGGAACTGCCCTGGGCCCGCAGATGCAGCCAGGCCAGCAGAAAGAGCGGAGGCCAGGGAGCCCCAAGCAACCCCCAAGATCCCAGGCCGAGAGGCAGCCACCGCCCCCCACACACACATCCGAGGAAGCCCTAAGCAGCCGAGCACCCAACTCACTTTAACTTTTGGTGTATGAATGCCAAAAACTCACTATCAGTGCAGATTAGGCTCCCTGGGTTCCTGGCAGTAGTAGTTTTATAGGTGTATTATTACTATTTTTTGTAGTTTTGTTAATCTAGTAATAGACATGAACCTGCTTATGATTGTTTTCATATGTTTTCAGTGGGAAATCATGGCTATGACAACGCCCTACAGAGCATGCAGCCTGTGTTTGTGGCCCGGGGGCCTGCCTTCCGTCAGAACTACGTCAAACCCTCAATGCGATCTGTGGATCTCTACCCTCTGATGTGCCAAATCCTGGCCATCTCCGCCCTACCCAACAACGGATCCCTCTCCAACGTTCAGGACCTCCTTTCTCCAGAAATGATTCTACCCACCGCCACTCCCCCGCCCCCGACCCCTCCCACGCTCAGCCGGTACTCCTACGCCCCTGTGGTGGGTTCCTTTCTTGGGGTGGTGATGGTTCTGGGCTTCCTTGTGGTCTATGTGGTATTTGTTACGCTCAAACAGAGGCCCTCACTGAAACACAGACGCTGGGAGATGTCACAGCCCTTATTACAAGAGGACTTGCAGCTGTAGCGTAAGTTAAAACAACGACAAGCTCACGAAAAAGGAACGATACCTGAACCCCCTTTCTGCTGAGAACTATCCCCTAAACACATCCTTTACTGCCCTTTATGCCATTAAGATGCTGTTTTTATTGGTTGGAGATGACGAGATTATGATTAAACTAACTGATCATGTAGCAGCACATCATTTTCAGAAGTGAGGGAGTTGTTGTGATAGAAAATATAAAAGCTTTTCGTTGTTTTAGAGGAGTATATTGTTTGGTCCCTTAGTGCCCAAGTCATCCCCGACCACATGGTAACGTTTCTGCTTGTATTTTTTTTCCTGGCAGCTAATCTTCCTAAATTGGCACTAATGTGTTTGGGATTCGTTGCAATTAGACTTAAAAGTATTTGATCGAATGCCTGCAAATCTCACCAATATTACTCGTATATCAGTCAGTGTAAATTATGTTTTGGTGATTGGATTTTCCATTCAGAATAAGTTATTAAAAAACAAAAAAAAACACTGGTTATTTTACTTTTATTTAAAAATGAAGCTTGAAATTCAAGGCATTTTTCTTTTTCAGGCTCAAAAAGAGATTAAAAAAACCATAAAAACTGGTTGATTTTAATTTTTCTGTTTCTAAAAGCAAAAAAGTCAATGTTCAATGTCAATGTAGAAATGAGAAACAGCTGTTTTTTTTTTTCAAATGGTGTGACCCGAAGTTGCCGTTTTCAAAGTAAGAGCGCGTATGAAGACGAAAGGGGGAATTCTAAGAATTCTAATTCTAACATTTAATTTTTGGTTTTTAGAAAGTTTTATTTATCTCTACTCGACCCTGATAAAGAATAAAAACACTTTACTTGAAGTTTTTTACATTACGCTGTGATTATTTTGACATGACACCTGTCATTAGCATGAATAAGGTGTCATGAAGGCTGTCATTAAGTGTCATTCGTTACTCTAACCCACAGTGTCAAACTCAAGGCCCGGGGGCCAAATCCGGCCCTTTAGAGCATCTAATTTGGCCCTCAGGAGAACGTAAAAATGACAGAAAAAATACATATCATTGTGTAAATTAGAAAAAAAAATAAAGTTGTAGATATCTCAGCCACTCCAAATACACAAATACATTTATAAATTTCATGATGGCAGCCATTTTTAAAATTTCAAATTGATGAAAAAACCAACATTTTTTTCAAAATCTTGCAAATTTCCTCAAATTATTCTACTAAATTAACAAACAATTGTTCATAATATCAAGGAAATGTAAGTAAATTTAAGTTTAAGGTCAATTAATGCTCGGATATTATCAGTTTCTTAAATACTTTATATATAATTTATACCTGGAAGTGCAAGTTAAGGCACGTTAATGTTAAAACTGGTCTTTTTCCTGCTTAAAATCAAACTGGTTTTTATTTGGCCCCTGAACTAAAATGAGTTTGACACCCACTGCCCTAACCTTAACCCTAACCCCACTAGATCTCTCCACCTAACCCGAAAAATGCCAACATAGCTCCAAAGGTGTCAACATTTATTGAACGACACTTAATGACAGCCTTCATCACACCCTATTCATGCTAATAACAGATAATTACAGCATAATGTCGGCCTTATGTATTAGGGATGTCACGATACAACTTTTCAATTTCCGATATGATAGCGATATTGCAGCCTTGCGTGTCGGCCGATACCGATATTGATCCGATATCAGCATGAAACATGCATACTTACATTACTTTTTATTTTTTTCTTTAATGAAAAAATAAATAATAATTATTTTGTAGTGTATAATGTTAGAAAAGGCTTAATCACGTGATGTTACTCAAACAGAACAATAGTCAGCAACAGTAGGTATGAGAAAAACTATTTATTATTAACCAATTGATTACATACATTTTAACCTTCAACATAATATCTACAGTATTCTACAATTGAATAGAATAAATAAAAACGAATTGGAAAAAATAAATAAATAAAATAAATCAGAAATTTGAATAAGATTTTCGTTTTCAGGCTGATATCGGACAGATATCCAATATCGATATCGGATCGGGACACCCCTATTGTGCTTAAAATTTCAAGTCAGGTGTTACCGAAAAATACCTTGAATTTTAATGTGTAATTGTCTCATTTTGTGTTTTTAATGTCCTTTTCTGAACAGAAAATCCAGTGACCAAACCACACTCGGAGCCTTGTAGCCACTTAAGTTCCACTGCTTCATTTACACAACAGTGTTGGCCCAGAACCAGGACGATAAAGTTGTCGTACGTCCAAAAATGACACAAAAAAGCCTCTTCAAAGCCAGATCTAAGAATTTTCTGGTGGAAACCGTGTTACTGTTGCTATTCTGTATTAATAAACCTAGCATTGAAACAATATATTATGTATAGTAAAGATTAGTGGACTAGTAATATGTGATGGAATACAGAATCTTTGCACACCTTCAGACAATCTTACCTTCAAGGCATTCAACACAGATGTAAACCTCCCTAAAGATAAGTGAGAACCGGTGTCAGTGCTGTGTAAAGAAACTAAAAGTTGTATTTGATCATCCTTTGACTCACAGTGACCTCTTCAGGCAAACCTAGTAGTAGCAGCAGCAGCAGCAGCACTGTTCTTGGATGGATTCACTTTATTTGACATCTTCAAATCTATGCAAGAGCAGATTTGTGTGTCATAAAGTAAAAAAATAAAAATACTAGACTTAGTTATTACACATTTGAACTTATTCTTATGTCTGTGTCGGAGTATCGAGCTGTTTACAACAATGCTGGGATGAAACCTGAGGCTTCTAAAGCTCAACAGATTTCATACATTTGACTGTGACTGTCAGTATTACTTTTGAATGTTATTTGGAAGCAGATGTTCCACTAAAAACACCTTCGTTGTGCCAAGCTTCTGCTCATACGTGTCGCTGAATCCATGAGCTAAATCCCATCACGGCCTTTCGCTCAAGTGTTAATCAGCCTTTGCCTTTTTAATAGTACTTGTTTTTAAATTTTCGCCTACTTAATAGAAATATTGTGTCAGTTTTTTGGTAGCGATTGTGTAAAAAAAAAAAAAACCAAGTATTGTTGTGTACCACTTTTCCTGTTCATTTGTGGTCACAGCCATTTGTAGGTGAAGCGTGTTTGCTTTTTGTCAGTGTCTCATGTTAACAAGGTTTTCTTGTTGTTTGACAAAAAAAAGAAAAATGACAGGAATGACTTGCTGGAACTATTCCCCTTAATTTGCACTACAGGATTGAAAGGAACCAGTACAAAGGGGACAGTGGTCGAAGCATTTGTCGTGTCATATTTGCACTCCTAGTTGTAGGTGCCTCTTGCCAAAAAGCGTTAATCATCCCGATTATAGGACGAAGCAGAAGATGTAGAATTAAATCCTCCAAATAATGTGTTCCGTAGCTTCCCTGTAGCATGGGAGATTTAACTAGATTTAGCGTTTCATTTCCTCAATATGAAACTGTGCTCAAACAATGACAGGAAACACTGTGAGATCTACTTTTTACTCAATTTTAAACCACAAATTTTGGTGCATTTGTATGCAAATTCTTGATTGTTTTGGCAAATTTTTGTTATTTTCTGAAATTTTTTATTTTTTTTTCCCTGACTTGTTGACAGAGAAATTATACATTTTTAAAAAGTGCTAAACTAGTTCAATGATATATATAAATCAATTCAAATTAAATATGAAAGCCTATTATTAATGCCTGAAAAGGGGAATGTGGAAATTTACTACAGTACATACTCTATATAAACAAATGAACTATGTTTGACATGTGGATGTCTTTCAAGAATAAAGAAAGTTATGTGAAAAGTTACGTAATTTTGGGTTGTGTGTGTTTGTAATTACTCTACACCAGCCGTAGGCATCTGGTGGCTCGAGGGCCATGTGTGGCCCTCTGTCTAATTTTGTTTGGCCCCTGAAGTGAAAAAACACACGAGATCACCACAAAAATAGACAGGAATGACAAAAAAAATATATACAAAATGACAACAAAAATGCAAAACAACTAAAACAAACAATTAATCAAAAAACACAAAAGACCATGACTAAAATATAAGAAAAATAACAACTAAAATTCACAAAATTACTTAGAAAACATACAAGACCATGACAAAATGAGAGAACAATGACAACAAAAATAACAACTAAAATACTGTATATAAGAAGACCAATGCTCAAATTGGCCATTATTCTAGATCACGTGTAAAACCCATGGCCTGGGAGCCAAATCTGGCCCTTTGGAGCATCCAATTCGGCCGACAGGAGAAAAAAAAATGACAGAGAAAACATGAATCATTGTCTAAATGAAACTCAACAAAATATGCAGAGGCTCACACTTTTCCCGGTGCTCATAGTGCATGATTGCAGCCATTTTTAATGCTAAACTGTTGAAAAAACTCAAAATTCTTACAAAATCCTTCAATTTTCTTTAAATTAATACATTATATTTTCCTGAATTAAATAGAAATCTAGGAAACTTAAGTAAAGATCTTGTTGGGACACTTTTTGTTGATCATTTTCTTACACATTTTCTATTTATGTAGTTTGTGTAAACTATACTATAAGGCACAACTCATGTTCTCACCAAAAAAAAAAAAAAAAAATCTGTGGCCCACTGGAAATCAAACTCCTTATTTGGCCCCTGAACTAGAATAAGTTTGACACCCCTGTTCTAAATACTGACATGAATGGTGATAATGTGGCCCTCGGAGCAGAAAAATCACATTTTTGTGGCGAAGGCTGTGATCAAATGTGTTTATCTGTGCTCTACACTTTCTGTGTGTTTCCATGTATTTATACCAAAACAGCAAACTATTAAAGTGATAAATAACTTAGTTTTTAGCGTGAATACCCATAAGTTAGCATCGGCCCTCTGTCTAATTTTGTTCAGCCTCTCAAGTGAATTGACAAAATGACTAAAACACAAAACAACAGCAAAAAAAACACAAAATATCACTACGAAAATAGACAGGAATGACAAATTATGACACCTTTGGAGCCATTTCGGCATTTTTTGGGGTAGGTGGACAGATTGGGTAGGGTTGGGGTAACGAACAACACTTAATGACAGCCTTCATGACACCTTATTCATGCTAATGATAGCGTAATGTCAGCCTTATGTATAAAACTTCAAGTACAGTGTTACCGAAAAATAGCAACCAAAATTCACAAAATTACCTAGAAAACACACAAGATGATGGAAAAATAAGACAACAAAAACACAAAAACAACAACTTAAATATATAAAAATACCAAACCTTTTGTTTTTATCATATTTAAAGCTCAGATTAGCCATTATTCTAAATGCTGACATTTTTGTGGCCCCTGCTGTGATCAAAGTTGTCTATACTTTTTATGTGTTTCCATGCATTTATACCACAATGGCAAACTGTTAAAGTAATAAATACTTTAACTTATGGGTATTCACGCTAAAAAAACTAAAGTACTTGCTCAACCTCATTGTCCTTGAAGGCACAGGACTCGGATTTTGGATTATTTACTTGTTAACTTTGCTGGTCAAAGGTCTTTAATGAGTTATCGCTGGAATTTGCCCAGACAGTCAGTCAGTCAGAAGCCACAGTCGGTGTGCACCACTCTGACCAGTAAAGCAGTCCTCCAAATTAAACAACAGCTTTGTCCCAGGTTAGCAAACATGGATCCCATTCTTGACACAGTAGATCAGGAAGAGGTCGGTAGAACCAGGAGCCCTGACAAGGAGCCAAAGTGTGAGGGCCAAGGTGAGGGTGAGGACAAGCAGCAGCTGTACGGCGAGGTGCAGGTCCACGCCTCTGCTGACTACATGGAGATCAGGGAAGTGGACAAACACAGTGGCAGCTCCTCCTCTTCTTCATCCAGCGATGATGAGGGAGACAAAGTTGATGAAGTAGATCTAAAAGTTCAAGAGGAGAAGGTAGAGGAGATGGAGGAGCCATCACAGGCCGTAGAGGAAGTGATAGGAGAGAGGTTGGATGGTTCCAGGCGTTCGTCAAGCTCCTCCGATTCCTCCTCAGCCTGTGGTGATCCATGCGATGACCCACCTATTCAACCAAAGGTCCAGGAAGAAGATAACGCCGAAGATGGGATATTAATGACGTACAGCCACCACAACTCAAACCCAAAACCAGAGGAACCCTTGGAGTACGCCATTAAAACTCTAGAGAACATGACAGTGGATGAAAGTGGTGCCCTGGTTGATCCCAGCCAGCCTGACATCTCACTGTTCGTCAAGGTAAGAAAACACTCACACAAGAGAAAACAGGAATGCGTCGGCACGGCTGATGCAAGTCAAAGCCCAGAATGTCTCATACTAAATGCAGCTGCGGTGATGTTTTATTTCTTCTCCCAGTGTTTGAGAACAATTGGTTACAAAAGGCTCATTTGGAGCCGTGCTGAGTCCCACGCTGTGTTGACTTCACCGTCTGTTAGTGCTGCTTAAACCATCCATTGATCTAAAATTCTCCTTCATGTTCTGCATGGGAAGAAGAAGAAGAAGAAAAAAAAAGGCAAATGACTCACTGCTGCTGGCTAGAGACTGCTGCACGAGGAGCCAGTAATGGCAATAAAACACCCTTTGCCTGTGTACATTACCTTCAATGATCTTGAACTAGGCTCCATTTAGACTGCAAAACAGTACTATAGAGGTTACTGGGATTTATGGGAAACTGGAATATACACTTCTATGACTGCTTGACACTGTTAGCCACATAAACACACTCACACACCAACAAATGATTTTAGCAACAACAGCAAATTAGTTTAGTCTTCTAAAACAGTGTTGTCAAACTTTTTTTTGACTCAAGTACCCCTTTCTCTTAATTCTGAATCCAAGTACCCGCTTTGTCTAACTACAACATTTTGCTCAGAATACTATAGAAAACGGGAGAATATTATCTGCATGGGATGGAATACTTTGCACATTAAGGTAATCTTTGTGTCATTATTTCACAATGATGATAACAACCAGAACCCCACCCTTGGTGTTATCAGTGAATCCATTTCTGGGATTCCCAACAGTGAAATATTCAACGATCATAAACCATAAACCTAACTGTGAGGTAAGAGCAGGAAGGATATTTCCCTAGCTCACTGCCTGGATGGCTTTGTTTGGTTCTCTGGAACAAAGCAGAAAGTAAATATACAGACATGTTCTTAGTGGGTACAGTGTGCTTACATGGTCAATGATTAGCAGTTGGATTCTGTATCTCAACATTCACAGTGGAGGTTTAAATGGCTGTACAGTTACATTTACAAAGGGTATCTTAACAACAACTTAGGGAGTTAGAAACTTTCCTTCACCCTTGGCTCTGCAAAGACACAAATGGTTAATACTGTGGTGAATCATTAGCTCAACAGAAACATGTTGAGTAAAGCTGCGGGGAAGAAGAGCTCTCAGAAGGCCAGGATATCTGGTGGTCAGATAAATGTCTAAAAGGCCAAAGATTGTGCTTAATCTTAATTTACCCTGGAAAAGTTCACCAAATTCCACTGAGTGTGTCACAATTGGGGACTCTGGATGGTGGGGGCTTACAAATATGATCAAATCCAACTTTGTTCACTAATAATAAAATGTGACATCATAGTAGCAGGTGATAGTGCAAGATTCTGCAAGATTCTGCCATTACATAATGTTCTACAAGACATACAGTACATGGCTTTAAAGTAGCACTGAGGTAGTAAAAGGGTACATAAGTGTGAAATAAGAGTATCCTGTCCCTCAAACATCAGCCCAATCAAGCCACATTACGTCTCTTTTTGTAAAAGGCTTAAACAAGCATGTTGACCTACATCTTCATTTAATCAGGGAATCAGTTGAGACAATGTAAAAAAGCGTTCTAAAATTAGATCAAAAGCTTTGGGTCCTCTGGGTTCACTGGAGTTTGTAACTTTGTGAATAAACCCCATAATGATGCACTTGCAGACATTTCCTCCACGCTAATGATGAACATCTCTCTCGCAGCATAATTGGTTTGTGAACTACAGTATGTGAGCATCAGAAACAGAAAAAAAGTGCACTATCTTCCTTATAGTTTTTTTTAAAATTTTTAAAATTTTAATAAAATACATTTATAATGATCATTTATTACAACTTCCCTTATATATAATATAGGCCTATGCAGTTTTTTGAAAAGAATAAAAAAAAAAAATTGAACACGTGCATCCACAGTTTACTAGAGAATTTTTTCCAGGTTTGCTATTAGTAATTCAATAAATACAATATTTCAGCTTTTTGAGTTTGAAACACTTTACTTGAAGTTTTATACATACAGGCTGACATTACGCTGTCATTATTATGACATGACACCTGTCATTAGCATGAATAAGGTGTCTTGAAGGCTGTCATTAAGTGCCGTTTGTTACCCTAACCCTAAGTTACCCTAACCCTACCTAATCCCACTAGATCCCTCTAATCCAAAAAATGCCAACATAGCTCCATTGACAGCCTTCATGACACCTTATTCAGGCTAATGACAGATAATGACAGCGTAATATCAGCCTTATGTAGAAAACTTCAAGTAAAGTGTTACCAAATATTGCGTCAAGAGAATATGAGAGGGGCATACTTTTTCCAGTGATATTTAATGGATTTGTAAATGCTATGTT
This sequence comes from Gouania willdenowi, assembly GCF_900634775.1. Lineage (NCBI taxonomy): Eukaryota > Metazoa > Chordata > Actinopteri > Blenniiformes > Gobiesocidae > Gouania > Gouania willdenowi. The sequence continues at coordinate 13,430,090 of NC_041066.1, forward strand.
GTTTAAAGATGAGAAGAAGTGAGGAACAGTAGTAGTACAAGTACGTAGCGTCTTAGTCATGTGACCTATCGCGTTACTTAAACTGGCCAATGAGGGGCGCTACGTACGGGTAGAATGTTGTTATATTAGGCTCGTTCGAGATGAGCCAGATGGACGCAGTTTTGACAGCTGACTGCAGAGTCACAGTGCACGCTGGTTAGATTTCTGTACGACTTGCTTCAAACTTGCTCTGATGTCAAGGGCACGTGGGGCAGGGAAAGCCCGTGAGACCCCAATGAGACCAGCTATCTGGGTCAGCCACTGCGGTTCCCCAAGAGCAACTGCAGAGGCTACATGGCCCCGTGCATGATGGGAAAACACCCACCTGTTAGAAGAGAACCGACAGATGATTGGATCAGGGTTCAGTGACAAAAAGATATGAAACGCCCAATTTAATTCTGGCACATCTCTGTATAACCATCATGGAGTCATCAAATTTCATGGTGCCCACAACAACGACAACAAAAAAGGTAAAATAAACAGAAGGACTTGGACTTGGAGAAATAACCCTGTGAAATCATTATCATTATCATCATTATTGCACTGTGTGGCTGGTGAGAAATGTTTGGTTTCAGCTTGTGAATTTGTAAACGAACCATTCTATCTATCTGTCCGTCAATCTCTTCCTCGAGGACGTAAGCAAGCAGAGTTGTCCGACTTGGCAGAAGATTTGTAGCCCCGCCCCCGTTGGGCCCATCTACTCTCGCCGATCATCCAGGCCAGCCGCAGCCGCATCTCAAGCGAGCCTATTGATACGTCTGCGTGCGGATAGCCACTGCCTGGATTAAATGGGCCAAGAGTGATGAGCTATCATGTGTTTGTGTGTGTGCGTGAGAGAGAGAAAGAGAGAGAGAGGGCTAGGGCTCCGCCCTCTGTTGTAGGCTGACACCTGTTATCCAATTGATTCAGTGAGACCATACTCTGCTCTCCATCTGTGCCTAAATCAGAGTGCAGGGCTTTACCTCCCACCTGTTCCCACTGTCTGACCTCACCTGGAAACACGGATGAGATAAACATCTGAACATTAGGACAACCAATCTGTGGGAAGTCGTTTTAAACTCAAGGACTATAGCTTTTTATTTCTTTTTGGAGGATGTAGACCTTCAAATGGCTTACACTTGACTGCAATTATCGAAAAGATAAAACGCTGGACTTGTGTTGACAATCAGACTCGGGCGGCATGTCCACAAACAGTCAAGACAGAGACCCTGATATTGAACTATTTGTAAAGGTAAGAACACATACAGTGCATCAGCTGGGCATTGGTGTGTGTGTGCTGTGAAAGCTGCCGTAACCTAATATTAGAGGTAAAGTTACAATGGAACCAGCACCCTGGATTGATGTGACAGTGATACTGAATCTGCTGGATGATAGTGGGACATTTGTACCACCAAGACTTACTTGAATTTAGTGCAAAGTATAACACACTTTGCCCATTCCTTTATCTGTTTCACGTGCATACTTGTTCATAATTATAGTGTATATGTTTCCTATCCTATAGATAATTACACCAAGGCTGTGTTCAAAATTGCATACTAACGTACTACACACTCAATGCGTACATACTGTCTACTATACACAATTAGTGGGACTGGGATGGAATATACTTCCAATTTCCCCAAGATGCATTTCGAACCTCCAACTTTGAAAGTACTGAAAGCATTTTAAGTGAGAAAGTGACCAAGTAGAATCAACATGTGGCCATAAAACTTGCGGAAACACATTTCATGCTAACATTTCAGAGATTTTCGGAGACCCTTCATTGTGCAACTGACAAAACTTCCGGTTAGCTTCAAAACAACAGCCCTATTTACAAAAGTGTTAATGGAAGACAAGAAGAAGCTGTGGAAATGCGCAAATTTTAAATATCGCAATAAAAACTGGTAATGGAAACACCTGAATTTAAAAACAAAACCCACTCAAATATTGCTAAAAAGTTTTTATGCTTTTACGAGGAATTTCAAACGTTTCGATAGTGAAATATGTCGCAAAAACGCCATGGAAACATTTTTTCCCGCAAATACACGTCACCGAACGAGACGTACATGGTCACATGACCACTGCTCTCCGAGAAAACACAACGCGGTACGTGTGGACAGAAGAGGGGACCGGAACATTTCTTAGCAATGTACTTTAAAATTATTAGTGTTACATTAGACGTGAAACAACAAAGGAATGCAGAGTGTTCTGAGCATCTGCAGCAAAGTCTCACGGGAGGAGATTTCACGGGAGTTGTGATGCTCCTGCCCAAAACAATGTTCATTGGAAACAATTATATTTTGTAGACATTTAGAAATATCTAATATATATTTTGTGAAAATCTGCATTGGAAACCCAGCTAGCAATGCTTTTGTTTTGAAAAGGGGATGTTTGACTTTTAGCTTGAAGCCAGTCCCTGGACTATTTTACATTCCGCTCTCAATGCATCATGGGGATGTTGAGTATGACTAGTGTGCCCACTGTACATACTTAAAAAATGTTCCAATATAGTATACATCAGGGTATTTCTCGCATACTCATTCTTTCCATACTATGCAATTGGAACACCCTACATACTAATTTTGATGTCAGACTTAGTATGAGTAGTACGTTAGTGTATGCAATTTCGAACACAGCCCATATCTTTGTGTACTTTAAATAGGAGCAGCAACCTTGCTTTCCTTTTCACTTTACATGCACCTAATGTCCCATGGCAGCTTTTAGATTCATTCAGACTTCACTTTAGCAGGTGAAGTGGAAGCAGGTGGAACTGCTGATGCCTTGCACCAATTAAATGATGTGAGGCTACAGGCTCTAACCATGGGTAACTGCTAAACTAAGTATTTGTAAGAGCAACAACACCCAGTGGAAACTAGCACTGCATTGTGGAAAATCTCAACGTTCCACACATTTGCTTTGTTTAAATACACAAAGAGTCTAACTTCAGTGGACATTTCAGAAATATAAACAGCTTATTAGCGATACATACAGTAGAACCTAGGTTCCCAACGCAAACTGTCATAGGGAGTACATGAATAAAAAATAAGAATTGGAAAGTAGAAAATAAATCGACCAGCAGTCAGGAACCTCCATGCTTTGTCACAAATTAGACATTGGCCGATGTAAGACTACCCATGGTTACAGATTATTACTATCATTTTTTATTATTATTATTAATAATAATAATAATAATAATAATAATAATAATAATAATAATAATAATGGCTTGGATTTATATAGCGCTTTTTTCGAGGATTCTCAAAGCACGTACAGAAACCATTATTTATTTACACCATTCACTCACATCAATCATACTGGTGGTAGTAAGCTACATTGTAGCCACAGCTGCCCTGTGGCAGACTGACAGAAGGGTGGCTGCCATTTCGCATCTACGGCCCCATCACCAACATTCATGCACAATTCATACGCATTCATTTGAGACAATGTGGGTAAAGTGCCTTGCCCAAGGACACAATGACAATGACTTGGTTAGAGTGGTATTCATACTCCAAACCCTTCGGTTATTGGACGACATACTCCACCACTGAGCCACGGTTGTATTATTATGTAATGTTCCTCAACAGGATAGGTAAAATTCAGAGAGAAGTTTTACTGTAGGGCTACATTGTATGTGACTTAACATCAGTGGTTCCCATGTTTTTTTTGGTTCGTGACCCCATTTTAATATGACTTTTTTTTTTCGTCTCCAGAGACTTTTTCTTTCTTTCTAGAATTAGCTTTTGATAATGTTTGTTGTTGCCAGGATTAGTGCACAAAGTGACAAGATGCTTCAGCTCAGATATTTTCGTACTGCATTTTATTTGAACTAAATGTATATATTAAGTATAGAATACAGTTGTTTAAGATTGTTTTGTGTGTGTGTGTGGTGTTATAATTTAATTTGAAAAATAATAATAATTAAAACATTTTAAAAAATTGATTTTTACTCAGTATTTTTTTTATTATTATTATAAAGACATTTCAGGGGACCCCATGGTTGAAAAAAAACAGCAAGATTACATTATTATGTTTATTTTGAAGGGATTGTGAAAAGCTTGGGATACCACGGCAGTAGAAGAAATAAACACACATTGAGTGAGCTGTGAAATATAAACTGTGCTGTGTCGCCGTTTATAAAGTGTGCTTTGTTTTAGCGACAGAGAAAGCACAGCTGTAGGTCAACAATGCTGCAGGTTTGCATCGTTGTGATTTTGTTTGTGTGCGTTTCTGTGTGTTCTGGTTTCTTCCCACGGTTCAGAGCTGAGTGTCCAGTGTTAACTGGAACCTCTAAAATGACTGCGGGAGTGAATGAGCGCGTGTCGACGATTGTCTGTCTTTGTGTGTAATGGACCTGAGTCAGCTCGTAACAGCTCCACTGACCTCTGACCCTGAACTAGTGAATTAGTGGGTAGAAGAGTGCAGATGGAAATATACATGTACAGTATGTCATATAGATATAAACTCAAAATAACTTAATTGTGTTTTTGGATTAAATTGAAGTACTAAACAAGAAAACATTCAAAATCTGTATTGAGAGACCAAAGCCAGTGGTGTGAGAAAGCGATATCAATTTTAAAAAAAAAAAAGAAACAGTGATTTTATTGACTCTTCATACGTGTTTGTTAGTTGAAAAACAAAAGGTGTAAAGAGTAGGAGTGTCCCGATCCGATATCAATCCGATATTAGCCTGAAAATGAATATTGGATTAAATGTACAGTATGTATATGCATTTTTCCAATTATTTTTTTATTTGTTTTATTCAATTGTATAATACTGTAGATATGATGCTAAAAGTTTAAATTCATGTAACCAATTGGTTAATAATAAATGGGTCAGTTTTTCTCATACCTACTGTTGCTGACAATTGTTCTCTGTTTGAGTGACATCACTTGATCAAGGCTTTTCTAACATTCCACACTGCAAAATAAGTAATTATTTTTTATTAAAAAAAGAGAGAGAGAAATAAAAAAAAAAAAAAAAAGTATGGATGATTCATGCTGAAATCGGATCAATATTGGTATCGGCCGATATGCAAGGCTGCAATATCGGTATCATATTGGAAATGAAAAAGTTGTATCGCGACATCCCTAGTAAAGAGTACTGATATATACAAGTACTGTTACTTGATTGAAATTGTATTCAAGTACAAGTAAGTCATACATAAAATACTCAAGTACAAGTAAAAAGTTGCTGAATTAAATAGTACTCACTAGTAACTCCCCCTCCCCCATTATTTATAGTAATAAATCTTGCCATGGTTTCCTTGCATACAGTAAACATCTCATGTAGAAACTTAAAGAGGAAGAGACGAAATGTTGCTCAATTTAATTTATTTTCCACAAAGGCATCAGTATAAAATAAGAAGTTTGTCAAAACGTACAATTATTTTGAAAATAAAACACCCATTAATTCAATATAAGATTTAAAAAAAAAATAAATAATAATAATAATAATAAAATAACAAATATAAAATTCTCTGTTTTAGAAGTTTAGCTACGTTTATGAACTGGCATTCAATGCTGTTTTGATGTGATGCGTTTGATTGTTGTCTGATCATTTCATTTTTTGTAGTTTCATAATGTCCGTTGATCATTTTAAAACAAACAAACACAAAAAAAAAAACAAATTACTCAGTATCTGTTGGGTCTAAACATTTAACAAATGACTTTACTTATTTTAAAATGTACTTAAGTACAAGTAAAATTACTGATTTAGAAATATACCCAAGTACCCATAAAAGCAACTCAATTACAGTGACGTGAGTACTTTCACCTCTGGTAGCAAGTGAGTAAAAACTGCGTTCTACCTATAGTAGAAATGACTGGAAAAAACTCATTTTGAATAATAGGTGATCGTACGCGTATCCTTGGGTAAAGATATTTGCATTTAAATAACATGCTGGATCTTTTGTCTACATCTTCAGGAGCTCTCGATTATTCCATCTACATCTCCCTATACACCTGCTCCTCATGCCTATAGATCTACCGTATCTATGTGGGACAGGTTTAGTCGTCTCAGTTCTAGATGCTGATAGGCTGTTATGGGGGGAGCTGAAGTATTGTGTTACTGCTGTGCAGCTGAGCCTGGCCACAACAATGCACAAACAAGCATCACATGCAGCATGAGAACCAACACTGACCAACATCAATGGGTGGTGTGTGTACAGTCGGCTCAGCTACTTTTGGAATGGCAACACCTTTGTTTAGTCCTTTTATTAATAGAAGTGTTAGATATTATTCAATCTGCATTATACATAAAACAACATCTACCTTTTCTATGGAGTCCCTAGCTGGATGCGTTAAACAATAGTCTGAGTGTGAATAAGCATGTTATAAAATGAGAGGCCATTGCACTTTATGCTTATGGGTCACTGTGTGACTGCAGGTCATATCGTGCCCCAGTGGTCATTGAACCAGGTGATGGAATCTCTATGTATAATTCAGTTGTGACGACAGATCAAGTGTCACTGTTGTTGCTCCACTCTTTATCTGAACATGCAGACACATGATATCACGGACTGCATGCATACCATGGGAATAACGGTGAGGGAGAGAGTCTGAAAAAGTGTTTCTTTTTAACAGAGTGATCAAGACACTCCCCCCTCTCCCCCCCCCCCCCCAAAAAAAAAAAAAACCATCAGAGAAACTAATATTATTATTTTTTTTAATCGTCATTTTGTCGCACCTTGGAGATGTGCGCAGGCAGGCAGGCAGGCAGAGCGTTCTTAGAACCAGTCCTTTAATTAGCAAAATAAATAAAAACCCAAAAATCAGAAGGAGGCACAAGGAAAACAGGGAGCTAAACACACACAGGGCAACACTGACAATGACTCAGCAATCATTCTGTGTCCAAGCACCCAGCTAAATAGTGACGGAGGATTGATTGGGGATGAGCCACACCTGAGTGCAAAACATGAGGCAGCTAATCACTGGCTGCATCTGAATAGTCCCTCCTATCTCCTTTCCTATCCACTCTTCCTTTCACCCCCAAAAGTGTTTAAGTGGCGGCCATGGTAAAGAGCATGTTTATGAATTAAACTGTGAAAGCTCTATCTTTGGTTAAAATTGTGTCAAAATCCATTCAGCACTTTTGACGTACTCCTGCTAAAAAAAAAAAAAAAAAAAACACAAATAAACAAACGCCAGTGAAAGTATTACCTCCTTGGAGATGGTATTGGGACAGGGGTAACATTTGCATACACATTTACCTTTTATACCTGCTTAATCTGTTATTTTTATATGGGAAACAAAGCTAAGCTAAGCTTCTATTTGCTAAAGTTAGCCAAACCTGTAAAAAATATGGCCGTGGCTATAAATACGTTAAACGTAGACTGCCACTCTATGCATACTCATTGGCCCGTTTAGGTCACGTGATAGGTGCATCACGTGACTTAAAAATCCATCCGTTGTATTTTAGCTCATATTTATTTTTAGCTACCCCGCTAACCCTTTTATTTTAGCCCTAACCCTAACCCTAACCCTAACGCTATCCCTAACCCTAACCCTAACCATAACCCTAACCATAACCATAACCATAACCGAGGAAATTCCCTAAAATGTTTATTTTTGTCGTATATGTATTTTTAAAGTTGGAATTTGCTGTGTTAAATATGTTAAAATGACAAAATATATATGTCAAAAGTGGGATTTGAAGCCACGTTAAAGGAAGGATTTTTGAGTATGGTGCCTTGGACCAGGGTTTCCCAACCAGGGGTACGCGTACCCCTAGGGGTACATGAGCACATTGCAGGGGGTACGTGGAAAAATTAAGAATTTATTTCCAAGATAATAAAAAAATATTCTCAGTCATTTCACAAGTCCGTTAATAAAATGGTACGTGTGCGCTATGACTTGTTTTTAAAGTGTAAATGCCTGTTTAAAGGGGACATTCAATGAAGCTCCTTTTGTGGTAAATGTCATAACACTTATATATAACACAGGCAGGTTAATTATTTGTTTTGGATTTATTTATTTATATTACTTATTATTTTTATTTATTTACCTATTTATTTTCTAATTTCAACTTTATTATTTTTCTTTAATGACAATATGATCATAATATATTTGTATTAATAATACAAACGTTTACTATAATGTTATTTCTTATATTTATCATTTTTATTGCCTTAAAAGCAACATCAGTTTATGTTTAATTTGAGTTAAATAAGAAGATTATGCCTAAATATTAATTGTTCAATATAAGAAGATGAAATAAAATGAGTTGCGTTAAATATTCCTTTGTGTTATGTTCTACTTTTGGAGAATCATGAACACGTATGAGTGAGGGGGTACTCATGGTATGACAAAAAGGCTAAAGGGGTACACATGACAACAAAGGTTGGGAACCACTGACCACTTGGCCATCCTAACACAGTGAAAACACAGGCACATTACGCTTATGTAGAAAAAGTTGTGCCATAGTCTATGGGTACGTTTAACGTAAAATATATACAGTATATATTAGTGCGGTATTATATAGCATTTGAATAATTAAGCCCGTTCCGTTATATAATAATTCCTACCAGTTAGTGTCTATCTGAACTTCTTAACCATTTATAAACCCTGGCATTTAGCTAATAGCCGTCTATTAGCTCCTATGCAACATTGGTGTACGTGTTTACGTGTTTGTCTTCTTCTGTCATGGTGTGTATGGCGCAGGCTGGAAATGATGGAGAAAGCATCGGCAACTGTCCCTTCTCTCAGCGCCTCTTCATGATCCTCTGGCTCAAAGGAGTTGTGTTCAACGTGACAACTGTGGACCTCAAAAGGTCAGTCCCACAACATGAAGAAGGCCATGGTGCCCTCTTCTATTGAGCCTTAACAATGAATAATAAATATGTTTTGTGTGCAAATTACACCTCAGGCACTTAACACCTTGTTGTAAATTTGACTTTGTGTGTGATAAATAGAATTATGTAGATAAATAAATAGCCATAATCTTTCCATTCCATTTCAAACACTGATTTTACTAAAATAATATGAATGAAATTATAGAATAGCTTACTTTTATTTAAAAATAATCATGCACACCTACTAATCTATTGGATAGATCTGTTATTGATCCGTTAAAAGCTGCCTTTTCAAAAAAATGGATCATTAACGTAGTTAGTTTAGGCCACATGTGTCAAACTCAAGGCCCAGGGGCCAAATCCGGCCCTTTAGAGCATCCAATGCGGACCGCAGGGGAAAGAAAAAATTACTTATTGAGAAAACATGAATTATTGTGCAAATTACCAAATAATCAATAATCAAATTCAGCAATTTAGCGAAACCACAATATTTTTAGGATTTAGGATTAGCATTTTAGGTTTGTTTATATCACATGGATGCAGTCATTTTTTTATTTCAAATTGTGGAAAGAGCTCTCAATTTTTCCACAAATCTTGCAATTTGTCACAAACAATGGCACAAAGTTCCTCTAAATTACACAAAAATCGGTGGCAAAATCAGGAATATTTGAAGAGAATTGAACTGATATTGAAAACAAGTGCACATTTATATTAAAATCTGTGGCCCACTTGAGATCAAACTGGTCCGTATTTGGCCCCTGAACTAAAATGAGTTTGACACCCCTTGTTTAGGCCAATTTACTATTTGATGTTCGTTGGATTTTTTTTTTCTTTCTAGATATCGTCATAATAGGAAAAGTGTGTGAGTTCAGCTATGAAACACACTCCTTTAGTTCTTGTTAATGTTCCACTGTCTATGAATGTGTGCCATGCAGAAAGCCTGCAGATCTCCACAACCTGGCCCCAGGAACTCATCCTCCATTCCTGACGTTCAACGGAGAGGTCAAGACAGATGTCAACAAGGTCGAGGAGTTCCTTGAAGAAATGCTCAGTCCTCCAAAGTAAATCAACATTTGGGTCTAGAGGATGTACACTTCCTGCTTTTGGCTAAATATATTTGACTGTAAAAATAATGGTAAAAAGAGAGTAAATATATATTTTGATATTGATGTTCCTGACAAAAACACTTGTTTAAGATAAGATAAAAGTTATTAGTCCCACAAGGGGAAATTTGTACAGATTCAGCAGCATATAAATAAAATAAAATAAAATAAAATAAAATAAAATAAAATAAAATAAAATAAAGGCAGGGGTTCTCAACCTTGGTGTCAGTCCCCCATTGGGGTTGAGAGATACTGGGAGGAGGTTGCCAGATGCCTTCAACAAACAAAGAATATCTTTTTTTAAGAATCTGAGCCTATTTTGCATAGTTTTATCATTTTTCTGCAACTACACCATACTTCCATCATTTTCTTGCCCTATTTTTGCTCCTTTTAATGCATTTTTGTGACATTAACCCTATTTCTGTCACTTCTCTGTGCCTTTTCTGCACATTTCTTCCACTTTCAAGACTTTTTCAGCACTTAAAATCCCTTTCTACCATTTTCCCCACCTAATGTTGACCCATTATTGTCACTTTTAACCTCTTCACCATATTTTACGGTTATTTTTTTTTTGCCAATTTACCCTCATTCACAATTTTGTCATGCCCATTATTTACTAGTTTAAACTAATTGTTCCTAATTTTTAAATTACATTACCCCCTCCCCCATTTCTAGCCAACATCGACACTATAAACCCTTATTTTAACCATTTTTTCCTGTCCATTTTTAGACACTCTTATTGGCAACTTTTAACCAATTTCTGTTGTTTTTAAAATCCCATTTCGCCACCTTTTCCAACATTTTTGGTCACTTTTAAGTTTTAACCCATGTTTTTTTTTCTGATTAAATCAAGGAACTATATCTTGGTGACTGCATACTATGGTGCAAATAATAATAAACTTCCTGGGTAACAATGGATATTATTCACAAATAAATAAATGTGGTTATCACAGATTCATAGAACAATGGACCATCATTTTGCTGATTTTATGGATGGACCCCAAAAAGCTCTCCCCTTTATTCCCCCTTATAGAGGGCACTGTCTCCACATGACTGTTCTTCAATGTTCATGCCTTCATGTGGGGGTCCCCAGGACTTTTATTTTGGGGGTAGTGGGCCACTGATTTATGGAACTTAGGTGCTGGTACTTCCATTTTATCTGTTTATAGTGGTTTAAGCAAAATCAAATCATGTATTTGTTATTACTATCAGAAAATATCCATAAGAGTCAGTGTGTGTGTGTGTGTGTGTGTGTGTGTGAGCATCAATTAGGCAAAAAATATGCCAGATTAACTAAATCTGTCTTTTATTGGCTGTAAAAAACTTTTCTTTTTTTTTACATTTTAAATGGACCTTAGTATGGGCGCTGAAGGGGCAAGCAGCCAAATCCGTGTAACATGTTTTAAGTCAGAGCTAAGCTCCAGTCCAGGTGTTAATGCTATCCAGATGTTTTGCACTCTTTGACTGTGTCCCTGTGCCCTACTCAGGTATCCCAAACTGGCTGCCAAGCAAAGAGAGTCCAACACAGCTGGAAATGACATCTTCGCCAAGTTCTCAGCCTACATCAAGAACACCAAACCAGAAGCCAACGCTGGTGGGCTGCTCACTTTGGGCCTTTTGTCCTTTTAGAAGAAAACTCAGAACAGAACATAGTGAAAATTGTGCAACAGTTACTACTACTACTACTACTATTACTACTACAGCCTCCCACTAGGTGGTAGCAGAGTCCAGAATTTGAAAGGTTGAGTCAGGGAGCAGTGCTGCCATCTAGTGTGGACATTTCTACAGCTTTTTAAGATGTACAGTAGTCAATACTATCATAATGTTTGTATGTTTAGTTTTGGAGAAAGGTTTAACCAGAGCCCTGAAGAAGCTGGATGAGTATCTTAACAGCCCTCTACCAGAGGAGATTGATGCAGACAGCATGGAGGACGAAAAGGGCTCCAACCGATGCTTTCTGGATGGAAATGAGCTGACACTGGCAGACTGCAATCTGCTGCCAAAACTGCACATAGTCAAGGTAAAGATAAGAGCCCACAGAGCAGTGTTATGATGACTTTCATTCAGGATGTTTTTTTTTTTTTTTTTTTTGTATCAAATGAAATACAGACACCTTTTTGCTTTTTCATTTTTGAAACTACCAGGGTATATTACATTTTCAGTGTACCACCTATAAGATTATATTAGTATTTGAGCCAAATATAGCCTGGACATTTTCATAATTCCACCAAGTTCATTTTGTCATCTTTTTTTTTTTTTTTTTTTAAAAAAAAAAAAAATATGTTAAGGTTTTGTTTATTCAGACAAGTTTTATTTATTTATTTTCAGGAAATTTCATGTTGGCAGTCCAAACATTTCAGGAGATTTTCTGAAGAAAAACTTGTCCGAATAAACAAAACCTTAACATACGTAATTTACAATTACATTGAGAAAGTAAGGTTACAATCAAAGTCCTTTTATGCATTATTAAACATCATTTAACTACAAATTTCTTATACACTTTTTCTTATACTTTTTCCCCCCCAAAACTTGTGAATCAGATAAAACAAATACTCAACAATTTTAATACAGTAGCTTCTTTCTTTTTGAAACTGTAATGTATTTTGAAGTGAAATGTGGAATATCAAACCTGGCAACATTCTCCCAAATAATGATTCATTTTACTGGTAATTTAAATAATCCTTAATGGGCAATCAGTAAAACAGTGGTATTTTACACTAAGTCTATTCAATAAGTGACAGATTAGGAAGCCCTTACTAAAAATGACTAATTTAGAAATAGAATATTATGAAAATTGTCTTTTTTTTGTTTTTTTAATCAGTTTTCTCCTTTTTCTATCAATTTGTGATGAACCTTTCATGTAAGATCATCTCCAAATAGAGCAGCATGGGACACATTTATCGATCAGATTATTTTACTGTGTCATGGCAATTCCTGTTTTCATGCATCCATTATTCAAATGGTTTATACAAACCGGTCACTTTTTTAGGGTATTTTAAGAGGCTCCGTCTTAGTCAAATTGATCAGTCCAATACAAAAAAAGCACAAAGCTTTAGTTTCGAACATATTGCTGAAATTTGCAATTTCCAATGATACGGGTGCAAAAAAAACATCACATTATTGTCTTTATATTGTCAGTATTATTTTACTTCCCTGAACTTTGCTAATGCTTCAACACCCTACAACTCAATCTCATCTTAGTTCAAAGATCCCATACGATCCAGTTTAATCACAAATGGGCTGGACCAGAAAAATCCATGTTTTTTTGTTCCATGTAACGGAAAACAGCAGAAATTTAAACTTGTCTGGCCTCAGTTGGCATTTTTACATATAAGAAATATTTAGATCACTTACAATATCCTGAATGTTAAGCAATTGCTTAAAAATCCATCCTAAATAACTTTCTCAAAATTTGCATTATAAGTTCCCAGAATTCTGTGACAATTTGTGAGAATTTATCAGGTTCTAGAAAAAAACTCCAAACAATCTAATTCAAGCCCCATTGTGTTGGATTTTTAATACATTTGGGAATTTGGAGGGAGTGAGATATTCACAACTTATATATGTAGTAATCATGATTTTGCTTTAATTTTTACTTTTAGCAAAATCTTCCTATATGGGCCGGACTAGATGCTTTGGTTGGCCAAATTTGGCCCCCAATTTCATTTCTAAGAGATATCCAGATACGACAAGGAAAGGAGCACACAAAAGTATATTCGGGCTAATCAGTTGGTGAATGAAGTCGGTTGGGAGAGCCAATGTTGCTAAAGAATAGATAGTCCTAAGCAATTCTTAATATATCCCAAATGTGATTTCTAAGGTTTTTTAGAAGGACTTTATTAAGGTTTTCCTTTCTCGTAGGTTGTTGCAAAGAAGTATCGCAACTACGACATTCCCCTTGAGATGACAGGAGTGTGGCGGTATCTGAAAAATGCCTACAAGCGAGACGAGTTCACCAACACCTGCGCTGCCGACTCGGAGATTGAAATCGCCTACAAAGACGTGGCGAGGAGACTGGCCAAGTGACCAGTTGACTCAAGCTCTGACAGAAATGACCGACATCTCAGAATTCACTCACATTTATCAACACTGCCTAGATTTGGACTAAACGGTTCCAGTGTCTCTGCATTACACTGGCTTTGGCTTTTTTTTTGGCTTCGAGCCTTTTAAACCGTAACATTTGATATATTTGAAATGTTCACCACACAACGTGTATGGTAGTTCAGTCAACATATTCAGACATGAGCAAAAATATATATAAATCAAACATATTCAGCATGAATGGGTTTAAAATTTGACTGCCATAAAACTCCTGACATAACTCTTTAGACTCAAACGTGATTGTGACTGTCTGTCTGTCTGTCTGTATTTATTCATCATAACACAAAGCTCTCTTTCATACGTCTCCAGCTCATGGCCAAACATTTTACTAGCTGCTGATGTCAGGGTCGTTCACTTTATTTATTCCCCAAACCCGCAGAAGTCTAACCTGAGCCCAGTGTTTATTATCAGGCTGTGGCTCTTGGAGCGACACCTCCATTTTTCTCTGATTGATGGCTGATGCGAATTGTTTGCTGAATATGACTGTTTCAATCTGTGGTTTTACTTCAAGCATCTGTCATTACATTTGGGGTTTTTTTGGACTTCTATGCAAGTCACATTTTCTTAAGCTTCGACAAATGAATGACACAATCTCAAAAAGAACAAAACTTATCATATTAGATCAAATCTAGCGTCAAATTTGAGTATTTAATTGATTCTCTTTTGAAAGGAAACCAATGAAACTACATATTAGTAAAATATCTCAGTGGTGTGCTTTTATTTGGAAAATATCTATACTAAAGTCACTTCCTCTGTGAAATATTTTGCAGCCAGCAGTGCTCAGGCATTTACTAGTAAAGATGCTTTTAATGTGTTTGTACAAGTAATTGAAAAACAAAATAACAGTGTGGTGGGTTGACCTGAGCCTCTGAGACTCTCCCTGCCTCTAAATTTGGACAGCCGTCACCAGATCCAGAGCATGTCTGTTTTTAAAGTCGGGGAAACCAGAAAACCCACAGGAAAGTCACATAAGCCCCTTAAAAACATGCAATCTCGACTCAAGAAAAGTTCCCTCGATATGGAATCCAGCGTCTTGGTCCTATAAGGCAGAAGTACTAACATGGCAACAGATACACTGGCTAATTTTTATTGTCCAGCCTAGTCGAGTAAAGACAGACCTCTTTGTATGATGAAATGCATCTTCCAGGCAAGATCCAAGAGCTTTGCCCTTCTGCTGTTTCATCTTAAAGACACTTCCTCTCAGAATCCCATCAACATTTGCAGTCTGAGACCAAATTTATGTATTTTCCAAACAGCAGGAAGGGAATTTGTCCCCAGGCTTATCGTATTTGGCTTGGTATCAGGCTGCTACTGCAGTGAAACCTCCTTGAAGGACCTTGAGGCTCTGTGAGGATTGGACAAACATATGAACTGAAATCGGAGTATGATGACTCAGAGACTTGCTCGCTGTAAAGCTCTGCAAATAAAAAAAACAAAAAAACATTTTCACAGATCTGCTTCTGGCTATTTTTTCCTTTTCCAGCGAGGTGATCAATCAGTATTCACAGTTTGTCAGGAAGGGAAAGTTGAGAGCAAAGGTGCTTGAGGAGGCTGGCTCCGAAGTGTGAGGTTAAATGCACATGGACTGATCAAATCTAATGGCCCGGGCCTGCATCTTCATTTATACCAGACGGGGAGAAAGAAGGAAAAAAAAAGAAGAAAGAGTGATGATCGCTGACAGGCTTAAATAGAGGCTTCCATGCCAGGGATCAAACGCCATCCCTCTTCTCTACTCTCTCATTAAGACGGAAAACCCGAGTGCCGCCATCCGATCTGTCTCCGTTTTTCCTCAAAGGAGTCTAACTTGAAAGATCTGTGCCTGTCGGATTTACAATGGTGGGCGAGCTGTGTTTACTGAGACACAGCCTTGCCAGAAACAACAGTCAAAGAAAATAAATGGAGCCTGCCTTGTGTTTCCACAAGAGTAAAAAAAAATATGAAGTGAGACTTGTGCCTTGCTGTTTGGTAATTAGTACCTACACATCCCCGTCCTTGACTCCCATCATTCACATCCAACTTTTCTTCAGGATGAATAAAATACAGTGGAGCATTAGCCTTAAATGCTACTTGTCATGGGGACTGGCACGCCCCATTAATCTGTTCTTACAATCCCAGTGGATCTACTAGTGGCTGGCCTTGGCTTGGCCACCTTAGTGCGGAGAGTGTGTTTAGGCTGACTTGGGGACTCACACAGGCAACTTTGTATATCCAGGTTTACTAAACCTTTTCTGCTCAGGCATAAATTGTGTAAATCGAGTCTTGCTTTGAGACCCAAGCTGATTAAAACAAACTGGTGCGTTTGACGTGTGAGGACCCACCAGAAACAGAGCTGAGATCCAATTAAAGGTCAGACCCATAGTCAAAGAAATATTGCCATGCAGGCCACACAGACATAAATGTGATTTAGCAGCAGCTGCTAAATAGAGAGAAAGATAAATGTTTAAGAGTTCATGGTACAGTTTCTCTATCACCGTACTCATGTTTTAAAACTAACAGAAAATGTTTAGCGTACTTCCTTCTTTATTTCCTCCTGTCTTTTCTTGCTCTATCATTAATTAAAATATGGCTCACAGGATGGAAGAAAGCGGAGAACCTCATTTTGTATTGAACAATCTATAAGAAACGGTGCTGCATGCTGGGAAATTAAATCTGGCCCTCTGTCACCATATTTCAAACACTGACTTTCCATTATCTAGATGATGTATATAATAATTGTGAGTTATGTTTTTAGTCAGTGCGCATGAGGCAAACAATAATCGTGCTTCATCTAAAGTGGTCACTTGTTTTTATTTTCTGTGCAGCCTCAGAGTAAATTATGGCGAGCTATGATTTTCTGTCTGTGATTATCCAAGTTTATTTTTTTTGTGAAACAATATTTTACAAAATAGTTTTTGTCCCAACGGACATTTCTGTCCTGAAGGATTGGATAGGGTAAGATAAATATATATTGATCAAAATCAAACCAATCAAATGCCCAATGAGTATATACTGTATACTGTTTATATCACTGAATTATATTATACATAGAAAGAGATCCAAAGCCACAAAATGAGTTAGCATTATAAAATGTAGTGTTTTTTTAAACAAAAATTGAAGTAAACTATTTAAACAGTGTGGAAGATAACAGATAAATACAATACAGTACAAGGTATGAACCCAATGAAAACATTCTGCCTTACCTCAAGTAAAAAGGTGGGTGCTTCAAGAGAACATGCAATATCTACCCAGAAAGATGAAGGAAAGAGGGGCTTTAAAGGTGCAGCCTGTAATGTTGGAAAAAGCTAGCATGATTTGAGCTAGCAAGACCTCTCCTCCTAAGCTCCAGACCTTACTCCCATCAGGACTCTTTCCAAAGCCACACCCCCACATCACACCTGTCTGATATCACCCCAATTTACTCATGCTTGTTAAAGGAACAGATACCCATTGCACCCAATGGATTTGAATCATGGCGGCCTGTCATTTCTGTTGTATTTTTTTTAAAAAAAAGATTTTTACAGAAAATGTTTTGAAATTTTTGAAGTTTTAGTCATTTAAGAAAAAAAAAAATTGCATTTTGTTTAATAGTTTCAGTATTGGTACTCAGGATCGGCAAACTCACATACCCAAGTATCGGTATTGTATCGGTTTGGAAAAAAGTGGTATGGGTGCACCCCTAAAAATAACGAATTGCTTATTACCAAAACGAGTGTGTACACAGGAAAAAGGGAGGGACAGAGGAGGGCGTGGTCAGGTCGAGTCATGAAGGCATCTGATTGGTTCTTTCCATTCAGACCGAATGACAGGGATTGGTCAGGGTTTCTATAGAATAGCAGCTGCTCCAGAAGTCTGATTCTTTTTGTTCCTTTTTCTGAATACATCATTCATTGACTATTCTCAAAAGGGAAAAACCATTTCACCCAGTATAACAAAAGCATTTCTGAATAGGATTGCAGGCTCCACCTGAGGTGACAACCGTGACGAGACACAGCATTTGAGTGAGACTAAATTATACTACAAGTGACATTAATTCATCACATTTAGGACATAAAACATACAAATAAGCCCTAATTAAACTGATTTATATCCACACAAACATACGTACTTCGAGAAAAAAAATCTAAAATAAACTGCAGGTGATATCATACCAAGAATATTGCAGTTACACATTCTTTAGGGAAATGAGACAGCAGCATTTCAAACTCTCCTTGTGCTGTCATTTCTGATTGTAGTGTAGGACTGGCACAGGACACCGACATCCGTCTGTTCATGAGGTGAGAGCTGAGGTCCTTCAGGTCTCTGTGGGATGTGTCTAATCAGAGCACAGGAACCGTGTGGTAACAAGAGACTGTGTTTTAAAAAGAGACAGAGCTGCTGAAGACGAGTCCTCATCTCCTCCTAGTCTGAGACACTAAGCATCTGTGAGAGTATCGGATTCCTGACCATACCCCAACCCCCTCTGCTCGCCTGCCCTCAGAGCTTTGACTGACTTGTGGTCAAGCTTGATGGGGATTATTGATCTGCCTGGCGTGTGCCTGCGGTTTCGGCGTAAGACTGACGACCTCGCTTGAGAGAGAGCTCTTAGCACTTACTGAGTCCTGTGTTGGATCAGTGGAGGGAGCTGCTGGGGAGGCAGCGACATGCCGGTCATGGCTTTAAGTATAGCCTGTTTGAGCCTTGATCCAGGTGATCAAAGCTGTTTTCTTTGTATTTGAAAAAAAAAAAGAAAAACAATCCAAATTTATGTGAACGATAACAATAAAATATCGTATTGGCTTTTTGGCGAGGAACTGATTGAATGAATAGCCGTGTCAGCATAGAGCAGAGCCCAAAGAAGTATTTATGCTCTGGTTTGGGTTTCGTTTCCAGTTTTGAACCACATGAAGTAATCCTTGGTCACTGGAGAAGGATGTGGACACTGTGCTAATTATGTGAGATGATGATGTCAGGTATTGATACCTGCTTGACAACCAGAACTTTCCTCTCTCCGCTGTGTTCCAGTTGCCTTTAACCACACTGCAGCAAACCCATTTGCATCCACATGTCGGCTCCTCGGCAGCACTCACACATCCGCAATGTCGGGAAGGTACGGTATTCACTTTATCCTCAGTCGTTATAAATCATCGCCTCGCCTGTAGGAACCGCGCTACATTTTATTTTCCAGCCATAAACCATGAAAGCTGCCTCGAACACAAGTTATGATCCTTGAAGATAGAAAGGAGGAATGGTTGCATAGCAGAAACAGACACAATGGCGGGCAACTTTCCCCTTGCCGACTTAATTCGGTGTATTTTACAAAAAGCCACCTTACATGATCTGAACGTCACCAACGTTGTAAGTCAAACCACTTAGCACTGAATCACTGTGACCGCTCTGAAATACCAAAACATTACTTCTCAATTAACACTGGCCTGATAAAGTTTTAACAAGTTCTCATCTGTCAGGGAGTTGGTATGGAGCTCCTTTATGCTTGGTTTCATGCAGAGACGGGCACCTAGCCCAAAATTTTTGAAATTTTATTGCCTGGCAGAAACGTATGGAAAAGGTCTGTTATGCATCAGTGTTTGGCACCGAGCAGAGGTTTATCTTGTCTAATGTTCTCTACTCTCGGTCGCGCTGCAACTCTTCTCGTGTTTGGTTTGAAACGCTGATGTGAAGGGAAGGACAAAGGGGCCTTTTGTTTGTGCTTGGTCGCTCTCCGTGGTCCTGACACACACATATTCACATTAATTGTTTTTGGGTTTTTTTTTTGCTCCAGGTTATGTGGCCAGTGTCAAAGAGCATAATCTAAACTAGCAAACCTTTCTCAAGCTAGTTTTTAAAAGTTTCCGTTCCTTAAACTCATGTAGAAAGTTTGAGGAAATGAAACACTTTGAACCCTCCTATTATCCTAAAATATTACTGACACATTTTACCCTTGGGGTCAATTTGACCCCAGGGATATTTGCCTCCAGAAAATGATTTAGAAAACTGTTGACCACGTTTTGGTATCAGGCACCTTGTTTTTATGTTGAATACATAAATAACCCCTTAATAATGAAACTTTGATCTGTTCTCTAGCGCCACCATCAGGTCAAATTTGAAATTAGAATGAATTTATCTTAAAAAGCTTTCATCCAAATCTTCTTAAATTTACTGACAACATTAATGACCACAAGAGTATGAACCCTATAGACCCTTTGGTTGTTTGTAAACATTGTGACGTATTTTCTTGGGCGGGGCTTAGCCTGGAGGCAAACCACCATAGACATATATAAACAACAGGTGACTTACCCGCGGTGTTAGACAGTGGGGGAGCAACGTGGCGGCCATCTTACCTCAGACAGCTGGCCCAGGCCCTAACTTGTTCAATTTTCAACCAATTTTCAAACGGCAAGCGGCAATTTCAACATGCACAAGCATCCTATGTCATACCTAAGCATGATATGGTTTATAACAAGGCAAACCATTTGTAAATCCATCAATAATTCATCAAGTTAAGGGTATTTTTGCTTAAATACTCTTAACTACTAGCTACTGTAGAGTGCATCAGAATGTTAGAACGTCAGTTGTCTGAGGTAAGATGGCCGTCGTAGTGTTTATATACTGTATATCTATACTTTAGCCAGCTACGTTTCCTGTTTTTGCCTCCTGCCACGTCACTCATGACGTGAGCCATTAAGGGGTCTATTGGTTTTGGTGATGATGTGACCTTTCCTGCAGGTCAAACTTTCAGTTTTAGGGTTACTGTACCTTGAAAATCTTTCATTCAAATAATTTATAATTTGGGGTGCATATTCATGACTCTCACAGAAAGAACCATATTGATTGATGTTGGTGACCCAACTCATTTGCATCTCCTTTTTGTAACATAATTGGAGTTATTCACGATAAAGTCCTGTCTCAGACACATTCTCCTCTACGTCACTTTCACTGTGAAAGAGCTGTCAGTTTTACGCAGTTAAACAGTTTGGGGTCAAATTGATCCCAGAGGAACCGCGTGTAATATGTGTTCAGCACATTGAAAGAAAAAAAAAAATCATCTTGATAACTTTATGCTTAATCAATTGTACCCATAAAGTCAGGAAAAGTCATGAAATATGAAGCAAAAAAACCCAAAGTCAACTATTATTTTTTAAATGGCAAACATTAATTAGGGTTAAATTGACCTCAAGGATAATAGGAGGGTAGTGGTGAACTGCAAGGTTCTGGTTAAAGCCTGGTTACGGCCTGCCTGCCTGTTTATCGTCTCTATTTACAACAGGTTAAATCACAGGTCGACTTTTACAGCTTCTTCTCCGTGAGTTAGAACAACTATTTTGGATCTGGCACGGAGCGACAGACGTTACCCAGGCATGCAGAAGTAAATTGTGAGGTGTTCTAGCTCCAACAACACAGTGTGCACTGATTTGGCCTCATGCAGCTCTGTGTGGAACAACCACATTGGTGGGCCCCTCACTCGTGTCCATACGCGTAGGTAAATAAAACCACTAGAGCGCGCCAAAGCACACACTTATTGTTAATGTTGTCGTAGTTTGGCTATATCTCAGGGGTGGTACTGGATAGGGGTCAATTCCAATCAGACTGAGTTAAAATCACTATCAGGGATTTTACGTTTGGTAAAAAGCTGATGCTAAAACACAGGCTTCCTCTGAGTGTTTAAAGACGCCCGTGAAGATCAGATGACATTAGATAACAAAGGTTCATGGAGGTTAAGGCTTCATGCTGACTCAACAGCTAAGGGCCACACTGGGGAGCCCATTTGTCTCAAGTTTATCCCTGGGACTAAATGAGAAATCAAGATGAATACATGCACATGCACGTGCAGTCAATAGCCCTGTTAGTGGAGACGGAAACATAGGAGGAGATATACAGCCCAGTGAGCAGAATGAGACCCTGGAGGTTCGCTTGCCGCCTCAGCTACTCCTCTGAAATGTTTGTAGGGGTCAAGTAAACACTTTGTGTTAAGCTCTCTGTCTCTATGTGCACATATGTGCATGTGTGTGCGTGTGTGTGTGTGTGTGTTCTTCTGGATGAATTGCTCTTGTGTTCTCCTAAACTCTTATTTGCGTTCTATCTCTTTCGATTGCAGGGTTTTCTTCGTGCTGCTGCTGTAAAACTACTTAGATCCGAGCATGAAAATCAATCGTACATCATCGCTGGCATTATGTTTAACATCTAAATTAGACTGCAATTAAAAGTAACTCCTACAGACTGGCTCATTTTAACGAGTCTGCCTTCCTGCCGCTGCTGTCCCTCTTGTGCATGCAGGACATTATGCTAATTTATCCGAGTGTCTGGGTCTCAAGCTCCTCCGGAGTTCATTATTATAATTGCTAGACATGGCTGAGAATGTGAACATGAAACCAGCAAGAGCTTTTTCCACACAATCCATATTCAGGGAAACCCTGAGAATGTTCCCATTGCGAACCTCTAAAAAAAACAGTGGAACGGGGCCTTTCCCCTGTTTCAGCATGTGTACATGTGCGTTTGCACATTTAGATTGGCTCTATTATGTCTTGGAATAATGTAAAACAGCCTCTCTTCGGTTCTTTCTGTTTCTGCTGCTGCCACTGTGTCTTTCTTTTTTGTTTTTTTCCGAGTGTACCCTTGAAGTGCAGCCATAGTGGCAGCAGTATCTGCTGAGGAGTGTTGGAGGGCTTTGCTTGACTTGGTCCAAAAACAACAGGGAGTGTGTGCAAGTTATGCAAAAAATATATAAGATGACAGCAAACATGGTATTTATCTGGCAAATAACCTACACAGTGATATGGATATTACCATTATAGTCAAGGATGACAAATGCGATGAAAACTAAACACCATTAGACTGAGTTCATAAAAAATTCAGCACTTAGGTGCTAGGTTTACAGTTTATTCTGTCTTTTAGGAGTTAGTGTGCTTTTGTGACAGAAAACCCCACACTGGTGTCACATGGTAGTTGAAGGGGTTGGGGTGGGGACTGTTTATTTATGCAAGGAAAAGATGATAAGTTAGATTCATAGGTGACTGTGGACCACCGCAGATTAAGATGTTTACATATTCTAAAAACTATTTTCCCTCTAAAACACAGAAGGCGATAAGGCTGGAGAACCCTATTAGCGCAAACATGACGGAATAGTACAGTAACACATGACTAACTTCATTCAAGTAAAGAGATGAGTAAAATAATGGTCGTAAAACACATTTATTTATTTATTTTTAGTTATAACAATATTGACTCATTTCTAAAAAAAGAAGAAACAAATGTTTGATTTATTTGGTTTTGCATTTTTTAAAGTAGTTATGATTAATAATAATAATAATAATAATAATAATAATAATATTAAAAGACATGTTTATGTAGGATGGAAAAATACAGTTTTAATCCCATACATGTGATTTTATTCAAATTACTTATAATAAATATATTTCAGCATTTTCAGCTCAACATTCATCTGTGAATTATAGTGTTATTTTGTAAGTATGTAAACTAAAGTGTATTATTGTTATCTCAAGCTCTTTACTTGAAATATGTTTGTTAAAAAGTAAAACAAAATGTAAAACAAAGGAAACATATGAAGTATTCAGTGGATTTTTCCATTATTAAGGCTGACCTTGTGATCCTTTTTTTGTTATGTGCTCAATGGGCCACAAGAAAGCTACTTAAAAAATAAAAATAAAAACCTCTTACATTGAAATAATGATTTGTTTTTATCTCCCCCTTTCAATTTACTCACAGACCAATAGGGGCACAAACCACTGGTTTGGAATTGTTTTCTCTGACATCCAAATGCTGTGTACCTGTATGTGGCTCCTGATTTTAAGCATTAAAATCACACATTTCTATCAATAGTGATAAACTTGACCTTCTTTGTGTTTTTACACAGTGATAAAATGGAAAATTAAGTTACAAAGTTCCTTTTTTATTCTTAAAGTAAACAAAATGTACAATCACAATGCCAATTTCACTCACTGTTGTCAGGTCTGTTTGTCCCTTTTAAAAAAAAAAAAAAAAAAAAAAGTCATGATGAGCTGTATCACAAAAACGAACCGGCGCAATCTCACAAGTCTCCCAGTCAGATTCCTGACGAGTGAGCAGAAGCATAGCAATAGAAATAACAAGTCAGCTTTACATAAGAGACAGGTAAAGTACAATTCCTGGATATCATACATTTTGATCATTAAATAATACAATGGTTTTATCGACAGTTTTGATGCTGGAAAATAAAGACAAGAGGCATGACAAACTAAAGCAGTGAGGACAGAAGGATGGGACATCAGTGCTGCATTGATGTGTGAAAAGACCGTTTCCTGTCCGTAGTTTAAAAATAACAAACAAACTAAAAAGAAGCCGATTCGACAAAATCCAACAGATGTGCATAGTTTTCTTGTGTTTCGCTTAAAACAGCAGTTCTGAGGAAAATGATGTGTCATGTTCACTCCCATTAACTGGACTCAGAACATCCTCTGCAGAGGCTGCGTATGCGTGCAAACCTTCAATGAAAAGTCTGAAGTCCCATCTTTGGACTGGGGCGTGTTTTTCTCAGCTTTTTCGAATTGGGTTATTATATTACCTACATGCACTGAGTATTATGTTGCATGAAGGCAGAGAAAAAGAAATGATTTTTTAAAACAAATACCGACTGCCATAGGGGATCACATTCAACTCCAATGTAAATGGCTTGTTTTGCCAAGTGTTATCCATTCTGTGAGCGAGACTCCAGTGGCGTTTATACTGTATCTGCGCTGAGGACTAAAACCACGGGCCCTGCTGGCAGCCGCCCGCATGTGCTATGCAAAATAAAATAAGAAATAAGTGCTTCTACGAAACAAACATACACAAGTCTCCCGAATTTTTTGGTTACCAGTTTGCCGCCAGCAGCTGAATCCAATCACTTTGGCTTTTTTTTTTTTTCCTTCAACTTAGGCCTCTTTCTCATACCAGAGCCACAGTGATTTTGGGCTGTGGCGGTTATCTGTGAGGAGGGTACATATCTTTAGGGTGAAACTGTGCCAACGAATGCAAAATA
This sequence comes from Gouania willdenowi, assembly GCF_900634775.1. Classification (NCBI taxonomy): domain Eukaryota; kingdom Metazoa; phylum Chordata; class Actinopteri; order Blenniiformes; family Gobiesocidae; genus Gouania; species Gouania willdenowi. The sequence goes on from NC_041066.1 coordinate 13,455,069, forward strand.
GAAAAATAAATAGACATCTGAAGGGATGTCACAGCCTCTTTTGGTTTTTACTGTGTGATTTCCTTCACAAATTTAAAAACATAAAAACTACATAAACCCAAAAAAAACCCCAACTTTTTAAAAATCGAACAGATATTCTAAAAGCTACGATCTCAAGTGTTTTAAGCCAGGAAGAAAATGAAAGAGGAAATGCACATTAAGCTAAATTGTTGGCTCTGAAAATGCATTATTCCAGTTTTCAGGAGGTCATGTACCAATAACTATGCATTTAAATCTGCATCACTCCACCGACCTTTGGCCCGCAGGAGTGATTCCTTGTTGAAATGTAGCATTCTTTCTTTGGAAAAGACGACCATGGTCATGAAATCAAACTTAATTCCCCCCCAGTAGATAATTATTTTCTCCCAGTAAAGCTCACTCTTTCAGGGCAAGTTATTGCTCAATAAATACCAAACGTTTCATTTCTATCCAAAAGTGTGTCAACGCCTTGAGAGGATGTTAGGCTCTTCATGCAAGGAGCAGTTAGACTGAAAGCTACACCAGAAGAAGACATGTTGCAAAAAAAAAAAACTCTTTGGAAATTACATTTCGTATTAGCGATGGTTTGAGTCTTATATAGGATGCTACAAAAAAACAAAATCTGACTTCTTACACTCTTAAATTACCTATAAAAAAGATCCTTTTAACTTAGTCATATAGTTGCATCAAAAATATTCAGATTACATTACTTTGACTCAAGTTTCAAATACAATACATAATTTATGGCTTTATAAGTTAAAATTAAGGAAAAAAAAAACGCCTCAATCTACATCAAAGTATCATCCACAATGTACAAGTTAAATTAATTGGTTTGAAGCTAATTTTGCTCTCCACACTTAGCGTAACATAATTGTTACTCTTACCACTTGCTACTCAGTGCTTAAGTTGCATCTTGATATATCATCGCAGTACAAAAACATGCTTCGCAAAAAAAAAAAAACAACCTTGATGAAATACAAACACTATACAAAAGAGACAGAGTTTCTTACAAATATCATGGAAGCATCCCTTAGCTCGTGGAATATAATAAAACTGGACTAAAGTCTCATCCACATGGGCCAAGTAAACCCAAATAGTCTTTTATTTCATTATTGCTGTGAGAATTACTCCCTTTGTAGTGCTTTGGTCAAAACACATTCCAGGAAGACAAGTTTGCACAAGTCTGGCCTTTGCTTCTTTTAATCTGTTCTTTAATTTCCAAGCGGAAGGTAGAGCTAGCTGAGAGCTCACAAAATCCTCTTTTCATTTAAAAAAAAAAAAAAAAAAAAGCTCTTGTGCTTTCAAACTGTGACATCAGTTTTTTTTGTTTTTTTTGCATTGTTCTAAATCAATACGGCCTCCAGACGGCTTCATCCATGCGACCTCCAGGGTTGAGAATGGTTGGAGAGTTACTGTGGCTCCCGTCACCGTCCACCCCTCCCTCTGTTTGATTGGGCAGGTTAGGGTTCACCAAGGTGGTGCCCGTGGAGGCGCTAGTGCAAGGTGGGATCATCCGGGACGGAGAGCGATCCCCTCCTGGAACCATGGAGAACTGGTATGTGTTGGAGGAGGTCCCGTAGTAAAGATAGGGCGTGCTGCTGGTCTGGAAAGGTCCGCTCTGGTTCTGGGTGGAGCCCGGGTAGGGTGGAGGAAGGTAGGTGTGATAGTGGGCACTACCCAGTGACATGGCTGAGGTGACGGGTGGGGTGTAGGTGAAGGTGGCTGGGTAGTGCATTCGAGGGCTGGTGAAGCGGCTCTCTGTGAGGGAGGAAAGACCTGGGAACTGACGCTCGAACTGACCGGGGAACGGACTCAAGTCTGAAGAACCTGGAAAAGCACAAGAAATATACAGTTTTGTTAGCAATTCACGTCAAGAAAAGCACTATAATTGCACAGTTTGTGAGTTTGAATGGTATAATTGCGGTTTGGACGCCAATACTTAACACATTTTCTTGTAGAGTAATTTTATTTAGGAAACAATTCTCCTAAGAAATGAAATGGTAAACTGATGTGTGATTTCAAGCTTAATTTGTATCAAAACACTTAGAAAAGGTCATGATTTCTGTGTACAAGTTTGTGGGGCGGCAATTATCTCCAAAAGCTGTATTAATTAGATTAAGGAGCATTTTTCACGTCAACTCTTAAGCTAAACACTTGCACACACTGTATGCCTTAATATGTTTACACCCCTGCATATTTATGTTTCTGTGCGAGTTGGCGCATGTTTGTGTTTAACTGCATGCAAATCCGCGTGTTAAGATGGTGTGTGAGTGTGTGTTGAGGGTGGTGGTGGTGTGTGAATACTGTATGCACATGAAAAAGCAGTTGGGATGAATCAGGAGCTGCACATGTGGAAACACTTTGAGCAGAAACAGTTTCCATGAGATCCATAATGAGGCAGGGCTGAGCTCTGATGTGGCTCCTCTCCTCGCCTCCCATCGGCTCCAGCATGTGTGTGTATGTGTGTGTCCGCACGCACGCACACGCGCGAGCGAGCAAGGCGAGGAGGGAAGGAGAGTCGAGAAGGAGCTGCTCCATCTCACCCTTCATTCCTCTTTTCGCTTCATCCCTTTAAAAAATACCCCAAAACCACTAACTGGTTGTGGCGAGCTTCGCGCTGGGCGAAGAGTTTAAGGAGAGAATAGGAGCCCCCTTTTTCTTCCCTCCCGTCTCTTCTTGGTGGTTTAACCCAACCGTAGCCCTCTTATCATAAATCACCAGGCGTCTTCCGTGTCACCATGTCTGCTGCGAGAGGACAGGGGGTGGCGTGAAGGAGGAGGAGGCGGTGAAGGGACACCCGAAGAAATGCTACGTCGGATTTGTCGCTATAGCCTCGCGTAGCATATGCTGCCAATTAAGACCATTACACTTCCTCTTTCCATGAGATCCATTAAAGTTCAGGAAAAATAGCAGATCGGCTTTACTGTACACGCATTTTGATCTGTTGTCTGACTGATAGGACTTCCTGCTTGTGTTTTTCTTGCTGGATCTGCATAAGAGTTCAAAACGTGCTGTAAGGACAAGTTTGACTATAATTGCCCTCTTCAGAAAATGCAAGTGAGGATGCATAAGCTGAACCCGTCAGAGTCAGTATAACCCTCAGTATAACGCCTCAGTGTCAGTATAACCCTCAGTATAACCCCTCAGAGTCAGTATAAACCTCACTATAATCCCTTGGAGTCAGTATAGCACTAAGTTTAACCCCTCGGAGTCAGTATATCCCTTAGTATTTCCTCTTGCAGTCAGTATAACCCCTCAGAGTCAGCATATCCCTCAGAATATCTCCTTGGAGTCAGTATAACTCCTGGGAGTCCGTGTAACTCCTCAGAGTCAGAGTCGGTATCAGCCTCAGTTTAACCCCCCAAAGTCAGTATATCCCTCAGCATTTCCCCTTGGAGTCAGTATAACTCCTGGGAGTCAGTATAACCCCTCGGAGTCAGTATAACCCTAAGTTTAACCCCTCGGAGTCAGTATATCCCTCAGCATATTCCCTTGGAGTCCGTGTAACCCCTTAGAGTCAGTATAAGTCTCAGTTTAACCCCTCAGAGTCAGTATAACTCCTCTGAGTCAGTATTACGTTACAGTAAACTGCATAAATGAATGACCAACAGCAGGGGGCACTGTGTTCATTGTTTCGAAAGGATTGATTGAGAAAATAAAAATGTCATTTTGCCAAATAATCAAAAATGTTAAACTTACAAAAACTCCAGAAGATTGCAGGAGTGTCCTTAGTAAACACTAGTGAGGATACTATACATACACTAATTAATACACTCAGCTAAACCCTATCATGATGCTGTCTATTTCTATTTCAACAGCTCCGAGCATCCATTCTGTGATCGGGATTGACTGTCAAAACTGAGAGTTTTCAAGCTGCACTCAATAAGGGCGAGGCGGGCGGAGTGTTTGCGCATCCATATCAGCTTCTGCTTGTACTTGTCGGGATGATCTGTGAAGGGATCCAGTTACAGAGCAGCCTTGGCGAGGTGTCAAAGGGATCTGCAGAGATCTGAGAACCTTACTCACATCACTTAGGGCGCATTAAGTGCTGGAGGTGTGCGAGCGGGGGGCGAGTGGGGGCAAAGCCCGAAGACGGAAGTTTGAACCACCTGTGCACGGACTCATGCATGTGTCACTTTGAGCAACAGAGGCCAACGCTGGAGAGATGAAAGCGAGCGAGGCGGCGCTAATCAAAGCCGACAAAGGCAGCTGGATGGATTTTAAAACCTTTCTAATGCGCAGTCACACCGCTGCATCACTTAATCTATCACCTTTTGCTTGGGGCGCACACATAAACACACATTCACAAAAGAGAGGGAGGTAGGAAAGCACAGGGAAAAACAGAAGAAAGAAGAGCAGGAAAAACAAAAAAAAACGGACAGAAAGTCAAACAGGTGTAGGAGCAACTCGTCGGCAGCATGTTGGGATTTAAAGGATCTTTCACATAAAGGAGGGGGCGGGGACTGAGACAAATTGAAACAAAGATGCTGCCGTTACTGGAAACACACTGGCTAATGCGATTACCCACAATGCCTTGTGAGAGTACCACTGTAAAGAAGCTTTATTTGTCAGTCACAAGCCTGTTATTATCCCTGGGCCTGTTATTACCCATACTGCTCTGAGATCAAAGGAGAGGAATTTGGATAAAAGGAAACAATTGTTTCTTTTTCTTTCAATTCGATCCAAAAAGCTCTAAATAGACAGTTCAAATAATTAAAAGGCTTGTCAGATTTTTCTCAGTTTCACTTGTTATCTGAATTATTACTGCCAAATTACACTTCTCACTCATCCTCACTCCTCCTACTATACCGGCTGAATGTTGCATCCGGGTTGGGGTCAATTACATGTTTCAATTACAATTACGCCTTCCATTAACCATGTTTAATTACAAGTACATTACAATTATGGTGACCAGCATTTTATCCAATTACAACTAATATGAAAATTATTGTTTTTTATTGTTTTTATTGTTGGAAGTCAATTACAATTACATTCTCAATTACTCAAGTCCAATTACAATTAATCACAATTACTGAGCGTGAAATACAATTCATAACCCCATATAACTTAACTTTCCTCTTGTGGTAGCCTTCTGTTATCATCTGTTATGATAAAGAGTCGGTTTTGACCCATGTTTTAAATCAGCTGTAAAATATTATTTATCATCCATTTGTTTCTCATCTCTTGGTTACCTTGTTAGGCTTCCTCATCCATGAAAATATTGGTATCAATTTTTTTGGTGTGGGCATCTAATTATACCCCTCGATTAAATATTGTTTTAAATGGTAAAATGAGGTAGTGGGAAACATTGATCTGAAACATATTTATACAACTGTTAGCTATGTATGTGTAATCCATAGAACTGTAACATGCAGTAATGGAATGGCCAATGTTTAGTGGAGGCAAACATGCTAACAAGGGGCCAAAAATGGTCGAAAAGTGGCAAAAACGTGGCAAGAAAAGAGTGTAAAGTGACTAAAATGGGCCAAAAGTGGTCAAAAGTGCCCAAAGTGGCAAAAAAAGAGGAACCAGTTGGTGAAAGGTAGTTTAAATGAGCAAAATGTGGCAAACAATAGTTAAAAAGGGCAAAAATGTGGAACAAAAAAAAGCAAAATGTAGGGTAAAAAGGAAACAAGTGGTATTTATTTGGCAAAAGTTAGCTTATTTGAATGGAAATTGGCCAAAAAAGTTAAAGAAAGGACAAAAAATGTATAAAAGTGTCAAAAGAAATTTGCAAAAATGAACCAAAAAAGAGGAAAAAATTATTAGCAAAAGGAGCTAAAATCTGAAAAAAAGTGTCAAAACTTTTTGAAAAGGGGCAAAAATGGGACAAAGGAAGTGGAAAAATAACCAAACTAAATAGGTAAGAAGGGGTTAAAAAGTTTCCCCCTTTTAAGGTTTTGTGGGAAATAATAATAATAATCACTGACTATATATTGGCTTCTACGTGACGTCGCTGATAATGTAATTAATTGGTCTGGACAGAAAATGCCAGGGCTGAATTTTGGTCCCAGTCCACCCCTGGCAACATGGTTCCACAGTTTTGTGTTTCATTAAATTGTAATTGACAAATTTCATGTAATTACATGCCAATTACGATTACAAAGTAAGTTATCTGAACTCTATTACAACTGAATTACAATTACAACAGCACCAGATGTTTTCAATTACAATTATAGGTGTAATAATGTCATAATTGTAATTAATTATCAATTACACGGTTACCATTCTAATTGACCCCAACCCTGATTGCATCTGAATTGATTGTGGAAGATCATGACACAGGGTGAGAAGCGTTTCTACCTGGCAATCGTCTAGGCACGTCACTGATGGCGGGCAGGCCAGTGCCTCGGCTGGAGGAGAGAGGGGTGGTGGAGTGGACTGAGGGGGACGCCATTGGACTCAGGTAGGACGGATACGTCTGTTCGTATGACCAGGGAGGAGAGGACTGGGACTGGCGAGGGTCTGATGGTGGAGAAAGAGGGCAAGGCAAAGAGAACAGGTATTCAAGGAGAAGCCAAAGGAAGGTATGAAGGACACAAAAAACAAACAGAGGAATAATAAAAGAATAATTACCAGTGGGCTTGTTCAAGTGGTCCAATTATTTTTGCTCCATTTTAACTCAATTATATTGAGCAAGTGCAGGCATTATTAGTTTTATCTGTCTCTCCGTACTTGTTTTTACAACTACAGGTAAATATCAGTTGGCTGAAGTTATGCAACATCCTCCATTATGACACATCCGATGTTTACCTTTAAAAGAAGATATACCCGTTTCCCTACTGAGCATTTTAAATACAGTATACTCATGTGTGGCATGGTAGAACAGAAGAAAGCATGTGCAGTAAGTAAATAAAAGCTTGATCACAGTCAAGGGATATTAATCAGGAAGTCAGTATTTGCACAATAAATATGTTGCATCAGAATAAAACTAATCAAAATGAACTTTTCTGTGATTATGGTACTATTTCTATTGGTCAATTCCATTAAGCCCGGGGTGTCAAACTAATTTTGGGCCAGGGGCCAAATACGGCCAGGGGCCAAATACGGAGAAAAATGAGTAAATTATTCATTATTGTGCTCTAGTTTGCACTTCCACGTATAAATAAATTATAAAATATGTACGGCACTGATAATATCCAGATATTCACTTTAAATGTATTTGATTTTGTGACCCACTTTTATGTAATTTGGGGAAATATTGTGGAATATTAGAAATAAATAATAATAATAAAGAAAATTGCAGATTTGGGAAAAATCAAGAGTTCTTTTAACAGTTTGAGATTAAAACTGACTGCCATCATGGGATATAAGCATGGAGGGAAATTATTAATATTAATATTGTGGAGTTTCATTGAATTTGTGAAATGATTTGGAGATATCTAGCTGAGCTATCTACAGATGAATTAGTTTAATTTGCACAATAATAATTGATATATTCTCTGACTTTTTTACTTTCTGCTGCAGGCTGAAATATATGCTCTGAAGGGCCAGATTTGGCCCCCGGGCCATGAGTTTGACACTTGTGCATGAAGGGATCCGAACACAAAAATCTGCCATAAATGCAAAACAAAGAAACCACACATCTCTTTTGCACACGGGTTGTAACGGGTGGTATATATTGGTGCATAGTTCTAACACCTCCATTCTATTCAACCATGCCTCAAATCATCACCGCAAAGCCAGCGCCAGAACATAAGAGAGAGCTAAATAATGACGTGTGATCACCCTCCAGAGGCGAAGCTGATCAGGTGGCGGCTGGTCCGAGCCGTGAGAGATGGTGTTACCTTGTGTGATGTAGATTGATAGAGTGACGGAATAGAGGAAGACAGACGATCTCGGAGGCAGTATAAGTAACGCATCGTTTTTAATGCGCCACCAATGCTTCTATCAGGATGTGGCTCCAGTAAGGGTTTGATATTTCAGCTTAGATACAGCTAGACTAAGTGAGTGCGACTGCTCTTTTGCTCTGACATGACTTCAGGACAACATTAAGGAAAAATGTGGTACGAATGGTTAATGCTCTATGACCTCACCAGGAAATATCTCTGTAGTACTTTTCATGCTTTAGATGTTATTGTCATGATTTCTTTAAAAAGCTTTACTTTATCAGAGTAAAGTGCAAAAGTTCTATATATAAAATAACTAAATGCCGTTTTTCCATCCATCCATGCATTCATCCATACATCCATCCATCCAATTTGTTTGTAGTACTTTTCAAAAGTGTTGGCTGTTATTGTCATGATTTATTTAAAAATCTTTACTTTATCAGAGAAAAGTGCAAAAGTTGTCTCCACAAAATAACTAATCCAGTTTTTCCATCCATCCATCCATCCATCCATCTATCCATCCATGATACGTACCTACAAAGACCTTGACAAACTATAAACCAAAGCCAAATATTTTTCTTTGATGTTGAAAAATGATGTTGTTAAATTGAAGACCTTTATAGGAGAAAAGTGCAAAAGTTCTCTCTACAAAATAACTAAATCCAGTTTTTCAATCCATCCATCCATCCATCCATCCATCCAGTTCCTCTGTAGTACTTTTCAAAAGTAATTTCTCCTCAGCACACGCCAGAGTTAACCATGGAGTTCCACAAGGTTCAGTTTTAGGACCACTACTTTTTACATTATATATGCTTCCACTAGGTAACAATATTAGAGATCAAAATATAAATTTCCATTGCTATGCAGATGATACACAGCATTATTTGTCAATGAAATCAAATGAAACTCATCAGTTATTAAAACTCCAGGCTTGTCTTAAAGACATCACATCCTGGATGGGCCGTAACTTTCTCCTTCTCAAACAAGATAACAGTTATTTTATTTGGTCCAAAACACCTCAGCGAGAAATTATCAGAGCAAATAGTGTCTCTGGATGACATTACTCTGTCACCCACCTCCATAAAATCAGGAATATCTTGGCCCAGAGTGATAACTATTGAAACTCTACTGTCAGGATGTCCCAGTAACTCACTACAAAGTCTCCAGTTAATTCAGAATGCTGCAGCCTGAATACTAACAGGTACAAACAGAAGAGAGCATATTTCTCCAGTATTGGCTTCCCTTCATTGGCTACCTGTAAAATCTAGAATAGAGTTTAAAATCCTCCTCTTAGCCTACAAAACACTACATGATCAAGCTCCTGTATATCTTAAAAACCTGTTAGTGCCCAATCATCTAGGCAGAGCTCTTCGTTCTAAGTTTGCTGGTCTTCTTGAAGTTTCAAAAGTATCTAGAAGTAGAACAGGCAGAGCGTTTAGCTACCAGGCTCTTCGCCTTAGGAATATATTGTATACCCATTACACCGCTCACACTCCTTACACACCATTTACACTGATGTTCACCCCATACTCATTCTTATTCAACTGTATTCTTGTATCATGTTTTTCTGCAGTCTGTGCCTTCTCCTCGCCCTTCTCTCTCTTTTCTGTTTCAGGTGTCTTGATGCTGGAGCTGGTGGTTCCTGATCAATGGTTCACGGCTCAACTAGTCTGGGACACTCAGATGGTCTATCTCTCTATCCTGTTCGGCGGTTTTTGATTCCCTCTGTAGCTTATACTTCTTCATGTGTATTTGTTGTTTTTTTTTTTCTTTTTCTTTTTTTTTTTTTACAAATTTAATTTTTGTTGTCATGATTCTTTTAAAAAGCTTTACTTTATTGGAGAAAAGTGCAAACGTTGTCTCTAAACTTAATCCAGTTTTTCCACTCATCCATCATCCATCCATCCATCCATCCATCCATCCATGACACGCACCTACAAAGACCCTTGACAAACTATGAACCAAAGCCAAATATTTTTCTTTGATGATGAAAAACGACTCAATTTGTTCAATTGAAGACCCGTCGGCAATATTTAACACTGTGTCACCGCTGACAAATGACAAGCATTTAAAGAAATTCAAATCACTTGCAGTACACCTTATTTTCCCAAACTAAAGACAACATGGTGGTGCAATCAACTTTTTATGGATGCCTCTTTCAGTCCTTTCTGTATTTATACAGTATTTATAGAGGTAATTGCATTCATTTATTTATTTTACTGATGAAGCCAGTTCTTGTTTCCTAACTTTGTGCAAATAGAGACTGAATAGCTATGAAGAGAGATGTTTTTTAAGACCAGAGTTCAAGATTAGCCACAAAGTGATCCACAGAGAGACTGTACTGACACTGCACCATCATAACCACTATGGCGGGGGGGGGCAGTCTAAAGGAGCTCACCAGTTATCTGCGTTTGCCCCTGCTGGTTAAAGGAGTTGGCTGTCGGGTTAAGAGTCGGTCGGGGGCCTTGTGTGGGGACTGTGACTCTCACTCTCATCCTCTCCAGTTCGCTGAGGCGGTCTGAGAACAAGCCAGCTTTGGGAGGATCCTCTAGCTTCTGGCGATGCCCTGCAGACACGAAAAACCAAGCAAATTAAGTCACCCTGGTCACCCTGACAATAAACCACTTATAAATTACCACTATTATATTCAATCAGGGATAATTATTGCTATATGGTTGCATGTGAATCATGAATGACTCTAAGATTACATACAAATCTGAATTAACCTGGATGTTGTTCTACTTTATCAGTTAATCTCTATCGGCCACAGCTAAATGGCTAAAGTCGACTGTGGGGTTGAGTTGTAATCCTTCATTCTCCTCAGTAACAAAGATGTACAAATAAATCCATGCTCGGTTCTTACCCGAGGCTTCTTCCTCAGGTAAATACAGGCTCTCACGCCATAGCTCCATTATCCCCACAGGAGTCATAACCCGTGCCAACTACATTATGCCCGTTCTTTTCCTGCATTCCTTTGCTGTCAAGTCAGGTTTACTTCTGCTATAGCCCAGATTTTTTTTTTTTTTTTATGAATTCAGACACAAGTGCTCAGTAAATCTACAAACTCAACACAATGTGTTAGAACTTCTGTTGGGGCCCATTCCTGAAATCTTGTATTGGGAATTGAATCCAAAAGTTGTAGTTTGGAAAAGGCGGGGGAAGACGTGCACGGAGTTCTTTTTTAGCACCGACACAGAACTGTGTCAGTGCGTCGGTCTGGTCTTGCACTGGTAGGTTTCCCTGTAAAAGCGGTAAAGTAAATATCAAACAGAGGAGAGTAGAAACTCCTGCTGTGCTTGGCAGAGCTCCAGCTGGCTCAGGCAAAAAAATAGCGAGCTACTTCAGAATCCTGCCCAACCTGCCTGCTGTCAAGGCTGGGAACAAAAGCATTACACCTATAACCCTGGGTGGGTACCGTGGAAAGAAGAGGAGAGGGTAAACAAAGCAGCTTTAAAGGGAATCATCATTTGTGTTGCTAAAGCGGCAATGCAAAGATCAAAGCGTGGATGAAAAAGCTGCTTCACATGCAAATATCGGTGATAATGCCGACCTAAGCTTTGATGTCACACGTTAGAGCTTGTGATCTTTCTTCATGCTCCGGCTTTTAAATCGTTAAAAAAAAGAAGAAAAGACTATAAGTAATGTAAAATGTCAATTATAATTGCCATCGTGGAGAAAGACAGATAGTACAAAAATGTTCCGTGATAAAAAAATTAAAAAAAAACATGAGTATGATGGCGAGCTACTGGGAGCCAGAAAAAACAGAAATTGTATTACAGTGACGTGACTGGACTAGTATCATCCAGCCCAGAATAAACAAACAATCCAATTTTCTCTTCCCATTCTGATATGGAACAATAGCCAATATCAATTAAACTTCAAAACCCAGACTTTTCTTTTTTTTTTTTCATATATTTTATATCTGTATTTCCAATAATATAATTTCCCCATCAGTCCGACACTTTGGGCCTCTTTTTTTCAAGCTGTGCCTAGTCAATCATAGCGTTTCCATTTTCAGCAGACTGAATTTCTATTCTAAAAAAGCCTTGAGACACAGTGCAGGCTTTGTGCACAGCCTGTCTCCTAGAGATGGGGATAAATAGCAATGGGAGACTAAGGGAGATGAAGGGAGACAGGCAGACACTCAAGAGGGGAGGAAGAGACCCCACTGACCAGTAAATTCAGAGTCCAAACACAAACTGAAAAAGGTACCGCAAAATGGTGAAATAGTCAGAGAAGTAAAATATTATACTTATTTAGGATTTGTGGTGCTTTTGATGTATAAACTTTCCATCTCGAACAACCCAGAAATCTACTGATGCAACAGTGTTTAACATAGACCGGTGAATTTTTTTCTTTCCATAGGAAGGCAACATGTCAACTTCCATAAAAAAAAAGTCCAATTTACACCCCAAACAGCCAGACCTCAAGTCCATTTGTTTCACAGGCCTTGACAGTAAATACAGTTTACCATGAGTTAATTACACCTTTTAGGACAACTGTTGCCAAACACAAGATGTCTCAGCTGTTTTATCGCAACCTTAGCAGGATGGAGAAAAGAGCTGGGGGTATTTAAAGGAGCGGGAAAGGCGAGTAATTTCACTGCCGTAGGGAAAGTCCCTCAGATTCCCATCATCTCTGTGAAAACAGCGAAGATTTTCGATAGTGCCTGGCTGCCACTTCCCTGCCCGGCCAGCAGCCGGAAACACGGACAGATTCAGACCAGATGTGAGACACTTGCACACACACAAAAACGCACACCTTCAAAAAAAAAAAAAAAAAAACAAAAGATGTGACTTAATCATGCACACAAACGCTATTATGCACTTGCACGCGCACAAAAATAGCTCACACATGCATGTTATCAAAGGGATAATAAATGATTAGAAAACAGCAGCAGATAGCGTCTGAAACCACAGACTACTCCTTGAGTCATATTGGTTTAACTAATCCACGGACAAAGCCGGGACTTAACTTAGCCCTGCTGATCTGATAACAGTGAGAGCAAGTTGGCAAACAGATATTAAGTCCTTTAGAACATAGATATTTATTGATTAGATAGCACAGTGGTTCTCAAACTTTTTTTTTGGCTCAAGTACTCCCTTTATTTTACTCCTGGATCCAAACACCCGCTTTGTCCGACGACAACATTTTGCTTAGAAAACTACTTCAAAACAACTATAATACATAATGATGGAATGAGCGAGTGATAACACACATTTAAAAAAAATCTCATTTTGTAAATAAGAGGTAAGAAACACTAATTAGTGCAGTGGTTCCCAACCTTTTTTGGATCATGACCCCATTTTGATATCAAGAATTTCTGGCGACCCCTAAGACATGTTTTCCTACAATTACAAGTTCAACCTGGTAAGGGAAAGGTAAGTTTTTGATCATGTTTGAGCTGATTAGTTGTTTAAGATTGTGTGCTGTTTTCATTTTCAAAAGGAATAATAATAAAAAAAAAAATGTAAAAAATCTATTTTAATTTTTGGGGTCTTGACCCCAAGGTTTAAAAACGCAGATTTAGTGGCTCCTGAATAGATTCATTTCTATAGTTTTTATCATTTCCAGTCAAATCATTCCTGAAGTGGTACCAAGACTAACACTTTATTTGTTATTTTTTCACTCTCTTTATTCTCTAGGGGTCCACGAACCCCCTTTTGAGAAACACTGAGATGGCAGACTGCGCTTACTGAAAATAGACCTTGTACAACGTTTGCGTTGGGACTCCAATGACAAACAGTATCACTGTATTTCTTAAGACTGTGAAACGCTCACAAAGCAAAAATGTTATAAAGAGTAGGGGAATTACATTAAAACATGTTTGGCTTGTACTACAGGGAGTCAGAGATCACTCACGTGTGTCAGCTCTTTCATACATCTTTAATACTAGTTTGTCCTGTTCAGCGTTAATGGGCGCTGCAGCATCAAGATTTACCCTGGCAACGTAGTTTCTAGAGTAGATTTCTTAAAATGCAGATTATTCATTTAACTTTGAGACAAGCTACTTTCAGTGGCCAGAGGTTATTATTAATAATAGTTACCCACCCTTTCCATTGTCCTACCCTGACTCCTTCTCCCCTGTTCCGTTCCCTTCACCAAGGTGTAACACTGCGATCTCTTTTTATATTCTCCATTTAATAAAATTCTTCTTACCCTTTCTTAGGGAGGGGCTGTTGATGGTCACAGTAATTGTATTTATTTCATTGCAATAACAAAACATACATAGCTGTCATGACAAAAAAAAAAAAATGCACCACATGTAGAGTTGACCTTCGACAGCATGCGCAGACGAGGTAAAAATAAAATAAATTAAAAAAATGAGTGTCAATGTGATTGGGGAACGAGATGAGATCACCAACGGTCTTTGATTGCTGTTGCAATTGATTGTGTCGCCATTGTACCGCATGAGTTCATCCAAACTGTAAATAGTTCCCTTAATGGAGAAAATAAGTAAATAATGCATGTTTAACATTTTTCATCTATGATTAATGGAGAAAATAAGTAAATAATGCATGTTTAACATTTTTCATCTATGATTACTCTCGCAATTATAATACTATATTACATAAAAAAACACAAAGGTCATTAAATCAGAGTGTATGCCTCATGGATCAATGAATCAACCATGGTTTGCTCCAAAAAGAAAGAAAAAAAAATCTAAATTGCCGCTTGAAATTTTGTTTTCATCTCGACTGTAAACACTATTTGTTGACATTTTTGGATATTGCATTGTGGGAAGTGGAGTCCCGTGACTTCTTGTGTTTTTTTTTCCCCCAGACAAGGAGGACAGTGATTTGCTTGACACCATTTTTGCTCCCAGTATTCCCAGTGAGATCAGAATGAAGTAAAGACAAGATCTTTAAGACTCCCCAGTGGTCATTTTGTTGACAAATAATTTTCGTCATAGTTTTCGTTGACTCTTTTTCTTAAAGTGACTATTAAAAAAAATAAATGTCAACATGAACACAATCAAAATATATTGATATTTTTCTTGACTGAAAAAAAACGAAACTAAAATTTCATCACATGGGTCGAAATCCAATCAGAGCTCATGTGATCATTTGATTTTACTGTACGTATCTTCAAATGTGTCTGTTTACGTATATTAATATCATCCCATATCAGGTTGATCAATGGTAATTTTATCTGTAAAACAAAACTCTTAATGTGTATATTTTAGTCAACTATCTGTAACAGATTTAGTCGACTAAAATCTTTATCTAAAATCTAAACTAAAACTAAAATAGTCATGATGACTGACATTTTGACAAAACTAGGCTGCATTTTAGTCAAACAACTATGACTAAAAGTAAATCAAAATAAACACTGGACTCCACGTCCCATAATGCAATGCATAAAATGTAACACAAAAGCAGTGGAGATAAAAACAAGCTTTAAAGCGACAATTTCAACCTTTTACATCTTTTTTGAGCAAATGTATGGATCAATGGGGCCTTTAATATGGATTTATGTGATTAAAATGATCATGGGTTTTTAAAAAATCTAATGTTGAGTCAATTTCTCTGACTGCCAGCGTTCTTTCACGTAAAGGTTGTGGGATAAAAACCAGGTATCAGCTAATGCATCGGTCGTGCACTCCTGCCTTACGTGAGGAAAATGCATCGTGTCATAAAATCCTGAATAAACAGCAGAATTTAGAACTTACGCTTCTCTTTAAGCCTTTTTCAGTCTGGCTACAGATCACTGGGTGAGTTTTGGATGAATGTATCTTTGAGTTTGATTCAGAAACAGCTCACCAACCCCCCCCGACTATAACTCTGGAGGATTGAATCACGCGTGAGTGAGCATTTGTCAGTCAGTTAATGGTGGAACGGTACAAGTAAATGAATGAATAATCTGCGTCTGTGATTCATAGTTTTATATGGAGCTTTTCAGTGTTCGTGCTGTATCTGTGACTGTTCAGAAACAATGAATGACTTCACGTTACAATCCGGAGCCTGTCTGAGTGCTAGACTTACATGGGTGACGGCCAAACACTGGTCGGCCATGGGGGTCTTGTATAAAGGGAAAGAGTAGAGGGCGGAGGAAGAGAAGAGAGTAAAAACAGAGCCTAAAGATGGGGAAAAGAGCGAGACAGGAAAAATAAAAGACAAGCGAGGAGAGGAGGTGTGGGAGACGAGGCAGTGAGCGAGGAAGAGGAAAGAAGGGAAGAAGAAGAAGAAGAAGGGGGGAAAGAGGGAGCCGGGCTGTGGTGGAACACTGCCAGCCGTCTGTGTGGTCCATGCGTTTCAGCCTGGAGGAAGCTAGCCAGGCTGGGGAAGGGCACACACACAACAATTCCCAACGGCGATGCATTTTATTAAACACAAACGCACGTTTACACATTTGTACAATAGTGCACAAAGTCTGACCTGTGTGTGGTTGTTTTCTGGCCGGCTCCCTCGGCACCTCTCCACTCACATTAAAGCGTTTTGATTCAGAACTGAAAAGAACAAAATCCCTTGGAGGAGTAACTGTAGCACCTCGGGAGCCAACTCAATCCAGATTTTTTTTTTTTTTTGTAATCTGTATCTCCTTTATGATTCACTCTTTTTTTCTCGGTTCTCTTGTATTCCCCTTTGTGTCTGCCTCCCACTTAATAATGTGCTGTTTCGCCTTGTAGAGGCCTTGGCACCTCATCAAGGAGCTACATTCGAGTGACTTGCTGCCTCTGGAAAAGCTTGAAGTACTTTTTCTTCTTTCACTTTTTTTTTTTTTTTTTTTTTAACTCTTCCATTCTTTTTGTTTGGGTGTAGTTCTTAAGGTAAGCAGAGCTGCAGTAGATAATCCTTGTAAATACGCATCAATAACCCCAAAAGCTTTCTAGACACGCAGCTTTGGTTAGATTATAACCCTGGTAAATTAAGAGCTTTGCTTAATTAGGAAATTCAGGATAATCAAATAGTAGCTGACTGACGTCGTTTTAGTTTTATGGTATGATGTGATCTAGTACAGGGGTTCTCAACCTCTGGGTCAGGACCTCATTTGGGGTCGCGAGACACTGGGAGAGGGTTGCCAGATGCCTTTAAGAAACTAAGATTTTAACAATTTGAGCCAATTTTTGCTTATTTTTACCCTTTTTCTGCTATTTTATCACCATATAGCATCCTTTTAATGCATTTTTGCTGCAGTACTGCCATTTCTGCCACTTCTCCATCAAATTTCAATGCATTTTCTGCACATTTTTTCCACTTTCAAGACATTTTTGGCACTTATTACCCCTTTCCACCACTTTTCCCACCTAATGTCACATATGTTTACCCATAATTGTCCCTTTTGCCAATTTAACCACATCATTTGCCAGTTTAAACTAATTATTCCTCCTAATTGTTTCAATTTTGACACTTTGAAACCTTCTTTACCACTTTTTCTGTCCACTCTAATTTGTAACTTTTAACCAATTTCTATGGTTTTTAAAACCTCATTTCACCACCTTTTCCACTATTTTTGATCCCCATGTTTTTCAGATTAAAACAAGGATTTACATCTTTAAGATGACTTTATACAATGGAGTAAATAATAATAAACCTCATGGATTAGAGTGGATATTATTCAGATCAATAAATAAATGTTGTTATCACAGATTCATACAACAATGGACCATTATTTTGCTGACTTTATGGATGGGCCCCCAGAAGCTCTCCCCTTTATTCCCGCTTATAGATGGCCCTGTGTCCACATGACTGTTCTTGAATGCTCTAGTAGACTTTCAGCTTTTAGCTCTATAACAGCACCCTGTGAGTAGCCGACATGTTACAGCTTGTGTACATGTTTGCGATAACACTGTCGGGTCTTTATATCGTCCTCATGACTAATATCTCCTAAAACACTTACTAATGATTATCAAACCGTCACAGGGCAGAGGATGGGATTACTTTGTCAGTGGAATAATAGGCTGATTCTCAGCAAGCACTCCAGTAAAGCTGCTGTGAGGGGGTGAAGGGGTATGTACTCACTACAAATATAATTACAGTCCCACAATCCATTCAGAATCAGTTTTCAATTTAAAGTGACCCACTGTGGTCTTTGTTTTTTGGCCGGGACTCCAGTTTACCCAGTGCCAAACCACTGACTCCTGTCTCCAGCCCACTGAACTGCAAATGAAACTTTTAACTGACAGCTGAGCCAACTGCACTGAAATTCACTGTCGAACAGAGCAAAGCAGGGATTTTGAAAGGAGACAGATTTGAGAAAAAAAAGAGAAAGTTTCTTTTAAAGTTTTTCTGGCTGTTTCCCTTGGATCAGGATGGATGTGGCAGGTCATTTAGTTGTAACGGTTTATCAGATTTGGGATATTTTATCAGTGAAGCATGACTTCAGCATCCTTTTTGTTATGCACATGACTTCCACTTTTCTTTTTAAACTTAAAAAAATGTACTGGAGATGACACATGTACTTTATTTCAATCCCACTGGTTCTCTACTAAGGATTCCCTTATCACTGTTGTATTATGTGCATTGTTATATATATATATATACATATATATATATATATATAGGTTAATAACTTTGATTTCATGATGATAAAACCACAAACTCCCATAAACTTTAAACTCCAGCCACAGTTGTGCTTAAGATTGATGTGTTTAAAAAATATTCCTTTTTTTTTTATTGTGTATGATCCTATTTCTAGAATATTAATGCTTGTGTGCTGGAGGCAGATAAAAGCTGTATGTGTATGTGAATAAATGGCTGAAAATATATGTATAATATACTATTAAAAAAGAAAATTATACATCATATACTATAAAAGAAAATAAAAATATATATAATATACTATCGGCAGAGTACTGATATACATCCCACTCAAGTAGAAGAACTGTTACTTAATTGAAATTGTACTCAAGTGCAAGTAAGTCACACATAAATATTTAAGTACAAGTAAAACGTAGCTTAATGAAATAGTACTCAAATTAAAAATGTTACTTGTTACTTACACCCCCATGTTTATTTTTGGTAATAAATCTTGCCACGTTCCCTTGTATACAGTAAACATCTCATGTATAAACTTTAAAAGGAAGAGATGAAAACTTGCACAGTTGGAACTTAATTTATTTTCCACAAAGGCATCTGTATAAAAACAAAAACGTTGCCAAAGTGTACAATTATTTTTTTTAAATAAAATAACACCACTGAAATAAATCCAAAATAAACTAATTCTCAGGCTCTAAGTATAGCTACATTTATGAACTTTAAAACTGAGAAAATAACCCCTATTAAATGCTGTTTTGCCATTTTGCCAAAAGGAACTAATTACGTCACTTCTTTTAAAACGTACCTAAGCAAAAGTGGAATTACTGATTTAGAAATATATTCAAAAAAGTACCTATAAAAGAACTCAATTACAATGACGTGAGGAGTACTTGCCATTAGTTACTTTCACCTCTGACTATTGGAGTTGTAATTATTTATATACGCTAAATAAATATATTCTGTTAAATCTCTGAGATGGACAATGGTAAATATATGTAGGGATTACTAATGTCTGTGCGTGGGTGTAAGAGTTTGGCTTGGCACCCTGGTTTACTGAACCACTAATATCATCTACAGGCGTGTATATAACCAAGGACTTTTCACCAGACTTGTTAACACTGTAACCAAAACTGAACCAAAACACGACCCCTATCCCCAAACCCAGAACCCCCGAAACACCCAAAAGCTTCCAATGGCGAGGGACTCGCAGACTGGATCCTGACCACTAACCTTCACCACCGACACACATCTACACACAGCTAACCACAGAAACACCTTGTGGGTGTGATGCCACAATCGTTTTTGTCACCTTCTCTGTTTTTTCTGCCATTAATTAACCATAATGAGAACAGTGGGCTGGGGCAGAAAGCCGTGTTCTACCGTGTTATTACGACACAGCTATTAACGCTCAGGAAGTTTGTCTCGGCTGGCCGTAGTTATAAGCACCAGCAGCAGCTGAGAGAAGACAGAACCACCTATAAAAGCATATTGGTTTAAACAGCCACTCCCTGACTATTAGCTCAAAATGACATTTAATGAGGCCTATTAGCTTTGCTCCAAATCAGCATTATAGCTACACCAACCTAATATCACGCACACACGCAGTCTCCAGAAAGATGTCAGCAGTGAAAACTCAAACAAGTGCCGACACGCATTGTCATTTTAGACGCGAGCGAATAGACACGTATACCGTTGCACGCGCACACGCTACACACACGTATGATGAGTGGTTGGTGCAGAGGCAGACCACAGGGTAACTAAGAGCTGTCAAGCTATTAAGCACAATGCAAGCCACAAAAACCAAGTTTTCCTCCCGTTAATAACTCAGTGGCCAGAGGGTCCTCCTGACGAACCACTTACTGTACGCACACACGCATACACACACCTACACACACACACACACGCTAAACCGCTGAGGAAAATCATACCGCAGATCTTTAAACTAGGCCTCACCAATACCTCTTATACTCTGACCACCCAATTAATTAAGTAAAGCTCAGCTTTTCAGGCATAGGGGGCTCACTCATTCACGGGTGGTCCTGCTTTATTCCTCCAATGATATTAGATGAGAAACCGCCGGGGAAATGACATCCCTCAGGACGCCTCATATGGCCACCATAAGTCTCTTCAACCGCAACACTTCCTTTTCTGAATGAGACACCCACAACCAGGGCAGCCATTAAAAAGATAAAGAGAAAATGTGAATCAAATTAAATTAAATATAAAGACAGAATTTATTTGATTTGATCTTTATCAGCCCTTGCTCACTTTTTTTTTTTTTTTTTTTTTTTTTTTTGCCTTATTAGGAATATGTTTCTACAGGAAAAAAAAAAAGGCCACACAAGTGCTGGTGTCTGTCAGCTTGTAGACAGCATACTGTTCTCTCTCTCAGAGCGGACCCCTCCCTGTATAGGGGGGCCCAAAGTGCCACAGGCCTCCTAATTACCCCCTCGTTTAACACAAAATAGAGCTGTAATAGTTGAGAAAGCCTACAAAAGCCCCCCTCCAATGTCTCAATGAAGCGTTCATCGATAGGATCACAGTTTTTCAGACACACAGTTCTGCGTGTCTGTGCTGAAAACCTGGAGAAGGGGAGGTGGGGGCACATGTGTGTTGTGCCACCCTTCGACCTCAGCTTAATGACCCCTGAAAGGGAGACGTGTTCTGGCTGTAGTTTCTGAGTAAATTATACCACCACTGTAATTCTGACTACTTAACAGCAAAGAAAAGAAGTTCAAGGGTTATGTATGATGACATAGTCTTTATTGCTTGAAATTACTGTCCTGAGACCAAAGGAGAAAGCAGCCAACTTTAACTTTTACGTTTTTTTTTTTGTCTGTAACCGCAAATGGAGGAAAACAATGTAAAAGCCTGTTCCAAACGCCAGAATTCTTTCACCTGCGGAAGTGCCTCGACTCTGTCACATGTTCCAGAATAAAGGCTGGACAGAAAATTCTAAAGACGCTGTCTTCGCATGGGATCGAATTGAGCTTTTGTAAACAAATACATAGTCCCAGCTCCCCATCTGCTCACCAAAATAACATGACTTGTTTAAAAAGTCCTGTGAAGGGGGACGGCAGATGCACAGGAAATACTTTTGATCAAACAGAAAAAAAAAAAAAAAAAAAAGGACTGGAGAGGGTGGGAAGGAGCCGGTGTGATCGCGAGAACATGTGCATTCTGAGGACAAGCATATGTTTCAGGGGCTGGTTGTCCATGAACACTGAAACGTGGAGTGTGTGAGGCTTTTTCTGGCAACGCTGGCAGCCTTTTTTTTTTTTTACAGTTAGAGACTGATGGTAGTGCTAATCCCACTGTCTCCAGGCTCCTCTGTGTCTCCTGTGTGTCCTGCTGCCATATGTGACAGGGCCTGGCTGGTGGGTGGGTGGGTGGGTTTGTTCTATGCAATGTGATTTTTTGTTCATTGAGACGCCACGAGATGAGAATATGTTGTTTTTTATGAATAAGTAGGAGGGTAGTGGAAACAGCTGCGTGCCAGACCAGTTGGCACTGATGGCTACAGTAAAGTTTTTTTTTTTTTTAAACTCCTCAGTTGTTTTTATATGGCCCATTAAAATGAGCTGATGCTAGCACTCTGCTACCCCTGTCTACCCCTCTCACAATCGCTTCACCTCCTCTCATTTTTTATTCCCCTGCTTTGTCTCACATCGTCACATTTCTAAGGTTATCTGTAATTAACAGCTGTGGACTGCTAACAAACAGTTATAAACGTGTTCTAGTAAAATCTTATTGAGAGGAAGGGTGGGGGGCGGGGGCCAATTTCCTTGTTTTAATGGTGCAATTTCAATTTAGCAGAGCATTTACTAGTTTGAGGTACGGGATTTCACACCAATAACATATTTCAAACAACCACGATGCCGATTTTAAAGTCAAAATTATGAATTATATTAAGGTTGGGGCATAGTTCATGACCTTGAATCATTTTCTTGTTTCTCATTTTAAAAAAAACAAGAAAAAAAAAAGAAAAAAAAAGATCTTAACACACCCTGAGATGTCGTGTTGGTGTATTTATCTATGCATTGGAAGGTACTCACTTCTGGGCTCACGTGGTCCGTCCACGGTGACCTTTATGGCTCGGTGGTAAGTGGCCACTTGTGGTGGGTTGGTGAATACTGTGATTGTCAATGTGAAGCTCTTTCCTGCCATGACATCAAACAACATCAAATGAGACACGATAACAATGACGCCCATTCATTCATCCCCGTGTCATATGCGTGGCTGTGATCACACAAAAGCTAAAGCAAGCTAATGGGAGAAATCAAATTTCAAGAGATTATAGCAACACATACAGTATTATTGGCTTTTTGAGAAAGGGGTGTGTACGTGTAGGATTTTTTGGCAGCGTCTAAATGGGAGAAGAGATTGCGTCTTGTTATCCAGAATTTCTAAGGCAGAGTGAGTGGGCGAGAGGCATTTTAATAGTCACTTCCTTTCTCGATAATCCCCTGCAGTTGCTGCCTTGGGGTTTGAGTGTTTGTCTGAGTAAGTGTGTACTGTACACTCCTCCGTGTGTGTGTCTGTGTGTGTGTGTGTGTCTATGAGGAATGTAATGAATAGAGTGCAACGGCCGAGTCAGCGTCGACACTAACGTTGGAGGCATGCGGACGCGTCATGTCGCCATGGTTGCAGGGTGCTAACGGGAAGCTGGGGGCAGGTTGCTGCAGCGACTCATCCCATGCAGCTGTCCATTCAGTCGCAGCCATCTATAACCCTACACCCGCTGCCTCGCTGCGCCGCTTCCGCCCTGCGCTCAGCCTTGTTGTAAACATGCGTCTCAGGGACGATGGAAGATAGCAGATCACAGGTACAGGTGTCCCACATGTCTGATTGGAGGTGCATGAGGGTTCTACAACAGAGCTATTGCCTGTGTTTTATGATTATAAAGGGGCCACTAATGCACTGTGTTACTGCCATCATTACAACTGTCACTTAATATTGATGACTTTGATAATAAGTGACTGTTAGACCTTTTGGTAACACTTTACTTGAAGTTGTATAAATAAGGCTGAAATGATGCTGTCATTATCTGTCATTAGCATGAACAAGGTGTTATGAAGGCTGTCATTATGTGTCGTTGGCTAAATTACGAAACGTTTTGCTAAATGACGACACCTATGGAGCTATGTTGGCATCTTTGCATTAGGCGGAGGGATCTAGTGGGGTTAGGTAGGGTTAGGGTAACAAATGACACTTAATGACAGCCTTCATGACACCTTATTCATAATAATGACAAGTCTCATGTAATAATAATGACTGAGTAATGTCAGCCTTATGTATACAAGTAAAGTGTTACCGACCTTTTTGTTTTGACTTTGTAGTTTGTTTTGTTTTTATGAACAATGAGTCTGAAATATACATATCTATCTATCTATCTATCTATCTATCTATCTATCTATCTATCTATCTATCTATCTATCTATCTATATTGGTGTTTCTATACACAATTATGCAATAAAATAAATTCATTTATTTAGTTGCAATTACAAAACATGCGTTGCTGTCTTAAAAAGATTGCACTTCTTCTAGTGTTGACCTTGTGCAGACAAAGTAAAAAAAATAATAAATTGCTGCGTCTATATCAAAAAGACCATTTTTTCTAATAAAGCTGCTGGAGACAATCATTTTTTATCAGATAAATCCATAGTGTTGGCCTCATTGATCATTAAATCAAAGATCATTTGCTAGAACAAAAGATGGAAAAAAAGTTGAAATTGCCGCTTGAAAGTTTGTTTTTAATCCTCACTGTAAACACTCCTATTATTGGAAGCAATGGCGGGAATGTTTGCGCATGTTTTAACTATATGCGCTATGTGAATATATTGTACTTAATGTTGTTTATACCTCTTTTATATGGACCGAATTGTTCTGAAATAAGGTTGAACTAAAAAGAACTCCGTTTGTTGACATTTTCGCGCATTGCATTGTGGGATGTGGAGTGAGACGGGGGCATAGAAGTGTTTTAGTTCATTCAGACATCAAGATATCATATGAAGAGAATCACTGTCTTCCTTATGTGGCAAAGAAATCACAGAAAGAATAAATTCTATGCATCCACTTACAAGACTCCACATCCCACAATGCAATGCGAGAAAATGTCAACAAATGGAGCGTTTACGATGGAGATAAAAACAGACTTTTAAGCGGAAATTTAAAAAAATTTCCTTTCTTTTCCGAAGTAAATGATATTCGTTTCATTGATCTATGAGCTAACACTATGAATTTATCAAATAAAAATTAGCGTGGGTAGCAGCTTTAGGTTGAATCATTTTTAATCACATTTTTAATCAATGATCACTTAGACGCTCTAGAAGCCCTGGAACGTGTTTCCATCTCTTTCGGCTCTTTTCTCCATGCATGTCTCTCAGCTCTCCAGCATCCTATCAGTTCACTGTACTTATTCGTCACTGGGGGGTATTCATTTCAGTCGCCTTGTAGTCTGATATGCCCTGGCTCCTATGTCACTTCCTGTTACTAGATTTCATGTCACAGCAATGGAACACATGCATTCAACGTGTGTCAATGATTCCCGTCACTGTGCCTTCTCTACCGCCTTTGTCCTCCCTGATTTCACTCGACCTTCAGATATACACACTGGAAGAGGGAGAAGCTGCACCTAAACGCCTAAAAGTTATGCAACTTTGGAAGGATGGGGAGAAATCTGAACCGAAATACTCTAAATACGATTTTTGTTTTTTTTAGTAATAGGATGGTAAACAGTGTAAAAAGTTGCCGTTTGCTGCCAAACATTCAGGGAATGCCATTTGGCTCATAGGGAGTGTTTTTTTTTTTTGATTTTTTTCTGTCGTGACACAATGAATATAAGTGAGAGAGAGAGATCAGCCGCAGGGCGCTGCACCACCCAACATGTTTATTATCCTGAGCTGAGTCGGGTCATGTCAGGTGAACAAAACGCATTTTCAAATTGACACAGTTTACTATGCTCATTCTTAGATTGTAAATCATTTCATTTTCATTCCATTTTAAGACTCCAAGGTTATAGAAAAATACCAAGGGCGTGAGAAAAATACCGATTTGGCGATGTATAGCGATATTTCACTGCGTGATTATCGTGATGAACCAAATGTGGAAATCTTTGTTAATTGAGTGCCAAAACTGTATAGTGAAAAGAGTTTTGAAAAAAAAAAAAAACCCAAACATAATGGGCACTTTTTTAGAAGTATGTGGGTACCGTTTTTTTTTCAAAAAAAAAAGAAAAAAAAAAAAAAGAATTTTATAACTTTACTGAATCAAAAGTTAAACTTTTTTTGACAAATGTAATTTGACACTTTGATAAAACAACATACGCACTGTTTTTGACATTGGTGCTTGAATTACAGTTAGTTACCATTTACTAATTCTCGCAAGTTTAGAAAAAAAGAGAAAAACATGAAATACATTGTAGTTTATATCATTTTGTGCTCGTAAAGGTGAGATTTGTATATATTGACATCGCGATGTATATCGTATTGTTTAGTATCGGATGTATTGTATAGTGACATGCAAATCGTGACATCAGATTCAAGGCAATGCACACCCCTAAAAAATACCATACTGTTTACATGCATAGCCTAATACGTTTTTTTTAATCTATATATTTAAAATGTGAAAGCTTTAACACAACAAACATTAAAGCGCAGCGACATTTGAGCGATGTATAAAGGGGGGATGTGACAAATAAAAACCCAGGCCTCACCTCGACCGCTGCGGCCCACGAAGCGGAGGTCGTTGAAACGTGCTACTTGGTTCTTCATCACACCTGAGGCGTTCCGCAGTTCGGCTGAGTAGTTCTCATCGTTGCCTGCCATCACCGTGACGACAGTCCCATCAGGGATGTCTCCAAGGGCAACCACCTGTCAGGGGCACAGAGGTCAAAGGGCAGATATTCAAGAACCCTATAGGACAAAGAAAATGTAATTTTTTTTACTCATAATACTGTACTTATCCTCTGCCTATACATTATGCCTCATAATATTCTCCCTTTGGAGGTAAAATCTCAAATATTATATAACGTTACAATGATTTCATGTATAAATCAAACAATTATTTCTATTTAAAAGCCAAAAGCTGAGTGAAAGTTTAGCCACACTTGTTTTACATCTATTCATTTCCCTCCAAACCATGTAGATAAATGGCTTGGATTTATTCTCATGACACGTTTTTTTTTTTCTCTTTTCATTCCCCTGAATGTGAAGAAACATCTCAAATACACATACAGCAGTTCAAAGTGAAGCACAGCAGCCTTATGTTCTCGCTTAGATTCTTGGAGGCAGATAAAAGAGGATGAGCTGGGCCAACAGAAACTGCAATAATTACAGAGCTGTAATGAGAACAGTTCAATAACCCATTTGTTTTAAAAAAAAAAAAAAATAGTGTCATATTTGTTTCGGTGCCAGAGCTCCAGCTACAAATTTCCACTTTGGAACACCTTTGATGAAACTTGTAAAGTAATATCTGTCAGCTGATGAACAAGGCTGTAACTGTGAAGATTCTACAAAAAATAAGCACAAGTGCCTCAAGGCCTATATCACACTGTTATATATATATATACATATTCTTTGGTGTTTTTTTTTTTTTTTTAAGAACTTGGAAAGCCTGCTGATTTGAACTTAGAGTAACATCAAGACTTTTATTTTGTCAGTGTTAAAATAACAATGCCTTTAAGTCAGTAACGTGACATTAGATGAAGCAGCTTGCTAAAAAAAAAAAAAAAAAAAAAATTATTACAGAGTAGCATTACAAGTTTAGTTATATGCTGAAGAACATTATTCAGTGTTGTGTAATCAGTTTAAAGGGTATTTATGTAATATTTTAGTAAACATAAATTGTTTTTCCTTTTGCTCACTTGTTGACACTTTTAGTTCCACCAAGTTGTTACTGTAAATTATAGTCCTTTAAACAAATGGTTTGGACTGGTTTTAACAAAAGGATCTGATGTTCCCAGCTGAGTATTATTATTATTATTATTATTATTACAGTAACAGGCAAATAAGAAAATATTTATATGAAGAATAAAAATCCAATTTCAAAATGTAAACATTGGCTTGTCTGTCAGTGATTGTTCGCACTCACATCCAGACTGATCCGCAATGCGTCGCACAACAACTCACCTTAAAGGCGACGGGCAGCGTCTTGTTGCACCGCCAGTGGGAGGGCAGGACCGAGCACAGAAAGTTGGGGCTGTCGGTCCGCACCAGCTCTGCCGGATGGTCCGCGATGATCTCGGCCATGCTGCGGTTTTCGTGGGGACGCAACCTTGGCACCGCCGCGTCCGGCTGCCCGACTGGGGAGCTCACGTCATTCATCTTCCCCGGGACCGGCTGGAGGCTGCTGGAAGGCGGACTAAACCTCCGAGTGGCACTGGGATCTACGGGAATTCGCATCACAACAGCGAGGTTTATCAGAAAAGAAACAAAAAGACAGCAAAGGATCTCCAGCTCGTCTCCTGCTTTCTTTCTTTCTTTCTGTCTTTCCGCCACACACACACACTTTCTGTGGGTGAAAGTCAGAGCGTGCGTCGCTGCTGCTGCTGCGCCTGAGCGCACGTCTCCAAACCAAACCACTACAGACTTTTGCGCAGGCTATACCCCTTTAAAAAAAACCTATACAAATCCCAGTATTTTCAAGAAGACTTTTTTGATGACAAGCTCTCTCCCCCCCCCCCAAGTTTCTAAGTGCTACAGTCCGTTTATCATAACTCATGTCCGAGCGCGTAATAGGCTGATCATTTGTCCCTATATGTAAAAAAAAAAAAAAAAAAAAAAAAAAATATCCAACAATGATGTTTTCAAACGGCTCAGCCAGGAGCTCAAAAAAGGGTTTGTCTGTCTTTCTTTGGTGAAAAGTCAAAGCGCTGCTCCAGGTGCGTCATTGAAGCCTTTGTGTCAAAGTGAAAGGCGCTGTGGAAGCCCGCAGGCTAAGTACACACGCACATAAGAAGAAGTTTTCAAAGTCAAAGGAGAAAAAAAAAAAGCTTTAACAATACATAACAGGGGCTATTTACGATCCCACAACGCCTGCAAAGTGTACGGATTTTTCTGCAAAGTCTTCCGCCACCGCCGCAGGTTTTGAATAAAGGGTTAAAGGAGGTTGATAAAGTTAGAAAAAAGCAGGGGGGTGGGGGGGAAGAAAGAAAATCGCCGGTGAGATGAAGGAGGCGGAAAAACGGATCCCGTTTTTGTAGCTGTAAATGTGGTTAGTGTTTGGAGGCCGGGGTTTCCCGTGCGCAGGCTTTTTGTGGTTTATATAGCTCCAGCGCGAGGCAATTATTGCGCTGATGCGACTCCAACACGTGGTGTCTGGAGTCAGATCCATTCCCTGCGCCATCATCTATCACCGCCTTATATACGGAGAGAGCTCAGAGAAAAGTCCACAGCACCTTCATAAAAACACACATGTTGAGTCTCACACCTTTTCCTCTCACACCGTCCACTCTACGTACCCACATGCTCGCGCTCCTCCAGACTATCAGCGCGTCCCCCACTCTGATGATGCTGGTCATTTCCAGTCAGAAACACGCTGTCCGTCCCATCATCCTCATCATCATCATCATCATCATCATCACACCAGGATTGTGTTACTACCGTCCTGACAATACGCAGCTCAAAGAGGCCAACCCGGGTGAGAAATGAGCAACACTCCACAGAGCAGGAGTGTGCGTCACCGCAGTGCGGTGAGTCAGGTACGGCGCCGGAGTACAGTTTCAAATCGGTCGCAGGGGAGAGCTATTGTACAGGTGTGCAGGTATCTTTTAACTCACAACTTCAAAAAAAGTTCTCAATACATTCACTTTACATGAAGCTTTTTCATATGATAAAGATTGCTTCGAAATGCATCCAACATGCGTAATTACGCACGTTTACGCACAGAAGTTACATTATTGACAGACCACAAGAAAAGATAAAACACTTGTTTTAAAAATTTGAAAGAGTTGATATTTAGCACAACAAATATATAATATAAGTATATTTCAGAAGCCCTACAGCAGTGTTTTTCAACCTTGGGGTCAGGATCTCACGTGGGGTCACTTGGAGTTTAAACGGGGCCGAAACATGAAAAAAAAAACTTTTTTGAAATTCTTTAATTATTGCTCTTCTTTAAAAAAACAAATTAAAAAAATGAATACAACACAGAATCTTAAAAAACTGTATGATACACTTTGTCAAATATAAATCTAGTTCAAATAAAATGCAGGAAAAAAAAAAAAAACATATCTCAGCTGGCACAACTTGTCTCTAATCCTGGCTACTCTGTATTTGTAATACAGTGTAACAAACATGATCAAAAACTAATTCTATAATAAATAAATAAAAATGTCTTTAGGGTCGCCAGAAATTCTTAATATCAAAATGGAGTCAAGATCCCAAAAAAAGGTTATGAATCACTGCCCTAAAGACTTATTTGCCACTGGAAATATGATAATAATAATAATAATAATAATAATAATAATAATAATAATAATAATAATAATAATAATAATAATAATAATAATAATAATCAAGCCAAAGCTAACTTGTAAAATAATTAATTATCCAGGGTAAGCGTTCATGTTTTCTAACAATTGTGCTAAACAATATATTTTATTTAATATAATTTTTTTGTCCATACCTTAGATTCACTTCATGAAACAGTTTTACAATTATTTTTTGCTATTTTTTTTTAAACCTCATTCAACGTTAACTTTTTTAATAATTAAAAAAATAAATAATTTTAAATAAATTTTCACTTTAAATAAACAACAACCAGAAATACAACAGCAATAAATAATGAGCATTAATGTGATAATTTAATGTATTTCTTAAACACATAAGCATAGAAAATAAAAAAAAATTGTGAAAAAAGAGCTCCAAAAGTGGACATAATCTTTATTTTGAGAATTTAATGTTATATATTGTATATTTATATTATGTTGCCAAAGACATACATTTGAATGTTAATTGTGCTGAAGATTCACAGCAAATAACCGTCCAGTGTCTACTGTAGAGGGCATCATCCACCCTCCGTGAGGCTCCACATCTCAGTCGGCTCTCATCAGCCACCCCACCCTGCACCCTGATTACCCATCAGTCTCCCAATGAGACTTTGTGTGCCACATCACACAGCAGCATGTGTTCCTGTTCTGTTGCACCCAAACAGGATTTTATTGCAGGGAGTCTTAAAGAAGAAGGGCTTTGATTTTGCAGTCCTCTTTCTGAAAAAATGGGAGTACTGGGAGGCACAGCTGGGAGTTTATTTAGATCCTGCCAGTGCTTTTGTAGCTTGTTTTTCTCTTGTAAATTTGGGAACAAATATTTTAATATCTCTGTGTTCAGACAGAAGTGCTTGAGTACTTAAAGTTACTTGACTTCTACATTTCATAATCTACGTGCTCATGCATACACATCTGATACGTTGTGTGCTCGTGAGGATGTGGGAGGGATGTTATACGCATATAGATGTATACATATAAAGTCTGAAAGCACTGACACGCATCTGGCACCCCGTCTTGTGGATGAGGTGGGAGGAAAAAAAAAAGTGATTGAGTTACACTTCCCCCTCATGTGCCCCAAACACCAGAAATATGGTTCGCATTGTCCAACATTCTCAAAGATCAACTAACAATTCATGGATGAATGAATGCAAATAGTGGTAATTAAATCTGTAATAGTGATAAACACAGCCTTGCAGGAACCATGGACTCACTTATTCCAACAGTTTAAATTTCAACTTAGTCAATTTAGTGTTTTCCCCTCCTCATACAGTACATGTTCAGTATTAAAGTAAAAACCATGAGAAGTACGGTGGTGGAATCCCCAGACATTCTTTTAATCGGATTTATGCTTTGAGCTCGATCAGATTTGATTAGTATAAGTATTATTATTTAGAGCGATATTGGGTTTTTGCTTGGACTTTATCCATAGGTGCCTATGGTACACATAAAGCTCCCCTGCAGGGTCATCAGCTGCTGATAACCACTCAGGGCTATTTCAGACCTTCTTGGTCAGTTGTAACCCAACCTGCCCCCACAACTTCTCTTATCTTCTCTTCCAAACCATTACCTTTTTTGTCCCTTCTTCTGGCAGTGTTTTATTGGCCTTGCCGAGTCTAGGTCCTCTAAATCTTATGGTCCTTGATAATGTTGTACCGATACCGATGCTAGTATCGGGAGGGGCCTCGATACGGCTTTAAAAGGCTGGCATCGGTATCCGCAAGTACGAACACACGATGCCATTTACAGCATAAAACTCTTCTTCAAATTCAGTACCTTGTTTTTTCTCTCTCCAGACTCTCACTGCCCTGATTACTGATCACAGAAACACGTATGGTTACATGTTTGGTGCATACAAGAGCCAAGATATTGCTATTGGCCCAAAGCTGCCGCTCTGAACCAATAGCGGGGCCGCGTTTTCATGTTGCTGAAAAACAAATGAACGTCCTTACACACAAGAGAAAATGTCGGCAATTTCGAGCACCGGATTTTCGGCAAAAAACACGTAATATATAACACACTGCACTATCGGCATGCATCGGTATCAGTCGATAAACTGGATATCAGTAATAGCATTGGGACAAAAAAAGGGTACTGGAACAACATTAGTCCTCAAGCAGGTGGGATATTAAACTGCAAACAAAGCCTTGAGGTCCAAACACCATGCAGAGTACAACCTCCACTTTCCCCACACACCATGACCAGGTAAGTATGGTTCCCATTTTTCCTTCCTTTATCAGCTCAATCAGAACAAATGATTTGAAAAAATAAAATTATACAGTTTGACAGGCCTATTTGATTGATTCATGGCTAAAATCTCTATCAATTTAATCTCCTCAGGGTGGATGGATGTTGGTGGCTTCCCCAGTATAGACGGCAATGACTGCAATGCCTCTTGGATTTGAACCCATCATATTTTTGCCCCTACACCACCATAATACAACTTTACAATGGCAAAATTCAAATAATGCTTTTGGGATGAAAGTGATGCATTTACATTCTGCTCTATGCTATTGTACATATTCTTGTTGGCCTTGAAATGCTTCCCCCTTCTTTACTGATTCTATGACTTATAATCTGATCAAAGAGTATTTCTCCCATCTGACTCCACTTTGCCTCTCTGCTGGACATCCAGCATTTGTCCTCTGGATAGTCTTTATATCTCATACAGCGAAGGCACTGCTGTCAGGCTTACTGCCATTCAAAGGTAGTAGGCAACTCTTTGGCTTCTTCATTCTAAAGATCTGTGGTTTGAAGTTCCACACAGCCAAAAAAAGGCCTTAATGTGCCAGATTACGCAATTGTGTCAAAATACCACTAATAACATTTATTCCAGCCCAAATCCCCAAATGGCTAATCCCATCTGGATGCTGTAGCATTAGAAATTCTTGACCTTTGACCACTCTTGCTCAGTAATATCATATTTAATTCATAGTAGTCATGAATCTAGTGTTAAGATGTTGAGCTTTTCAGTGAGGCCTGCTGCACAGCTGGGTTGTCTCTTTCAGCTCTGGTATTGTTCATCTACTGTGTTACACTGGCCTGAAGTCATAGAACCACAGTGAAGAACCACCACAGCAGGATGTGTTTCATGATTTATGGTTATGTTGTATTTTTTTCCCCCAAAGATTTCATTCTTTATTTTTTGACAAAAGAATTATGTGATGAATGAACATTTCTGAATCCTTCCCAAGTAGAATTACAAAGAGTGTAAAGAATGTGTAAAAATGATTATATTGGCAGTGCTAATGATACAGTCATCAAAAGTATATATGGACACAGACAGTTTATCTTAGCATGTTCCAATATTCAATATGTTAACAATTACTGCTGAAACTAGATCTAAACTGTACCCAGTTTGTAAGTGAAGCTGACTGTCTCACTTTAGAGACAAGTTTGGTACATAAATCACTTAATATAATATATGTAGGAATATATTTTGAGATCGTCTAAAGGTGGTTTATGTCTTCTTCTGTCTAGGTATTGGTTGAAATGTAAAATTAGGCCAATTTAGGTTTTTCTTTAATGTAACAACAATGTATTGATCCAAATTGCTTGACCTGACTGGATAACCACAGTATTCCAAGTCCTCTTAGATATGGATGACCCATTGCTTAGTACTGATGCCAAATGCCAAGAACTGACCTCAAAGTGTTTCCCCTTCAACGTTTAAACAACAAAAAGCTCCCCAAAATAAG
Organism: Gouania willdenowi; assembly: GCF_900634775.1. Lineage (NCBI taxonomy): Eukaryota > Metazoa > Chordata > Actinopteri > Blenniiformes > Gobiesocidae > Gouania > Gouania willdenowi. Next base: position 13,488,577 of record NC_041066.1, read on the forward strand.
ATTACTGCCATTTGGTGCTGCTCCTTCTGGCTCCTTCTCTTTTTCGCAACCCCAACCAATCCTCTCATCATTCAAGAGGAAAAGTACAGCCACTTAAGACTCAGGATTAAGGCTCCATTTCACAGTGGTGCATTCTTCAAGACATTTAATTATAGCCTTCTAGAGGAGCGCAGTGACGAGGCCCAGGTTTTTCAGCTCTAACGGGATGTTTCCATGTTTGGCAGACTACCAGATGCTTTGCTTTCCAGAAAGAGCCAATCAGTGAGGCCACCAGGCTTTAAGGGCAGAAGAACAAGCCAAGGATGCAGTTTGCTATCCTACCAGTTACCCAAAGCCAACCAGGAACACAGACACGCAGTAGTTGTCCAGAGGGATGATGCTGGGCTTAGTCTTCCTGACCTCATCAACACAACCATTGAGCTGAGCCTTTAATGAGTGTTTGTGGACGAGCCCGTGACATCACCCTGAAGTGTTTGGTTGACGATGGCATGCACTGAGGTTTTTGTGTGCATGTGTTTAGTATCTGTGCCTGTGTGAAATTGTGTGCGTCTTTAGGTTGAACTGGAGTATCATTGCCTCTCATTTTTAACATCACTTTACTTTTGATGGGAGAGTTGCAGAGAGGGCTTTTTCTGGTATTTCCCCACATTTTCTGGCATCGCGCAGAGGTCCATGGAAAGTGATGGAGACATGGAGGGGGCGCCTGCTCACTGCTTGTGGCAGAGTGAAGGGAGAGAGGGGAGTGTGAGGAGGGGTACGAAGACAATTTCCCCTGCTCTCTCCTATTGCTCTGACTGTCTGCCGCCTACCGCCTTCATGGAGGTCTTTAATTGAGATCACTTGTACTTAAAAATAGGAACAAAAAAGGAACTTCTGTGGGCTGAAGGAAGGGGAAAATAAAGTAGTAATACGTGATGAAAGCTGCCATTAAAGACACCCAATGATAGATCTGAGCCACTGGGGCAAAGAGCTGAGAACACTCTCCGCAACTGCCATGAACTCTTTAGATGTTGGCATGTCACACACAGAGACATGTGTGCAAACACACTCCCCACCTGCTGTCATTGCGTTAAAACCCACGTGAGACTGCATTTGTAGGAGTTCTATGTGGGTGTGCAGCTCTTTGATCGTTCAGGGTGACAGTCCCTGAGATGGAGGCCAAAAACATGCCAAAATAAAAGAGGGGAAGTTCACTTTTTCCACTTTTGTATGCATGAGCTTGTGTATGTATCTCAAAGTCTGGCAAGGCAGGGATAGTAGACCTTAAAAGCTGTCAAAGACATTAGGCCACCCCTCATGCTGTAGCCTTTGTATCATTAGCTTTGCTATTATTAGTCACTTTAATGCAGCCATTCCACAAATCAAACCCTCCTCCCCACACCTTTCCGGGGTTGATTTTCCGAGCCGTGGTCCCAGAGTGTCCCTAAAGCTGTGCTGGTTTTCCTCTCAAACCATCTATCACTCAATCAGGTTTGATTATGCTATTAATTCAACAATGAGCCCCTGGCTCCACAGAGAGCAGAGGAGGGATTGGTTTAAAGGAAATGCAGCGTATCCAGCATTGGTACCGGACTGTGGCTGGGAACAGGAACCCTGTAAAGAGCGTTTTTCTTGGACCCAAACCCTGTGTAGGTGCTAAAGACAATACAGACTCTCGGGCTAGGCCAACATTCCACCTTACACTATTGCCTTCCTCTGTGTATTTCACTGCTTTACTTCTACTCTGCAAACTAGCCGGCTAGTATCAAAATATTTATAGTACATCTGCAAGGCACGCTGTTCTCATGTATCCAGCCCCGTTTAGCTCAGTGTTCATTATGCGGAGTAAAACTAATACCAGATTTATAGGGGGGATGTAACTCTTGGTTCCTTATGTCCGTGTAGCTCGATTGAAGATGATTTATGTGAGGTGAGTACGCAGGCGAAACAGATAGAGTAACTACACAATGAGAGGTGGAAAGGCGGATGTCCAGACCAGAGGCCAGACAAGAAATGTCTAGTTGCACTTTATCTGAAGCGATGTTAGGAGGGTTTAGGGGAGCTGGCAGAGGGATAATACAGAACTGGAACTGTGTAATAAATATACCATCTATTTAGTTTGGCTATCTTCTCAAAGTGGGCAGTAGGAATGGTCTTTAAAAAAATGCTCTGTGAACTTTCCTTCTGAGTTCAGTTCTGGAAGCTTGAATGAAATCTTTCAGTCTGAAATATATCCAGTATTGAGGTAACAGCCAATAAGATAAACAGAATAGTAGAGACTTTAGCAGGCCGTGTGAAGACCCACCACCGTAAGCGTCAAGCAATAGCACTTAACTTCTAAACATTTGGATTTTTCTCTTTTTTCTGATCTCCTCTTGATCTTGAGCCAGTTCGGAGTGGCTCCAAAACACCAGAGCTGAACTCTGTGACCTAAAGCATACATCTAAATTCCAAAGTGTGCAGATCTGAAGATGGCCTCAGAAAGTTTTGGCCCATAAACCCTTACAGAGGCCTTACATGAACCAGCAGAGTCAGAATAATCTGCATCACATTGTTACACTTGAGAAATGAGTCTGTGTACAACATTTAGATTAGGCTACTGATCAGAATCTATTATTGCGTTCTGGTCAACTTATAAAGAAAAACTCCATACGGACTATCATAAAGAACATCATAGGGTTGTGAAACACAACACAACACAGTCATCCACGGAAAAACCAAATTGATGTTTAGCTGATGTGATCTGACTTATCAACTCTATTCTTTAAGAAACACTGTCCTGCAAGTTTTAAATATTACCATGCAGTAACACACCTAAATATTATGAATTTGTAATAATCGAGGTCTGCAAATTACCTACTATTCGGTTTCAAATGAGTTAAATGTCAATAATAAGATGTGGAACTACAGTAAACTTTATTGTCATGATCAAACATGCTGATATGTGTTCTTGCATAGAACCAGAGGTTTTCACCTTATAGTTAGTTGCAAAGTTGAGTTAAAGCTTTTTTTTTCATCATTAGTTTAGACGTAAGTGGACAACAAAAGAAAGAATGGATGCCTGTACATCTGTACAAAATAAATCATTTCATAATCAAAATAACAGCAAATTAAAAAAAAAAAAACAAAAAACTTTTGGACAGACCCTACATTAGCGATGTAATGCATTGGAATTAATTGCAATGTTCTAAGAAGCATATTTATTGGAAATGGGCGATATTATCGACCTACTAATATTTGCCATAAAATGTATTATCAGTTGACATCGGTATCAGATTTTCCACTAATATTAAAAAACTGGGACCTGCTGTTGTTTGAGACAACATTTCAAAGATAAATGTGCCAAGTTTTTCATTGCTGAAATTGAACACATTTTATTTATTTTTTGCACATATGATGTTTTCCGTCGAACATATCCATTGGGACATCTTATTAAAAGTAGCGTTAACATGTTAATTGTGACTTAAAATTTGGTTGGGGGAGTGGGGTCTATGTATATATTGATATTGGTTAATATTGGAAATCGTGTTGAACAATATATCGGCAAGTCTAACATCTAAAATTTCAATTATATGAAATAATACCAGAGAAAACAGCATAAAATAGCCTTAAAATATTCTCATCAAAAATAAAACCTTAGATAAAGGAATTGTGAGTTTTGGTGTTTTTTGGTCACATTTCATTGTTGACGGTTGCAGACAAGGAGAATCAAAGACTGTTCAGCCCACCTTAACTCCTCCCCACAGGTCTGTGGACACGCCCACTGTTCAGCCAGGCTGTCAGCTTTTACATTTTAAACAACATCCCATTTTTAGTTTCAAGCGTTTCAACAAATGTTCGCCAACGTTCACTCTGTTTTCATATTTATGATGTGCTTCCCTCTCAGAGTCCATTAAACTTTTTTACCCTCGAGCTCGCTCCAATTGTGTCTATGCATTTCAAGTCTGCCTCAAAAGTGCTTTATTGTGCAGATGTGTGCATAATGCATATGGGTGTGTATTTACAGGGCATATGTGTGCGTAGCAGTACAGAGGTTGGCTCCGAGTCTTTGCTTAACCAGACTATAATTTGGAGGCCCAGTGATGACTCCCAGCAGCCTCAGTGTTTGTTTATAAAAAAAAAAAGAGCCCAACTCCACTGTTTCTGCTGCATCTGCAGGGTCCTGCAGGAGTCTGTCTGGTAGGATGGGCATGAGGAGGACTGTGTGTAGGTGTGTTGACAAATCCAAGGGAAAGTGTCTGTAGAAGACATTTTACAGTTAATTTTCAAACTTTGGTGAATCAAAACAAGGCTATACAGTGGCCTGTTGTTCTAAATAAGCAGCTATTGTGCATAGGTGCACATCTGCACAAGATGCTTTTATAGTAAATTGCCTCGATCAGCCAAAAAACAATCCTCATGGGAACATCCTGCTCTCTATCTGTCTCAATTGGGCTTCTTTCCCCCACCAATCCACCTCCCAAATGGGAATAAAAAGAATACAATGCAATTCAAAGACCATAGCTCCCAGTATATATCATTTAGCCGTGACTTTGAATTGCCTTCTCTGTGTGCGCTGTTTTCTCGCATCCTAAAATTCCATCATGAGAGGGGAGGAAAGATGGAGGAGAGGAACTTTCAAAATATTACTGTAATAAAATATTCTGCTCCTCTGAGATCCTCCTTTGCTCATTCAGCATCAGGGGAAGTGAAGCGGAAAAGAGCCTGTTATTGGTCTCCATCCAAAAAAAAAAAGAGAAAGACACAAAGAGAGAGAGACCTATTTTTCTTTTGGGGAAAGACACAAAACAGAGCGAACAGAGCCACAGTTGTAGAGAGACTTTTAACTCCCAACAACAAAAATGAACAACAGACGACTGTAAGGGAGCAGCTGTCTGGGTGAGTGACAGCGTTCGACTCCAGACTGGAAGCTCACTCCAGTGAGGATCAAACATCGCGTATGTCTACAGCCGACGAGCAGACGGAGCTGCTTGTCAGGAGCAATGATTGGATTGAATATGTGTAAACTGAAACAGCTACGAGATCAACGTTGAAAAAATAACAGCTCAGTTCTCAGGAGACATCCTTTGTAACAACCTAACGTCGGGGATTTTTTTTGTTGTTGCAGTTTTGTAACATTGCTGCGGTGGCAGAAAATGACTCAAAAGTTTCCCTTTTTCTTGTCTAAAGATTGCAGGAAAGTTATGAGAAAGAAAACCTCAGTGGCACCACTTTATTTAATCTTATTTGACTCAATTTTATGTTTAACAATGACCCACAGGGAGAAGATCATCACTCAGCAAAAACAAAATATAGCCTAACTGGTGTTCGTATTTAGTCATTTATTTGTTTGGTGTTGATGTTGTGTTTAGCTTAGGATGTCCTGATTAATTACATGTATATTCAGACAATCATTTATCTTCTAAACCTGCTTATCTCTACATTAGTAAAAGTTTCAGTCATGCACATCACCAGTCCATTGCAGGGTCAATACAAAAACATATGACTATTATTCTGATGGACAATCTGACTAAAACTAACCAGTCTGATTCTGGACAGTGGGAGGAAACCAGATTTCCCAGACAAAACCCAAAGCAAACTAACATTAAAACTACGCACAGAGAGACTGGAGCCACTGGGGCAATACAGGACCTTTTTTTTTAATTTATTTTTTATTACACATTAAACATCCATTCATTCATTTTCTGACGCGTGCTTTCCCCTTTTCAAGGTCGTGACACATTAAACAATCAAAATGTGTTAATTATACATATTAATGAAGTCTTCACGACCACACATCAACACCAAACAACCTTTGACTCATTGCATATTGTCATATTTTGAAGAACGTTTGCTTTTATCAGCACTGGAGTGAGAGAACAAACTTTTTTTTAGGAAACAATATCGACCTACTTTTAGTTCAAACTGATGTGCTTTAAATATTTTCATTTTTGCTTTTAGAAAAAAGTTATGTTTAATGTGAGTCCAATTGTTTGTTTTTTTTTAATCAAGTTAGTTGAAGCTTCTCTATATATTGGCATTAAAAAAAAAAAAAAAAATCTAATAACGTGAGGCTGGCCATTCTGAACCTACTGATGTTAACATATCATTCAAAAAGAAGACACAAAGAACTTGCTGGAATTATGATGCAGAAGTCAAGGAAACATCAAAGCGATCAGCAGACACCTCTGAAGAAGACTGGCAGTTTTGACATTCGAAAGATGTCAGGAGATCAAAGTTAAGTTCCTGAATAAATGAAACATATATTATTCAAAAAGAAGATAAAGAAGAACTTGCTGGAATTACTACTGATGTTGCATTGTTCGAACACTTTAAACACACAGTGACGTCTCCAGCACTGGGACACATGCAAACCTTCACGTTTTCATGACATCCATGTTAGCGTTGACCAAAAACTCTCCAACTTCTTTCAAGTGACGTATAAAGACGTTAAAACATGGCCTCTTCAACGTTTTTTAGCTCCTAATCCCAATTATCTGCATACGTCTGTCCGTCTTCCTCTCCCTTTGTCTCTGGTGGCCACTTTACAAATGAGCGCTACCTTTTCTAGCTTCATTGCTCTCCCTCGAGACTTGTCATAGTCAACTACAAACACTATTCTAAGTTCAAAGACTAGCGTTGCACTACACACACCTCCACACACTCCCCGGGCCTCTTTTGTGTCTCTGGGGGCATATTTCATTTCACTGTGCACACATTAGAATAAGACTGTGCATGTGTGTGTGTGTGTGTGCCACAGGTGGCACAGTGCTGTTTGACTCTGATTATTGTGGTGACCAAAGCATCGCCGTCCTGTCACGTTTGTCATCGCCCCTTTTTCTGAAAGCGTGGGTGGGAGGGGAAGGATGAAGGCCGGATTTCAGGGGAAGGAGAAGGAGGAAGAGGAAGAAGGGGTAGCCATTAGGGCATTATAGTAGTTGATGGTAAAAAGCCACCCCCACAGTGCCATATGGGAGGGGGTTTCAGTCATTTCTGAATTTCTCTGGCCTCCAAAGCACAAACTGAATGTCTTACTTCTCCGATGTTTCCCAACTGTCTAACTTACTCGTTTATTTCTTTATTTCCAATCAACACTGGTTTATTTCCTTCTCTGACACCAGGGAACAAAGTGCTGACCCCTCTCTTGTCTAGATGTCACACTCAGCCATAAAAGGCTTGTGGGGGCGTTGTCGAGTGGGTGGGATCTCGGATTTTCAGGTGCATTTCATCTGTTGTGTTCACACCTCTGCACTGGCAGGCGGCCTATTGTGTGGGCAGGTAATTTGATCAAATTAGGAGATGGAGTCTGTGTGCCATTAATGTCCCCCACCTCTCCTTCACTGAACGTCTACCTATTGTTCCCCTCCACCCCACACACACACACACCTTTCTTCACTTCCACCCCGAGCGCCACCCCCACAATAGTACCATCTGCGCCTCCACCCACATTGAGTCCCCTCAAAAGGCACAGTGAAAGGAATGCATATCGTACAAATGCACTGTGATGGTGGGGGATTGGTTCCAGGTGCCCGTTTCAATGTGAGCATTAATCAGGAAGACACATCTTTCTGTCACTAGCGAGGTTTCCATCATAGACTTTCGCAAAATAAAAGCGATATTTCTAAATGTGGACAAATAATTGCACTTTGATCATGTTGTTTTGAGCAGGAGCCTTGAAACTCTCGTGAAATCTCATCCCGCGAAACTTCGCTACATATAGACGGACACTCCAAACTAGGAGTGTGACAATATCTTGATAGCACGATCAATTATTGTTTTTTTTTGTTTAAACCTTTTCTGTTTTTTCACTAAAATGTGCAGGTACGTCTTCACAGAAATGTTATAACTGTTTTTTGAAGAAACCAATATATTGTTTACTGGAATATTGCACTATAATGGTGTCACTGGTAAGAAAGACCCTATTTTTTGTTTACAGAAAGCACTATTGGAGATACTTATTCATTTACATTGGTAAGTTGACACTTATTTACAGAAATGTTGCACTAAAATAGTGTCACTGTTCATAGGACACTTTCAATTTATTGTCCTTCAGAGATATAAAATAAAAATTTTATTTTTTTTACTTAATCTTTTTTTTTCTTGTTACGTCATAGATTATTGTAGATTGATTTCTGACCAATATGTCGATATTTGCAGTATCGTCATATCGTGAGCTTTAGATCGCGTATCGTATCGCGAGGTACGCAGAGATTCCCACCCCTACACCAAACCTCCTTATAACACTCCACATCCCTTTGTTGTGTGCTAATGTGGCAGTAATACTGTTTTTAAGTATAATGCTAAGAAATGTCTTGGCCTCCTCTTCTGTCTACACGTACCGTGCCATGTTTTCTCGGAGAGAAGTGGTCATGTGACCAGGTAGGACACGTTCTGTGAAGGGTAATTGCGTAAAAAAGTGTTTCCATCGCGCTTTTGCGATACATTTTCAATATCGGAACGTTTGAAAAAGCTTCTCATGAAAGCGTAAAATCCTTTCAGCGATACCTGAGTTTTTTTTTTTAAATTCAGGTGTTTCCATTACCAGTTTTTATTGCGCTATTTACATTTTGCGCATTTCCAAGGGTAATAGAAACCCAGCTAGTGACACCTTAAATGGCAAACCAAAATATAACAACTGATAATCGTGACTAACTATCAATCACTTCTTTCATTTTCTTTTCATGTTTTTGACCTTCACCGTTTGAATAAATAGGAATAAATTGTTTTCAGATTTGTCACAATCAACAGGAAAGTAGCGTAGGTATATTTTTAGGAGGCTTAAATCAGTCGATAGCACATTCCTTTAAGATTAAACCAACAAGGTGAAAAAACTGCTCTTTTCCCAGGCACGGGGCAGAACAGGTAAAGCCTTGTGTAGGTGCTGCTGTGGCCGAGCTCTCACTCACATCGCAGTGTTCAAAACCCAAACATCCAGAAAGTTCAACACTCTATATTTTCCCCTTATAGAAACACAAAGCTGTGTGAAAGTCAGGCAGCGGGGGAAAGCTAAACAATGCCATTGGGTTTTTTTTTCTGTGTTTTGACTTCACTTCATAAGCATCGCAGTCAGACTCAAAAGTGTTGAATAAAACCCGAGGGCTTAAATAGAAATAGGTGGACAGGACACAGGAGGAGCAGAAGTGAGTCATAATTGCGGTGTTAAGTTTCATTAGGGTGAACCGGTTCCAAGGTAGACCAATTTTCAAAGTGTTAGGTAGTTACTTCCTCTCTGAGGGCTTATATCGGATAACGGTAATTCGCCCAGCGTGATACCAGTGAAATGAATGACCGGCTGCGGGATCTTGTTAAGTGTGAAAATAGCGCGGCGCTGCATTAAAGGCTTCATTGGTTAACGCAAAGACATTAAACTAACCAGTAATTATGGTGCATACAAAAATCACAGCTCTGCAAAGCTAGGAGTTTGCAGGGTACCCCCAAAAAGTAAACATCAGTTCAGTTTGTATCTGAGGTGGGAGCTGCCAAGAAAGTGCAAAGCAGATTGATTTAAAAAAAAAAAAAAACAGCTTTTATCACATAATGTTTGACACTGGACGGCATAATAAAGCAATTCACCAAATAGAACAGGGCAAAGGGACTATTTACATTAAAATCTTATAATGTTAATGTAGTACACTACTGTGAAACTGTACCTTCTACAGTTTACTCTGGTCAATTCAGGAAGAGAAAAGGCTAAAATCGTACTGACGCAGTCGCACATAGGCAAATCATTTTACAGGAATATTAAGTTAATTATAGTTATTTTTGAGTTTTCTTAAAAAGGATGAAAGAACATATCACATAAATCTTTATCTGGCATTCGTTTTTAAAAAGTGAAAATGACACATAATGACATACAGTGAATACGACAAGGAGGGAATGTAAGAAGATTGCACCGTGATTCATTTACAACCCCAGTAAGTGCCTCCGTTTGCAATCCGACACCACGGCTGCAGTAAAACTACAGAGGGGGGAATCGATCTTCGATTAACCTCCGCACATTAAAAACCGTGTCACCCTGATGATTACTCACAGGAATAGCAAACACTGATCTGTCCCACCAATATGTCCTAATAGCTGATGCAGCGCACAAACACCAACAGCACAATTTTTACTCCATCAACATAACCCTCCCAGGATTAAATAACATGTTTGCTTCAGAGGTACAATTAAGCGACACTAAATAGAGTTCCTTTGAGCCAGGAGTTAAGGGAAGAGTCTCTACTGAACAGTAGCAGCCAGTAAAGCGCTCTGATGCCCCCCCCTCCCCGAAGAGTTTTCAAATTACCTATTGATGAGTGGGCTTCACGTCGCTCCCTCCGCTCGCATAGGGGAAGGAGGAGAGGAGGGAGGACGTCTGGTTCACTTTTAGGATGTCTCCAAGAAGCAGACCTGTGGTTAGATCTAAGGCTACACTCAAGCAACAGAAGCTGCCTTTCTCAAACACATCTACAGTTTCCTTTGCAAATTATCAGAGATTTTCTTTTTTTTTGGGGAAAGTTTTCCGCCTGGAGTCTTTAGATATTTACCCACATCGAACCACTTTTTTTTCTTCTTCTTTTGATCACGGTGATTTGAGTCTGTCTTTGTAGGCATTTCTGTTTTTGTTTGTTTGTGCCTCTGTGAACTGTGCGCAACTTTCCTTTCAAGACGCCCTTTTAAGTTAATTGTTTATTCCTAATTAAGTGTGCAATAAAAAAGAAGAGAGGCTCTTAAACGTTCCCCAAAGAGGCACGGCAGCAGCATGAGTGGGTGCCACACATGCTGAAGATTCATTTTAGTCACTCAATCTTGATCTGCCAGAGTCAGTAGTTATAAGAAAGCTGTATCTGAGGCAATTAGGTGAAAATTGTAGGCTGTAAAATGCAACGACAAATATGAATGAATCCATGGAAATAACTGCAATGTATATTTAAAAAGAAAAGTAACCACATGAGCTCATTTTGACGATATTCATTTTTTGAAGACACAATTAAAACCAACATTTTCCATTTCATCCCAATCTCGAAATCGATGAAACTACTCTCACAAAATGAAATAAAATGAAGAAAATATTTGAATTAAATTAAACTTAAAAATAAATAAAATAAATGTATATACCAAAGCCCGAGTTTAAATTTTTCATTTTCCACACATAACACAGCCAACACATTAATTTACCCTGAAATTTATCCTAAAATAAATATTCTAAAAAAAAACTAAAAAAAACTGGTGGTTTTACCAAATCAAGCGCGCTGTCGAGGGGGACTTTTTGTGGTTACACTGACAGATTTACAGCCCAGATGTTCATAAACAGGAGCAGAGTCAATGAGCCGCAGCGCCGTATCAATCTGCAATAACTTTATGAACATGTATCGATCGTCCTGATTCTACCTGAACATCTGTGCACATCTGCTCACCCTGTCCAGCCTCGACTACTGCATGCTTCCAATTTCCTGTGCCGCTGCTCCTCTCCTTTCTTTCTTCCGCGCTCTGACCCCAGAGACACACCGAGGGGTCAGGGGGTTAACATGGTAATAGGTGGTGGTGATTGGTAAAAACGCTCACTCTACTCCAGCTTGAAGAGCGGAGGAACGGGCCACGCTGCTTCTGTGGTATGGAACAGCTGTGACGGACCACGGCGCGACTTCTGAAAACATCTTTTAAACATTTGATTTGGACAGGAGGCGGCGGGAGGCTGTAGACCGGCACGGGCGGAGGATGGATGGATGGAGTGTTGTGTCTAATAAACTAAAAGGGGTTGCATGAAAATCATAATGTTTGTTTAAAATCCACTGAGTAAACCTAAAACATCCTCTATTTTGCTTTTTAAATTCGATTGTGTAAAGGAGCTGTCACAATAGAATCCTGCAAATTTAAAACAGACTGTAAACTGCAGCATGCATGTTGGCCTTCAAGCCGGGGATTTGAAAATCATTAGATTGTCATCGCTTCTGTTTACTGGTCCTAGATTGATTTATTTTAAATGAAATGATTTTTTTTTTTGTCTTATTTGAAACATGTAACTATATTATATTTTAAAAGTTTTTAACAATATAGCACATAATATATAGATGGACTATTTTGTATAATAAACTAAAAGAGTTGCTAAATACATGCATATATAAAAAAAGATCAGACCTTTCTGACATACAAGAAGGACTTAGACCTTTAGGCTTATTATATTGTATAGATTCGTCCACTTATACACTGCAAGACAAGGGTACAGATATATAAATCTGTGGAGTGAGTAGAATAGAGAGCGGCCTTTAAAAAGTCTGCGGTTTTCAACAAGAACGTACCCCAAAAATGTATATCTCACACTCTGTGGCAATATGTTGCAAAGTAACCCTTGAAATAAGTCTTTATTATAATAATATTACCTGAATGTCAGTCCCTTATCAATTTATTTAACATTCATTGAAGCTCAATTCTAAAGAAGTTATTTCTTGATCTTGCAACAATTGATACAGATTGATTAACGAAAAGCAACAATTTCAAGAAGTACTCCAGACCACACCTGGCCCCATAATCAATGGTGCTTTCCCGAACACAAGAGACACCCAACACACACACCACGCTGTAATCCTCCACATCTTGTTTCAATGCCTTACTGTAAACTGTGCAGCGCAGCGTCTGTTTACGTCTGTCAAAAATATCACCCATGCTTTTGTTTTTTGGTTCCGCAATGGCATCGCTTTGTAAATCTAAGGGTATGTTGCACAAACATGTCATCTTCCTCTTTCAGAAATATTTATAAACACCACGTAAAGTAAATACTGGAACCTCTAAGTGCAAGCTTTTTCTGGTTTTGGTGCTTTTTTTGTATTCACGAACCACAAAAAGCTTCGATGATGATTGGGTCTTTCTACAAACACAAAAACTTGGACCTTGACAGCAGGGTCTTTGATGACCTCAGCTGATCCCCCCCCCTCCCTATCTCCTCTCATCTGGACCAATATTCTTTAATCCGTGCCAAAAAATCTTTACCAACTTCAATCAACCTCCATCCAAACCTCAAGATCTGACCTCAAGTCCTCGCCATGACCCAAACCCCCTTCAGTCTGACTTCAGACAAAGCAGCAAGTAGAAAAATTGGTACTCACCCCAGAAGAAGTTCTGCTGACAGGGTGTCACTGTGCTGAAAAGGCTGTTAGATGCCATGGCTGCTTCTGGTTGCAGCAAACCCCACTTTTGTTCCACTGTGGTTTCTGTGACCCTTGACTCGTCCTAAACCAAGAGCAAGCAGTATGTCATAAAGTAAAAAATTAAAAAGCCTTCCGCAATACATGCTTTACGTATCAACTATTTGAAAGACCACAAGTAACAACCAGGTCTGGTTTTATGGAAAAAAAAATCGTAGAGGCAAATATCGCCTTTGCGGATAGATCAGATGGTGTCGGACTTGCTTGCTTGGCGAGTGTGGTTGGAACGTACTTACTCGCTTAGCGCCGTCCTTGTGACTGGTGCTGGCCCACGACGATTAACCATTTACACTCCAGGTTGCCCTCAAACACCAGCCCCGAGCCGCACGTCTGTGGTTCTGTGGTTGTTTGGGAGGCGAGCAGAGCCCTCACACAACCCAAAAGGCACCAGCTTTAAAACTCGTCTCTTTCCTGCCCTCCATGTGCCGTCACTGGAGAGCCTGGGTCACATGGACTCTGACGTCATCACGGCGCAGCAGTTGAGTGGGACAGCCTACTGTTTGTGGCTTTCCTGCCCTCTCCTCTCGTTTTCTCTCGTCTCCACTGACTTTTTTCCCTGCGCTTCTTTGGCTCCCTACCTTGCGCGTGGTTCGACAGCGTTTCCAGCCTCTCTGGGGAGTGGGGTCTGACGCTCCCATGAGTCAGGAGGCTTCAATGGGGGCAGCTTGTTCAACTGCCTGTGCCCCCGCAGCATATGGGGATCAGACTCTGCTTTGCTCCTCTTTCATCCCCCTCTCCTCCTTCTTTTTCTGACTCTGCTTCTCCTTTCCCCAACTCTGTTGACAGGCTGCTGGGCTGCTTCTGTCCTGCCTCTGCGTAGGGAGAGCTGAGCTTGGTAAGGTTTAAGGGTGTGAGTAAGAAGCACGCTGGTAAGACTGGGTGTGTGCTTATGCAGCTGAAAGAATGGGTACAGACAGTAAAAAGTGGATGAATAAGGGGAAAGTGGAGGTGGTGTGACGCTGTAGTTATTTACAGAGGAGTTTGTTTGTGTTGTGTCTCAGCCTTGAATCTATCCTTGACAGGAATTGGATTATTGTGTTGCTTCATGAAACAGCCCCATTTTGTCTATTTTGAGCATCACATCAAGCTTTTATTGGGGGCAATTCTTGGAAAAGACCAAGGATCATTGGCACCTGTCTGTCTCATAAAACTCTTGCCTTCTCACAGTCTTGCTAACATTAACAAGACACATAAATGCAAACACACACAGACACTAGCTCTTCAACATGTATACCAGACAGGTCATGACAATTAAGCATTGACTCAACAGGCTAAACACAGTGATTCCTGCACGTGCTTACACTGCACACACCTCCATGCCTCGACACACAGCTCGTCTTTGATTGCAGATCACACGGGGTTTTGTCACAACACATCAAAAACGCAGACAGGGTGTTAGTAGAGAGGCAGAGGAATGTGTGGAATGATGCGAGCAGTTCAGTCAGGTTGAGAAGAATTAAAGTACCTCTGTCTTCATGTCACTATAGCCAGCAGGCAAGTGTGACTAAGCAGTAAAGATCAGGAGACATCTTATGGTTTATTTTATTGCCTTTTGATCAGCAATTACAATAAATTATGCCGGGAAATTTATTGGCTGTAATTTAAAGTATTTTTGCTTGGCATGTGTGCACTATGAGTGATATGTTTTTGAAGTTCTTCTTAACTAGAGTAAAACAAAATGTGCTAGTTTCAGAGCTGTAATCGGGCCTTAAAATTGATATATCGACAAGGCCAGAGCCATACAGAATTTGGGCCAAACCTGTTCGAACCCGAATGAAGCTGAAAGAAGTTCACCTCGAGTCACAAACTCACTTCCTACCTGCAAACGAGAAAAGAAAATGAAGTGAAGAAAAGGTAGAAAAAAGCAATTCAATACCTGCGAATACAGACACTATTGCTTTTTGTGTGGACAACAATTGGTGCATGTGTATCTATTATTGTCTTTTCTAAAATTTCCATCATCAGCCATCACAGCCTTTATTTCATTTAATCCCTGTGTATATCTTCGTAAATTGGTTTTGTTCCAAGCAATGGGTAATTTAAACACATCCTCTTCCTCACTGCACACAGAAAATAACCACCTATACTCACAAATTCTCGCTTTAGTTAACTCCTAAACTAGTGTTGTAGTACATTTTGAAGGACTTGGTCTTTTCTTTGGACTCAAGAGACTTTTTTCTTGGTCTTGGCCGGGGCAGACTAGGAATTTTTAATCAAGACCTGTCAAGTCCATCCTACTGTATTTCTAGTCAGAAATATGTCTGAATACTTACTTTAGGTCTCATTTACCTGAATATACCTCATATTTGAAGATAATTTTGGACTTATCAGTGGCTTTTAAATACTACTAAATTGAGCACATTGGTCAAGATTTTAGATTTTGATGTGTTGTGCTTTGAAAGAGTTTCAGACACCTTGTTTTTATTTGTCAATTGTATTTAAAATAAAATAAAATTTAAAGGGGAATGCTTTTTAATTCATCAAACTTTTCATTGTTTTAAAATTGATTTTTAGGGTCTTGGTCTTGTCTAGGTCTTGACTTCCAAACGTCTTGGTCTTGCCTTGGTGCATTTTGGTCTCGGGGAAGTGTTGGTCTCGGATTGTGTTGTCTTCTTGAGTGCAACACTATCTTAAACATTCTGCTAACATTCCATTTTAATGTGATTTTCCATTTAAAATCTGGAAATTACACTGAGCTCATGGTTATGGGGACTTTAAGAGGACAGTAGTACATTTGTCTAATGTAATATTTAGAAAACTGTGGCTGTGCATTCAAGGGATAACAAATAATGGTCACAGCAAACTTGAATTAAGTTAAGCCAGAGAAAATATGTAATATGAAACTGAATAACACAACTATCTATTTTCACAGATAAAGGTCTTTTACATTTTGCCAAACCAGGCTGAACTCAGATTTTTCTCTAAAACCACTTACTTTTATATAAATATACAAAAATAGCTAATTAAAATGTCAAATATAAAATCCAAACACTCCGTTCTCTCCCCCTCAAATTCCAGGGCATAACAGCATTTCCACAAGTCTTTGCCACCTACCTTATTTTTGTGCAGTGAAACATTTTCCTTGGCCGGACAATTTGTAAATATTTGCTGTCTAAAACAAGAACATGCCGCATGAGTTGCTGCACATGTTACAGAACCCTTAGGGACTGGCTATTTGAATCCTGCAAACCTGCCGAATATCACAGAATATAAACAGTAGCTGTTTCCATTTAGAGATTTATTCGATGATGTCGCTCATGCCGCGTACCTTTGCTCAAAATATAAAAGCTCTAAAACCCCAAACTACTGTAACAACGTTCTGTAATGTTGTTGTTTTTTTGGATCAGAGGTAGCACAGCAGACCAAGGCTGAGTATGAAGGTTAGGCTGGTATTTGATACGGTAGCATTTCAAGAATAATATTTAAGGTCGTGTAGAAACATTTATAAGGTTACTTTAAATGGATGCTCTTCTGTCAAAAACAATAAACTTTACGGACAAGGTCCAGCACTAGCGAGACTTCCGTTAAGCCTCACTAAATTATACAGTTATACACATTGTGATTGAATTTAAAACATGAAATGCAAAATAAAACAGAAATGTCAAACTTATCACTCAAATGACAGGAAACATAACACTTTGGGTGGCACCGCATGTGAGAAACAATCTTGATGGTGGAATCGGCCCTACACTTTTGGAAGCGTAAGGTATTTGGGTGGATCAAGCAAAAGTAAATGTTTCACCCTGATGTTTCACCCTGATGCTGTGACAAAGTTTAGTGCATTGCTCATCTCTCACATGAAAAGAGTTATTTTACAAAGACCTTGGATGGAAACACAACTCTGGTCAAGAACAAAGTCCAAGAAATGTATTAAACCCCAATCTTGGGTAAAAATCACAACTTGAACTCTTATGTTTTGTTTTCATCAAAATACTCTGATTTGAATAACTATGTTATGATAGATCTAAATGGTGATACTACTGTATCACTCAGTTCATCATTGGAACAAAAGTGTTTATGTTCAGGCTCCAGCCACCCATGACTGAACTTTAGAAGAGGAGGATAGTGAAAGACGGATAAATGCATCTTGGCTAGTTATGAATAATGAATAGATGGATGGATTTTGTTTGGGGTTGTTCTTTCATCTTGAGGTTGTGACCTTGAGCTAATACTTTGCAAGATATCTCTGTTGCCTCTGGTGTGTAGTTGTTAATGTGAATGGATGAATGAATGGGTGTAAACAGTATGAAGCTCTTTGTTTGTACTCCTTAAGAGGAAAGGCCTTATGGTCAAGAAAGACTCAATGTCAATCTCCATTTCAAAACACTTGGTGCAAGTAAGAAATTTCATTTAGTTTAGTTGCTAACACTTTACTTGAAGTTTTATACATAAGGCTGACATTGCGATGTCATTATCTGTCATTAGCATGAATAAGGTGTCATGAAGATTGTCATTAAGTGATGTTTGCTAATTTTTGACACCTTTGGAGCTATGTTGGAATTTTTTTGTTAGGTGGAGGGATCAAGTGGGGCTAGGTAGGATTAGGGTTACATAGGATTAGGGTAAGAGGTTAGGGTTACATATGGTTAGGGCTACATAGGGTTAGGGTTAGAGGGTTAGGGTTACATAGGGTTCGGGTTACATAGGGTTAGGGTTAGAGGTTAGGGTCACATATGGTTAGGGTTAAAGGTTAGGGTTACATAGGGTTAGGGTTACATAGGGTTAGGGTTAGGTTTATATAAGGTTAGGTTTACATAGGGTTAGATTTACTTAGGATTAGGGTTACATATGGTTAGGGTTACATAGGGGTAGGGTTAGAGGATAGGGTGACATAGGGTTAGAGGTTCGGGTTACATAGGGTTAGAGGTTAGGGTTACATAGGGTTAGGGTTACATAGGGGTAGGGTTAGAGGATAGGGTTACATAGGGTTAGAGGTTAGGGTTACATAGGGTTAGGGTTAGAGATTGGGGTTGCATAGGGTTAGGGTTACATAGGGTTAGGGTTAGAGATTGGGGTTGCATAGGATTAGGGTTACATAGGGTTAGGGCAGGGATCTGCAACCTTTACTCTCAAAGGAGCCATTTTGCCTCATCTCACCTGGATTAAAGTCCTCCTGGAGCCGGAAAAAAAACCTTCTCAATGAAGACAATACAGTGAATGAAATTCTATACAGTTAAAATGACATAGAATACTGTTTGATTTCATGATTTGATTTATATTGATCATGTAAATGGCAACTTAAAAACAGATTAAAATAAAATGAAATAAATTAACATCAAGAAATAACAACTAAACAGTATCTTGCATCTTCAAATTCTTACACATCTCAGTTTACATGAACACAATGTTAATGTATTTAAAGGGCCACAAAAAGTAACTTCAAATTTGATAACACATGATCATGTGATCAACACATGCTAATTTCTCATTTCTTGCCACACATAAAACATGCAAATTTAACCTGCACATTGGTGGTTAAATGAATCCGTCCCCACACTATTAAAATCTCTATTTTCTTCCAGAATAGTGTTTTTGTTGGTTTAGTTATTTACCAGGGATTTAAAACTTAAGGTTAGCCACAGGTGCAGGAAAGTTGATGGTCTGTAGATGTTGCAGGAAGTGAAGTAGGAAGGTGCTGAGTCATTGCACAATGTGATTTATTTTTAGGTTAACAAATTGTTATATCTTGATTTTATTTATCATTAATCAATAATAGCCTCTGTAGGAAAATAACAACTCTTTATTTCAATAGGTTTTTTTTAAAGTTATAGGGAGCCATTGTAAAAAAGTCAAAGAGCCACATGAGGCTCCAGAGCCGCAGGTTGCAGACCCCTGGGTTAGGGTTACATAGGGTTAGGGTCAGATGTTAGGGAGACATAGGGTTAGGGTTAAGGTGCGTTTTTAAGAATGCAATCTCAGCGCTTCAGTAGCTTCCATCACCTCTGTTGTGTTGTTTGCACATAGCGGTGCTTTTTGGTCACTCCATCACTTCATCACTCCGGTGACGCGATCACCAGGGAACTGTGAGATTAAGTGTGTGTGTGTGTGTGTGTGTGTGTGTGTGTGTGTGTGTGTTGAGCCGGTGACAGGGAAGAGAGAAAGAGTGAGAGGGTTGATAACTTATTTTCCTTCTTGCTGCACTTTTACGGTTTAAATGATCAATTTACGGAGTAATTAAAGGATGAGTTGACTTAGAATGTGTTATGATCAGTAGTTACTGTGGTTTTCAAAAAGTTAACCGCTTTAATTTTGCCCCGATAAATTGAGGAAGTTGTACAGCCTCCGCAGCAGCCGTCTGCACTGAAGCGGGAGGGAACAGAAAGTGGCTGCAGCTTCCGCTCTACAGACAGTGTAGGACGAGGGATTTGTCGCTTTAAGTTGCTTAAAAAGTTCAGATTTTTCAACTTTGAGCGACGAGGTCGACCGCAACCTCTTTGCTCAAATTACACGGCACTTCGCTTTAGGGGGGATATCTTGCAATCGCGTCATTTACATTGTATTTAATGTAATCGCGTTGCTTCAGTCACTTCAGTCGCATTCAGTGTGAAAGCACCTTTAGAAGTTAGGGTTACATAGGGTTAGGGTGACAAAGGGTTAGGGTTAGGAAAACGAACAACACTTAAGGATAGCCTTCTTGACACCTTATTCATGCTATGACAGGTGTCATGTCATAATAATGACAGCGTAATGTCAGCCATATATATAAAACTTACGGAAATGTTACGGAAACAGTTTAGTTTTACTTTGATCATATAACACAAGAAAATGGTTCATTGTGGTTGTACATTGAATTCAATAACTAACTTACAGTAAGGAATGCATAGTTGACCCCAAGCATCACCCATTGATCAAGCGCCAACTTCACTAATGTCCTGAGATCATCTATTTAAGCACCAGGAAGCAACCAAACACACATTAGCATCCCAGTGGGAATTAAACCCTGGACTTGGTTGCTGTGAGGCAGAAGTGGTAATCATCATATTACAACAAATAACAAAAAATACATTTCTGGGAAATTATTGCTGAAGGGCTAAAATACTAGAGTACAATATTTCATTCATAACCAGTTCTCCACTGGTGGCCGTACACCCGACTCGTACTCTGTGTGTCTGTGTGGCGCTGAAGAGCTCGGTCGTTCTCTGAGCTCTGGCCAAGGTCTGCCCTGAGGAGTGTGGTTGATGGCCCACCCTGCCAGACACTCTCCCTCTACTACCATTGAGGACCACACACGCACACACCTTCAAATGGACTTACTTTGTTATCTCAAGCTCTCACAGAAACATAATAGAGGTATCATGTGATGGTATAGGCCTTAAAACTACATGTGCAGCATGTGTGCGATGGAGTGCGAACCTTTTTCTCGAAGATGAGCTATACAGATGGCTAGTTTTCAAGTAAATGCGATTTCAGCAGTTATTTCTGAAAAAATATAGATATTTAAAGCCTACAAAAGTAGGAATTAATCTAAAGGTGTGAGGTCTGCATATACAGTACATCTTTGTGTGAAAACTAAAATTGGTTTGATATAATTAGCTTAGGGCAGAACTTACACACGGGAACGCTCACAGTATTAGAAAAGGAAGGACTTATTAATAGTCCTTTTGGCTCGTGTTGTGAACACTCTCTGGCGAGGCATCTAAAAGACTGGGTTGGGAAAACAGGCAGGTACAGTGATTCACTTCAACAGGCGACATCTGTATTACACCAAGGTGGTTTACACTGCGGCTGGGCCCGAAATTAACATGCTTTCATTGGAAACAAACACCACTTGCAATCAGCTTCTGTTGGCCACTGGTGTGAACGTAAATATCTCTTTACAGCGTCGGCCTCGGGTAAAGTGGCGACTTGCAGATGCAGAGCAAAGCAAGAGAAGTTCACTTTTGCCTGAAACCTTATCCGTGACTTCATGTCGCCAAGAGGATGTTGACGTTGTGCGTGAATTGTTTGGTGAAGTACAGCGCTGTATATTCTTAATGAAAAGTAGATATTTTTCTTCTGGATTCCAGCAGCGGTATCTACATCTTCGTCTTTCTTGTGGTGTCTGGACAGCTGTTTTTGGAGTCACAGCTTTGAGGGAAAATAAAGTCGGCCTTTAAGTAATAAGGGGGAAATGTTTAATATCAAATGGCGCTCGCACAACCTAAACACAATAAAAATAGCTGGTGGAGTTGTGATTGCATAAAATTGCTAAATAAGAAAAAAATAAGTGAGAGAGAAAGTCGGATCTTAGGTGGAGGCGGCGATGAGGAGGTTGTGGCTGACCACCGAGTCCTTTTTCTCTTCCATTCCTCATTTTAATCAAGGGTCTGCTCCAGGATAAACAGTGTCAACCTACACTGCAGTTCAAACAGCACGGCCTGCCGAGACCCAAGCAAGGATTTCAAAATGTTCGCTGACAGGTTGGGTTAATTTGTCTACATGGAAGATGGAATTAAAGAAAGACGGATTTTTTAAACTATATTTTGTTTATCATGGATTTATATTTGACGTGAACCTCCTGCTCCTTTATGGCTTTTCCATGCCATGTTAAAGGTGAGGACAGGTTCAGCCACAGACACCTGATGTGAAACTTTAAATCTAAGTGACCATGACCAGGCGCGTCTCACCCGTGGGGGATGCGGGGGATGCGACGCTTGCGCTTTCATAACAATAAAAAAATCATCCCCCTCACTTTTTACAGAGGATTTCATTGTTGAAAACCGTATTGGTCCAGTTAGATTGATTGAATAGTGATCAAGCCAATCACAGCCAGACATTTGAGGAAGCTGCTGTTCCAAGAAGGTAAACAAAGAGTGTGAAAAAAACAAAACGGCAAAAAATGGCACAAAAGTGGAAAAAATGTGGCAAGAAACGAGAAGAGAGGCAAAAATAATTGACAAAAAAGAGGAAACCAGTGGTAAGTAATGGCAAAAGGTAGCTTAAATGAGCAAAATGTGGCAAACAATAGTGAAACAACAAAAAGAGGCAAAATGTAGGGAATAAAGCAAACAAGTGTTTATAGGGCAAAAGGTAAAGCTTATATGGATGAAAAGTGTCAAAAAATGTTTAAAGAATTGACAAAAATTGGATGAAAGTGTCAAAAAGAACTTGAAAAAATTGACAAAAATTAGGAAAAAAGGGATATTTATTTGCAAAAGAAAGCTAAAATCTGAAAAAAACAAAGGTTTTTTTGGTGGGGGGGCTTTCTGGGGAAATTATAATTAAAATTAAGATATAAAGAGCCACATGGTGAGTATCACTGACTTAATAACAGCTTTATCATGTTTTAGTAAATAGATTTCATGAACTAAATTGGGAGTCGATGGTTGCCCTGCCCTTGAAATTGCTGCTCCACCCCTGGCCGTGACTAAATGTCTTCTTTAACTCCTCATCTGCAGCCGAAGTCCGTCCAGTACAGCTGGACTAAAACCCTGTCATTGTGTGGTCAGTTGGCAAGATTTCTACACTAAGCGTCCAACAAAAGGTCAACAGAGTCCAAGTGGCTGAAATGCTAAGTCAGCATTGTAATGATGATGATACAATTGCCTCCAAAGGATGACAGTCACATGATGTTGTGGGTCGCCTGAAGTAGTCACTGTCATGTGACGTCATGAACAGAAATGACAGTGTGCAATGAAGTTAATGCTGTTCTGTTCCGTCTGTGACTCAGATCCCAGAGTCATGACAGTTGATCCCAACCTGAATGAGCTTATAGATGTTTTGGCCATGATGGTTTTGAGAAGTTGAGCTTTGCGAGCTGAGAAGAACAAAGTGCTCGTGATAAAGATCGACAGCTCTCTGGAGAAACAAGCTATTATGAGGAGGAGTTCGGCCCTGTGTCGCTGACAATGGGGCAAACAAAAGACTGTGTTGTGTTCTGCAGTCTGGGGGGATTTTTTTTTTCTTCTTCTGTGGCGCTTTTGTGATGGATAATTGCTCTCTTCACATGATTTCATAATGCTGTGACTCCTTTTTCAGTCCGTGTAACACAATAACAAGACAAAAAAAACAAGAGGGATCTAAATCTGAATTTTTGACATTGTTTAGAAGTGGCTGCTTTTCTTCATTGTGGTATATAATTTTAGAAAGATGTGCGAGCAGGGCTGAAACCGACTACAGCCTGAGGCGTACGCAGACAGGCTCGCTCAGAGTTCACCCGCTACATTGTCTTTGGATAACTGCTTAAAAACAGTGGGCCACACTCTGCGCTCTCCTCAGAGCTTCCATTCGTCGCATAGTAGTTTCCACTAAAATCCTACACGTCCCATGATTCTTAGCACTTTTTTTTTTAAAGGTGTTGCTATTTCGTAGCTCGTCTGCCAGTCTCTCCTCTAAGCTCATGTTTCACCACGCGGGTGAAATGCAGGTGGGTGCTACATTTAATGCGGACTGACGGACTCCGAAAGGACAACATTTTCATCCTCTAAAAGTCAATTACAATTACGGTCTCAATTACGACATTTCAATTACAATTCATCACAATGAAATAAATAACCTAATAAAAGTTGACCTTCCTCTTGTGTTAGCTTTCTGTCCTAAATGCACTAAAAACAAATGTCTATCATCTAATTTCATGTGTCCTTGTGTGTTCCTTAGCCGTAACATATTTTTTTTTCAAAAATTAAAACAAAATTAACTTGCTGGAATCTTCATAAAGCACATTGAGTTTATGCTTATCATATAAAATGTTCTATATAAGTCCATCTAAATTAGCCAAATTTACTTTGTTGTAGCTATTTTAAGTAAAATAGTGAAGACATGCAAAGAGATCAAATAACTTGTTAAATGTTTAAATCTAAATCCACTTCTGGTTAATATTTTGTACCAGTTGTTTTCTAAATGATGGTAAACGCCATGAAACCAACTGAGCCAAGCATTTTGAAAGGATGTGTGTGCGTCTTTAGCAGGGTTGTGGTCAATGACACTTTTTCAGTTACATTTACTCTTTCAATTCATTAACTAATCAGTTAAATCAATCATTTGATTATTTATCCTCAAGTCAATTACAACTACGTTCTCAATTCCAGAAGTTCAATTACAGTTAATCATAATTACTGAGCCTGAAATAAATAACCTAACAAAAGTTAACCTTCCCCTTGTGTTAGCTTTCTGTTAGCATCCCTTATGATAACAAGTACTAAATCAGCTGTAAAATACATTAAAAACAAATATCTATCATCTCATTTCTTCCCTGTATCTTGGTTGCCTTGTTAGGCTTCCTAATCAATTAATATATAGGTTTGAATATTTTTGGTGTGAGCCTTTTTTGTGTCAGTAAATTAAAATTAAATGTTAAAATGTGGGAAAACTTGATCTCAAACATATTTCAGTAATTAAACTATATATGTAGAACTGTAACATAGTTGCCCAGTTTTGCGTTAAATTTTAATTGATACTTTTTTATAGAATTTTCATAGCAAATACAATTACAGAAACAATTATCTAAACTCAATTACAATTTCATTACGGTTACAACAGCAACAGATTTGTTAAATTACAATTACGCCATAATTGTAATCAAATATCACTCACGCAGTTATAAAGATAATTAACCCCGACCCTGGTTACAGTACTCAGGCTTTTATATCTAAACTTTTACGTATTGATTTAATATAGGAAGATACAAGTCAATAAGTCAATACACACAAGTAGCTACTGTACATTGGTGTAAATACAGTTGAAATCTGTTGCAGTCGAGTTGCCTCATGTATGAAATGTGCTATACATTTGCTTTGTGCTGAAGAAACTTGCAATACAATAAAATCAATAGACAAAATCTAAATATTACCCACTTATATGATACATATTTTTGACAATAAGCATGAATCACACACACACACACACACACAAAGTGAGCAGGTGATGTCAGAAATGTTGTCATTTTAGATACTTTACACCACGTGTGACAGTTAATTTATAGAATTTATAGAAAGTAATTGTAAAAATTAACCAAAATTAAGGAGAATATAAAAAAACTATCACAGCATACTGATGTTTCATCATAATTTACATTCCATTATTAACATTAGAGTTGGTTTCATTTGAATAGTAAGAAGGCTTTTAAATTGTCCGATATGCTCTAAATGTTTTTTTTTTAACAGTGTCTATTGATACGTGTTCCGCGTTCTCCAAACTTTGTCTATATAAGCATAATGTGCCTATGTATTTTCACTTTATGCCAATTTAGTCATATGTATTTTTTTCATTTTAACATATTTAACACTGCAAATTCCACCTTTAAAAATACATACACGAAAAAAAGAAAAAAAAAACATTTTAGGGTATTTCCTGGTTTGGGGTTAGGGTTAGTGATTGGGTTATGGCTAAAATAAAAGGGTTAGCGGGATAGCTAAAAATAAATATGAGCTAAAATAAAACTGACGGAACTTTAAGTCCTAAACTGACCAAAGAGAGGCGCTTTGAGTCTATTCATACACTTCCGTATGAATAGCCACGGCCTTTTTTTTTTTTTTTTAGAATTCAATCACCCAAAGTTAGTTTTTCAAAAATAGATGTTGAAAACACACATATAAAATCTTTTTTTAAAAAAACATGCATTTCACAACATGCCTGTAAAAATAAGTGTTTCTTTCAAAATAAAGGACAAGTCCAACATTAGAGACGTTAAGTCTTTATTTATTTTTGACCAGCTGTCTGCGACCCACCCAGCACAGGTCCGCGACCCACTTTTGGGTCCCGACCCACCAGTTGAGAATTGGTGGTTTAGAGCTTGATAAATTATGTAATCAGCTGATAGAAAGTTGGGCTTTCTCTAACAGCAATGACACACGAGTCACCAATAGTCACCAAAACAACCAATGTTACTATCGATACGGTAGATATTGACAACGTAGAAAGTTGCCGTCATTGGTGAATGGATTACTGACCAGTTTAATGAAATGGAAAGCCATTTACATGCAGCTGGGAAAGTCATTCATGAGTTTAACTTACATCAAAATGAGCCAAAATCCTTCCTTTTGCTTTCCTTTTCCACTTGCCCGTCTCATTGTGGTAGTAGTTGAATCTTCTTAATGGTGTGCAAAGCTCAATACTTTGGAGTCCCAAGTAAGGTTTTCCAATATGTGCTATTTTACGCTTAACGGTTGTTTTGCTGGATGTGTGATTGTGAATTACAATGACTCCCAACTTTTTTTTTTTTTTTTTCTATGTCAAACATTCCTGCAGCCAGAAAGATTAAATACTGGAATCTGAGGCATGATGCTAATTTGAAGACAGAATAAATCTATAAATCTGACGTTCCTGTGGATATACAGCCATGATAATTACAGGT
This sequence comes from Gouania willdenowi, assembly GCF_900634775.1. Lineage (NCBI taxonomy): Eukaryota > Metazoa > Chordata > Actinopteri > Blenniiformes > Gobiesocidae > Gouania > Gouania willdenowi. Next base: position 13,514,986 of record NC_041066.1, read on the forward strand.
TGACTTTACAGACATGCAGACATCTCTCATCTGTTTTGCTAATAGTATAACCAGCAGGCTTCTACGTGCTCACTCAATGTCTGGCGGTCGGGGTGAGCAGAGGTAAGCTGTAACAATGATATCATTATAGGGAGAAGTGGATGGTTCAAATTGCATGTTGTTATTATAAAGAATTATTACAGATAAAAAAATAAATAGTTTGTTCGTTGGGGGAATGCGAGCCATAGGGATGATTATTTATAACCACGAGTAGGAGTTTTATGAGATGACAACATGAAATAAAACATAATAATCTCAACATTCCCTCACAAACAAACAAACAAACAAATTCAAAAATATAAATCTCTCCGTGAAGGATTTGACACAAAGAATAGCAGATGATCTGTGAAGACATTGATGCATCTGGTTTCAGTTAAATCCTTGTTTTGCTGTGTCGTTCAAACTGGGTGCCATGGACCCAGCTGCTCCAGTAAGTAGAGTTCATGTGAGCGCTAACTCAACATGTGGTGCCTGGAAGGCTCCCCACAGAGGTCAGCTACAGGACTCGCCAGGCTCGGAGACAACGGATCAGGACAGAGTGAGTTTGGCTCGTCGATGCGAGCCATGAAAATGCGAAAGCAGAAAGGCTTACGACCGTATATAATGCACCAGTTCCATGCCGTGATCCTTATTGGACTGGAAATCTGCAGACAAGGCACAAATTCAGGATTTCTGATGTTTCCTTTTTTGCTGTTATGCATAATTTTACTGACATTTTACCAGACTTCACCTCATACTTAGTGGGTAGGCTGGATCAGAACCAAATTTGTGATCACACTTGTACAAACTAATTAAATCCATCTAATAGTTCATGCAAAATCAACAACATCCACGTCTAACATTGGCAACGACACTTGATCAGTTTGCGTTCAGAGTTTATTGGAGGGAACTATATTGTTTTTGCCCAGTCGGAATTTTGAGGGTATTTTCGCCGTTTCCTGTTTGCACACCTGGTGAATACGTGAAAGTTTGTCTTGGGTCATGTGTGTTTACCCACCTCCCAACCCCAGAGGTGACCCCATCATGCCACCGACACAGAGGCCAGTATACTTACATGTGGTGACTTCCAAAGTGGCCAAGCTTGGAGGACTGCCTCCCCGCCTGTGCTGGCTTCCATTAATATGGCCCCACTCCAGCTGAACTGGCTGGGCTTATTGGTGAAGGAGGTGGTGGTGTGGTGGTGGTGGTGGGGGGGGACTTGTTGGCAGGATGCTGTGATGTTTGGAGAAGCACAGCGTTCTGGCAGCATCTCTTAATATGATGAAGAATATGCCTGCTGCTAATGAAAGCCAGCAGTGTCGTCGTCCCCCAATTGGACAATGACCGAGAGGACATTATGTAACTGAGGTAGTGTAAACATTTCAAAATGATCTCTCGAGAAATGATCGGATTTGATCTTTTCCACTTTGCATAATACTTTTTAAACATCTTGTAATTGAAGAAAAAGCTTTAAATGTTGACTAATGTTGTTTTGAAACCAAACACGTGTCCAGTTTCCTATTTGACGTCCATCAATCTTTTTTGTCCTGCGTACCCCTCTCTTCATATCATAAGTACCCTCTCCATAATTTCACACAATTTTGGAACAAAGTGGAACAGCGGGTTCTATCTGTGTCTCCAACATTGGTTCTCTATAAGGCTTAATCTACGAATTTAAAACAATGAGTGGAATTATTTATTTATTTATTTTTTAAATACTAATGCAACTGTTATGTGATTACTTCAATAGTAAGTAAATACGTTCTCCTATGTAGAATATATCTAATTATTGTCTCCTATTGTCAAAAGTGTAATAAAATGGCCTCTACAGCATAAGATAAACCTGTTTCAATAAATTACAAAAAAATATAGTATTTTATTCAGAAATTGTACAGTTAGTTTGTGGTGAACTTGTTAAAAAAAAATAGCTTAAAAAGGAACTGGGAACATTTCCAGATTATTTTTTAAATTCATTGTTAAATCTTTCCAAGTACGCCCTGCAATGTGCTCCTGTAAACCTAGGGCAGGGGTCTGCAACCTGCGGCTCTGGAGCCTCATGTGGCTCTTTGACTCTTTTGCAATGGCTCCCTATAGCTTTCAAAAATATTGAATTAAATAATGATTTTCTTACAGAGGGTATTCATGATTAATGATTTTGACACCAAATGAAATCACGATACAACAATTTGTTCACCTAAAAATAAATCACATGGTGCAATAACTCGGCAACCTTCCTACTTCACCTCCTGAAACATCTACAGACCATTAACTTTCCCTGCACCTGTGGTTAACCTTAAGTTTTAAATCCCTGGTAAGATAACTAAATAAACTCAAAGACTATTCTGGAAGTAAATAGAGATTTTAATTGTGTGGGGACCTATTAATTTAACTGCCCACATGCCGGTTAAATATGCATGCTTGATATGTGGCAAGAAATGAGCAATTGTTATCAAATTCAAGTTATTTTTTTGTATCTATCATCTAAAAAATATATTTATATACAGTATATATATTTATATGACATTATCCGATGTAAATTTAACTGTATATAATTTTATACACAATGTTGTCTTCATTTCTTTCAGCTCCGTAAGGACTTTAATCCAGGTGAGATGGAGGCAAAATGGTTCTTTTGAGAGTAAAGACTGCAGACCCCTGACCTGGGGGTACACGTACACTGAAGTTCTTTGTGACATTTGCAAAGGGATTCATTTTAATTTGTGGCTTTAGGTTAGCATTTGATGTTTTATTTAAAAGATGTCATTTAAGTTCAGTCGTACTAAAAAAAAAAAAAAAAAAAAAAAAAAAACCTTCAAAAAACAAGATCCTGACTTATCAGAGATGTGCAAATACAGTATTTCTAATAATCAGCGGCTAGTGAATGCTGCACTCTTTCCCCGACGTTTTTATAGTGGTGTTGTTGGCCTGAGCCCAGCACTGCACCTACAGTGTGTATTAGTCAAATATTTGTCTAGGTCAGAAGTATGATTCTATATTAAGATGGGAAAAAAGTGGGGAGAATGGTTCAACGTGCACACAAGAGGAACGTCTCTGATGCTGTTTTTTTCTTCTTTTTTTTTTTTAATTCTCTCAGAGATCAGACACTCGAGCGTTTGTTTCGGAGACCGATTGGCGCCAAGATTCAAGACTCACAAAAGGGACAAGTGTGCAGATGACGAACAGGGTCTGCGTAGTAATTATTACTCATCAAAGCAATTGTCAAAGGCAGGATGAATTGTTGCAAGGCTTGCGTATGAAAGATTTACAGTTTTTCCTCCTTTGCGTCTTTCCCAAAGGAGCGTGGGTGGGTGGGTGGGTGGAGGGGGGGGCGACATTTTTTTATGTCTTTCCACACATTACCGCTGCACAATTAAACACAAGACGCACATTATTGGAGGACATATCTTTAAAGGCTGTGAAGTTAATCAAAATGCGGAGACATTTGCGGACTTCTACAGTGTCAGGCTTTGATCCGAGTGAAATAACAGGAAAGAAACATAAATTTTGTCTTATTTTTAAAAGAAATATCAAAAATCTTCTTGCTTAAATGTGTATACCTCCAATGAGTACAAAAAAAATCTAGATTTTCCAGTGTATTAAAGAAAACAGACAGATGTATTTGCGTCTTGAAAGATCTTGCTGTATTTTGGATCTGAGAAACCATAATTATCAACTGTCATAAAATGTAAGAACAAGATTAACATTCACTATTTAATACTTTTTCTTCCTGTCATGAAATTTGATCAAATGTTCCAAGTTGTCTATTTGATGGAGAGCTACAGAGATGAATATCTCCAGGAAGTAGGACTAAATCAACTGCTTAGAACGCCTGCGTTTGGAATTAAATGTAACATTTGACCACAACAAAAGTCCCGATGTAAAAGAAATAAAAATCTCACCCAAGACTCAACTCAAAGTGACACATTTGCCATGGCTAAAATCACCAGTGAGAAGCAATTTTTTATTTTTATTTTTCTCATTCAAGACACACAGAGACAGAATGTATCCAGCATTCCAACTACCAAAATATGTCTAGGGTCCCATTTTATTGCCAATAAAAGCCTTCATCCATGATGGCATAGACAAAGGTTTCTCACACTTTAGGGAGGAAAGGAATCCTTTAACAGGGGAAATAACTCTGTCATAAATGTCACATCAATTACAACATGTTTAATGCAAATTGTTCAACAATGAGACAACAGGGATTTTTTTTTTTTTTTTTAGATGTGTAATGTTCAGTCCTTTGGACCGGTTTATTAATCAAACGTAATATTTAAGAATAAAACAAGCAATTGTGGGTGAAAGTGAAAGTCACACATCAAAGACTCAGCTGGAGTTTTTACGCTAACAACTCATGTACAATTTGTAGACGTGTTTGTCTTATTTTAGCTTGTATTTTGTCACAGATGGAACTCTTTAAACTGCAGGAAGCCAAGTTATGGCAGTTGGACTGATAAGGATCCCCTTACCCCAAACTTTTTCTGTTGCACCCCCCCCATCGCAACAAAATTTCAACCAAACGGCTAAAAAAATGTCCCTTTATTGAAAAAGGTAAAAAAAAAAAAAAAAAAACTTTTTTACAACACTCACAAATAACATAATAATAATAATAACAAAAAATCACATAACTATATATTTTCTAGCAGTAATAATAAAATACTTGAGTGCGAAGAAATTTTTTTATTTTTTTATGCTCAATTTTTAGCAAGGCCATTCTCACGTCACTCCCTGTTATGACATCACAACCCCCCCCCCAGCCCCCATTTTGGAACCACTGCCCTAACCTGACTGGATAATGACCAGTTCACCTCTGATAAAACTACTTAAATTTTTTCTCACTCTCAGTAGCTGAGATAAAAAGATACTTTGGAGGAAATGTGATGTGATTTACGTCATTGTTCCCTGGAAAGAGGCTCAGTACATTTTCAGGAGGACATCAAAAGTAGTTTTAAATCAATAACAGCTTCTTTATTATCCAGAGGAGCTGTTTTTCTTCTCTGAGCAAAGATGCTGGTGAAATAATGAAATCTGTCTCTATGTGACACACAACGACAGCAATACATAACATTTTTGTTTATAAATGTAGAATCTAACATAGTTTTTCATTCTGATGACTAATGAAATAGTAAAATAAAGAAAGAAAACGTCTTTAAATGATAAACACAAAAGCCTGAGATGCTTTTAGAGTGAAAACGCCACTGTTTTTTTTTTTTTTTTAAAACGCCACTGGTTTAAACTTATTTCATGAACGTGCTGCCACTCTCTGCTCACCCACCGAGCAAATCTCACACTTGTCGTGTGTTTCACAGCATGTGTAGGCAAGCTGCTGCTCAACGCTGACATATACGTTTTTTTTAAATAGCGCACATAGCTCATAATCTTGAGGTGAGGTTATGTAAAAGAATACCTGTTGGAATGGCCTCGTCTGTGTTGCAGTAAAGAAGTACTGTGGAGGTGAAGTAGTTGGAGGAAATGACACAAGAAAGTTACAAATGCCGCTGTTTCTCTGTTTTTACAACAAGAAAACCTTTGGCTTTGGTTAATTGCTACTAAAATGTAAATGGTTAAGTCGTCTGCATAGTATTGAACATTCTATAAACTGTGATAAAGCCTCACATAAACCTCACATTATGACTTGAAGTATTTAGGCTAATCAACATTTCACACAATATGTTAGGCTGATGTAAGATTATTTAATTATTATAGGGATGAAAAATTGATCTGCAACATCTATCGCTATAGTAGCTTCTAAATCTATTGATTCCCATGCTGTTAAGCAGCAAATCTTATGATTGTGCTACCTAGCAAGAAATCATTATAGTATGCATATATTTATATATGTGCATACTATAATACAAATGTTTGATACATTTATGTATATATACTGTATAAAACCTTTTTTGTTAAAGATTTTTGCATGAATTAGATCATTAAAAATTCTGATCTCTATTGTGTGTTTTCACTGTAGGATTTTTCCAAGCATTTTGATTTAAAGAAATGTAATTATAATATTTTCCAAATTTCCATCCATCCATTTTCTGACCCGCTTGCTTCTTTTTCAGGGTCACTGGGATTTTCCAATTTTGAAAAATATAATAACTATATACATTTACGCATACAGCATGTGTTTATATTTTGTTAGCACAACAATTAGAATTTATTTTTAAAAAGCAGCACGGATATAATTGTCCGTGAAACTTCAGAGGGATCAGAGCAAAACCTGGGTGGCCCTGAAAAATGAAATGTGACATTCAGGCCCATTCATGCTTCCATTCACAGCAGTCATTACATCAGCACCCTAATGATGGTTCTCATTTTAATGGTTAGGATTATATAAAAGGCCGCAACGTTTATATTGAATCTGTTTCACCTAATTACAGTAGAATGGTGGGCCTGCTCATTCACTGGCACTAATTAACGTCACATACACCGTATACGGTAACTTTTCACCCCATCAAGCATGAAAATAAATGAGGACATTCATTGCATGTCATATGATTTAGGTATTAAGTTTAATTTGTCAAGATGTTGAGTTTTATAGTGCGAGGCATCAGGGAGTTCAGATTTCACTGGTTGGAGGCCCTGAATTTGATATTATCTTGTTTTGTAAAAGCTAAGTTGCCTCAGGGGAGTCATTTGAGGCCCGATGTGATATAAGAAAAGTCTCTGAACAGCAGACGTTTTTACTGTCTTTGAACGGCATTCTCAGAGCCTTTAAAACTGTATCATAGACCAGTGTTAAAATGTCAAATGGGGGTACGTGTACGCCTAGGGGTACGTGATGGCATTACAGGGGGTACTTGAGAGAGAGAGAAGAAAACTACCAAGTGAAAGCATTAAAATAATGGGGGTTTTATAATGTTTATTTGTAGTTAAAAAAAGATAATCATACTAAATATTACCAGCAACTCACAAAAACGACAACAAAAACTTTACAAAATGAGAGAAAAACATACTGCATAATAAAGAACAGACGAAAAACAACAAAATACACAAAATGACACCAAAAACACACGCACTAAGAGAGACCACAACAAAGACACACTGAATGAGAGGAAAATGCACAAAATCACTACAAAATACACAAAAATTACCAGAAACATACAAAACGGCATTTAAAAAAACAGCCAAACGACACCAAAAACACGCATACAGCGAGAGAATGACTTAAATAATACCAAGAACACACCAAAACGACTACAAAAACACAAAATGAGAGAAAAATATACAGAATAAAGTAAATAACAAACAAACAACAACAAAATAAACTAAATGACACCAAAAAAACACAAAATACTGATAGAAAAAATCTTGATTAGTAAGTATGTCAAATGTATTTGTATAGCGCTTCTCAGAGACAATAGTCACAAAGTGCTTAATAGTAAATAAAGTAAATAAGATAATAATTAGAATAGAACATTAGAACATGAATGAATAAATGAATTAGAACATGAACTGAAAATACAAAGGTCAGTCTTGGTCCCACACATTAGGAGGGAGATGACCGTCAATGAAAAACTATATAAATAAATCTCTTCAAGAGGCACTAAATTCTGTTTGATTCCACGTATTTACAAGATGAGATTCTTTAACATGTGTGTTATCACTAATTCATCCCATCTTTATGCTATATACTGTAGTTGTTGAGAATTCTGAGCAAAACGTTGTAGTCCGACAAAGGTGGTACTTGCATTCAAATGGTCTTCAAATGTCATGGCAAAGTGTTTCAAATTGGGAATACATAAACCGTGTGGCGCAACAAGCCCCTAAGGGAACAAGGTGCCACCCACTCACTTTCTCAGCTGTAGAACAGAAAGACAGACTGCAGCAGATGCTCCTTTTGTGTCTTATAGCTGTATAAATGTATCTCTGTGATACACAAGTGACTCATCTTTTTCTAAAAAAAAAAAAAAAAAAAAAAAGCCTTCGTTTTAATGTGAATTTATTGTCCTGACAGCTGCAGGATGAAACACCCCCAGAGTGCAGACTTTGCCGTGCACAGTGGATGAACACGCACCTACTGTGTATAAGGCATGACTGAATCTCAGAGCTGCTGCACAGGGAAGGAGATCTCTCTGCTTAAACAATATGAAATAATTTAATCCCTGAACAGTCAACTGCACGTCGGCGTTCCACTCTGTAGCGATAGCTGGACTCTGCTGATGAGAGAGAGGAGAACACTGAGGCCCCTGAAACCTCAGGGGCCTCAGTGGCTCAACTCAGTAATCTGGAACAGGCACGGAGTTGGTACACGGATCAAGAAGGTATACAAAAGAGAGACAAACAAATGACTAAGACGTGTACGATTTCCCCTCCATTTTTATGGTTCATTTGTTTGAGTAAAACGACTTCTTACTGAGAAATAAATGCACGGATAAAGAATCTTAGTGTTTGATTTAACTTAATATCCTAATTTGAAAACTTTATAGAGCGGGGTGGGGGGGATTTAAACAGGGTATTAGGTACAATTTGAAGGATAAATATGAAAAGGAAAGGAAGCCAAGACTAGGAGGGACAGAACAGTTCCTCCAGACATTTGTAGTAACACAACTTACAATATATTTTGTGACTTGCAAGTTTGTTGATTGACACAATTGATCAATATTTGGAAAAAGGTAATGTTATAATGTCCAATATTATGGATAAATGCTCCTGAATAGAAAGAAAGAAAGAAAGAAAGAAAGAAAGAAAGAAAGAAAACAAATGTATGTGTCGAGAGTGATTTTGCAGAGTCGTCAAACATGAAGCAGCAGATGCCAAAACAGAAAGTGCTGCAATAAAATACTCATTTACAGGAGCTAAAAATGGTCAAATGTACCCAACAGCCGACAAAAGTGTAGTCATTTAAATCCTATATTCTACACTTTGAAACGGTAATGTGAAATAGAGGCTAGCATGGCTGCTAAAAGGCTACTTGAGAGGCAAATACATGAGTTTATACGTTCACCCGTTGCCTCACACAGCTGGAAACGCTGTTGGTTTTTAAGAGTGTGGACAGACTACGGGTGCCTGTGATTTTCTATTTTTGTATGTTCTCCCTGTGATAATAACATTGTGGGCCTGCTCATAGTGGATCCAAGTGCAATGTGTGCACAGAGACTGGATGCTTTGAGTCCCTGGGAACTAAACGTGAACATGTCCCACTATAGCTGCTCATTTCTGGCTGTAATTCAAACCAAACGGCACAATTGATGGCGCAGTTAAAGATTGTAATAGCGGGTGGTAAAAAGCACACCAGGGGATCCGTTTTATCCGGGTTAGTGGAGATATTCGGGACTATAGACTCAGTTGCGCGGACCACATATGTTGACAGTGTGTTGCTGTGTAACGCTAGCTTTTAGATGTCTGTCAGCTGCTGCTATGGGAAATGTTCAGACTTGTAGCTGTAGCACTTTTTCCACAAATGTAGCCATAAAACAGTTTTATTCTCTTGTGAGAAATGGGGGGAATATGAAAAACAGCAGCTAAATGGGACGTCCTGGTCATGGATTTGCCTTCCTGGTCTAGATTTTTTAGCTTTACAGACGTGAGCTACTGCCAACATGAACTTTTATTTATTCATTCAGTTGTTTCGTTTTTTACTTACTTGTGTGTCAACAAAAGATACTGTGTCCATTTAGGTGCATATATAGCTATGCTTTCGAGTGTTTTGACCCAATTCTATAACGCAGCTTGAGAAATTACCCATCGCCTCGTTCATATCAGCTTTATTGAAATAAAATGTGCAGCACAGAGCATCCACTGTAGCTCATTTAAAAGTTGAAAGACTTGTTTCAGCCTGCAGTTTCTTCAACTTCCGGACTATATAGGTCAGGGAAACCTGCCAAAAAGCCTTCCTCCATATTGGGCACACGTGTTATGCCACACATCAATGTCTTGACATTTGATGTGTTCTACCTCTCCACTTCCACCCCTCCCATCCTCAATGCCTTTTAAGGCTCCTCTCACCTCTTGGTGCTGCTCTCCTCTCCCACTTTGTGTTTCCTTTTTTTTTTTTTTTTGCCTTTTCCTTTGTCTCCCCCCCCTCCCCCACCCCCCCCACAACACTTTCCTACTGGCTTGTGCAGAGTGGTTGATCCGGTCGGCATATGTTTGCCATCGGCAGCAGATCTCCTGGAAACGGTGGAAGGACAGTGAAGTCTAATCACAATCTTTGATCCTTCGTATAACCCTCAACTCGCATGGCTCTGATTTTCCCGCATCGCTGCCACGCTGAAATGAGGAGGCCTCGCCGTTCTGGAACTCATTTTAGGCTTATTACTTAAGCCTCAGCGAATCCCCATTGTCTTTGCAAGCACGAGGAAAGACTGGAGGCTGTGCTTCTGTGCAGCGGTGTAGGCCGAGGTGTAAAGAGTACTGATACATCCTACTCAAGTAGAAGTACAAGTAAGTCATGCATAATCATAAAATACTCAATTAAATAATACTCAAAGTAAAAGTTACGAGTTACTTTGAACCCCAACGTTTATTTTTGGTAATAAACCTTGCTACGGTTCCCTTGTATACAGTAAACATCTCATGTATAAAGTTTAAAAGGAAGAGACCAAATCTTTCACAATTGGAGCTTAATTTATTCTGCACACAGGCATCTGTGTATGTGAAATAAAAGGTTTGTTTAAAATGTGTAATTCTTTTTAGAATAAAATAATACCAATATACATTTAATTCAAAATAAAAAAAAAAATTCAGGCTCAAAGTATAGCTTCATTTACTAACTCTATAAATTGAGAACATAACGAACATTCAATGCTGTTTTGGCGCCGTACATTACGTTTAATCTGGTTGGTCGGTAATATTGTCATTTCATTTTGGTAGTAATGTCAGTTGATCATTTTAAAACAAAAAATAATAATTTACTCAGTAATGTTGGGTGTAGAAACGTTACAAGTAATTTTTCTTCTTTTAAATTGTATTAATTACTGATTCAGAAATATCCTCAAAAAAGTACAAGTACCCATAAAAGTAACGCAATTACAGTAACATGAGTACTCGATCCATTACTTTCACCTCTGGTTACAGCTCAATGTAAATGTTTAGTTCTCAATGGTAAAAATGTATCTGCTTGGACTGTTTAGTCTTACTTTACGTATTTATTTAAACTTTATTTTTATTTAACAGGGGCAATGTACAAAATACATTGATTTTACGAAAAGATGCTTTGTACCAGATTTAGCTCATGCTATTTTCCATGTGCAGTCGCCGGGCAGGTGCACACAGTGTTAAAACATTACATTACAAATAACTGTCAGTAGCACGAACAAATGCATTGCAATATTAGCTGAACAGTAATCTTTTAAAATGAATCAGATGGTTTATTTTCAAGAAATCATCACAGCTTAAAATCTATACAGCGTAGTAAAAAACGTTTGCCACAATATTACATTTGTAAAATTTAAGTGTGCTGGTGCTGACACAGCTGGTCATCGAGGACGAGGATTTCTTACATTCCAAATTACTACAGTTAAAATTCAATGAATCCCTTACAACGCCTTTAATAAATAATCCAATAGAACTTAACCTTCCTCTTGTGTTAGCTTTCTGTTAGCATCTCTTATGATAACGTATTAACGGGTCACTTTGACCCATGTCTTAAATCATCTGTAAAATACATATGATAGATAATATTTATACAATATATAATATATATAACATTTATATATAATATTTATATTATCTATCATCCAATTTGTTTTTCATCTTTTGGTTACTTTGTTAGGCTTCCTTATTAATGAAAATATTGGTTTTATTGTCTTTGGTGTGGGTGTCTGAGCCTTTTTTCTGTCAGTATACCCGTCGATATAAATTTATTAAAAAAAAATTAAAAAAAAAAAAAAAAGACAAATGATCCTCAAGAGAAGTGAAAAGTAGTGTGAAAACATGATATGAATAATACTGTATGTGTAAGTCATAGAACGGTAACATGGTTCCCCAGTTTTGCATTTTATTACATTTTATGTTTTATAGAATTTCCATGCCAATTACAATTAAAGTCAATTGTCTGAACTCAATTACAATTCAATTATGATTACAACAACAACATATGCTGTCAATTACAGTTACAATTATAATTACGCTATAATTGTAATTAATTATCTATTACACGATTACAATTATAATTGATCCCCAACCTTGGTCAATGGTTTTTCTCCCACAAAATAATTTAGCCTTATAGGCGACGAGCTAAAAAGGTTTGAGCTTTTTTTGCTAGCATGTTTCGCTACCTGAAAAAAAGGACCTAGCTAAAGGCTCAAGCATACTTGGGTGCACCACAGCAAAGTAGTTTCCATTAAAATCCTACATGTCCCATGATTCTTAGAGCTTCTCTGAAGTCCTTTAACTCCCGGGACGTGTTTTAAAGGTTGTTGTAGCTCCTCTGCCAGCCTCTTCTCTAAGCTCGTGTTCATCTCTCCTGCTCTTTTTCACCAGGTGGGCGAAATGCAGGTTGGTGTTACATATAAGCTTCGCATTTAATTGGCCCGGCGGACTCCGTTTTGCAGGTGTCCGCCCGAGTATGTTTGAGTCTTAAGTAGTGGATACAGGAACGCTGGTCACCATCATCTACGCACATCCGAGAATGAAGGCGTGCACTGACTGAGCACTTTTGAAAGTTCTCAATTACAGCTTACAGACTTGGGTTTTTGTCATGGTGTCATTTGGCCAAGGCTGTAACAGCACACCGGTCCAGCTCCAGCTTGTCACCGAGCCCATCACAGACACCTCAGCGGTAATTAGAGTAGGACTTAGAGGGAGCATCAGTCACGTTCGTGCACTACTGACTCATGACCCCGACAGCAGACGCACAACAACCACACACGGCTCAGTTTGCGCCTGCAAACACGTGGAACCAGTCAGTGGACACTAAGCCCAGGCTGATGTTAAAGAAAATGTAGAAGTTCTGAATGGATGATCTGTTTACAAGGAAAAGGAATGTTTGCTAGCTGGATGCCATATCTGGAATCAATCGATAAAGATTTAGCTCCCATTGTCAGATGACATTGTCAGACTTACGAATAGCCCAAGAGGAAATCTGTCAAATGTGCGTGTGTCTTAGCCTGCTCTTATACTAGATCCAAATGCTTCCTTTCACCACTTCATCTTTAAAAACCAAACCAAAGTGGAATGCAGGGATCACGCTCAATGTACAAATCTATAAAATAAAAATGCCACAATATTTAAAACAGACAAACAATGCCTGAACAGTCTGAGCAGATACATTTACCACTGACTAAACATTGACATTGAGCCTTAACCAGAAGTGAAAGTAATGGATTCCACGTACTCATGTTACTGTAATTGCGTTACTTTTATTGGTACTTGTACATTTTTGAGTATATTTCTAAATCAGTTATTTTACTTGTACTTAAGTACGTTTTAAAAGAAGTAAAATAATTCATTACATTTCTACTGTTTTTACTGAATAAATTATTATTATTTGAATTAAAATGATCAATGACCATAGTGAAGCTACAAAAAATGAAATGACCAGACAACAATCAAAAGCGTCATGTCATAGCCGACCAATCAGATTAAACGTAATGCACGGCACCAAAATAGCATTGAATGGAGGTTGTTTTCTCAGTTTTAGAGTTCATAAATGTAGCTATACATAGAGCCTGATAATATATCTATTTTATATTAAAAAATAATTGTACATTCTGACAAACCTTTTATTTTATACAGATGCCTTTATAGAAAATAAATCAAGTTCCAATTGTGCAAGATTTTATCTCTTAATTTTGAAGTTTCTACGTGAGGTGTTTACTGTATGCAAGGGAACCGTGGCAAGATTTATTACCAACAATAAACGAAAGTAATAACTAGGAACTTTTATTTTGAGTACTATTTAATTGAGCTACTTTTTACTTGTACTTGAGTATTTTATGTATGACTTAATAGTACTTGAACTTTAGTACAATTTCAATCAAGTAACAGTACTTCTACTTAAGTAGAATATATCAGTACTCTATACACCTCTGACCGTAAGGTAAAGTAAGTGGATATATTCCTCAAAGATACCCCGAGGGAGTTTTTGTGTTGGCCAGAATCTTTCAGTGTGTGGTTAGAGGACAGACTATGGTGCAGACAGATCTCCGGGTTTCCAGCTCCAAGCCAAGAGAATGTAGATGAAAGTTTGGAGATTTAAAAAAAAAAAAAAAAAAAAAATGAATAACAGCAGTGCACAACAAATGGCTGAGGTTTTAAATATTTTTCCTGCTGGGTGGTAACCCGGGGGCATATTAACATTAATTCAATTTTCTCTCGTCCTGTTATCCCAGCCTACTGCCTCATTACAAGATGGAATATTCCTAAATTAAACATATAAAAAGGGAACACCAGTAAGAAATGAGAATACGTCTCTAAAAGGGCTGCTCTATTCCTCTTTATCGTCTCTCTTTAACTCTAATGTGGAATAAATACTATGCTTCATATTTCAAAGAGCTTTTTGGGCAATCTTTCAATAGTAAGAAGTGGAAGCCATCCTGTGATTGATAACTGGATGTTTTTATATTCTAGAGGTAGCACATGTTTGTGTACCCTGTTTGCATATCAGGGCATTTTTGCAAAAAGGGCAGCATGCTTAGTCATATATTAGGTTGAAGGACACTTAAGTGTTGCCTGATGTTAAGGATAGTGCATGTGGATACAGTGGGGTTTTTTAGGCGTGCCTCGGACAGTATGCACGATAATTTTGCCATTTGCTGTGGTCTTGACATGGTCGCACTGCTGCCTTCATACTGGATTGGAATGTACTGTACTATTTTGGAACAAGCTTACTCAGTGGGTTGTGGGCCACTGCAACCAACGGCCCACTGACGATTCTTACAACAAAGGTCTGGGATTTGGTACAAACCAGGCGATGGAGGTTCAGGTCTTGACGCAGGACATTTTTGAGGGGATTAAGTCAACATTTCTACAGTATAACATGCTTTGTAAAGAAATATGAGCGACTGAGCGGATGTTGGTTTTCACCGCAGGTTTCCCCAAAATCTGTCCAACGAACTGCCCTGTTGGGATTTCCAAGGTTACAGTTTTATGCCCAGTTCCAATGCAATATAGCTTGATGACGTAAGTGGACAAATGGGATACTTGCTTATGTTTGGATGAAATACCCAAGAACTGTGCAATCTGTCACAGCCTCTGATCAGGAATTCATATGACAGTAGGGTCCTAATGTGAGTCCAGACAATGCCAATGTCCAGGCATAGGATTCAGGACACATACAGTAGGTACGGAAAGTATTCAGACCCCTTTAAATGTTTCACTCTTTGTTTCATTGCAGCCATTTGCAAAAATCAAAAAAGGTCATTTTATTTATCATTATTGTACACTCAGCACCCCATCTTGACAGAAAAAAACAAAAATGTAGACATTATTGCAAATTTATCACATGGTCATTAGTATTCAGAGCCTTTGCTCAGTATGGAGTAGAAGCACCCATTTGAGCTACTACAGCCATGATGCAACAACTTTTTCACACTTTGGGGATCACCTGCCATTCGTCCTTGCAGATATTCTTCAGTTCTGTCTGGTTGGATGGTGAACGTTGGTGGACAGCCATTTTCAGGTCTCTCCAGAGATGCTCAATTGGGTTTAGGTCAGGGCTCTGGCTGGGCCAGTCAAGAATGGTCACAGAGTTGTTCTGAAGCCACTCCTTTGTTATTTTAGCTGTGTGCTTAGGGTCATTGTCTTGTTGGAAGGTGAACCTTCGGCCCAATTGACGCTGTGGTCTGACTGACTGTGAAATGTGCAATCCAGATCCAATCTGGATGAAACTCATTGAGGTTCATACAGATCAGTCCATTACGAACCTATTATTGGGAGTTTACGCACTCCAGCAAAGTAGGTGGCAATGTGCACCTACAGTATTGAAGTTGCCAATAACCAAGAAAGAAGAAGAAAGAAAGAATGTATGATAAGAGAGGGTTTTTTTTTTTTCATTTTTCAAACTTATTCGAACTGATCCAGAGTCAGTATATTGATCTGAATCCTTTCGACGGTGTAGGACTACTGTCTTTGGCTAATTTTTTTGTTGAAATCTGTATATTTGCCGAAATTCTGTTAATAGACAAACAAACAAGAAAATAATTAAACAACAGTGAAAATATGCTCTCATTGACAGAGGTAATAATTCTGAGTGTTTTATGGAATAAGTTGTTTATGCTGAATGGCCAACAGTAGGGGATGAGACATAGGACAAGGTTACATAATGTTTTTTTAATTCAGAATTTATTATTCCGAATTAAAATATTACAAATGAAGTGTTCTGCTTCGTGTTTACATGGAAATAATCATTCTGAATTGAAGTTTACATGAAAAACAGGTTTATTTGGCTTTTTTCACTTCTGCTTTAGGTCTGGGGGTTGGGAAGGGTTCTGATTGGACAGGGGGCAAAAGTGACGTCTATCGGGAAAAAAACACATAACAAATCTTTTTTTCTTTCGCTACAACATAGAAGACCACATAATAATAATAACTGTTATCACTTTTATTTTCATTATAGATAGCAGAGTGACTGGAATGAACTTAAAGTGGAATTAAATGTGTAACATCTAGGAATTATTTAATCCAAAATTAAAATTGGAATAGCCATTTCATTTTGATTTTAGTATAATTAAAAATTACATTTTCATTCGTATTTAAGTGTTTACAAGGTCAGTTTGAAGATAATTTTACTTTTATTCTGAATTAAAGGGGAATTAAAGCTCTAAAAGTGGCCATCCTTAAATAACTGGTGATATTAGGAAACTATTTGCGCTCTTAAAAACACATTTTAAAAACACATTTACGATTACTGAATTATGAATTATTATTCACATATATATAAAAAAAGAATTGATAAATGGTTAATGACTGTTACCCATTGGTTCACCGTCACAGTCTGTACAACTTCAGCTTTAATAGGCTTGTTTATGTCACGTTATCTGTCAAATGATTGAATCTGAAACAAAGTAAAATAAGCATTTACACTGTGGTAATACCCAACAGTGCAAACAAAAATAACAACTCTTCGTTCAGGCACACTATACAATAGCATCCACTGTTTATTTTACTGGAAAGACTTCATCGACGAAATGTCAGAATTAACTGACAGTCTTGAAAATATTTGGCCAAAGAACAACAAAGCAAACTGAAGATCAGACAAAGAGGAATCAGAAAGCATTTATCTTTTCTGCCGAAGGGGAATGTGAGCGTGGTACAGCTGTCATTTGATTTCCACTCACACTAGATTAAATAAAGAGCTGCAGGGTGAAAAAAAAGCCTCTGAACTCAGGAGTCTCCATCCCTCTGGCACCCCATTTCACTGACCACTTGTCAAACTGAGAAAGAATAAATGACATGCTGTTTTCATGTCTCGCCGCAAGACTGAGTGAGTTATTAATTAAAGCATTAGCTATTAGTGGATATTTTGTGTTCAGTCACTAGACTATCTAATCTGGTAATAAACATTTTCTAATATTAAAGTACTTAGTGGTGGGAGGAAGAGCTCTGCACACATGTGCATCCATGTCTATTGATCCATCATGCAGCTGCAGTGGTTGCACTAGTTGTAGAGTTAAACTCCCAAACCCCTAAAGTATTTCATATGCAAGCTGGCTTTGATTTGGATACTGGATGGGGGAATAATGGGAGGCAGCCACACAAAGGCACCGTGGCTCTCTGAGGGGTCTGGCTGCTCCGCTGTCTCTGTAAACCTATGCTGAGGTTGAGGCCGAGGCTATGGGGTTGGGGTTTCACAGAAGACGGAGCTGCATGGGGATTAGTAATGAAAGGCTGGGATGGATGAGGAGAGTCGGAGGCGTGCCATCCTCGATCTGCTGCAGCATGAACCCTCCACTCTGCCATTATTCTATCACGGAACTGCATCAGAGAAACCTCAGGACAAAATGCAGAGGTACACAAACTGTGACACACGTTAATCGTTTATTTCACCTTCAAAAGTGATAAATCTTTGATATAACTGAGTAGAATAACTACCAGGTCTCCGTTGTGTTTTCAGTCACTTTAAACCAGGGTTGGGGTCAATGAATTACAATTAGGATGTAATTATAATTATAAATTCAGATGACTGACTTTGTATTGAGCCTCTAAGGGGACACGGATATATATATTTTTCTATTGCGCGCTCACGTAAAGGTTCCACGCGCTTGCGTAGAACCTTTACGTGAGCGTGTGAAACTAATACGTGAGTGCGTAAAGGTTCTAATAATAGTTTTCAGTTATAAACAACAGCTCTCTGCTCGTAAGGAGTTAATCATGTTAGAAGATCTAGTAAAGCTTTATTTCAGCCTTAGGGTTAGGGTTAACAATTACCTTTGTGTGCTCGCTTACGCAATACTAGTATCACGTGCTCGCGTGTAACTTTCACGTGAGCACGCAATAAATAAAAAAAAAAAAATATCAGTGTAACTTTGTAATTGGAATTGGAAATTCAAATTCTAAAAAAAACAACTGTCAATTACGAAATAATTAAATGCAAAACCGCGGAACCATATTACAGTTCTATGGCTTACACATACTGAGTTAATATTTAATAAAATATGTTTCATATCAAGTTGACCTGTCAGTTCTCATTTTACCATAGAAAAAAAAAAAAAAAATGAAATCAAGGTGGTATACTGACAAAAAAAAAAAAAGGCTCAGAAACCCACACCAAAAATGTTAATATTGATATTTTCATGGCTGAGGATTGGAAGCTTAACAAAGTAACAAAAAAAAAAGATCAACAAATTGGATGATAGACAATATTTTTTAGTGTATTTTACAGGTGATTTAAGACATGGGTCAAAACTGACCAGTTATCATAAGAGATGCTAACAGAAAGCTAACACAAGAGAAAGGATGCATTTTAAGGGATTATTTATTTCAGGCTCAGTAACTGCAATTAATTGAATTTGAACTTTAGTAATTGAAAACGTAATTGTTTCTGACTTTCAGGGGGAAAATAACAATTTGACTCTTTATTAGAATTGGAAAAAATGTCGGTCACTGTAATCGTAATTGAAGAAGTAATTGTAATTGAAAAATGTAACTGACCTTAACCCTGCTTTAAACTCTCAAACAGGAGACATGTCAGGGATCTTAAACATGATATGAGCTTAAGAAGAGATGATGCTCCCTGTGCAGCTACAATACAGTTCTAACATCAACTCTTGCTGATTTATTTGAACTGGAACTGAAGTGAGACACATGGTTTCAGTCCGTATCTGAAGTCCTGTGCAGTGAATTGGAGAAAGATGTATGACGGACCTTAATGGAAGAGGTCAGTGATTAAAGTAGATGATGTTTGACATACGCAGAGTGATGAGAAGTAAGTCCATATTTGAATTATACCTTTCAGTGAGCGATTCAGATTTACACGTATAACGATTTTTATGCAAGTTGACGACAATCGGTGAGATCAGTACGTGCCGGTGCAGCTAACTTGACAGCGTTAGCATATTTGCAGGTGCCATCTTTAATGTTTCAGCTTCTTAATGCAAAGCTCAAAATGTCAGAATTTATGCAACAAAGCAAAAGTTTATTAAATTATGAATGTTGAATTCTGCTGCACCACCAGATTCTTTTTAAACAAAAACGATAAGGAGTTCCTCATATTTATCTGAAACCTTTGAACATGTCCATTGTTTATCTAGCTGTGTAGCTTTTTATTTTAGTTTTGAATCCAAAAAATCCACACAGAAGTTACACATACAACATAAAACTGCTATCACAGAAGCAAATAATATAGTGTTTCATTTTTTTTTTTTTAACAGAATTTTATTTGAACTAGATTTATATTTGATTATATACAGTTCTTTAAGATTGTGTGTCTTAATTTGAAAAAAAAAAAAAATCAGTAATTCTTATAACTAGTACAGTGCCCGTCGGAGTTATGTATTCATATTGACATTAACAGGAGTTCCACAGTGTGGATGGGAATATGAATGGGATATATATCTATATATTTTCTTTTGGTATCCAGAACATCACCAAAATGTAATCAGATGTTCCTTGACCCATTATCAACATTTCCTAAAAATTTCATCAAAATTCATAACTTTTTAAGTTATCGTGTACAGACAGACGGCGTGGCGCTGCATTAGCTTAGCATTAGCATTAGCATAGAATAGAACACTGATGATGAAGTCACTGTTGATGACATCATCAGTTTGAACATTCTTGGAGCACCAACGACATCACTGTAGAGGACATCATCAGTTATTCTGATTGGAACTCTGATGACATCACTGTTGATGACATCATCAGTGTTCTAAGGTTTGACAGGAGTTCCACAGTGTGGATTGGTCGTTACAAATGACGTTCCTTGCATTTTAGATAGATAGATTTTTTTTTAACAATTACTAAACATTTCAGGTGACCCCATTTAAACTCCCGACGACCCCACATGGGGTTCCGACCCCAAGGTTGAAAAACACGGCAATCATGCCTTTTTTTGTTGTTGTACAGAAAATAACTGCATCATATATTCAAACAAAACAATAAAAAACAATAAACACTTAATGCCTGTGAAGTTTTCTTTTAGGTTTGTAATTTCATAAAGGTTTTTATTCCTGCACAGTTCATGCTTTAATTGTTTTAAATTGTTTCAAATTTACTTTAAAAATAGACGCTTAATGTTATCAAGTTAGACTTAAATACACCAGCTTTATCTGTAAAAATAGAAAATAATGTCATCAGTCACGGGACAGAAGGGTTTGTAGTATCCAGCTGTTTTAAGGTAATCAACAAGCCGTTTGAGCCTTTCAGCAACACTCTGCTCATAAATCAGCTTCTCTGACCTTTTGGGCTGCAGCTCACACTTGAAAATGACCTGTTTCCTGTGCTAATATCTACAGCTGCTAAATCAAACACTCCTTTATGTTAAAGGTATTGGTTCACTGACTTTTGTAGGGCTTTTTTTTTTTTTTTTTTTTTTTTCGGATCACATTTGACATGTTTTTCATCTAGATGAAGTTTGATCCAGAGAGATAGAAGCTGGGTTTCCTTTACAGATTTCTGCAAAAATAAAAGCGATATTTTTAAATGTCGACAAAGTATAATTGAACGTGTTTTCATTGTACGTTGCTTTGAGCTGGACCCTCGTAACTCCCGTGAAATCACATCCCGTGAGACTTTGTAAATATGGATCAGTATTCATGGTTTCTTTTTGAACATACTATAATTAAATGTCTTATAGCTCGTATTCACCCATAACAAAACTCATTCAGATCAAATTTTTCAAACCCTACAGAACAAACAGTTTTTAATCTAAATCTAACAATAACACAAGTAACTACATAAGCAATGAGACAAATCAGATATAAATAATTAGGACACCAAGATTAACGTTAAAAAAAGGACAGTTTGATTAAAATGCACAAAATCTAAATCATTAACAAATAAACTTAATACACAGTAAAAAAAAAAAAAAAAACTCATATACATATACCTAATAAATCAAATAAAGCAGACACAATAGACCCCTAAAATGAAACATAATACTAATGAATAAATCAATATTCTTGAACATAATTTGTATTGCTTTCTATCAGCAGTAAAGTACTTCTTTAACTAACTCTAATATCTGATTGTTTGATTTCCAAAGGAAAAACATCTATTACTATACATTTATTTTATATAGTGCTTTTCTGGGTACTCAAAGTCACTTTACAATGAATAACACTCCACATTCCTTTGTTGTTTCACGTCTAATTTGGCAGTAATAATTTCAAAGCATGAATGTCTTGGTCTCCGCTTTTGTTTAAACGTACTGCACCATGTTTTCTCGGCCAGAAGTGGTCACGTGACCACATACGTCACGTTCTGTGACGTGTATTTGCAGATAAAGTGTTTCCATGGCGCTTTTGCGACACATTTCAATATTGAAACGTCTGAAATTCCTTCTCATGAAAGCGTCAAAACTTTTTAGCAATACTTAAGTGGTTTTTTTTTTTCTAAATTCAGGTGCTTCCATCACCAGTTTTTATTGCACTATTTAGATTTTGCGCATTTCCAAGGCTAATGGAAACCCAGCTAGAGAGAGCTGAGTAAGAGAGAGGGAGTCCTCCAATAAAAAGCTGACATGGTGTTTCCCTATGAGGCAAAAAAAAAAAAAAGCCTGTGAGTTTGGAGGCGTTGTTGAGACTACAGATAAATGCTTTACTCACTTTTACACCGGAGAAACTGACTGATCAGCGGCCAGTCTGCTAGCTTTTCGAAAACCAGTTGTCTCTGATCTAAACCAAACCCCTTTGTGACTAAATAAATGGAATAAATTACACAACTGGAGTGAATTACAGATTTTCCTGCTTGGATTTGCTGGCATTTATTATATTACAAATGCCTTCATGTTGGGAGCAGAAATGAAATAGGGAAGTCGTAAAAGTGCACTCAAAGACTTATAGCAAAAGCCTCTATTATACTGTTAAACTGAAATGCTCCATGAGAGGGGTCAAGCTTTTACTCTTAATACTGTATATGTTTCTATCGTTTTTGAAGATCTGGGTTACTAGTTCCTTTTGGTGATCCGCAGTTGCTTTTTCTTCCATCTGATGACATTTCCTACAGTGTTAAATGAGCTTCATGCCTGAGCCTCTCAGCTCAGCGGCTACATCTGCTACATATTCATCCTTGGGTGTCTTTAATTCTTCCCCCTTCGCCCACACACACAGTCACAGCGTGCTTCTCACACCTAGCTACACACGCACCAGTTCCCCAAATGTAAAATCCACTGTGGTGTAAAGTAATGCAGCAAAGACATTTATAATTTTGTCCTGAAATGGTATTGATTGATGTCTCAATATGTAAAAAAGAAGCAAAGTCCTTTTGTGGTTGGCGTTTTACATAAGGGAGGTGGTCATTCATGGATTGACTACAGATGTATTGGATTTAAATAAGGTTATTAGGAATAATACTTACTGTTAGATATATTATCTAGCGTTAACCTATAGTAATAGATGCATCCTGTCTAAGGCATATCCCTACAAAACTTCTGTGTTGTTTTTTTCTATCAGATATTGACCTTTTATATGCAACATATTATAGGGACACAGGTGAAAGTAACAGATTACAAGTACTTACGTTACTATAATTGAGTTGCTTTTATGGGTACTTGTATTGTTTTGAGTATATTTCTAAATCAGTCATTTCCCTTGTACTTAAGTATGTTTTAAAAGAAGTAAATTAATTTGTTACATTCTTACATCTAACCGTTACTGAGTAAATGATGAACGGACATTGTGAAACTATTAACTTTTACTTTGAGTACTATTTAATTGAGCTACTTTTTACTTGTACTTCAGCATTTTATGTATGACGTACTTGTACTTGATTACAATTTCAATGAAGTAACAGTACGTCTGTACAACACATTGCACTTTCACCTTAAAACAGTCGACTCTTCCCCACCCCTTTCATTGTCCTACCCTGACTCCCTCTTCCCTGTTACCTCACCTAGGTGTAACCCTGCCCTCTCTTTTTATATTCTCCCCTTAATAAAGTGTTTCTTACCTTCCCTAGGGAGGGCTGGTGATGGTCACCATTATGCAATAAAATAAATTATATTTATTTTATTGCAATAATAAAACATGCATTGCTACTTGAGTAGGTTTTATCAGTACTCTTTACAGCTCTGTATTGAAACACATTTTTACACATTGGGCGTCGGCAGTCGTGTCTAATTTTAAAAGAAAGTTGCTTTTGTCAACTGGCCTCCATCATCTTTCTTTGGTTTTATCTGTCAGCTTTGCACCATCCCGAGGTTATATAAATGTGCATTTGTCACAGCAAAAGAGCCCCTGTTATGAGGTTGCATTGACTTTTTTTTTTTTTTGACTACTTGCATATAAATAAATCCGTCAGGGCTGTCTTCGCAGCTTTTTTTATTTGTTATTTTTAGAGTTTTATGTGAAAAGCAATAAGTCAGTCATCTGAGAGCGCCTGCTGGTTTCAATCCCACACAAATCTTAGTTTGAGGTGCAGGAAAAAAAAAAAAAAAAAAAAAAAGCAGAAGAAAATTTTAGATGAATTGATCCAGAGAAATAATTTAACCTTTTCTAGTTGGGCAATTACAACATTGAAATTGCCAGGGTTGGGTCCCATGCATGAGTCATTCTCGTTTTATATTTACATCGGTGACGGCCCTTGGTTTTGATCTTAACCATTTGACAGAGTCTGATGCCGTTTCTGTAAATACTTTGAAGTGCTCTAGGATTAAATGATTTTAGACCCACTGAGAAAACAAACAGCATTTCACACAGATTCATTTATAGTGCTGCTTAGAACACTCACACAAAAATCATTTGGTAACAGTAGATGGAAGTTTACTCTGTAATTGTTGGTAATTGTGGAGCTGCTGTTTATGGCTGCTGACAGTGAAAGATTTGGGGTGATTGAACTTTGGAGTGTATTTAAATTTTGAAACTTACCAGCAGTTTTGGATTTGTGTGAAATAATCATCTCGCTGCATGTTTACCGGTACTTGATGTAGGTGATGTAAAGCATTGGATCGAATGGAAAAACAGTAAGCATGGGATAAAGTGTTGAGAAAGCATATACAGTTCAAATAATACAAACATGCATGAGAGACACATTCTCAGCCATGAGAAGCCACACAATGTTTCTTTAGTTGGGCATGTTATT
This sequence comes from Gouania willdenowi, assembly GCF_900634775.1. Lineage (NCBI taxonomy): Eukaryota > Metazoa > Chordata > Actinopteri > Blenniiformes > Gobiesocidae > Gouania > Gouania willdenowi. The sequence goes on from NC_041066.1 coordinate 13,539,625, forward strand.
AGTTTGGGTCATACCCATTGGACGACATTGTTTTTCCTTCCGTCAAGGTCATTTAGATTTTTTGTCTGGTGTTTATCAATTCTGTAAAGTCACAGTGTAATTGTAGCATTCAATTTCCAATTAGCTTTATTTTCCAATATTGTGCAGTTAGCAATTAACAATGTGGAATAAACTTTTGTCTCCAGTCATTTATTGTCGTACAACTGGGAAAAATGACTCCGTAAACATTGGAAAAGAACATGAAAGCTTGCAAGGTAGCATTACCAAGTGTTTCTTGACTTATTAAAGGTATCCTCCACTGTCTTTACAAATGTGTCCTAAAATCTTTGAAATGTCCCTATTAGAAGATATATGCCTAACAAAATGCATTATTTTGGACCATATTCGTTTTATTAACTTTGAAAAATGGGACTCTTTACCCTGTGTGCCGCCATGTTAAAATGACATCATTGAATAAAGGCAACCAGGATTCACTGCTGCTCATTTAGATTTATTTATTTATTTATTTACATGCACACGGAGCTCTTCTTCTCTTCTTAATGGTGTCTACAAAACAGCAGGGTGGGAACTATCGCCTCTTGTGGCCATAGATTTTTTTGGGTCACGGTTTTCATTTATCATCTCTCAGTAAACAAAAAAGGTTTACATGAAAAGTTTTTAACTTTTACTGATTTTTAGAGCAACAAAGCAGCACAAGTTGTCACTTTGACTAAAAAAGCTGATAAATTATCCTGTATGCTTCACCTCCAATAGGAACACAATGGGCTAACAGGGGCTAACCACGTCATCAATCACGTGATTTCAAGATGGTGGCGCACAGGTCGTAAAATGGTACAGTAGTCCCATTTTTAAAAGTTAATAAAACAAATATGGTGCAAAATAATGCTGCGAGGAATTCTTTAAGATTGCAGCAATGATTAGCGCTCGTGCAGAAGTGGTGGAGACCGCCCTAAATGAGCGTTTTGCTAGTTCAATGTGGAGATGTGAGTGCACAGAAGCACACAATGACATTTGAGGAAGTTAAATGGGAGGCAGATGGACTTCTCCGTCAGCGGCACAAATATTTAATGATGTAGAAAACTAAATAAACAACAACAAAAAAAAAAAATTAAAACCTAATTGGATTTTTTTCACATCGTGTCACACACACACCAGACTCCACACACTTGCAGATTTTTGTCTCCCTCACACACACTTTACTTACACTTTATTTTCTCATTCAGTGGCTGTTAATATTGACTTTTGTTTTATTTGAACTATTTTTTTATAGTAGCCTTTTTTTTTACATCTCCGCTGTGTTTTGTGTCGTTTACTGCAATGGATCTCTGCGTGTGTGTTTGCACCTGCTTGTCAATCGTACTATTTTCCGGTGCTAAAACAATCACTGCAAACAGTTCAAGACAATTGCATTGCGTCGATAGCATTAATTTATTTGCATTTCCCCCTCCCATTTTTTTATGCCCCTTATGAGATCCGAGGAAAACGTGCTAAAAGGATTGAGGGCACATTCTTCTCGCTGAAGACGCGCAGTCCTGGTTACCTGGAGTTTGTACTCCTTATTAGCGCTTGGAGTGGCGTTTGCACACGTTTTAATACCCCTAAACCTTTATTGAATCCACCCGAGTGCGGTGTTTGCTCGTTCTCTGTTCCAGTCAGCTTGTTTTCTCGGTGCATTACTACAAACAACAGACTTATGAGTCTACGGAGTACTCATGGTGTCCTCCATATTGTAAACAAAGCTCTGAGCTGCTACGGGAAGCAGGAGGGTCAAATGTCATCGCCTGCTTGATTTTATTTTGTGAATCTTTGAATTTTGTATCGCCATTTTTATCATTTCTTAGTCAAAGTGTTTTTGGCATTTAAATATTTGTATATTATGTACATTATGTTAAGAATTTTATTTTTTCAAATGAATTTGGAAAAACTTAAATGAAAACTTTTGATCACCAGCAATGCCTCCCCCTGCTGTTAATTGGGCTGATTAACTGCTTGTATCCATTTAAGGTAACTCCAAAATCCAAAACTAATGGACTATAACCCATAAGAAGACAAAGAGAAAAAAAAAAAAAAAGTCAGGAATTAAGTCAAAATATGAACTGAAGCAAAACGAGACCCAGCAGAAGACAGCAGACATTTTAATCTATTACAGAATAAATCAAACAGAAAAACATTGCAGACTTAGATCTTGACCCAAGGTTTTTTTTTTTTTAGAAATTACAGTAATGTCAATCAAATTAACACCAGTAGGTCTGGTTATTGGAAAAACACCGTCACCTCTGAGCCAACATGGACAAGATCCTCTGGTGCCCAGACAAACGTGTGTCGGTGCGCTATTATCTACTTAATCTGCTCTCTGAATCATCCCATTCAACTCAATAACACGCACTTCTGTATTACATTACTAAAGGGAAAAGACACTCACTCATAGCTGGCTATTAAGACAACATAGAGATCCAGACCTTTTAATGAGATAGAAAGAACTGTTTGGTGACACTTATTTCTTGGTTGTTTTTTTTCCCCCCGTCCTGCTCTAATTGGCATCTGTTTATGTCTTCCTCTCATGTGGTCTTTTTACATTCAACTTCAGTGAATTTGTGCAGGCTTTCTGTGTGAAGGGAAAAAAGGGGAGGGAGAGTTTTCTGTGGTGGCCACATAAATGATGTAGGTTACAGAGATGATCATATTTAATTCCGACTCCTGGCGTTTGGTGGATACTTGTGGAGGACTTCATTATTTTCAGTTCGCATAAAAAAAAAAAAAACACATTATTTCTTGTTCTATTGTCTCTTAGTGTGACGTTGATAACTTGATAAATCAGCAAGCATTGTAAAAAGCAAAAATAACTTTTAGGCAGACAAAGAGTTGGTTAATATATTTTGCATGCTGTGCCACAGTGTGAAAATTGTGTTTAAAGACAACTTAAATAGTGGATGGAAGGCTATCAGGAGATGAGGAACGCCTGAGTGGAAACCAGAAAACTACTCAAACTCACACACACACATACCAACAAGACAGACAATTTTACGTTCCGCTCGCAATACATCATGGGGCGGGTGAGTAAAAATATCACAATACAGTAGTCCCTCGTTTATCGTGGGGGTTACGTTCTAAAAATAACCCGCAATGGGCAAAATCCACGAAGTAGTCAGCTTTATTTTTTACAATTATTATATGTTTTAAGGCTGTAAAACCCCTCACCGCACACTTTATACACTTTTCTCAGACAGGGATTAACATTTATCTCCTGTTTAAACACTCTCACAGTTTAAACCTTTGTAGATTTTAAAACATAAACCTGTTTTCAAACATACAGCACTTCAGAGTCACACAGCTAGTGATCAGACATTGATGCCGAACGCAATTAGAGTCTTTGTTGACGATGATGTCTCAACACGGACAACGGTCTTTTCACCCATTCAACCATGGAGTAGAAGCTGTGTGTGACCACCTTTAACTGTATTTTATCTTTATAACCCGGACCACACTAGGAAGGATTAGGCGTGGAGGAAAATCAGCGAGGAGGTGGTAGTAGCAGATAAAAGTAGCACTGAGCTAGGATAGCATTATTCGCTAATTTATTTATTTATTTATTCAGTTTATTTCCGACATGGTTACATTTTTTTTTTTTGTACATGCCAAAAAAGACGAGAGAATCAGTTTGCTTATCTAAGTCCCGTCCCTAATCACACCGGCTTTTTTCACTGGTGGTTTATGTTTATCAGAGGAGAAAAAGGACCGTAGCACCTCGCTTCATCAGGCAGTGAAACTCACCATGTGTTGCTGGTGGGTGAACGCAGCGTTAGCCAATCAGGATGCAGAACACAATGCGAGTTCATACGCTGTAAAAAAAAATGCATCCAAAATTGCACTGTAAAAAAAATCCGCGAAACACAGAGTCCGCGAAAGGTGAACCGCCATATAGCGAGGGACTACTGTATACATCCAAGTATTTCTTGCATACTCAATCTTTTCATATTATCTGCTGTGAAAGCACTACATACTCATTTTGACGTTAGGCTTAGTATGAGTAATACGTTAGTGTGCAATTTTTAACACAGTGTAAAGACACAGACAGGGATCTATTTACAATAAACAATGACAGAACTAGGAGCTAGAATCTACCAGAGACAAACAAAACAGCATGAACAGAAGCAAATAACGACCAACGATGTAGCATGTATATAAAGTACAAATAAAAAAAAAGAACATCCTGTACTATACAGTATTTTACGATAACAGACTACGGAAGCTGAGCAATGTTTTGGGTTTTCTGGTAGCAATGTAAACCAGAGAGTTAATTAAATACTGCATAGCCCGGACATTGCGCATAGGAAGCGTACGCAGGAAGTAAAACCAACGGACTGGATTCTCTCCTTTGGACTTGTGTGACTCTACATTCCGACTGAAAACCCAGAACTTGTAAAGATAGTATAATGACAAACACAGACAAACAGGGACAAAAACAAGTCTCTCCTCAAAGTACGAGCGTGCACGCAAACACACACATATGCACACACATTTACTGGAAGAGTAACAACTTTTCATTGGGGGGGGGGCAGAGAAAAACAAGTGGGTAAAACCACTTTGGGGAAAAAAAAACACCCCATATTATCAGGGGTGGAGATCTGCCACAAGCACATTCCTGATTCAACAGTCATTTCATCCAGAGCTATTTCAATATATGGTAAATAGAGTGAATCCACAGTCTGTGCTGCGTTCACCTCATGAGAAAGACATAATAATGTGGTTGTACAGGAGCTGATAACAAACCATTAAACAGTTGGTTTCTACATCTGTTTGTCCATCTATATAGAGATACATGAGTACGTAGATAGAAAACACTTCTGCTTCTCAATTAGATTTCTATTCGATCACATTTGGATGCAAAGCCATGAGGAAGAAATACTAATTAAATAGTTTGGATATTTGGGAACAGAAATCAACTAAAACACAGTGACTACTTGTGGAGGGGTTTTTAAATGACTTTTTAATGATTAGTCTCCCACATCTCTCAACATCAAGTCTTTAATATGGTAGTATTGAACAGTTCAATGTAATTTTGGGGGAAAATGCACATGATAAATAAATAAATAACTAATCTATAAAAAAAATTTTCCTTGAGGTATTAATGTATATTTAAAAGATACTTAATTTTAGATTATCTCTGGAAAATATAACATAGCATATATTCAAAAAGATTTGGGGGCCTTTATTAAGGACTTGATTTTTCTGATGACTTGACTAATTTTTTTGCCTCTTGCAGTTATGTACAGTATGTAGAGATGGTTATTACCTAAATTCTAAGAGAAGCTACAGTATGTTCTTGAAAGGCACTGTTTGTTTTGTGCTATTTTCATGTTATTAAAAAAAAATATAGCTTTTTCTTTCTATTTGTTTTCTATATCTATATAAAACATGTGATATTGAACTGCCTTGTAAGAAGGAGCATAATGGAAAATTGTATCACTTTAAAAAAGCCCATAATAGAATATTAATCGGAAGAAAAACAACAGTACTTGGATATTAATCATCCACCACTCACACTTACTTTATGTGAATCATATTGGTTCTTTTTTAGGTGGCATGTGATTAGATTTCTGCTGGTTGACAATGAGAATTTTTAATAAAAAACAGAGAGATGTGGATAAATGCTTTGTAATTAAGGCTGACTCACAAACGTGCAAAAGGTCTGTGATTAAATGTTCTTTCCAGAGGATAAATCTATAATTTGTGCTCAGTTAAATTAATTCCAGGCCAAAATCAAAGGAGAAAATATTCACGTTAACCACAACATAATCCCAAATGAAATGGAATTATGTTAATCAATAAAAAATGCTCATCTTGTGGAAATAAATGATGGCATCTTTAGGAAAGCGAATGAAAGATGTTGTGTCGGTGAGTGTGTGTCGATGGGTGGGGCAGAAAAACCTAAAAAAGGAACAAGGCAGAGAAGCTCAGCAGAGGTGAAAGGTCACCGTTCTGACACGTGTAGTGAGTTGAACCTTTCACTTGTAGCAAAGGTCACTGCTGGGCAGCCAGAAGGGGAAGTGCTTTATTATTCAGGGTTACGAGCACTGTGAAGAGCTCCTAAATCGCACACATACACACACACACACACAAACGCACACTTTGTGGGTCATTCAGGGCTGTCTGAGCCAGATACAGCCTGGTGTGAGCACATTTTTCCTCTGCTAAAGTCTTTATTCTAAAGGCCTCACACAGTCTATTTCTAGAAGCTGCTGTTAGGAAGACAAAAAGCAGAGTTTTTCTGACTTTTTATGTTATTGTATATGAAAATGCCGCGCCTCGTAAACCTCATCACGTAGCTAAAGTTCCTTTTCTAATGCACGAACCACTGTAAACACAACACACTGTATGAAATAATGATGATGGCATCACTGAAACAGAAAAATACTGTCAATAAAAGTAACGAAAATCATTCATTCACTAGTTGTGTTTTTGCATTTAGTTTTCATGTTAAGCAAATATTATATATATATATATATCTTTTTTTTAAATTCACACAGCTGTTGAGGTGCCTCAGAACCTAAGATGACATCATGATTTTTAAATGGTGCGTTTTTAGGTAATACATGCTTAGACAGGTCTTTAATTTTTATGTTGTTTAAAAATTACTGTCACAATTAAGGGATCAGGAAAAGCGGTCAATATGCAGATATGTCGAGGTGAACTGTAAGTCAATATCCATTGTTATATAATCATACTTTTCTGTAATTGCATGCATACATAAAAAAAAAAAAAAAATTATCTACTTGGTAAAATATATATTTGGTTTTGAGTCAAACTCATTTTAGTTCACGAGCCACAAATGACCTCATTGAATTTTAAGAGGAACTGGCCAGAAAAAGAAATGGCAAGTCCATGAATATTTAGCCAGAGTTTGCACTTCCACATGTAACGATGAATATGAAAGTGAATTCACTTCCAACATTTTAACGTGTAAAGCGACAAGATACAGGATATTGACGTTAATTATAAAATTTACCTTAAAAAAAAAAAAAGCACTGTAATTTGTAGGAATTTTGACTACGGTTAAATAATGAATATATAAAAGATGCTGAGCTAGCGTTGTTTAGACTTTACATGGTTCAGGATAGTTGTCAACAAATGTTTGACTAAAAAACTTCCACCTAATGTATTCAAGTTCTCAATAACTGTCCTTGCCTTGTATACTTTACAATGGATTTTTCTCAGTTTAATGATTAAACATAACATTTTAACAAATTACATTTACAATTGATTCTGAAGCATTTTTTGTTACTTGCAATATTATTGTATCTTCTAAAATTCATATTATTTTAGGGTTTGAAATGCTTTGCGTTACTGATATTACACCTTTTAAAGCCCTCTGTAACTGTAAATTAGAGAAAAATGTCCGTTATGAAAAGAAAAATGTATCTAAAATGGAAATTTGTGCCACAGTAGCTCATCCACTGGACCGCATTCTACGGGCCGTGTTGAATTAAAGTTTGTTGTGGAGCAGGAAGACATCTGAAACATGCTGGATTGAGTAAAAACATTTCTGTTTCTAATCATGTATTTTATTTTAAAGTCAAACGCAACTTTCGAATGCAAAACAAACATTATTCGACATCTTTCATTTATTAAGCAGTGGTAAAAGTTAAAACCTTAAACAAACCTGGAGAGACGTATGCGTCTCATTAGTGTGTGTCTAATTCAAGACAAGTTTTAATCTGATCTGCACATAATCTAAGCCTGAATGCTAAGTGTTCCTCATTGATTTATTATAAACTCGACTAAGTGTCCGTCTGAGAGGTAGCAGAGGAGGGTGATGATGATAACCCCAATTGAATTCTCCCCTCTCCACCCTCCTCTATAGTTTATTGGTTTAGGCCAGAGGCCTCTTGTAGCCTTGCAGAATGGACGGTAATTGTGTGCGTGCTCCTTAAGCACCGACCGCAGCAATAATAGACTGAATTATACAATAAATTCCCTCCAGATGTGCTTACTCCACTCCCACCCACCCACTCCAACTTGACAGTTCGCACACCCACAATATATCCTAGAAGGCCTCACACACTCACACGTGCACCCACTCACCCATACACAGGCTTTACAAATGTACGAGCACACATGCGGTGGCTTAGTCGCAGTGTTTGCGTTTGTCAGATTGTTTCCATACTGGTGTTAGCTCGCTGCGTTTCCGCGCTGCTGCTGTAATTACGGGTCGTATTAGCTGATAGTGTTTTGCTAACCTCCTAATAGATGTCCTCCTGCCTCGGAAACCTCACAGAGAGCCCATTCAATAATAAGCAGCTCTCTATCCACCCCCCCCCCCCCCTTTCAACACTGATGGACACACACTATATACACACACACAAACGCGCGCGCAAAAGTTGCCACAGACCTACTTCTCGGTTCCAAACAAAATGTGGGATTTTCTATAAATTTTTGATCAGCTATACAAATGTAGCACTGTGTTGGTGAAAGCACAAATCCGCCCATCGTGGGAATCTGCCCATCTATTTTTGTCATGTGGAGGAGGCAGGAAATGAAGAGGATATGTAGCAGCAGAAGAAGAAGAGAGAACAGAGAAAGAGCGGTTAGACTAATTATTATGTACACCACCAGTGCAGAAATGTGAGTGCATTTTTTTTTTTTTTTTTAAAGGATGTGTGGAGTGGGTGTTTCATCCAAAAAATGTTTTCACTTGAGATTTCTTTGTAGCTCAGCCCTAGCGGCGTGTGTTGGCCGGTGCTCAGCCTGTGTAGTCGTGCTGATGCAGGAGACCACCACTTGGATTTGGCTGCTCCAACTTTCCCTCTCCTTCTCCTGCTTTTTGCTGGCTGTCTGGATCTCAACGCCATCCTACACAGTGCCACCCAGTGTTCAACCCACAGGTGATGATAATCTCAGCAACAGTGACAGTGCAAATACAAGGAAGGAGAAGGGCCTCAAGCAGCATCATTTGAGGGCCTTTAAACCAGTGTTTCCCAACCTTTAGAGTCCCATGTATTAGTATTTTTGACCCTAAAGACATTTTTTTTCAACAATTAGTTTAAAAAATAAAACTGTTTTTTTTTCTCCCAAAATTTTTTATACAGAAGAAACAAAAAGAAAACTAAGACAAAATAAAGAGGTGTACATAATACAATTATATGATCAAGTTTTTTCATACTGTTTTACAAATGTAATGTGCCAAATGTATATCAAGTATAGAATCACGATTATGAAGAAATCTTGATATGGCGATATATCGCGATGTTTTTTCGCACAATCAATTATCGATATGCTCACACTAAGTATGTATTTTTTTTTTCTTTCATTTTTTTTTCTTTTTTTTTTGGATTCAAGATTTATTGTATTATTTTTCAAAAACTTTTCTGCTTTTTCACTAAAATGTGCAGGTATCTTCACAGAAATGTTATCGCTGTTTGTTGAAGAAACCAATATTTGGTTTTACTGGAATATTGCAATAAATAAAATTTTAAAAAAAATGATACTTAGCGCGAGCATATCGCTAATCGATTGTGCGAAAAAATATTGCGATATATCGCCGTATCGAGATACCGTCACACTCCTAAACCCTTTCCTGTTTCAGGTCCAACATTAACATCACATTTATTTATCAGTTTTGATGTTTAGTCCATTTTAGATTTTGAATTTCACCTTTTAATGCGTTTTTCAAAAGTTGACAATTTTCTATCAATGTATGAGGACAATATTGGCGTGTGCATGGAAAAAACTGTCCTAAAAATAGCCGATATAGAAATGTGTTTGACAAATGTACCCCCTGAGATGTGTTGAGTAACCCTAGGAGTAAACATACCCCTGGTTAGGAAGCGCTGCTTTAGGTTATGCCCTAAACTTAAAAAAAAAAATCCTGTAAAAATTATTAACCTGTATATTTCATATGAAATATTCAGTGTGTGTAAGAGATGAAGTGTTAAAAATAAGGTCATGATGTAAAAAAAAAATACAAGATTTGATCATTTATACTGTTATTAAGCTGTATGTGATTGCAAAGGTGTCAAACTCATTTTAAGTGGGCCACATTATTTTGCACATCCAGGTATAAATGAATATAAAGTATAAATGACACCAACAATATCCAAGCAATGAGTGACAATTTTTATTCAATTTGGGGAAACTGTAGAAAAATTTCAGAAAAAGTGCAGGATTTGGAAAAAAATTGAGAGTTCACTTGCAACAATTTCAGATTATAAATGATTGCCTTCATGTGATGGTACATTTTGAACATTTTAACCATGTGTATTTGGAAGGGTTGAGATATCTATATAACTGAAATATTTTGTAATTTACAGAATGATGTAAATGTACAATATTGTTGAAATATGTTGAATGTTCTTTATAGAGACATAATGGAACACTCATACATGGCTTCAATCATGTATTGCTTTTAGCATTTTGTTGTTACCACATAAATATTATAAACTAACCAATAAAAACAATAGAAGGGGAGAAATATTTCATTGAGATTTGGTTGAAAAATGTATTAAATTCAGTTTTCTAAACCCTGTTGGCCTTCTTTTCCTTTCCTTTAATGTCTATTGGCTTTACTATTGTACAAACAAAAATTTTAATACCTTTAGTTATGGTTTAATAATGGATTTTCTTTACACACTAAAACATTTTTTAATAATTTTTCCATTCATAAGCACATTAACACATTTTCTGACGATCCAAAATGATCATAGAGGCACGGGCTTTTTATATGAATCAATGTGTCGTGTTAACCGACAGTGTAAACACTGTTCCTCTGTCACATGGTGAGATTGTGTTTGCCAGGTGAGAAGCTGGCTGGACTAATCAGTGAAGGCAGAGTAATTTGTCTTCAGACATGTTCCAGAGCTGAACACCACAACCTGCTGTCCCAGGTGGCCTCAAGGCTTCAGAAGTAAAAAAAAAAAAAAAAAAAAAAAAAAATCGGGCCAAAAAAGGCAAAGGGTGGGGGAGAAGCAAAAAGAAAGAAAGAAGGAAAGAAATAAAACGTCATAACAGGAAGCAAGATCAGGAAAGAAACGTGGAGGTCTCTGCAGAGGCCAGGTGCTGAGTTTGGCTCGGTTTGCAGCTGTTCTTTGGCTTGTTTCGGGTGAGAGAGGCTGGGCTGCTGGTAGCGGAGGCCTTTTCATCACCAGGTCTCTTCATCAAACCCCTGGTTCCAGTTTGTTCTCCTGTTGCTGCTCTGTGGTATGTTGCCTGTATAAATTAGGACTGCTGAAACCACAGCGAAACCTCTCTTGTGAATCCTCTCCTGACGACCACTTACATGGATGGTCGAGTCAAATGTCAGATACAGCGTTTATATGACCGAGCCACTCCTGAAAACAGCCAGACAGTTGATGCCCATACGCTTTTCTCATTTTATATTTAAATGCTTCTGTTTTTTGTTTTTTTTGGGACACCATAGAAGATATTACATTTTTTTTAAGGAAAAATTTGTCAGCAAAGGGAGTATTTATCCAACTCAACCGCTAATGACTACTTTTAGGACATATCTCCATCTTTTCCAAGATTACTGTTGGAAATAGTAGTTCATGATTTGTACTGCGCTAAAGGGAACAGATTCATTTACAGTTGTGCTGACCATCTCAGAATATGAGGATGTTTAAATGGAAAATATTGCTTGAAGCTCCCCCTTTAGAAGCCAAACAATCAGGAGATGAAATCATTTCTGTCATGCCATCATCTTCTGCAGTTGAGGCTATTTCAGGAATCTTACCCCCCACCCCCACAAAAAAAAAAAAAAAAAAAAAAAAAAGAGGAAACATTAGTATAAAAACATTTAAATTTGCTTCTGAAATGAGACCTTTCTGTTTTTGTAAATCAACTTAAATATCCTTCATTTCATGACAATTTTTTATCCAATTTGGGGACATTTTGTTGAAAATTGTAAGATTTTTGGAAAAATGAGAGTTCTTGCAACAATTCACTATCAAAAATGATTGCCATCGTGTGATATAAGCAGGGGAATTTTTTAACCATGTGTATTTGGAGGGGCTGAGATATCTATAACTGAATTATTTTGTAATTTGCACAATGACGCATGTTTACTTTAATTGGATGCTCTTTTAGGACATATCTCCATCTTTTCCAAGATTGCTATTGGAAATTATAGTTCGTGATTTGTACTGCGCTAAAGGGAACAAATGAATTTATAGCTGTGCTGACCGTCTTAAAATATAAGGATGTTAAATGGAAAATATTGCCTAAAGCTCACCCTCAGAAGCCAAACAATCAGGAGATGAAATCATTTCTTGCAGTTGAGGCTATTTTCAAGAATCTTAAAAAAAAAAAAAAAAAAAAAAGAGGAAACATTAGAATAAAAACATTTAAATATGCTTCTAAAGTGAGAACTTGCTGTTTTTGTTTGTTTTTAGCAGAGGTCGACAGCCAAGTACGTCATTTGGGCCCCATGTGGCCTCCTGAGCTGTGGTGGCAAACGGTAAACGTTGTGTTTAATTGTTGACATTTAGTTCTTTACTTTATGCATGATTATGCAAGTTGGAAAGACCCATTAGTTTAGGTGTATCTTCCTCACAGGGCAACCGTTCATCCTGCTAGACTGTGGTTGGTCGGGCTGACCGATGCTCGGACATCAGCATGCACTCTTTAGCTAGATACAGTCAAGGGCGTCTGAGGCCAAGCTAACCTCACAACAGCAAACCAAGCCCGGAATTAGCTCAGCTCTGCATCAACATTATCAGACATGAAAATCTCAAGCTTTCAATGAACCGACTTAAGCGGAAAAGTGTGCGATTTTTATTTGCACATTTATTGTTGTCTCTCAAAACATGCTCCAGCGGGCATCGTGTGCTTGTTAGCATGTGCATGTGTGTGTAGCTCATTGGTTCAACCAGGCTCCTATAAGAACTGGTCTCACCTCATCTGGCATCTATTACCTGCACACACGCTCCCGTCTGATGGTTGATCTTCTGGGTTAAACAAATCCAGGCAGTGTTGAGGAACCCAGCCAGGAATCAGCTCCATATATCAGCTGTGGAACAGCCGACATGACAGGGTTAGCGATAGCTACCGTTAGCTATTCACTATCGCTGATCTCCGATTGTCATAAATGCTAGAAAAAGACGTGCTCAAGTTTAAGTGCTGAACATATATAGCCATCAAACATTGAAATTCTATTTATAAATCCCTTTTCATATCTACAATATAGTTCAGTGCTTTGCATCATTACATCCTTACAGTACATACAATACGAAAAAATACCACACGCAAACAAACCCCACAATAAAATGCAGCTCAAAGTGCTCTCAAACAGGACATCCACCCCGTACAAACCCTGTCTACCGCACACAGACACACAGGTTAAAATAAGGACAATGGAACATGGCTGGATACAGAGGATCTAAGTAAGGAGACATGGAGCCGCCGGAGCCCCCAGCACAGCAAAATAGCAAAAGCCATTTCCCATCACTGAGGGCCACGAGACAAACAGCACCACTGCAGCCAGGGCCCATCACAGCCCCTGGTGCAGAGGGCTCCCTCCGAGGAAACACTGGGATAGTAATCTTAAAAGATAAACCTAAAACTGTAAAAACAACATAAAAGATAACAATCCTAAAACTGTAAAAACAACATTAAAGATAACAATCCTAAAGTTATAAAAACATTAAAGATAACAATCCTAAAACTGTAAAAACAACATAAAAGATAACAATCCTAAAACTATAAAAACAACATAAAAGATAACAATCCTAAAACTGTAAAAACAACATTAAAGAAAACAATCCTAAAACTGTAAAAACATTAAAGATAACAATCCTAAAACTGTAAAAACAACATTAAAGATAACAATCCTAAAGTTATAAAAACAAAAGATAATGATCCTAAAACTATAAAACAATAAAAGATAACAATCCTGAAATGAATAAATAATTAGCTAAAAGCTAATTTTAAAAGGTGGGTCTTGAGTTTGTTGTTGAAAATATGAACGTTTTCCGCAGCCCTGAGGTGCTCCGGCAGACTGTTCCACATACGAAACTGGAACAACGCCTCATCTTGTATGCGTGTCCTGACTTTGGGGATTATTGAAAGCCAAGCGTCGGAGGACCTCAAACATTAAGGGAAGAATCCTCAGCTCCAGTTTTAGATAAGAAAAACATTTCCAGTGGTGGACACCAGAGGTGTAAAGAGTATTGATATATCCTAGTCAAGTAGAAGTACTGTTACTTGATAGAAATTGTACTCAAGTACAAGTATAAGTAAGCCATTCATAAAATACTCAAGTACAAGTAAAAAGTACCTCAATTAAACAGTATTTAAAGTAAAAGTTACTAGTTACTTTCATCCCCCAAGTTTATTTTTGGTAATAAATCTTGCCACGGTTCCCTTACATACTGTAAACATCTCATGTATAAACTTAAAAAGTAAAAGATGAAATATTGCACAATTGGAACTTCATTTATTTTCCACAAAGGATCTGTATAAATAAAAGGTTTTTCAAAATGTACAGTTCTTTCATGAATTGGCAAAAACAGGAAACGCCGCTAGCTAAAGACTGTGGAGGCTAGTAATGTTACAGCTTTAGAATGTCATCTCGTTGTGCGTTTGGGTGCCAGAATAGGAATAGGAATAACGTCAGTAGACGTAAATTAAAGTTTTACAGGATTCCTGCGGAAACTCGTGCTCAGAAAAAACAAAGACAATTGTGGTTTTGCCTCCAGGCTAAGCCCCGCCCAACAAAATACGTCAGCGTTGACAAACAAAGAATCCATAAAATAACACCAATTAATTCAATTCAAAATAAACACATTCTCATGCTCTAAGTATAGCTACATTTATGAATTCTAAAACTGAGAAAATAACCAGCATGCAATGCTGTTTTGGCACGGCACGTTACGGTTAATCTGGTTGGTCGGTTATGATGTGATGCATTTGTTTGTTGACTGGCCATTTCATTTTTTGTCGTTTCACAGTTACTCAGTAATAGTTGGGTGTAGAGATGTAACTAATTACTTCTTTTAACGTGCTTAAGTACAAGTTACTGATTTAGAAATGTACTGAAAAAGTAGAAGTACCCATAAAAACAACTCAATTACAGTAACGTGAGTACTTATAATCCTTTACTTTCACCTATGGTGGACACAAATCATTTGTTGTTTCCAAACTAAAAAGAAAACACGCGTAACGTGTCGGCACTGGATGTGGAATTGGGTAATTATCCGCAGCAATCTGTTTCATCCAGGAATTTGGGAGTTATGTGGCGTTAAAGCAGAGGATGGTACAGAACAACAAAGGTTTTGGAGTCCCAATCATAAGCGTGTGAGATTCCATTTATGTTTATTCCATTTCCTGTTTCTCACTTCATCACGTCAGAATTGAAGCTGACAGGGTAATTATCATTTCACCCTAAATTGATCCCAATCCATGTGGGCTGGCTCCAAACATGGAGACACAGAGAAGGGGGGAAAAGAGAGATGGTGAAGGAAAAAAGTCTAGGCATAACTGGGAGCTTTTTGGCGATGGTTCAGTCATCTGCAAGACGTATCGTATTGAAGAATGGAGGGAGATGGAGCGAGAGAAGCAAGGGAAAGGGGAAAAGGAAGGGGAACGTTTTTGGAGATTGCGTTGCGGGTGTTCCCTTGATGTCCCCCTGACAGGAACCAGATTGGGAGCCGCGCGGCGTCAGCTCTCCGCCTTTTTTTATTTGTCTGGCTCCGCCGGGTTTTTCCTGGCGCAGGAAGGCCCGGTTCTGAGACGCCATGGCCCACTTGTGGAGCCAGTCTTTAGTTTAAGTGAGAATAACAAATGCTAGAAGAAAAAAAAAAAAAACATGATAGGCCTACAAAGAGAGAAAAAAAAAGTGAGGAGCAGCAGCACAATTCTACTATTGTTCGTGGTAGCTATGCAGAAAGTGGAACCACGTCTTTGGGACAATTTACTGGCTCTAATAAAGAGTGTGTGGTCCCTGTTTTGGAGAGAACTGCCAGACTGACAGACTTGCTCCACAGTAGTATTGGATGGTTCCGTATCATGTATTTTGAGTTGTGTGGGTTGGCCGGGCTCGTACGGGAGCTGTCATTCATCATGCTCTTGCCTTGCTGAAAGAAGCAGTTGCTTAAGATGGCACAACCCCCGGTGAGAAAGTAATATAGCAAAAGGTACTTGTGGACAGTGACAGACACAGGGATGTCTCCATCACTTCTTGGCCTCCACACATAGGCTGACACTGACTGGCAAGTTAAAAACATATCACCTGTGCTAAATGTGGAATCCACAAATATAGAATATTTATACATGTCAGTAAAAGTTTACAGAGCATTTCATATTTTTTTTTTTTGGGGGGGGGGAGGTGATATCTGTTAAACTAAAGCTAAAAACTGCAAATTAATATGCCACAAAATGTAGAAATATACAAAACTTTAGTAAATGAAAAATGTTCTGGCATGATTGTGCAGCTACAAGTCTACAACACTAAGTATACATCCAGTAGAAAAGCATCTCATTTGAAAATTAATGAGAAAACTGTTGGTTTTAATTGGAGGACAGACTAGAAATTAACAGATTTTTATTTTTGCAATCTTTTCATGACAGCAATGCATGTTTTTTTTATTGCAATTAAATAAATGAATTTAATTTATTGCATAATTGTGACCATCACCAGTCCTCCCTATTAAAGGGGGGCGTTTAAAAAGAGAGGACAGTGTTATAACTTGCGGGGGTGGGGGGGTAGGGACAGGGAAGAGGGAGTCAGGGTAGGGAAATGGAAGGGGAAGAGTCAACTGTTTTAAGGTGAGAGTGCAATGTGAAATTTCAAAACTGCATCTGATCAACTAAACTAAGGTACTGTCTTTTTAAAACCTATAAAACTAGAGCATCAAACACAAAATAATAATAGCCTGCATAAATTAATGTATACATCTACACAATCATCTGACTTTTGAAATGGGAAAAAGTGTCATATTTGTGTGATAAATAAAAGGATGTGAACATGTCCTCTCTGACTGTCCCAGCATCAGATATAGTTGTTAAAATTGTCAAACAATGTGTTTTTAATCAGCGTGACTTGTATTTTAAAGTTTGAAAAAAGCTTTAATATTCTATTTGATTTTTTTTTTTTTAAATGTATTTACAATGTACATTTTTTGGTGGGGACAACTTCCTTTTTATTTATTTTTTTCAAAATGAATGAGAAAAAAAAAGAGGGGACCACTTCATTGACGGGGGGACATGACCCAATGCGTCCCAGGGATTTGAGCCTCCGCTCAAAGCTCAATAGTAAGTCAATGTGTTGTGAATTGTTTGCTGTATTGATTATATACAGTATGAAGTTCAGCAGAGTTGGTGACGCAGCCTCACAATGAACATCTTTGTATGGTTCCTGGATTTATTTTCATAGAAAAGTACGAAATGGAATAAACTGAGCGTGTTGTGAGTCAGCCTGGATAAAGATGTATATATCTGAAACCCTGTGAACACATTTGTCAAATTAATGCAAGAATAGGAAAAGTGAGAATTAAAATTTTTTTTTAGATAGATTTTTTTTGTTTTGTTAGTCAAACACTGGTAATTTGCTAGATGTAATGCATGCCTTAGATTTAGTGCACTCACTTTTTTTTTTTTTGTCCGCAGCCTCTTCCGTGTGAGGTAAAAGGAACACAGTTTGGTCTGTGCCTAATCAGCTCTGTTTTTAAGTATTCTCTGCTCGCTTTTCCAGCACAAGCCCGTGAAAGAAAAACGTCTGGTCGTGGGTGGCTTAACGTGGGTCACTGAGCCCACAGAGTGGAGCATTTCATAAGAAAGAGCCCACTTAATTCCAAACCATACATGGCATTAGCTGATTTACATGTGGACAGCTATCATTTTGTGAAAGCTTTGACATTGATAAATGAGGTGTTTTACCTAATAGGTAATAAAAACAAATTACGGGTCTTAAGAGAAAGGATGTTCTTCATTTGGCTCAGTTTTCTGTCTCTTTGGGGGCAAGGGCCAGATTGTTTCCATATGATTGTAGCTTTCATTTGTTAAGACTGCAGACAGAGATTAATAGCAGGATTTTCTGATAAACGATTCAAATTTTACCTTGGGGATAGTCAAGAAAAAACGTTTGCAAATGAAAAAAAATTAGGATAAATTATTTCTTTATCCATTTTCATAAGCGTAAATGTGATGTTTTAATTAAATGTAGATTTTTTTTTTTACTGCTTCAATCTAAATTTGTTTGTTTTTCACTAATTTCTATTTAAACATGTATTTTTAGAGCAACGTATTAAGGTTTCTCAAGACTATACCTCTATTGGAGTTCACACTATTTGAAAGTATGTATTTGTTTTTTGTTTGTTGGACTAATCATGTGGCCCATTATCTTCAAATTGTGTGAATAACTTAACTTAAGTTTTCAACTCTCAGCTTTTTTAATTATATAAAGCATAAATGCTTCAATGCAGTGCTTGTGTGGTTGCAGCATTTGTCCACAATCCATCAAATACCTGAAAATCTAATTAGTGAAACAAAAACAATGTACTTATGGTCAGTTGGGATCCACGCGGGTTTTCCCACATGGTGAAGTTTTGACATACAATGTGAAGTGAAAAATGACAGTCCAGAGACAGGAATAAATCAGTGCTGAGACCAGAGTTTCTGTTCCAAAGAGAAAATATTAGCCCAAACACTACTTGGTAGGAGAGGGTGTGTTATTCTTAACTGGTTTGAATCACTACTGGACTCTGCAGGTCCCACAGAGCTCATATATAAGCTCTATCAAGTTTCTCCAGCAAGGCGTGAAATGTTTCCATTCTGGTGTGATGCAGACCTGATGAGGACTGCTTCTATAAGTAGAGCACAAGAAAAGATGTACGGCCAGAGGTGTAAAGAGTACTAATATATCCTTCTCAAGTAGAAATACTGCAACTAGATCACAACTGTACTCAAGTACAAGTAAAAAGCAGCTCAATTATATACTCAAAGTAAAAGTTTCTAGTTACTTTCACCTCCTACTTTTCTTTTTGGTAATAAATCTTGCCACGGTTCCCTTACATACAGTACAATAAACATCTCATGTATAAACTTAAAAAGGAAGAGATTAAAACTTGCACAATTGGAACTTTATTTATTTTCCACAAAGGCATCTGTATAAAATAACACCCATGAAATCAATTCCACTAGTTTATTTTTATTTTTTTAAATTCTCAGTGCCATGTCAAATGTGCCATGTGTGTAACAACATAATTGGTAGAAACCACAACCTGATCCCAAGAAAGTCGCTGATCAGAAGTAGAACAACTAAGATCATATGGATTATACATACATATATTATATCTTCATAATGAAATCAACACAGTATGGTAGTTTATGGTACCATTTGGACAATAACAAACTCTTACAACAACTCACTAATGTAGTTTTACAATGGTGTAGAAATGAATTACTTTACTTTTTTTTATTTTAAACGTACTTAAGTACAAGTTACTGATTTAGAAATATACAAGTAGCCATAAAAGCAAATCAATTACACTAATGTGAGTACTTTTCCATCTGTGTACAGCCATCATTTGAGATAATGCAGTAGATCTCAATAGGCAACTTTATTTAATAGCCATTATTGGTTTACACAGAGCAGCAGTAAAGTCAAGATTATTGATATTTTTTAAATACTGTCTTATTACAGTGGGGCAAAAAAAAGTATTTAGTCAGCCACCACTGTGCAAGTTCTCCTGCTTAAAAAGATGAGAAAGGCCTGTAATTTTCATCATTGGTATACTCCAACTATGAGTGACAAAATGAGAAAAAAAAAATGTCCAGAAAATTACATTGTAGGATTTTTATTGAATTTATTTGCAAATTATGCTGGAAAACAAGTGTTTTGTCAATAACAAAAGTTCATCTCAATACTTCTTCTGTAAGTCTTCACAAGGTTTTCACACACAGTTGCTGGTATTTTGGCTCATTCCTCCATGCAGATCCCCTCTAGAGCAGTGATGTTTTGGGGCTGTCACTGGGCAACACAGACTTTCAACTCCCTTCAAAGATTTTCTAAGGAGTTAAGATCTGGAGACTGGGTAGGCCACTCCAGGACCTTGAAATGCTTTTTATGAAGCCACTTCTTCGTTGTCCGGGCGGTGTGTTTGGGATCATTGTAAATTATTCTCTTTTTTTTATTATTTTCTACCCATGCACTTTTGTACTGATGAAATGTTTTATTCCGACAGACTTTTACCATACCTTATGTTGTTTTTATGATGATTGTGTCTGTTTGGCTTGAATCTTTGAAGTGTAGTTGAATGTTGTTGGGAGGGGTATGTGTAATTTCATTGTACTCGTGCAAAGACAATACAATGATTCTATTCTATTCTTTTCTATCTCAACTTAAACAAACCCCTTCCCCACTCAGGAATAGGGGTGAGTATTGGCAAGGATGCTGCAATACGATATAATATCACGATATCACGATATGTCACGTAACAAAAGTTTTTTATGTAAGAACAGGAGCTGGTCAATATGTCCAGAAATTAGGCTGCTCCACTGAGAAGTAACAATCTCTCCAGCAGTAGAAAACACACATCCAAGAAAATGTGAAAAATACAATGGGAAAAACATTGATTACATTGATTTCTGAATCAATTAAAATATATATATCGATTTAAAAATCGGCACCCAACCAATCGCGATATATTGTGAAATCGATTTTTTCACACCCTTACTCAGGAACAGGTATGAAAGCTGCAACGCTAAAATGAAAAGTCCCCGTGTGCACGTTAAATTCAGAGTATTGGAGACATTGCTTTTTAACCCTAAAATGAGAGACCTATGTTTTGTCACAATCGTGCAATCTTCCTATTAAGAAAAAAAGACGACATGTTTCCTGTGAATGGAGTTTTGCTGTTGCGTCCTGCATGTGAATGATGCAGGCCTATACATAATGGCCGTGTAGTCAGGCAGCGGTAATTCACGTGCCACGTCCAATCAGCGTTATCGCCACAAAGCCACACAGTCGTTCTCTCAGCTGAGGTGATGCTCAGCCGCTGAAAACGCTGTCAAAAAGTTCGAGAGGGGAAGAAAGGGTGAGGAAAGAGAAGAAGGTGGTGGGTTCAGTGGAGCATTGGGGGGTTAAGGAGTGTTGGATGCCAAAGGGGCTGGTTTTGTTGGAACACAGGCCGTGCTGAGTGATGGGAGTATGGCTGCTACAGTGTTTAGAAACACCAGTCGACCAGTCTATTGCCTAGGAGCCGGGGTGTCTGCTCTAAACTCACCCCCCCACTGCTCTTAGTAGGATGGTACATGCAGCCTCACTGCATACCACTCCCGCACTCTGCTAAAATTAGCCCCCCCCTGGAACCAGATGGAATTCTAAACAGAATAAACTTTTCTTGACTTGATTATATTGAGCCTTTCCAAGCTCCGACATTAAAAAGAAAGAGAGAAGGCTGAGAATGAGGGGGGAACCTTAGAAGCTAATTGCCGTGGGTCTGGCGTGCACATTGAGCATTGTGTGTCGAACTGAGACGCTGCAGTAATGTCGAAGCCTTTTCCAGGCCCATGTCTCCCCCAACTGTCACATCTACCATGCATTTGCGGTGGACTCGCATGCAGCTCCACATGGACGACACGTGAAGCTGCTAAAATTAAAAGCAAGCGATCCGTAACTGTGGAGCTCACCGGGACATGCTCGTCCATGTGGCCCCAATCGGATGAAGAAGACCCTTCAGCAATGGTGGTTGGGACACGCATGGAAATGATTTGGATTTCCAAAAAATATTTCTCACTTACATGTCAGTTTTTGTGGCAAACTATTTTTCGACTTAACTGTGTTGAGTAAATGATAACGTACATTCATTTGTTATGACTTGTTTTAATTTTTTATGCAAATGTGAGATTTTACATCACTTGATGTTTGTTCAACATCTATTCTTTCTCATTCCCCCGTTGATAAAGTAATCCCTGTGGTATTAGCGATCACCAGTAAACATGTTTCAAATAACCGTAAGAAGTGCTTGTTGTCATTACTTTGCACAAATACAACAAAACAGCAGATGTTTCTCAAGTTTTCACAGCTGCTGAAACATCTCATGTTGTTTTAATACAGACAACCACAATAAATCCACTGCCTGCCAAAAACAAAATATATTTATCAAGCAGTCAAAAGCAAACAAGAATCAATGGAAGAAAGCTTAGATTTAAGCTGTGTAGAAGAAAAGAACATATATTTAAAAAAAAAAAAAAAAAAAAAAAAAAACAGTTTTTTTTTGTTCTTTTCTCATTATGATCTTATTTCAACCAAAAATAAAATGCCAAAATTGAGGAATATTGATACCACAGTCAACCAAATATGACAACTGATCAGCTGCTCATTGTGAGTTTTGTTGGATTGTATTTAACTTTTCCAATGAATATTGCAATTTCTATCAGTGTATTAAAAATGCAGTGGATTAAAAACTTTAAAAGGGTTTTCTTAAAATAAATACCCACTACTTATAGTGTTTTATTCAACTAAATATTATTAGTTCTACTGAACTAACCAGATATTTCAAATAAATTTTTTTTCCATATCAATCCATCCATTTTCCAGCCCTCTTGCTCCTTTTCAGGGTCGCAGGGATAATGCCATAGATATTCACTAATTATTTAGCGACATAGATCTTCGATCTTTCTAAAAACATATTTTTTTAACACATTTTAAAAAAAAATTATTTCTATTAATCATCAACTGATGTTTTCTTTGTATTTCCCATTTCTCTTAGTATAAATTAGATTATCAAAAAATAATTATCCTTTTTACTAACTAGTACAGTGCCCGTCGGAAGTATGCATTCATGTGGGAGCATAAGGGGTATCTTTGCGGGTGCAAAATGTAGGTGCAATTTTCCTGGTTTAATTATATGGGAAATGTGCATGATAAATGTGTTTGGTTTTTTTTTTACTCACTTTTTATTTTTTTTGTTTGGTGCATTTTTCTGTAATGTGTGTTTTTTGGAGTTATTATGTGTATTTGTGTATCTTTCTGTGGTGTTTTTGTGCATTTTTTTTCTATACAAGTGTTTGTTGTTTTTTTTTATTTAATTCTTAATTTTTTGTAATGTATGTTTTTTGGAGTCGTGTGTATTTCTGTATCTTTCTGTTGTGTTTTTGTGCATTTTTTGTATAATTATTGTTTTTGTTGCCACTGTAGTGTGATTCTGGAGTCATTTTGTGTAAATATTTAGTTTTGTGTATTTTTTGGATAAATATTTAGTTTTGTGTATTTTTTGGATAAATATTTAGTTTTGTGTATTTTTTGGATAAATATTTAGTTTTGTGTATTTTTTGGATAAATATTTAGTTTTGTGTATTTTTTGGATAAATATTTAGTTTTGTGTATTTTTTGGATAAATATTTAGTTTTGTGTATTTTTTGGATAAATATTTAGTTTTGTGTATTTTTTGGATAAATATTTAGTTTTGTGTATTTTTTGGATAAATATTTAGTTTTGTGTATTTTAAACCATTTTCATATTTTTGTTGTATTTGTATGTTTTTTGGAGTCATCATTATGTATATTTTTTTATCTTTCAGTTGTGTTTTTGGGCATTTTTTGTATAATTGTTTTTGGTTGCCATTGTAGTGTGATTATGTACTTATTGTGTACTTTTTGTATAAATATTGTTTAGTTTTTTGTTTTATTTTACTCATTTAGTATATTTTTATTATAAATAAATACCGTGTGTGTGTGTGTGTGTGTGTGTTCCCGTGAAATGTTTGAGACGCTGATAACCAAACATCATAGCCAATGTAGCGCCAATCAGAAAAGTAACAAAAGGGCGCAAAACACAATGTAAAGCTCCAAACTACATGAATGAATAAGTAAATTAAAGTATTATCTATACACTAAAGTTGCTGGATACACTTAGGAGATCCAGAGTGAGTTCAACCATTTAGTGAACCACACAATGACTCACCTTTTCTGCTGTCAAAGAGCAGTCGCTCTCACTGTGGCGAAGGATGTGGACAAGGTGCGTGCGTCACCTTTTCCAATTACATCTGGGCAGAGGAGAACCTCGCCTTTGCACTAGAACATTAAGCCACACAATAGATTGTTGTAGAATATTAAAAATATACTTTAAATTTTAAGGTTGTTAATTTTTTTTTTCAACTGATGGAAACAAATTTACACAAAATAAGTGGGGTTGACAGATATTGACCTTTTCACCAGTATCCCATGTGCAATCATTCCTTATTGATTTCCACATCAAAACTAATTTTGGGTCATTATTTTTTTAATCTTTTTTTAATCATCAGCAGAAAAGCCAATATCATGTTGGGCCGACAATTCACCCCTAAAAAATATTCAAGCAACTTTGAAATCGCTGTTATCAAGCAAAAACTCGTTTAGATATTTTAGGTTATTCGTGCAGGGACTAATATTTTTCTCTGATGCTCCGTTGTTTACCAGAATTCCTTCTCGTTACATGACAGCCATGCAGAGGCAGAGATTTAGTGAAGTTGATGAAAGATCCAGCTGAAACGGTTTCAATCAAAAACTTTCAGCGACTAACATTCACAGTGTAGTCTACAGAGAACTGGAACACACTAAACTGCTGTTAGGTCACAAAGATGTGTGAGTGAAATGTGTCTACAGAGCACGTCCAACGTAATGTAAATTCCTTCGCTGAAGGAAACCCATGGTTGAAAAAAAAAAAAAAAAAAAAAAAGCTGGAACGGGACTTTAAACAGTGACTTTGATTACCAGGATTTGTTTGTTTTCACAAAAATGACAGCTAAAACCCCAAGTCCTTCTCTAAGCCAAAGTCTCACTATACTCAAAACCCAGCTCAGCGGTCGGCCACCTACAGAACAGCATAAAAACACAAAGTCGAGGGGAAAAACCCACTTTCTACAAAGTCTATCATCCTGTGACTCCTTGCCTAGTGTTTATTGAATGCTGATTTTAATGCTCCCTTTTTATCATGGCGATTAGCATTGTTTAGTAATCAGTCAAACCAAGACTTCCCCTTGTCTGTGCGGAGTGTAAACATTTTTTTGTCTCAAAACAGATTCATTTGGATCGAGAAAAACATGAATTACCATGTGAAAGCCCTGGCACGGTATAAGTTTGGTAAAGCAATGAAACACAGGCCTGTGGGTTGCAGTGTTATAGTCAGTTAATAGGATAAAAGAAACAGGAATATCTGTCACTTGAACCATGACACCTTTTTACCATGAATGAGCCCTTTCACCCTTTAAAATCATTTTTGGCTTAAGTCTTTGCCACAAATTTCAATAATATCCCTTTGAAGGCCCTGAGTTTGCTTTGTAGTGCCTTTGAATAAAACCAAATTTCTGTGGTATCTAAGCAAGGTCCCACGGAGCGAAATGGCGCGTGTGTGTGTGTGCGCGTGTGTGAAGGTGAAGTACTTAGTGGTGCTGCTGTAACTTGTTTGAAACAGAGACAGAGTTTCCTCGACAGTAGGAAGGAAAATCTTTGTGAACGAGAGGCGAGGGTGGATGGTGGAGGGGGTGGAGGGTGGAGAGAGTGACCCAGACGGTGACTCGGCTGGGGTCAGGTGTAAACACATGTACAGCTGGCAGACAGATGTGCTCAGAAGAGAAAAACAGTGACCATGTCTTTGGTTCCTTCCTCTCTGCTCACCTGATGTTCAGCAAACAAAAAAAGCAATAAAAAGAAGAGGGAAAAAAAGCCCAACAGGACAAAGCTATGACAAATCCAAATAAATTATATAGTGTGTTTCAACATAGTCGTCACAAGAAGAAATACAGTGGGGAGTTAAAGTTGACTTCACTTAGGGCGGAGCTTGTGTTTATTTTTTTGTGCATTGACATTCAGAGAAGCACCTTTGCCCTTTTACTGTCTTATCTTTTGCCAGACCACAGTAGCTGTGTTTCCATTACAGACTTGTGCAAAATAAAAGTGGTATTTCTGAATGTCGACAAAGTATACTTGCGCTTAGAACGCGTTCCCATTGAAGGTTGTTTTGCAGGAAGACGGACGCTCCAAACCTCCTTTATAACAGGGGTTCTCAACTGGTCTCACCCTGGGACCCACATTTTGCCACGTTTATTAAATCGCGACCCAATTTTTTTCTAATTCAGCCAACCAAGTTTAGATTTTCTTAAACAGCTTTTGAAAACACGTTTTTTTTTAAAAAAAAAAAACATAAATCTATATACTTTCCTGTGCAACATGCATGTCAAAAGACACGTCTATCATGTGGGTAAGTAATTTATTAATTAATTTAATTAATTTGAAGTATTTATGTATTTTTGACCAGCTGTCTGTGACCCACCCAGTACAGGTCTATGACCCACTTTTGGGTCCTGACCCACCAGTTGCTTTATAATACTCTGCATTCTTTTGTTGTTTCACATTTAATGTGGCAGTAATCGTTTTAGAGTATAATGCCAAGATACTCTCGTGACCAGGTACGTCAAGTCATGTGACCACGTGCGTCACCTCCTCTGACGTGTATTTGCGGTAAAAGTGTTTCCATAGCACTTTTGTAAAAGAGGTTGACAGGGAGGTGAAGACAATAATTCTTGGAAAAAACAAAGGCTTAGGAAGTCATTATGCTGGTCATCAAAGGACAAGCAAATGGTGTTGGTGATCACAAGACCAGCAACTGGTGGGGGAGTGTTTTTTTTTTGGGGGGGGGGTCAAACCCCCACCCCTGGACTCTCAACTGAGCAACGGAGTGGGACAGAAGGACAAGGGAGTCAGATGGAGGAACACGTCTTTGGCCGCTGAAGACGTCTGCTGCAAAGGTCGCAAAGAACCTCGATCGAGCTGTAGCTTTACATGTATCAGGGTTATTGATTACGACATGTGCCAGGGTTATTGATTATGTTAATATATCCACTCATCTGTCCGAGGTGATAAAAGAAAGAAATGGACTGACGGCCACTTCATTTGAAGCACCAGCATTAAAAGATCAATGACATGACGGGAAGTACCCGGTCATAAGACCACTTCTCTCCGAGTAAACGTGGCACGGTACGTGTGGACTCAAGAGGAGACCGAGACATTTCTTAGCAATATACTTAAAAATGATTACTGCCACATTAAATGTGAAACAAAGGAATGCAGAGTGTTATAGTGCAGGTTTGGAGCGTCCATCTTCCTGCGGCGAAGTCTCCTGGGATGGGATTTCCTGGGGGTTACGAGGCTCCGGCCAAAAACAACCTTCAATGGAAACATGATCAAAGTGCAATTATACTTTGACATTTAGAAATATTGCTTTTATTTTGCGATAATCTGTAATGGAAACAAAGCTACTATCGCCGTGTCTGAAAAAGTAATGAGCTCTCAGAAACAGAGATCTCAGACATAGTAAATGGTTGAAAAATAAATAAAGGCTAAAGGTCTTAAAGCTATTAATTCCTTTAAGCTTTGTATCTAAAAGGACTTTTAATTGTCACGTTTTCAGCTGAGTAGGAAACAGAGAGGGGAAATGTCCTGTATTCATCCAGGCCTCCCACTATGCTTCCTCCATAAGGCTCGGGGTGATTTGTCTCTTCAGCGTGGAACACTTTTCAGTGGAGTACAGTCCGGCTCGGACAATGCATTCATTCTTCCCATCATGAATGGATAATTTCTTCCACAGGTTTTATTTTTACTCTGGATTGATTCATGTGACATAAGATCTAGAGCTTTACTAAAATCACACCACCTTCCGTATAAAAGTTTTTGGACAAAGTCTGCACTTGATATTTATCATTAGATTTCGGGGGCTGCCATCTGTTAAGCCTTATGCAAGTGATAAAAGTAGACGGAGGCTTTTATTTCAAGGAGGATTGTGTTCCTTTTCAAACATTCAACATAATATGCTGAAGTTAGCGATGCCTTCAATGGAGTATAAGATTTCAAACTCCTCAGTCAGTTTTGCTTTATTTTTTCTACGCACCCGGCTAATGACGTCCATGTCAACTATCAGAAAGCAGTGTCTCCTTTCATAGATGAGTGATGAGCAATGGAAGCCAGATCTATGCGTCTGCCTTACTTTGAAACACCTTAACATTCGGGTCACAGACAAGGACTAGATACACACCTCCTGATGTCTCTGCCGTCAGATCATCACTTTCTGTCAGCGTTTCTCAATCTGTGCCTCTTGCCAGCCATCCTGTACGTTCACTGTCCTCAGGCTTCCCATCAATCATTCCCCATTCAGAGCTCAGTGAGCCAGGATTGTTTAAAAGTCCCTTTGTCCCATTGACAGCAGGAGCATTATGAATTTCCTGTGAGATGCAATATTCTGATGACTGTTACACTATTTTAAGGGACACCGCAGTGTTTTTGTTCATGTCTCTCGACACCCCTAATAAGCCGCGTGTGCTAGCGCTCTCTCTCCCCAGCAACGACTCTACCTTTGGCCCTTTCTCCTGCGCTACGCGTCGCGTGATTACACGCAGACAGATGGTTCGAGTTTGAGTTCTGCTGCCACTCGCTAATATCAGACATGCTTTTAATTTATCTCACATCTTAATGGACGACAGCCTCGACAGGCAGTTTGCTGTGCCGTTCCCCCTCGCCATCTGTTTATTGCAATATTTATTTGAGGAGAACGAGTCAGGAGACAGATAGAGAGCGAGGGGCAAAACCCCGTCTTATTATTGGACTGTTAAGACTGCGGTCCTGAGAGCTGTCAAATACTTGTCTGTCTGATAATAAACTGTTACGCAGAAATCCTGAACAATCAAACAGTTTTTTTTTTTTTTTTCTCCATCACAGTCAGTTTTGACAACTTGAGTCTCTTTTACAGGTAAGAAGTGGAGCTCTGTTTATGGCAATGTAACATTTGAATAGTCACTCTGAAGCTACATTTAATGAATGAATCAAACTCTCTGCTCTATCTACCATCCAAAGCCAAAGTCAATACTATTGGGATCAGTGTTTTATTCATGGTTTCCCGTTGGTTCACGCGCAGAATGGAAATCAACACATAATGTGAATATTAGATCATGTGGATACGTTTAGAAGAATAATAATAATAATAATAAATGTAATTTATAATGCACTTTTCATTCTAAGGAATCTCAAAGTGCTACATTTACAAATGCAATAAAAAAAAATAAAAAAAACACATCTCATCCCACTCCTCATACCACTCATACTCTTGGCGATACATCTCACGCTATTTTACTATCGCCATGTCATGTTGCACAATATATCATCCCAAGTTTACTTGTTACCTCTACAGCAAGGGTGTCAAACTCATTTTAGTTAAGTAGCCAAATACAGACCAGTTTAATCTCAAGTTGGCCGCAGATTTTAGGTGGGAAAACAAGCAATTTTATCATTCATGTGCCCCAGTTTGCACTTCCACCTACAATAATATTTAAAGGCACCAACAATATTCAAGCAATACGTGACAGAAATATGTCCCCTCTTAAATGTCCTTGATTTTGTGACAATTTTTTATTTAATTTGGGGAATAATTTGAGAAAATTTGTCGAATTTTTAAAATTTTGAGCGTTCTTACAACAATTTGAAACTCAAAATAATTGCAACTGAATTAGTATGTGATTCACACAAGGATTTGTGTTTTAGCTGTCCTTTTGTTATTTTCTGCTGCAGGCCGAATTGGGCGCGTTAAAGGGCCTGATTTGGCTCCCGGGCCTTGAGTTTGACACATATGCTCTACAGTATATAAAGGTAGAGGAAGCACTGCAATGATTCTGTAGTAGCTTTTACATCACCTTATCTAGCAGCATTTCACTCACTCCCTGAAAGATAAACAACTTTTATTGATGTAAATGTAATGCGTTTGCTTTTATTTCATCGGTTTTGCTTCGTAGTTGGAGAGGTGATAAAAGCAAAGAGTTCAGCAGAAGTAGCCGCTGAAACGAAGGGAATGTGACCATCAGACAAGTTAAATCAACATGGTAAGTCAGGACCCAAGAATAGTGTGTTGGGCTGAGTCAGCCATAGAACAAAGTGTGCGCGCGCGTGCGTGCTTGCAGGAAAGCCAGATGCAAAACAGAAGGGAGAAGGAAAACAAGGGCAGAGAGACAACAACTGAAGGTTTTTGTTTTTTTTTTTGTTCATGTGGTGGGTTAGTCAAGGATTCCTGCTTTTCACCATTTGACTTCATGATTCCAAATGTGACCTTATTGCACACAAACAGGCCAATTGCGCTCTTTAAAAAGCCTAGTTTACTGGAAATGCTGATTACCAAGAAGAACCATAAAGACTTATGATGCATACAAGGTTCCTGCAGACCTGTGCATACCCACACATAAATATGCACACACAAGTAGAAAGAGGAAGCAAATCATAAAAGACATATGTCCTGCTTCTCCTTAGTAATAAGAACAACTTGTCTTCAGGTAAATCACGGTAAGGATGCAAAAGTACGTACGGCAAACATAGATCAAAGCATCAATAAAAATCCACAAAGAGATACGCATAGTGATTAGATTCTGTTGGCACACACGCAGAAGAAGATTTATATATATATTTTTTTTTTTCCTTAACGGGCATGCAAACACATGCTATACACTTGCTACATACTTGTGTAGCTTCTGTTTAAAGCAACAGGTCAAACACACTGCATGTGTGTGTGTGTGTGCATTTTCATTTGGAAGTGATCTCCTGTGCTTTTCCTGTAGCAGAGCACAGAAGCGTTTGGTGTGGAAGCTCAAAGCCTTCGCCCACATCAAGAGAAACCATCCGGCTTTTCAACCACGAGTCCGCCCTCCCCCCTCCCCCACTCTCAAGCGTAATAACACAGCCATCAAATAGCCATATTTATAATCTCCGAATGGGCCAATTTTAAAGTGGTCAGCTCTAGAGGTATAGGAATTGTTGTGAGCAATTTGCGGTTTTTATACTTAAAGAGGCACGATCCCACTGGCAAATGAAATAAAGTCATTTGCCTTTTTTTTTTTTTTTTTCTCCATTTGTCAATATGAAAGCTGTGTTCAATTACAAGTGTGTCTTTATTCTGATATCATTTGAAACTAAATATTCCAAATTGGCTTGGGCATTAATTATTTTATTGCAGCGCCGAGAACCACATTTCTCAGTTTCCAAAATGCATGGTTGGATGAAATTGCTCTAAATCGGTGCAGCAACATATGAAACACATTATATTTATGTCGTTCTTAGCAAGAGGAGAATGTTCACCTTTTGTTAATGTTTTTCTTGACTGAACTGGGATTAAATAAATCTCTTCACGACAAGACAGTTAAACATTTTGTACACATTCATGGTATTTATTGGCATCAGTTGTCAGAGGTGAGAATGGAAGCATTTGGACCAGCAACACATTATTAGCAAAAACAGCAGCAGATGGATTTCACCATTTAGCCAGTAACACAATAACTAACTCTCTCCACAATGGCAGGTTGAAAATTGCGTATGTCACTTGTATTGTGACATTAGGACACAACTTTTATTCAAATGTTAACTACAATGCATGCGCTACAAGGTTATTACAGTCAAACCTTGGTTTTTAAATGGCTACATTTTCAAATTACAGTTTAAACACTATTTTGCTTGAGTTGTTAGCAATCAATACTTCAGACAAATGCGGCCCATAATACGATAAGATATGATCTTTACATCTTTGAAACATAATAAAAGGCACAATTCTGCATTTCTGAGCAGTGGGGAAAAAAAACAATAACAGTCATGGCGGAGGACAGAGTGGAAAGTGGACAGAATGACGTCTTAGAATGAATAAATATTTATATTTAATACATATTATCAGTGCCACTCACACCCAGACAAGATGGCTCCATATTTACTCACAGGATTGCTCCTTCAGCTGTGTTGGATCAGCGGCGGAATGCTGCTGTTTACCCCAGAAGAAGTGTGTGACATTATTTTAACCTGTTTTGCACAACATTGCATTGGTGAATGGAGCAATCTCTGATGTACTAGCGCAGTGGGAGGAGCCAAAGCTGAACCAGTGGCAGCACAGCCTCTTTAAGGGTTTTGTTCGTTTATTTAAATGTGTGTGTTTATTGTCTCGTCATGCAGACACCTGAGGTCAATACAAACATATTTCCCTGTGTCTCTCCAGAATCTCCGCCGTGAAGTTGTTTGCAGCGCACACAGGGGGGCAGACCACAACTGGGCGATGCTGATACTTCACGGCACACTTTTTCTAAAATCCCGGGGAAAATGCAGAGCAAATGGCAAAATTCTGCAAACACAGGAATGATGTAAAACCATGCCTTTAAATCCGGTTTTCACACTGTCAGAAAGCACATGGTCTGGCCATTTGGCATACCGGGCAATGCCCAGTGGCCGTCAACCCAAAGTGAGCCGGAACAGTGCGCTATGTTGTTTTTAATGATTATTTTGACATGATCCATCAGACCATACCTGTCAAGTCTTCCATTTTGGCTGGGAAACTCCTGGATTTGTGTCCTTCTTTCTCGCCATTAGTATGTTCCCGTAAATGTACCACATTTTAATGTAGTAATAGTCAAAAGATAAAAGAAAAAAAACAAAAAAGCATTCCTCTGCCTCTCCAAACTGAACGTTGTCACTAGACTTGCAAGAACTGCCACCTGAAGTGGCCTGGATGGCAGTTCTCGCGAGATTAGTGCCGACAGCGAGACCAAACATGGAAACAATTAAGAAGAGAGATGGATGGATGTAAGAAGATGTTCCGTAAAAAAAAAAAAAAAACAACTGAGAAGTTGTGTAAATACCTTGGAAAATGGGACAGAGTTTACTGTATCTTCCTAAAGAGCAGCAGGATAGAACACAGTTACACATTCTGTAAGATTTGTAACTGAGATTTTAACATCTCCCACGGGGGAAGGAATGACGTAAGTGCAACAAATGTGTCTAATAAGTCATTAGTGAATACCAGAGAACTACATGAGTGAGCATGAGAAATTAATTAGAAAATACTGTATGTAATGAAAATAAAATGTAAATGTCTAACTTAAAGCCAAGCAATGTGAAATTAAATATGCAATGTGTTGACTTGTATATGGACTGTAAGTATATTAAATAAACAAATGTGCTTCATATACCCATTTATGTTTTCATTTAGGCTGTTTTATAATGTAGGAATTAGGGCTGGGCGATATATCGAAATTCAATTCAATGAGCACATACCAAAAAAAAAAAAAAAAAAAAAAGAAATCTGATTTCTCCCCTCAAAAAATATCTTTATTGCGCAATAAGACCTGATGTCTGAACCTAGCCTTAGTTTCCAAACAGTTCAGACCAAACTGAACACAGCGGTCACAGTCGGAAATAGCTCAGTAGCAGCATTACAGAGAAATTGAAAAAGCTCTAACATCTGTGGAATCAACATGGTTTCTGCACCAGTACGTGCCTACAAAACCTCCTGTCCAAGTTCTAAATGTGTTTAAGGCTGGTCACATCTGGAAGAGTGGCACATGGGCTTACTGCTTGGCATAGAGATGCGTTCCTGCCTCCACTTACACTGTTAAAGATCCTCAGCACAAAGAACGATGAATGAAGTGATAAAAACCTCATTTTTGGGCTTGGAAAAATAGAGCAAGTTTGCACTGCTGCTTGATCTTGATCAAATCTCAAGCTTACACCGCTGTGATCTGATATCATCTTTGCACGTCATACTGATTCAATCAGACAGTACTAAAAAAGAAGAAAAAGCTCCAGAAAATGTCACTACTTCATTACAGGGAAATGTTTTTTGATACTAGAACAAATAGAAAAATCTTAAAAACCAAGGATTATATTTTTGCATGGACATGTCACACCCTACTTGACCTTTATTAGCAGAATAATGTTTAAAGACAACAAGCAGAAAGTGTTGAAGACTGATTTAGTAGACAGATCATGTTAAATCCATGAAGCTCTTCCATAATTTATTCTCTATGCCAGCAAATCATTGAAAGGACAAAATAATATATTTTGAAGACTTTGAAGTACATTGTTTTCTGAGTCCTTTCAGACCTTTCTTTGTGCTTTGCAACACCAGATCCACAACAATTACCTCTTTCCCTTTTCTGGTCCTGAAGGGTTGTGCTCACGCATGTTACACTCATAATCAGTCATTCTGATATTCAAATCAGTGCCGAGAAGCACTTTTCACACATGTGTGGTTGATGACCAGAATATATCATGGGACAGCTGGCACCGAAATTACTCTGAGAAATGAAGATCACAATGAATTCAAGTGAAGCATTGAAGAAAAAATACTTGGAAAAAAAAAAGAAAAGAGTGAGTGCTGTGCAGAGGGACGTGCGGAGCTGTTAAAACACAGGCAAATTATACCGCCGTCTGAGCAGGAAGGAAACCAGGCTTTATACACTCCCCAATAACTTCCTGTTAAACATCCGAAAATCACAAACTCACAAAAGATTTACAAAAGGAGTATATCAGGGACCTGGTATGATCTACAAACGGACTGTGTATTTATGTAACCCCACTTGTAGGAAGCTGACCACCACCTGGTTTCACCGAGCGTCAGTGTGTGGAATGGGATGTGTGTGTGTGTGTGTGTGTGTGTATCATATGGAGGAGGATGTTATCAACATGGCAGTGATGAGAGATGAATAGCGTCCCACAGGGCCGGCTTAAGTCCCTGCACATGTGCACGCTACTGCTACCTACTAAAAATATGACTCCTGGATACTTTTCCAAAAATCTGACTCCGTCCATAAATCAAAGGACAGACTGCCTCGGACTTGGCAAAGTATCAGATGGGCCTCCTGTGAGTTGGCCTGTCCGTCATCCTGCCACTGCTGCCTCGAGCCGCTTAATTAATGTGGCAATTGAACGCTGCATATCATAATGAACACACAGCCCCCTCTATCTGAGCCTTCCTGCGTTTGTTATTCTTGGGTCCGGTTAAGGATGTGTCCCTGTGTATGCTGGGATATTTATAGGTAATGGATCTATTAAAATGCATGAGAACGAATTATAAAAACAAATACATGCAAAGGTGCTCAAAGCAGCTTGGAATGTTTGGAGAAGAGATTTTCAGTTTGATGTGTTTTCACAGCATAGCTGTCAAATTTATCACTTTCCCCTCTGTTGGTATTTCTGCATGGCCTTATAGGAACACACTGACCATTTCTGCACAAGGCAAGGCAAACGTATTTGTATAGCGCTTTTCATACACAATGGAATTCAATGTGTTTTACGTGATTAAAAAGTGCAACAGAAAACAGTTTAAAAATCAATAACATTAAAAACAGCAGTAAAAACATTAAATCAACAGTAATATGATTATAACGCTCCCTCTCAGTCACACAAGATATAATTTCATTTGCACAAGGTTTTCTCTACTCTACATATTAAATGCACTGAAAAAAAAAAAGGCTTAGAATCGTGATAAACCTGTTAACAAAAGAAAAAACTACTCTTTTAATCAATGTGTTGATTACCATCACTGGCCTGGAAATATGTTTCATTTAGAAAATCATAAACCTAGATTTAATTTCTCAAATAGTTTATCTTCCTCCAAGGCATCCCTGAGTTAGTCTAGCAACACCATGTAGATATTAATGTTAATGTCCCTCTATTCCTAACTCGCTGCCACCACACTAGGTTATAAGGGATTTTTTGTAAATCATGTATTTCATAAAATGGAAATGGCCTGATTTATAGCTTCTGGTCTCATTCATTACTGTCATTTACTGCCTTGTTTTTTACTTTTTCCTAATGAACTTTTAACACTTTTCACACACTCTTATCCAGGTGTCTGCACTCTGACTGCACAACAGCAAAGCAAACAATACTCATGGTCTGAAGCTAAAAAAAAACAAATGGACTTGCAACATTCTGACATTTCAACTCAAGTGCAAAAAGTTTTGCCGAGAACATTTTCAAACCTTTTTAATCAGTTCAATTAAGTATAAAGCAGCAGTCATACAAAGCAAAGACAGTTACCTCACAGGTGGCCAGCCAGTCACGTAAATATGCATGAATGTAGGAAAATGAAAAACAGTGTGTTCCCAAGGACAAACATCACTTTTTTTTTTTTTTTTTTGTTGCCTTACATTTCATATAAAAAAAGCGAGAAAGAGTTTTTAATGATGACACAGGCAGGATGATGTGCAACAACTATGACTAAGAAATCACAAGAGCTAAATCATTAGACATAACCACCTATTGAACCAACAAAGTCACTTTCGACTCAAAAAAAACAGAAACACAAAAACTAAAACGGGGTTAACAGGTTCGACAGGTTTACAACCTAAGACCGAAACAAAAAAGCAACACAACATCCTCAAATCATCATAATCAAAACAGCCTAAACCTATGGCAGCATAACCATTGAATATGTCTCTGTTGACTATGGTACTATGTGTGCTGTCTTTATTATCATACATTAAACTGGTTTAAAAAAATAGTGAATCATAAATAACTGTGATATTGACCAATGTCTGCACTATGTATGGAATGAAAATGAGGAAAACTGAACACTCGAAAACAAAAAGTTCCACTTTTTTTTGGTAAAAATCACACCCTGGATTTCCTTGGTGGTAGGCCACATTGTGATGTGCCACTATGTCATTAAGCAAAGCCTAACTTTACCAAATAAGAAGAATGGAGCATGGAATCCTTTCAAACTTGACAAATTACCCAGTTTGATTAATGGGAAGTGGAAAAATAAAAATTGCTCATACTCTATATTAACACATTTTACCCCTTTGGGTCAATCTGACCACTTGATAATTTGAATTAGTTAGGAAAGGTCATGAAATATGAAGCCAAAAAAAAAAAAAGTCAACTATTATTTTTTGAATGATAAACACTGAATGGGGTCAAATTGACCCCAAAGCTAATAGGAGCATTAATGACATTCAAGATTGAGGTTTGCCGTGCAAGTGTATTGTTGCGTGTTTGAGCTTCATGCTAATGCTAATGTATTTATAACCTTGTGACCTTTAGCAAAACTCACACAAGGATGTCTTCCTTTCAAAAGTTTCTTCCTTTTCATTTTTTTTTTTACATTACAAGCACTTCTCTATTGCTCAAGCTCTGTGGTTCTTGCGCTGAGAAGAACGTCTTTGTGTTAGCTTTGAAAGCCAGTCCAAAATTTCTGTGTAATTTAAAACCGAAGATAGCCATTTTTACAGACTCTTTGTTTCGGTCATTAAAGAAAAGAAACAGTTTTTCTTGGATATGTTTTTTCTCAAAACAGTACTCCCTTTGTTTTAAGAGGCTTTCATTTGTTATGGCTTTGTGTTTCTAAATCTACCCCAGTGCAAAACCGTGAAGTCAGGAGAATATTTTGTCATGGTGTAGATTTAAGTGCAAGTCTCAGCTTTTTTTTTTTTTGTTCTTTTACGCCTTTCCGACAAAGCTATAGGTTTAGTAGCATTCAATACTGAAGAGAGAACGGGGTTATTTCAATAATGTTGTTTGACAGTTGGGAGCAGAAGCCGCTCTGCACTGGTGTCCCACAATGCAACTGTTAAAACAAACAGGGTGTTACTGCATGGATAAGGGTTAGGGGGGGGGGGGGGGGGGTGATGTTCACCACACTCTGTGAAAATGTACACACACACGCACATGCAAGTGAACGACTTAGATCCAGTCCACATCACGTGTGTGCGCGCGCAATGACAAACACAATTTCTCTCATTCTCCTTTCTTTTGCTCTCTCGCTGTTTTCGCATCAGCACATGACTGAGTTCTAATCCTGTTAAGAGCTGTCAGGACTAATACAAGGACAGGTCAAACCACAGCTAACCCCCCCCCATCCCCCACTGCCACCTCACGATCAGAGGTGTTGACACGAGGAAAAAGACCAACAGTGTTTGCCTCTGAGGTGGTTACTATCAAACCGTCACTAGCCATTTCTGGATGAACTAAGGGAGCAGGGATCGTACATGAAGCTGGGAGATAAAGAAATGTTCATTGTTGAAAATTACAATTGCGCATTTGTTCTGTTATCCACAGGATCGTTGCAGTAGTGCCATGCATCAAAATAAATCGTCCAAAAGACCAGAAAACCTTCATTTAAGTTCAACATAGACAACTCCTATTCCAATTAATGAGCATTAACATTAAAGCTAGTGTTTGAGTCCCATTTAACAATATATATTTAATAGTTCAAGAAATATTTTTTAGACTATATTTGATATACCCTAGTTCAGCCTAAAAATTTCAAATTACCATTTGCAATATTTTTCGGGAAATTTGCTTAACTGCAAAACATATTTATTGGCCATGGATTGACTGAGTTTGTTCTGTGCATTGATATTTGCAGCGTCAAAAGGAATGTTTTATAGATGCAAACTGTCATATTCAAAGACTGGAGATTATTAGCTAAAACATAGTCAATATTTTTTAAGTTGACTTGGATCAGTCTGTAAAATGTATTTCTAAACCGTTGATTTTAGTCCCAGAGAATATTTGTTTAGGGGTGTGGTGGTGGAGGTAGCAGACAGACGTAGTGTTCATTAAACCAGTCCATGTTTATTTACAAAACTCACAAAAACCCAAATCCCACAACAAAAAGGAAGCATGAGGGAAAACTGGGAGCAGGAGACAAAGACACTGCAGCACACATGGAGGGTAACATTCCCAATGAACCAGCAATCACTCTCCATGTGTCCAAACACTCAACTAAATAGTGAGAGAGGCTTGATTGTGAACAAGCCACACCTGGGTGTCAGACCTGAGGCCGCTAATCACTCAACCCAAGCACGCTGGCTGTGTTCGAAACTGCATATATATACTGTACCGTCTACTATATACTACAATACAGTTAGTTTGTATTTCAAACCTACAAAGACAAAAACCCGATGAACACTGAGGCTAAATATATTCACCTTTGAAAGTTCTGAAAGCATTTTAAGCAAGAAAGTCAACAAGTAGAATATCAACATCTGGTCATTTGATCCATAAAACTCACGTAAACACATTTTTTGCCAACATTTCAGATTTTTTCGGAGATCCGCCATTGTGCTACTGACAGAACTTTGAGTTGACTTCAAAACAAGAGCCCTATTTACAAAAGCATTAAAAAACTAATGGAAGAAAAGAAGAGATGCTTTCATTTTGAAAAGAGGATTCCCACTGTGCATACTTAAAAAAATGTCCCGATGTAGTATAC
The DNA here is from genome assembly GCF_900634775.1 of Gouania willdenowi. Lineage (NCBI taxonomy): Eukaryota > Metazoa > Chordata > Actinopteri > Blenniiformes > Gobiesocidae > Gouania > Gouania willdenowi. The sequence goes on from NC_041066.1 coordinate 13,578,599, forward strand.
ATCCGGGTATTTCTCAATCTTTCAATACTATCTAATGTGAACACACAACATACTCATTTTGACGTCAGACTTAGTACGAGGAGTACGTTTCAAATTTCACATTTCAAACACAGGAACTGACATCACAGGGAGGTGGAAACACAAACGGGAATACCAGGAATACCTAGGAAACACAGAACCTTATATACCTGTACCTCATGTATATAACATAAAATAAGTTTAATATCTCTCTGTGTGTGTGTGTGTGTGTGTGTGTGTGTGTGTGTGTGTGTGTGTGTGTGTGTGTGTGTGTGTGTGTGTGTGTGTGTGTGTGTGTGTGTGTGTTCCTCAAATATCTCTGCAGATCAGGATCAAACTGACCGGAGAGTTTCAACATGGCTGCTGCTTGGTTCAAGGGTGTGCAAAATCAGATTTGTTTGGACTGTAATGATACCATTAATACTTATTTCATGAATAATGATGGTGATGATGTCATCAGTCCTACCTTTACAGTGATGATGTCTTCAGTCCTACCCCCAGAGTGATGATGTCATCAGTCCTACCATCACAGTGATGATGTCATCAGTCCTACCTCTATAAAAGCAAGGAATCTCTGTCTGTCTATCTTCCGGTTTGAGAAGATTCGGATCCGCGAGGACAACAAACTGGAATATTGACTTGGCCACTGGCAGGCTGACGATAATACTGCATCATGTTTTTCTGCAGTCAGTGCCTTCTCCTCGCCCTTCTCTGTCTTCTCTATTTCGGGTGTCGTGAAGATGATGATGGCAGTTCCTGATCTGTGGTTCACGGCTCAACTAGTCTGAGACACTCTGATGTTCTATATATCCTGTTCTGTTGGTCCTTCTGTCCACTAACCCCAACCAGTCGAAGCAGATGGCTGCCACCTCTGAACCTGGTTCTGCTGGAGATGTATTCCTGTTAAAAGGCAGTTGTTTCTTTCCACTGTCGCTAAATGCTTGTTCATGTGGATCTTGTTGGGTTTTTTTCTTATTATTATAAAAAGAAAAATATATATGTGCTTATATTATAAGCGCATTGAGATAACTTTATTTGCTATACAAATAAAGTTGAATTGAATTGAATAGAAAGAGATGGGGTTCAACTCCCCTTGCTAAAAGCCAAAATATATGAAAACGCAATTGTTACCACTCTACACATTTCACAACAAACCTAAATATTCCTGACGTCCCACCTTCAAACACAATCTCATTTGGCCATCCATGAAAAAGCTACTTAACCTCCCACTTTTCTATAGCAATACATACATCATACGGGCACTGCACTAGTATTACCAATACACAAAACTTGTGCACATTTATTAAAAAAAAACAAAAAAAAACATTTGAAGTGATGCTTTTTTTCTCTCTCTTTTTTCATTTTGCTTTTCTGCATATGCCGTTGAAGGTCAACACTACATGTGGTGTAATCTATTTGTGACAGCAATGCATGTTTGAAGTACTTTAAAATTCTGTCCACGTGCGGCCAGATGTGGCGTCAAGTCGTAGATGCTGGTGCAGTGTTGACATGGGGACTAGGAAGGACTTATATTGAAAATCACCTGTCTAAACCATAGTATTATCTATGATCCGTCGATAGAGCTCGCAAATTAAAGTTCACAACAGGTACCCTTTGAGCGATCAGGTGTAAACACAATGAAAATCAATTGCTTTGCACTGACAGAGAATTGTATGTTAGCTTTCAAACACTGGCTCACGCTGCAGGCTGAATAATACTTTGAACAGCCCGTGCTTGGTGAGCTCTTGAACAGACGTAAAGACACAATTTGAGTGATTGTGAGGCTTTCTTTCACATTAATGCTTTTACAGGACACGTCGCGTTGACCCATGGGATCGGGGCTTGACACCAACGCATCCAGCACCGCCGCACTCAAACACAAGCTGCGGTTCTGTGGTTTTCCCTGTGGCTACTCAACTCGTTCTGGCCCTTACCCCCCCTCCCACCCCTCCGCTATACTCATCACCCCCCCCATCCCGGGGGATCCCAAAGCGTTGCTGGGTACTCACATCTTCAGCTGTGAGCATAGAGCTAGCAGCTGGGGCTGTGGCTGGGGTACGCACAGGGGCAGAGGGAGAAATCTGAGAGGAGGGTTTATTCAGGAGAACGAAGGGGGAGAAAAGGTGTATGTGAAGAAGCAAAGGTGGAGAAGAGGTCAGTGTGGGTTACTTATCACATAATTTATCACATACAAAAGTCCCAAGCGTGCCCGTCATCCTGGAGACAGAGGCGGGGCCCAAAAGTAAACGTCTGTGTGCTGATGAAGATGAGGCGATAGTGACATATACACTACACTGTACCATTGTATCACCAAGTCAGGGAAGTTTGCTTATCCCCAGGACCATACACAAAGCATATAAAACAAACACAAATATATTTAAAAATTATAATGCGATGGATATTTTTGTGTATTTATTTAAACTGTGATTATTTAGCGCTGTTAAGATTTACTGGGTAAAAATATAGATATATCCCGATCCGATATTGGTTTCAATATTAGCAGCAACAACAACAATAAAATCTGATCAGATTATATCGGTCTGCATCTAAAATCTGTGACAAGTACTACAGTAGAAGTTCAGCAGCTGAAATAATTAAATATTGTCAGTAAAAAAAATCAAAAGTGAACTTGAATTGCTTTGTACTTCAAACGTACAATTGATATTTTTCATGTGTTCTAATCTGTTATATTAATTTATTATGTTTAATTGTGAAATATTCTTATGTTATTGGCACCGGCAGACCCCCGCGACCCTGTTAAACGGGAATAAGCGGGTATGAAAATGGATGGATGGATATTCTTATGTTTAAGGTTACATTTTATGTAACCCATTAGTTAATAATTAATGGGTCCGTTTTTCTCATACCTAATGTTGCTGAGTATTGTTCTCCATTTAAGAAACATCACAAAGCATTTTGTAACATTCCACACTATAAAATAAGCAATAAAAGTACCGGTATGTATGATTTGATCAGATTGATATCGGTAACGGCCAATAGTCAAGAATTTATTATCGGTATTGTATCGGAAGTGAGAAAATAGGATCGGAACACCGCTATGAAGATAAAGATATCCTTTATTTGTCCCACAAAGGGGAAATTTGCATTTCAGTTATATCCCGTCCAAGAAACATGAAAAACAATCACATATAACATGGGAGTACGGGAGTGGGAAAAACTGTGGCTCGTCACTGGGGTTGCTGGTTCTTACCCTTTAGGAATGTTACAGCTCTCTTCATGGATATTATATTATGTCCAAGTGTGAGAATATGAGAGAATCCACTAAATCTGGCAAAATAGATTAACAGAGGCCATTAAAAGAAGAGCTTGTGGGGAGGTCAGCGAGAGAGAAATTCTCCCAGCATCCTCTCCTCTGTGTTAGTCCCCGGCAGGTCCACATAAATACAGTGAACCTGTGGAAAGTTTCACTTCTCCCTGGAGGGTCTCGCTCTCTAGTTTTATTTCTGTCGAGCTGAATCTCAGACAAATTTTGTGTGTGTCTTGTTTTAGGAAACTCCTGCCGTTGGTGATGGTGCGCTACCTCAAAGTGTTGGATGGGACCATTACAGGGGCACGTTTCCAGTTTGTTTGTTTTTAGCAAACAGAGCGTTTACCGCTTCATCAATTCATTTAATTCCTCTCTACAGAAAGTTGACGTTTCACCAAGTGCTCGGATTATGGGCAGCACATGGGCAATGTACATCAGCGCCACATGAAGCTGGGACTCTCCACTCCAATGTGTTAGCGCCATGTACGACTATGTGACCAGGTCTTTGAAAGCAGACTATGAACATGAAACTTGAGAACATTTCTAAATGTGATACTGTTAGTTAAAAAAAAATCCCAACCTGTGGTGGACATTAAGGGAATTAAGTAGTATTTTCAACCATCTGGACTGTACTTGACTTTTTTACTCCACTACTTTTCCATGGGTGCCATTGTTACTTTTTCTGGCCATTCAGCAGGTTTTTTTATTGCTTCAGTTCTGATACTAAAAAGTTTCTGTTAATCCGAGTCATACGGGTTGTTCCAGTTCTACCAAACCTTTAGTACCTTTAATATGTCAGGTTTGTCAATGCAAGAGCAAATCAGAAAGAGGCAGATCTATGGGCTGAGATTTGTGCCGCTAGAAACTGAATTTGAATAGTTGGTATTGAATTTGAAAGTATGAACTTGAAAATGAATTTACGGTTTTGAAACTGAATTCGTAACTTGAAATTTTCCTGTTTTCATTCATCTTAATACACTCCAAAAAATTCAATATTCAAAATTCAGATTCCCCTCACACAATTCAATTTCACTGCACGGAGACACACTTCCGGTCCGCGTCCGCGAGGTTGAGCCATCAATCACTGATTCATGAAACTCCTGTTTACATCTACAAAAACTCCTTTACGGCCGTTGAGGCTGTGACCATAGATATCATACAATAAAGACATTTATTATCTATATCTATATTAGGGGTTGAACAGACTAGTCAATTAGTCAACTTCAGTGTTGTCTCGCGACTCTGTCCACGTGACGATGACTTGTCACAGTACTTGACTTTTGCCCAAGATGGTGGCGCATCACAGCAACTGATTTTTTTCAGGTCACAGATTTTGGCACAACACCGGCACTCGGCTCGGCTTCGGCTCTTGGTGACGTCTTCGACTAGTCGACGTCGACTCAACTAGTATGCACATAAAGTCGACCTTTAAAATTATGTAGTCGTTCAATCCCTAATCTATATAGCCCTGAAAAAACTTCAGACAAGTAAATCTCCATGGAAGCTATATATAGACTTTGCTAAAAACCGGCACCGAGGGGGTGGTGATGTCAGAGGTAATTTTGATACAAACACCAGCTCCGAGGGTTTTGTGCTTGTTATGAGAGAGCGATTAAACATAGTAAGTTACGGCTTTTTAACCCTTTTAACTCCGTTTGCCGCTGTTTCCTGACCACTGAGAACCACAGTGGGTTATGTTGCCGACATTAGACGGTGGACGGGTTCCTGCATTAAACCATTTTCATCAAAAACACAACCTAACAGTGACAAGTGCTTTTGATGATCTTTTAGTCTACTTCACTTTGTCAGGTAGGTCCTATTTAAGTGATTTCTAGATTGAGAACAGACGTACAGTAATCAGGCCTGGGTGTGGCTACAGAAAACGAACACAGGTCTGATCAACCACAGTTTCTAACAAGAGCTGGGGGGGCAAACACTTTTTTACACATGGTCATGTAGCTTTGGATTTTTTTGTCCCCCTCATTAATAAAACCCTTCATTTAAAAACTGCATTTTGTGTTTACTTCTGTTATCTTTGACTAATGTTTACATTTGTTTGATGATCTGAAACATTTAAGTGTGGAAAACATGAATATATCTTTATATCTGTGTAGTGTCAAACTTAAGTGACGATCAATTCAACAATGTTGGCCCTAAATTAACTGAAGCAAGGCAAATGAGAACGTAATTTATTTAAAGGAACAACAGGCTGATAGTAAACTTTGATCCATTGTGTATCACACAGCTGTGAGTCACTTCTCCCACTGGAAGCTACAGTATTTATCTTCTGCTTCAGTGGATCAATGACATCTGAAATAAAAAGATATATATATAATAAAGACACACATTTAATTCCTCCTAAACATTTGTACAACAAGTATAATTTGAGAGTGAAGCCTAAAGACAAACTGTATGCTTGTAGATCAATGGTTTCCAGGAATTTAAGCTGGCTGCTTTTTAACTGTAAATAATATGTATGCAAAGGCTATTTAAACTATAAATGTTTAATTACGTGTCTGTACACGAAACTTCCTCACACCATGTGTGTAATAATAAACACTGTTATGCTGTAGCCGTTCACCGTCATTAGCGTCATTAGCTCACATACACACTGTGTAGCACTGACTCCAACATGTAAGCAGTAAGTTGGACCATGTACAACTTATCCGATGAATTACAGACAACATTTTCCCATTTTCCCATTTTTTCGATTCTAGTTCACTCTAGTTCCAATACCTAAGCATGCCATTCTACGGTAACACAACACGGAAAGAAACGCGAAAATTACGCACAAACTCAGCGCGACACAAGCGGAAAAGCGACTTACATTGCGCCGGACAATTACCTCGTTTGAATGGTGTTGTATTTATAACTGAAAAATCCTTCATTCTCTTCTTTCTATAGCTTTTTTTCAGAGAGGGGAGTGAATGGGATTCGTGTAGTTCTGTCCAGATGACCCTGCGGCCCGTGACGTCAAAGTTCGCAGCCATTGCGCAAACTGCAATTGGGAACCTGTCTGTTAGCAAAGTCTAAATACAACTTCCATGCAATTTTACTAGTCTGTAGTTTTTTCAGGGCTAGATAGATATGGATATAGATTATAAATGTCTCTATTGTATAATATCTATGGGGGACCAGAAATACGGGCTGAGATTTGTGCCACGAGAAACTGAATTCGAATAGTTGGTATCGAATTTGAAATAATAACTTGAAATTGAATTGCCTGTTTTGAAACTGAATTAGTAACTTCAAATTGTATTTTTCCTGTTGAAAAAAATAATCTTTAATGAAGATGCTCCGCCTGAGCATACACGGCCATATCTTTGGCCCACCTTCAAGGTTTTAGATACCAGAAGCAGCATTTTAATGCAGGCAGAATAAAGTTTTGTAAATGAAATAACACTAAACATTGCATTTTATCAGTTTGTTTAAAAAAAATGTACCGCATGATGCTCAAACAGATTTTTTTTTTCTTCATGTGTGTTGATAATATAAGTTTTGGTTATTTTGGGTTTTTGTTTTAGTTTTTTTTTTGCAAATGAAACAGTTTTCTTTGTGAATGCAACGGGGTGAGTATAAACTTGGACTTAATCTTGTATTTGTGTGATGTAGCTGATTGAACAGATCTTTGTTCATTCTGTGAATAATAGTGATTTGGTTGTTTTGATGTGGTTTGATTAAACGGAAATCTAAATGTTTTGGTGGGTAATGAAGCATCACAGCGATATTCAGTGTACTACAGTACTATATAAACATGTAACTGCAATTTTATGCAATTATGATGAAGTAAATTAGATTGGAGGTTTTTAATTGCTTTTTTTTAGGCAAGTAGTTGTGTACTTTCGCTCAAGTAATAAAGGGGAGTACTTTGTTCACTTCTGGTTCCAACAAAGTTGCTTTTGTAGTGATGAGACTGATGTCCTCAAATCAAGACAACATTGCCATCTGCAGGACGGGAGCATAGTTTGAACCTCAAAAATATTTGGTGCCTTTTCAAAAACACTAGAATAAAAGACAAATTATTCCTAAAAGGTGTGACACAAACTGGGTAATAGTAGCAAATATGTGTGGTTATTTGTCCTCCTCTACAGTGGGTGGCAGTCTAACTCCACTCTGATCATATCCTTGATAAAAGGTTATTAATCAATCACCCACAGGTGCCAAAGTAATAGTGAGTGCTGTGCCAGCTGTTTGCAAACAGCACCCATTGGCTTCACCCTACTCTACGGTTTGATTTTACAGGAAATAGTAGAATTACCCAGCAGAAAATGTGATGTTTATAAAGCGAGAAAACCATAAATCATATTTTATTTTTTTTTTCTTTCTGTTTTATTGCTTAATAATTTGTGGCCTATTCTGGATCTGACCTGTCCTGGGACCTTTATCATTTTTATGTTTGTTTTGGGGTTTTTTTGTACATCAAGGTGCCAACTAGCACATATGTGTCAAACTCAAAGTCCAGGGGCCAAATCCGACCCTTCAGAGCATTCGATTCGGCCTGCAGGAGAAAGTAAAAATGAAAAAAAAAAAAAAAACATGAATCATTGCGTAAATTACCAAATAATTCAGTTGGAAATTGTTGCTGAAAGAACTACATTTTTTTCCCCAAAAAATCTTGCATTTTTTTTTAATCAAATTAATCCACAAAATCTCCCAAAATAAATGAAATGTGGTCAAAAAAGTAATAAATCAAAAGACATTTCACTATTTGTGACTTATTGCTTAAATTTTGTTGATTTGTTGAAATTGTCCGTTTCACCGCCTAAAACCTGCTGCCCACTTGCAATCGAACTGGTCCATATTTGGCCCCTGAAGTGAAATGAGTCTGACACCCCTGAACTAGCACATGCGAAGCTAATATGCTACGTGGAGATCTTGAAATTGTCCCATTTTCTAGGGTTAGCGTAACAGCACACACACACAGAGTAACTGCAGGAGGAAATACCTTCGAGATGCTTGTGATAGCAAAAAAATAAAAAATAAAAAAAATCAGCATTTGACTGAAGATGTGAAATCAGTTAGGCATTTCTAGCATTTGGATTTCATGAGGGCCGACAGTTGCTCGGCCAAGAAGTTATGGAAGAGGGGGTACAGTAGAGAGAACTGGCAGCTTTTGCTTGGCTTGTTATTGCCAGGACAAGGAAGCTCAGTTCACACTCAGCTGTGGCATATTTGGAAAACTTCAAGTGAAGCAGCAAAAAGAGGGAGGGAAAAAAGCTTTGAAATCAGTTCCACTCTCCAGTAAATTACAACCCTGCATTTTTAATTTCCTCTCTCCATACAATATTATTCATTGGCATCCAAGCCAAACATGGCCGGGCCCCTGCAGCCTGCATAGCTCTGCAGGACAAACTGTCCTCTTATGCTACCTGTCAAGGGGAAAAGGGGCGTGAGAGTAAAATGCAACCCTACTCAGGGCTAAGAGGTGTGTAGGAGGAAGGGGTGGGGGCACATAAAAGATAAACAGCACACACATGGTTACATTTTTTATCATGCAAACGGTACTGTGTGGTTTGACATAGAAAATTTGATCAGTTATAACAGTTACTGGCAATTACTGAAGGCAAGGCAAATTAATTTAAGTTTAATGTGCTTTACATCAGTGGTTCTCAACCTTTCCGGTCCGCAACCCCCAAAATAAAGGTTCCAGAGACCGGGGACCCCCACTGTACCTAAAGGTGGTTGAACACAGACATGAACATTGAAGAACAGTCATGTGGAGACATGGCCATCAATAAGGGGGAATAAAGGGGAGAGCTTTTTGGGGCCCATCCGTAAAGTCAGCAAAATGATGGTTCATTGATCAATGAATCTGTGATAACTTTATTTATTTATTTATTTGAATAATATCCACGGGAGTAATGTAGCAAAAATGCAAAAATATGGGAAGAAAAAGTGATAAAAATAGGTTAAAAGATGGCAAGTTTTGTGTAGCTGCAGAAAAGGGTAAAAAGAAGTCAAAATGGTCTCAAATTGTGAAAAAAAAATATTCTTAGTTATTTAAAGGCAATTGGCGTCTTGTGTCTTGTGACCCCAAGGTTGAGAACCCTGCTTTACATGATTGATTAGTCATAAGCAGTGGAGAAAATGAAAGTTTTTAACTAAAATGTTCACAATGGATGCTGACTACAGCGCTGCTGTTAGTTTGTTCCACTTCTTTGCAGCATAACAACTAAAAGCAGTGTCACCATGTTTGCTGTGAGCCCTGGGCTCCACTGTCTGACCTGTGTCTATAGATCTTGAGAGACCTGCTGGGTTCATGCCTGACTAACATCACTGATGTATTCTGGACCAAACCCAACTCCCAGACCCAAAATGCTGTTACTTTTTTTACATTGAATGTTCCTTTATTCCAACATTTTACTGCAATAATGACATGAATGCATTACATGCTAAGAAAAGACTTTTTGTACCCAAACACACTCCAGCGATGCCTCAGGAAACTGCCTATAAGGCTCTAAGCTTCACCCTCCACTACAACGGGTGGCCTGTTAGCTAAAATAACAGCCTGTTGCTATTACGGCAAAGCCTCATTTGTTAGCTTTTCATATCTAAATACCATCTGAAAACCATGGCTCATTCTGATTAAACAGGATCTTGAACCGGCGGAGGAGATCAAACAGCTTTAATACCAACCAAAACATGTTGTAGCGTCTGTTAGCAGATGTCCCCTGTTTGCAACCAAGCAAACCAATCTAAAAGTAATACTTATGAGCTTTTTGAACACTTTGGCATTCTATAAATATTCTAAATATATGTTTTTGTCATCAGGTTTAGATTCTAAATAAGTGTTTGACAGAAATGTCTGAAACATAAAGCATAAAAGCTATTATTTCTCGCTGCAAATTGGCAAATTTTTCCGTTTCTGTACCACACAAGGCGATAGGATAAGGCACCTGGATTTTGCTTGGACAGGCTTTGTATCGCTTAGTAATACACTGACACAGCAAGGAGCAGGACTGAAACTTCTCATTAGATTCAGCCCAGAACAGCAACTTAATCCTGTTGTTACCTTCTGCCACAGTGTTACTGCACAGGTTTTGATTTCAGCAGACTGAGCTGACCTCTAGCTTCATCACACCCCACCAGAACGGAGCGACTACAACAAACTGCTGCACAGACTAAGCAAACAAACTGGTCCCACGTTCTGTCTACTTGTTCTCATTATAAGCTCCTCTTTTATTACAAAGGTCAATAGTTTTGATCAAGAACCAGCTTCATTATTCAGCTTCGGTGTTGATTATTTTATTCTTGTCTGCTCTTTCCTCCTTTTTGCGCCATTCATCCTGTTCCCTGTGTCTTCAGCCACACTTCAGAAATGAATTTAAAATAAACCACTGGGTTTTCACCCATCACTCACGTACCTGTAACAATAAACAGCTGGGGTTTCAGGGCTTGTTTATACTCATCTTTTTGCCATTTGAGGAAGCACAACAGGAACTAGACTGTGTATATACATTTGCTAGGCGGACGCCCACTATGCAGCAACAGGGCTGGTGGAAGCTACCAGACCATGATAGTGCGGAGGCTGCTGGCAGGTAGTGTGCACTGGCAGCACTAAAGGTTTATCTTGGAGCGACACCAACCATCTGTTTGCTATAAGGACTAAATTGCAAGCTTGGTGTCCAGCGAGCCAGGCACAGACGTCCTATGAACATGGGGGGAAAGTATATTTGTGTGGTAATGTGTAGTTGTGTGTATTCATAGTGTAAAGAGAGAAATAATACAGAGACCAGACAGAGCTGGTTATTGGAACCTCAATGGGATCATTCGAAATGAAAAACAACTAAAGCCCAAAATAATAGGTGACATTTAATTTAATGTCATACAAGATTTGCTGCATGTCCCAATAAAATCACTTCATCACTTGTTTACAACACAACTTTATGAGGCTGAGAACCATACTGCTGAACTGTGTAAAGTCAAGGCAGGTCTTGATAATTATTCCATCGTGAGGGAATGTCATTCCAGTCTTTTTCTTCTTTTCTTCCTTTGTTGACTACCAGAATTGTTCATACTTTGATGAGGGAGGGGGTTAACATCCAATTGGAGGGTGCAAACTGATTTATATCTTCAAGATGTGGCTATCTCCTGCTTTGCTGGTTTGAGAAAAGAAAAATAGCCATTTTTTTTTTGTGCAAGTGGGAGAACTCAATATGTGCTCTGCACATAGAGCAAATGCATGTAATCCAGTAAATATTGATGTGTGGGACAAAACATGCACTAATACCAAGCATTCCTGTGACTGTACAGTCCTAAATACGTGCTTTGTCGTGATGTTTCAACATCGAATGAAAGCTGAGTAAAGGTAATGGAGGACTTGAAAGTAAAATACAATGTATTTTTACTCTCTGATTAAATATGATAGCTGATAAGGTATTTCATGCACCCAAAGTGCTTTAGATTTAATTTGTTCTTTAGGTAATGGAGAAAATAAATGGACATCTATGAGGGAGTGAAATGATATAAATGGTTAAGGACATTTAGACTGTGCAGAATCTAAATTTGTAGTTTTATTACATAACTTCTTTTTGCCAGGTAAATCAATGGTAAATTACCACTGCAATGGCAAACTAGCTTGTTAGGGTCTTATGCAATAGTTTGCATAACTATTCCTAACCTGCTAAATGGTCCATGAACTGCTTAATGTTGCATACCTGTCAATGATTCCTATAATACCTGAAAGTTCTGCACCAGCCAGCCCCAGGGAAACCCTAATTGAGCGACTTCACCTATCTTGACAGCACTGTCTCAGAAGGCCACCATTACGTCGAGGTGAAAGCCAGAATCGCATAAGCCCATGCGACCTTTGGCAGGCTACACACTAATGTCTGGAACAGAAGGTGCATTAGCCTTGAAACAAAGCTGAAGATGTACAGAGCAGTGGTGATCCCCATGCTGCTTTATGCCTGCAAGAAATGGACAGGGTATCAACGCTATGCCAAGAACCTGAACCACTTCCACACTACGGGTCTCAGGAAAATCCTCAACATCCAATGGCAAGACAGGACACTGATGTGCTTGATCGAGCAGACATGCCAGCATCTTCACCATCCTGATGCAGACACAGCTGCACTGGGCAGGGCATGTAGTTTGCATAGCATATTATGGATAAAGAGAAATAAAGTTCAGATGAGGTGGAGGACTGATCTTTGGGGACCCACAAGTAGATCATATGTTCCTCATAGTCCGCCTATAGCCAGAAGCGCCTTTGCCTTATGTATAGGCAAAGTCAAAATTCTTACAAAATCCTTCAATTTTACTTAAATTGTTACATAACTTTTCCTTAATTAAATATAAATTGATCACAAAATCTAGGAAATATAAAGTGAAGACCATGTTCAGACTGATATCTGTCACTTGTTGCTTGAATATTTACGGTTTCTTACATATTTTTGTATTTTATGTATAGGTAGACGTGAAAACTAGGGCACAATAATGTTGAAACTACTCATTTTCCCACATAAATAAAATCTGTGGCCCACTTGAGTTTGACACCCTTGCATTAGATTAATTTCTCGGCCTAAATAGTGTGTACACAGAAAAAAAAACAAAGCAAATAAAACCTGCTTTGGGATTCTTAATGCTCTGTGTTGAACCTTAAGTGGCAATTTTAAACGCCTTCAAAATAATCGACTAGAAAATAATCATCTATTTCCCAGGATGACCCTTTTGTGCATACAAACACAGCCGTTTGTAATATTTTTCTGAAATAGTGCTGGCACTAAGATGAAGAGTAAAGCTTATGTATAAAATCAAGACCACTTCATTCCACAGCTCTCTTCAGTCAGGTGTTTCCATGTGCAACGTGAAAAGGACAAAAAAACAGAACAAAACGTGGAGCTCAAGGACTTTTGAAGGTAGCACGTAAGCATCTGACATCTGAGATATTGTATGAAGTTAAATTATTTCCATCACATACGGATGAAGCTCTAAAATGACCACATTCAATCTTACTAAAAATAGGTTTCGGGGTACAATGTTGTAATAATGGTGTGGATAAAACTAATTTTATGTACGAGTTTATTTCTCTGTGTTCGCAAATATTGTCGACCCTGTCAGAGTAGCTTGATTATGGAGTGGGACAAAACCAATCATTTTACCCACATGAACAGAACTTTATTGCAGTGATTATTCCAAGCAAAGTGAGATGTCAAAAGAATACATACTGTAAGCAAGATTTGTGATTTTAGTGTTTTGTTAGTGAGACCAAAAACTTACTATTTGTCATTTTATACAGGGAAAGACTCCCTTTTGCTCAGTTGTAATTTTAAAAGATTATCATTATTCTAAAGAAAACGGGATATTATGACTGTATTATCGTCAGTGTGCTTATGAAAAATAGGCAATAGAAGAAAAGCTGTCATAAATTCTAGTTTGAATCCCAGTCAGCTATACGTAAATGTTTGAATATTCTCTCCAAACACAAGGCAGACAGATGCTTTTAATAGATCTGACAGAAAAATAACACCTTCTGTTTAGCCTTTTATATGCTTCCTTTGGGACAAATCTTACAGAACTGTAAGATTGATTATTAGAGCTACGTAGATGACACACAACTATATATATTACAGAACCCAGATGACTATGGTCTCATTGAGGTGTTGTGTGACTGCTTAGAAAAAGTAAACTGCTGGATGAGTGAAAACTTCCTTCAACTAAACCATGACAAGATGGAGGTGATTGTTTTTGGTAACAAGGAAAAGAGGACTGCTGTCAGCAAGTAGCTTTTTAAGATCGAGACTCAAGATAAAGACCAAGTCAAAAACCTTGGTGTTCTGATTGACTCAGATCTTACATTCAGCAGTCAGATCAAATCGATCACAAAAAAGCTTCTACCACCTAAAGGACATCTCCAGAGTGAAAGATTTAATGACTCAGAAAGATCAGGAGAAACTGGTCCATGCTTTTATATCCAGCAGACTGGACTATTGTGATGGTCTTCTGACAGGAATCCCTCAAAAAAGCATCAAACAGGTAAAGCTGGTTCAGAATGCTGCAGCTTGGGTCTTAACCAGAACAAAGAGGTCAGAGCTCATTACTCAAGTTTTAAAGTCTTTACACTGGCTCCCAGTCAGCCTCAGAATAGACTTTAAAGTTCTGCTGCTGGTGTATAAATCTGTGAATGGGTTTGGTCCAGAATACATCAGTGACATGTTAGTCAGGTATGAACCCAGCAGGTCTCGCAGATCTATGGACACAGGTCAGATAGTGGAGCCCAGAGCTCACAGTAAACATGGTGAGGTTGTGTTTAGTTGTTATGCTGCAAAGAAGTGGAACAAACTGCCAGCAGAGCTGAAGTCAGCATCTAATGTGAACATTTTTAAATCAAAGTTAAAGGCACTCTTTTTTCTCTACTACGTATGATTGAGAGAGAGATTTTTGGTCATGTTGTTGTTGATGTAATGTGTTTGATGATTTTAAATATTACTGATGATTTTAAATGTTTTTTTTGCTGCCGATTTGAATGTTCTTATTGATTTTAAGCTGTTGAATGTTTTTTGTTGCACTTTTTGATCATGTAAAGCACTTTGAGTTGCTTTGTGTATGAAATGCGCTATACAAATACATTTTCCTTGCCTTGCTTGAATTTCCCCTAATTCATCAAGGGAAAACAAAGATTAGCACCATAGTCGATCACAGTATGAATGTCAATGGATTGTTCCCTTGCTAGATTTGAGTTTCTGATCTGTTTTACAGAAGGATGTGGGACTCACCAGTGCGCCAGCTGCTTAGAATAAAATGTCAATTTTTGGAAATGGTTTCAAAACTCAGACTGTCACTATATACTGCTAACCCCTTAGCAATGGCATAGTTCCAAACAAGTTCTTTCAGACAAGGAATGGAGCTGTGATTTAGGCGCGTTGTTCGATTTCACCATTTTTGAAAACAGTTTTTCCTTTAGTTGGTGCTTTTATTGACCACTGAGTCACAAGTTACCAGGTTACATTATAGACCTGAGAAATAGATTGAAACCTCTGGTCAGTTTTTAAGTTCTGTTCAAAGGAATCTTTGTGACCCCATAAGAATTAGAACATAATCTCAAGGTCTTTGCTTGAATAGGGTATACAATAATGCAGAGATTCTACCAGCAACCAACAGAGCGTTGGGTCAGTGTTTGGTCAGTGTTGGTTTGAATTCAGAATATCAGCTTGTTTAAACTCTGAGAGAAGAGTATACTATGGTAGATCACTGTCTGAAAAAGCTTTAGCTAGATTAAAATATTTTGTTCCACTGCTTACCTCTAATCCATATGACACCTCAACAGAGAGTAGATATCAATGTCTTACGACAGAGAAAATAGATGATCTTGTCAATAGTAAAATGTTGTCACTGCACACAGCTCTGGATGCTGTTGCTCCTCTTTAAAAGAAGACGTTATGTCATAAAAGGGTTGCTCCCTGATATAATTTTTTGAAACAGGCATCGCAAAAATTAGAACGGAAGTGGCTCTCTTCAAACATGATAGAAGTTTCTGTTCAACACTGTAGCCAGCCTCAGCAAAAGCCACAACTCTGTTGAACCTTCTGTTCTTGTCAATCTGAGCAGTGATGACGTCATGAACTTCTTTACTGATAAAATTCCAACAATTAGGAAGAAAGCTAATTTTTGTAATCATTTTTGTAGGTTTTTTTTTGTGTGTCCTTTTAGTATATTCTGTTATTATTTGTGTTTTGGGAGTCATTTCTTGCATTTACTTTGGGGGCCGCAAAAAGTTGGCCACATGTGACCCCCGGTTACGCAAGTCTGCAGTAATGTGTGCTTCATCACTGTGGCTGGTTTGATTCTTTCTTTGTGATCAATGCCTCCTCAAAGACAGTCAGACGAAGAGTAGGAGAGTCAGGATTGAACAGGAAGTACAATAACTGTCTGTCTGCGCTGCATTCCTCCACTGCTTTTCGACAGTACGGCCAATTTCATAGCAATTTTAGTGAGTCAACGGGTCGTAAGTAATCATAATGAACACCTTAGTGTTTTCACACAGAGCAGAGCAACCCTCTGTGGTTTTATCCCTTGGCCATTTGATCCTTCTAATCATCTACAAACTATTTAAACTGAACACAGGAGCTACAGGCTTGTACAAATCCCCAGAGGAGGCCCGTACGGCTCCTGTGTTTATGGAATACTGTCGTTTAAATACTGTGTCAACAGGGATCAGGTTTCTCACTGAGTTTCATTTAGTTCAAAGGCTGGTAGAGTTTACAGTAAAAGTGGACACAGTGTGCTGCTTGGGCCTCATGTAGCCATGTTTTATGTCAGGGATTATCATAACAGGGCAAATAAAATGACACCTGACATCTTAAAATTAGACTTGTGTCAGAGGGGAGGGTGCATGTATGGATTAGGAATAATCAGAGGTGCAAAGAGTACTGATATGTTCTACTGAAGTAGAAGTACTGCTACTGGATTGATTTTGTACTCAAATACAAGTACAAGTAAGTCATATATAAAATACTCAAGTACAAGTGAAAAGTAGTTCAATAAAATAGTACTCACAGTAAAAGTTAGTAGTTACTTTCACCCCCCACGTTTATTTTAGTTAATAAATCTTGTTCCCTTGCATACAGTAAACATCTCATGTATAAATTTAAAGAGGAAGAGATGAAATGTTGCTCAATTGGAACTTAATATATTTTCCACAAAGGCATCTGTATGCAAGAAAAAGTTTGTCAAAATTTACATTTCTTTTTCAAATAAAATAACACCAATACATTCAATTCAAAATAAATTGATCTTAAACAACTGTATTCTTTCACTTTCTGAAATATAAATCTAGTTAAAATGAAATGCAGTATAAAACTATCTGAGCTGGCGCATCACTTTGTGCACTAATCCTGGCAACAACAAACATTATCAAAACCTAATTCTAAAAAGAAAAAAAAAGTATCTTGAGATGCCCAACATTTTCTCCGAATTTGACTTATCCTGATGAGGAACAATATACAGTATATATATATATATATATATATATATATATATATATATATATATATTAAAGAACAATAATTTGTAAGCATTGGTAGTTCTCTAATATGTAAATTGTGGCAATGCATGGAGACTCCTGACTGCTGGTTGATTTATATACTAGTTTCCAATTTTTTATTTTTTATTTATGTACCCCCTATGACACTTTGCGTACCCCTGGGGGTACCCGTACCCCACTTTGGGAACTTGCACTCTAATATATAGTATAGCTACATCTATTAACTTTAAAACTGAGAAAATAACCTCCATTTAATGCTTTTTTGACGCCGTGCATTACGGTTAATCTGGTTGGTCGACTTTGATATGATACATTTTAATTGTGGTTTCGTCATTTCAATATTTTGCAGTTTCACAATGTCCGTTGATCATTTTAAAACAAAAAATAAGAATTTTCTCAGTAACTGTTGGGTGTAGAAATGTAATTAATTAATTAACCTATTTTCAAAAGTACTTAAATATAAGTAAAAAGACTGCTTTAGAAATATAGTACCCATAAAAGCAACTCAGTTACAGTAACGTGAGTACTTATAAACAGTTACTTTCACCTCTGGGAATAATTAGGGCATTTATTTGCTAGGGTCACTAATAAAAATAAAAACTAGATTTTTCGTCTCCAATTCCACTTCTACATTCTGAAAGTGCCAAGAAATCTGAGGATATCTGACTCAAAGAGCGTCATGTGATATATATGTGTGATCTAAAGAAGAATATATGGATGAGAGGGATCAATCGTTACCAGCACTGGAACTACAACTTCCTCACTCTTCCTCGTCTCTGAGATGACAAACCTGTGAATAATGAATTATCCTCTCCAGGATTCTTTTTGATTGCTTATTCTTGACTTTTCCTACACACAGAGCGATTGAATACATTATACCGGGACTCCTCTAAAGACACTGCATTATTGACGTGTGGTTGATGTTAATAACCAGGCTCTTTGACTCCTCAAGAAGTTTCACTCAAGATATCTTAAGTCATTCATGAAAAATGAATGTAAGGGATGGTCTTGTCCTCATTCCTACTTCTTTGGTGATTACCTGACTGGGCTGAAAAAGATATTTGCATATTTTCACGTGGATACAGTTGTTGTTGTTGTTGTTGTTGTTGTTTCTTTAAAATCTATTTTCAAATTTAAAAAGGGTCTGCAAATATATATATATAAAGTTGTTATGCCTCTATGGAGCACTAGGGGGCCTGTTTTCCCCACATTAAATAAAACTGGCACTAAGAGGAACAATTGAGCCACATAAATGGGTCTAAAATGAACATGTTGAAGTAAAAAGTCATATAATATTGTGAATACTTGTGATATCATTGTGAATCTCCATGGTACCAACACCATTGTTGTGCCTTACCTGAATTTCCCTTTCCCGCTTGGATCTTAACCTACTTTCCATAATGAAGCCACTTACTGAATAGTGCCTTTGGGCATTCCACTCCTATCTGTTATTACTGTAGTCATCACATCACACTTAGGGCTCCAGGTTTGTCACACTTCAACCTAAAGCATCTATTCTGTTCCAGGGGTTTTAACCCCATTTTGAAGAGAGAGGAAATAATGCTTGAATGGCCTAAATAAACAGTCCCGTAGGATGAGGTCAATTATACATTAGTTTGCAATGAATCTATTATTGCAAAACAAACATGGGAAACAAGAGAGAAGTGGCAAACAGCTTCATTACATTAGTATTGCATGTTGTAATCTTTTCAGCTCACACTGCAGAAAAATGTGCCTTTATGACGGCTTGATAGTACATTAAAGGAAGTGATTGTTAGAATGCTGCTTTTTTTCTTTAAATGAAATGATGTTTCTGTCTATGCTAATCATGGTGCTTCTTTTGAAAGACATAAAAACTAATGCCACCTCAAATTTGTGTGGAAATACCTGAAGAAAGATGTCTCCTTTATGGTATACAACACACTGATGTGGTTGAATGTGAGTATTATTTTTTGTGTTTCCACAATCCACTGCACGGATTGTAAGGTAGCATTGTAGTGTAAACACATCGCAATAGCGCTAGCTCTTGAGGTGATTGAATATTGATCTTTAACACTTTTGCCAACATCTCTGGGTTAAATGTGATATTTATTGACACCCGATTCTAAATCTGTATAGGATTTATTATGGTTCGAGAACTGTGAGGCTCTTTAGGTATTATACACAGTATTTTCTCAGGTGTCTGGAGCTTTTTGTAGGTGTTTCACACAACTTTTTGTTCCTCAATTATTCAATAGACACATTGAAAATGTTTAGTTTGATCGGATGAACGCTTTTTGAGATACGGCCAATTTAGTGAGGGGGGTATGTGTTGATTTTCGTGTGTATTTTTCTTTCAATTTTCAGCTTCCAATATCTCAGGAACTACACCACACAGGAAACTTAAATTTGGTGTATTAATACAGCCACATCTACTTTCTTGGACTATATAAAAATACCTGCTATACATCCTATCTGGTGGACTTGCCAACCACTCAAAATTGGAAAAAAGTTTGTCAGGGTTTCGGGCTTGAACATGTTTGTGCCTTCAGTAAACAACTTTACACATGCCTCATCTCACTGTAATTTGGTCAGCTTTAAGCTATAAACATAGACTGTTCAAATCACTAATGATTAGTCACATGTATGCATTGGTTGTTGGGTGACAGTCTCTTGAATACCAAAAAAATACACTTTTTTTTACTATGTTCATTGGCCCATAACTGCATGTGGGAAAGTAAGACAAAATTTTACCTCTGTTTTTGATTTATAGTGTAAAGGTTACTCCTTCTTGTGACATAAAACAATTTCTCCTTATGCGACTTCTTCATTTTTATTGTCACATTTCACAAACACAAGCATTAGAGGTGTATTATTTGAAGCTCAGACAGTCACTCATTGTTAGACACATTGGAAAGTGATTGATGTGGAGTTAGGAAACACATGCTGTGTTTGATCAATACGGTCTTTTAATAGAGAACGTGTCAAAAAAAAACAGTGAGTGGTGTTTTTTCTTCAGGTGGTTATATTAATGTAACCCTTTTGAGTGGGTATCTGGTCTTCCTCTGGGTTCGTTTGTCAACAGTAACACATACTGTAGAAAGTGATGATGAGTTCTTATCAGTTTTCACCCTTTTCACACCCCTGTTATGGATTCTACTTCTAAGAGTGTGAAAAGCAGAACACTCTCTTGAGCTTTTTACCCTCAACTTTGTGAAAATGCCACGCTATGTAAAATGCCACATCTGTTTGAGTTTTATAAAAAATATAAACAATAATTAAAAAATGATGCCTCACTGAATTTTGTTCAAATATTTAATATTTTTTTCCAACTAGAACATCAAACATCAAGTAAATCGGGGGTTTATTTGGGGGGGGGGGGAAGGTTATTTTTGTGTCACATTTGAGAGTAAAGTAAATGTTTTTGATTAAAGGGCACATGCCAGAGGGAAATCATTTGTCCACAGTCATACAGAATTGTAGCTGTAGTTGCCATGTCAACGGTAATACTCTGAGTGCTGGTGTTATTAGGATGATGCTTGCAGCTGACAGCCGCATACGGTCAGGAATTTTCCTCCGATTTGAAATTGTGGATAGCTTTGACGTGGCTGTTGTTAATGCACTGGTGATTCATCTTTAATCATTGTCCACCAAAGGAGAAGGTTTGAAAGTCATAAATGAAGGATATTTAGCAATATTTTTGCAGTAAATGTGTGTGACTGTTTACCCACATACTTTATTGGCTATCCGTACTGTTGCCGTATCAATATACCGACATTCTATCCGTACGCAGCGCCCCTCGTTGGCCAGTTTAGGTCATGTGACTAAGACTAAACCTAACCGAAAACCTAAACCTAACCTTAACCCTAAAAAGTGTTGCGATATAGGGTTATAACCTAACCCTAACCCTAAGACGTACGTGTCCTTCTGTAAACGTACCAGTAGAACCTGGGGTTGTCCGTATGGCAACCATACGAATAGACACTTTCTACTTTAATTTATCAAACTTTATGCAATACAGCATTTTTTTGAAGACGAAGCATTGCATATTTACTTCGCTCTTTTCTCTACAGTGCTCCAATCTTCTTCATTACAATGTAAAGATAGGTTGCCAGCTAAAAATAGCAGTTTTAATTCTGCAGCAGTAATAATTGTAGAAAAAAATCTGCACCCCCCTCCACCTACTCAATGTGGAATATGAAAAAATCTCTCGATAATATATTCTGCCTGTCATGCAGAAATATGCTTTTGCATGCTTTTCTCAACTTCAGCCATGTAGTTATACCAGTGTTTCTCAACCTTGGGGTTTGAACCCCATTTGGGGTCGCCTGGAGTTTATATGAGGTTGCCTGAAATGTCTAGTAATTGATAAAAAGAAAACAAAAACAAATTGAAATTATTATTCTTCAAATTAAAATTTTAAAAGTATGAATCAAGTTTAAATAAAATGCATCTGAGCTGGCACAACACACCAGGCTCCTCACCTTTGGAACAAGCTCCCAGTCTTAGTATGGGAGGCTGCTACTCTCTTCACCTTTAAGGCTAAAGCGTATACCGTATATTATCGTCAGCCTAACCACTAGGGACAAAGCTCTAAACCTAAAAATAGGAACTAAAAACTAAGATTATATAGTAGAACACCAACATTACATTCAAACACAATCCACCATATAGTCCTCTAATGGGTTGTAATGGGTGCTGTCCAGGCAGACACAGTCATGCCAGGTTGTAGCTAATCCCCCACCTCTGACCTTTTCACACAATATATTGCAGCTCAAAGTGCTTTTACAAAGATAAAAATAAATAAAACACCCATCCCGTACAAACCTCGTCCACCGCACACAGACACTTGTCTGTTATCACTATATCTCACTGACTCGGGGCGGACTGTGCTGACTGAAAGCGGATCGCTCGCAGTCCGCAGCACACCAACTCCGCGGACTCCATTCCTCCTGAACACATTTGTGCCTTTATTTTGTTGCTTCTCCACCCCTGTCTTCCTTTTTCCTCATGATTTAGTGTCTCGTCATGTCTTCTGCTGGAAGACATGCCATGGGAATTTCACTACCCTCAGATTGGGAACGCGCATAGACTTTTGACGAACAGCTCGAGCAGCCAATAAAAATGCTTAAAACAGCTCTTGGATCACCCTGTTGGCAGAAAGATCACTGATTGGCTAAAGTCCAGCGTCAACCTCCTGTATTTCTAAAAGCTAATTTACAGAGTCAGGAGAAGCAGTAAGATTCATTCTCCACTAGGGATGTAACGATTAATCGTAAGGCAGTTAAAAATCGATTCATAGGTATAACGATTCACATCGATGCTGTGAAAACTGAATCGCAGTACTTTTTTTAACCAGCAGAGGGCGCTACCCAGAAGTGTTGGCGGCGAGCGAAATCTGCTAATACTTTCTTTCTGACCGCCTTCTACTCTTAAACATATTCATAAATGATTCCTTACCCCTTTAGCACCGAAAGAATATCTGTAATATTACGTGAATATCTGTAAAAGTCACGTTTTTCTATTAGCTCTGTCTGCTAGCATAGCATCTCTTTTTCACTGCAAAATATCTGCATGCCAACCAACCACTGGGTTACCAGCGCCCTCTGCTGGTTCAAACAAATATCTGACCTAAATACAGTAAAATGAATGTTTTTTTTGTTTTTTTAGTCCAGTTGTTAAGGCACAAATACATTTTCAGTTGCACTTTTAAAAAGAAAAATAACTATTATGCAGTTTTGTATTGTTTACTATAGAACCAGAATTTAAAGAATAAGCTTCTTCTTCATTTGTATTATTCCTTTATTTATTTCATTCAAGATTTATTTTTTGTTAAATTGCATTGTTTTGAATAGTTTATCAAGGGATTCTTTTGACAATGAAAAATAGTGTAGTATTTTCCCAAAAAAAATAAAGGAATATTTTTCAGTCATTTATATACAGTCCCATTTTGTAAAATAAATCGTGAGAGAATCGTATTGTGAACCCAGTATCGTGAATCGAATCGTATCGGGAGTTGAGTGAATCGTTACATCCCTACTGTCCACTCAGAACACTTTGGATTGCCATATGCAATACAGTATAATAAGATGATTGTGGATTTTTGACCCAAAAAAAACTTGCCTACTGCCCCTTTAACAGGATTATGAAGCCTTTCTTTATGATAATCAGATGCAGGTGTGAAAGGCAATTGGAAAAATGTTCTTATATCTGCTGTACTTTTTTTTTTTTCTTATGTAGTATTCATACGAGACCTGCATGTCAGATACTGCATATCACTTCAAATGTCAATAACATTTTCATTGAAGTAGCATTTGCCTCAGTGGAATAACAGCCAATAAGCTTAATGTTTTATGTTCATGTCATGCATGCATGCAGGACTCAATGGATTTATATGGAAATCAGTGCTGCATCCCTGAATCCAAGCAAGTCTATTGAAATGCATGTGTGTGGGAATAAGTGAATATGTATATTTTCTATGTTACAATCATGCAAACATATAGGCTAATTAGCATTAAACAGAGTGCAATCATGGCAGAGGGAATTCTCATTATTTTGCTGGTCATATATGTCAAGTGATTTAACTATTTATAGACCAAATCAGGAAAACATGACATAACCAATGCCTCTCAAAGTATTGCTCAAAGTATATAATTGGCCCCTGCCAGTCGGCCAGTGCAATAGCTTATAAACAGCCCACTGTTCTCCCAGTATGAGTCTATATCTATAAATACATTGAAGATAGGTAAGAGACGTCACTGGATAATGGTAATGGTGCTACTAATGAGCCTCAGCTTCACACATTAAATAATTAAATACAGATTGTTCAAGGAATTATGAAAACATTGTGAGTCAGAAGGCACCCGTCATCTTTTTCCTTGAATTTCATCTTATTTTAATCCCCCTCGTTTCGGTCCAACCTGTATTCCTCGTCCCCGTCATTACTGTATGAATAAATGTATGGTGAAAGTGGGTTCTGTCGCTTGCTGAAGTGCATGAGGGCTCATACACAACCTTTGATGTGTCCTAGAAACACATCCACTTTCATCATGGAACTTTTGAAACACGTTGAATAGCATTAAAACGATTCTGTACCACTTGAAATGTTGTAATAATCAAGTTATGTCAATGATAAATATTAGAATTCAAGTCACAACTGCACCAAAGCCTATTTAGCAAGTCTATATTCAACTCTGAGTAAACCCATTTCATACTATGAAATGCTTGAATCCCAGATGTTTGACATTAATAAAACATGAAATCCTTCAAATGATCAGTTTCCATTAATAGATCATCCATAATTGAATGGTGTTTCAAACATAAAGTTGCAAGCCATTGAATTAGATCCAAGTTGCTCAGAAAAAAGCCATGTCAGAGTCCATCTATTGGTGACCACAGAAAGATAAAAAATAAAAAAAAAAAAACACTTTAACAATTTAAAGTTTGCAACAGCCAAAAAAAAAAATCCTGGGAGACATCCTGTGCTGTTAATGATGATAAACCTCTATTAGCCTGCCTCCAGGGCTGCCGTGGGTGCTGCTGTAGCTTACCACTTCCACATTGTTCTGATACACTTGACTGTTCTGTCAAGTGTATCTTTGAAATTGACACATTCACTTAAACAGACAGTGTCAGCATCATAATGAGATGTTCCATAACATCCTCATCTTTCTATACAGCATATAATAAGAATCTATAGGAATGGCTTTTTCAATAGCTCATTAACACTTTAGAATCACTAACATCCTTCAATATAAATAAGAATAAATAAACCTCTTGTATTTCAGAGAGGGAAACAAAATAGATTGTGATGTAAGTAGTGTCTCATAAAACTGTCTCAAGGTGACCCCAAACCGTGCGTGTTTACACAACGTGGACTGAAGGCATCAGGGTTGAGGTCAATTACATTTTTCAGTTACAATTATGTGGTCAATTACCCATATTCAATTACAATTCAATTATGATAAGTTACCAGCATTTTTTTCCAATTCCAATTAAATTCCAATTATTTTTTTATCCTCAGGAAGTCAATTACAATTGCAGTATGTACTGAGTTCAATTACAATTAATCACAATTACTGAGCTTGAAATAAATAACGTAATAAAAGTTAACCTTCTTCTTGTGTTAGCTTTCTGTTAGCATTTCTTATGATGACTAAATCAGCTGTAAAATACACTAAAAACAAATATCATCTCATTTCTTTCCCATCTATTAATTACCTTGTTGCATTTCCGAATCAATGAAAATATAGGTTTGTAATATTTTTGAAAAAGGCAGAATGTGGGAAAGCTTGATATTAAACATATTTTAATAATTGTTAACTACATTTGTGTAGAACTGTAACATGGTTCCCCAGTTTTGCGGTAAATTATAATTACCATTCGTATAGCATTTTCATGGCTGTTACAAATACAATTACCAAGTCAATTATCTAATTTAATTTATGATTTAATTATGATTGAGACAGAAACAGATTTAAAAAAAAATTATATTACAATTATAATCACAACCTAATATTAATTATCAGCCTAACTCTAGAAAGCATTGTTAAATAATTCTGGTAATCGCTTGGATGTTTCCTTTAAAGTTTCCTTGACTTCTGCGTAGCACTACCGGCAATATTCTTTTTTTCTTCTTTTTGAATAATATGTTATGGTTTTATTTATTCAAAGTGATCAGCAGATGCCTCTGACAAAGACTGGCAGTTGTCAGTTGAAATATGTCAGGGGATCAAAGTGGATTTCCTAAGGAACAGCTGTCTGAATAAATGAAACCTTAACATATGAATGCATTGTTGGCACTATATTTTTTACACATCTTTACATACAGACACCCATTTTACACATCATCAAGACAGTAGATGAACTTTTCTCCTCCTTGACCTTTCTACAGCAGTGAAGAGAGTGCGTGAATAAAGGTGATTAAGGTGCGAGATAATAGAAAAACATGCAGAGACACTACAGAGATTGAGATCCGCAATCCCATGTGAACCTGAAGTGCTAATTGCATTTGAAGTTCCTGAGAACAAGTGTCAGACTGCCATCATTCATTTCAAACACCCAATAGAACCAAGTCCATTAATTCTATCTATTCTAAAGCATCAAGCAGTGGTTTTTGTCTCACGTATCCTCTAAGCCTCTTTTGAAATTTACTACAGTAGTACCTGATCCTCACTTTTGTTTTCCTTGTACTTTATTATTATTATTATCATTATTATTATTATTATTATTATTATTATTATTATTATTATTATTATTATTATAGAATACATTTTAGTACAAAAACTCGTCCCCAAATGTATTCTGATTTTACCGAACAGGATACCCCAGCGTACAGAATACTAACGACAATCCTGCAATATTCTGGCGTTTTTTTTTTTTTTTTTTTGTAAGTTTAATGTTTATTGATTAATTGACAAAATTCTATTGAAAATGTCCCCCAAAGTTTGTCATTGTATTACAGTTTACTGTAATAAATTGATAATACTGACTTTGAAGATTCACTCCGTGGGGTAATCTTATTCTGAGGGGTAATTCTGTGTCTGTCTACCACCACGGTACGACCCTTAAAGACATTTAGTTTTTTGTAAATATTTTCCCGATGATTTAGAAAAAACATATTCTAAAGCATTAAATACTGAATTAACAATGTTGGTCTTTCATTGGTCTGTAGAATGCTGAGGTGGAAATGGGACTCATTCATTGGTCAAGATTTTTTTTTTTTTCTTTTTTCAAACCGACGGTGTTGAATAAATTGAGCAGCCTTCAAGCCTTTTCTGACATTTTATGGCTAAATAATATCCATATTTAGGATGATTCAACCAGAATTTACTAGTAAAGCTTTAAACTGAACTCGTTGTGCATTTTATCATTTACATCGGACAATATATTTGCTTTAATATTTGGTAATAAAGTTGTAATCTTCAGCATGTTAGTAAATATTTCTATTGTTGGAGTACAGATGAACACTGTCTGAGATTTATTAATATACCAACTACCCCCTGTGAGGGGTTCAAGTACTGGTAGTGGTACACGTGACGTACCCCTGAGAAATGACACAAACAAAACAATCACTTTAAAATGAACACTGTGTAATGTCATGCCTTAAATGAACAGCTCTGTGAAAGAAAAGGCAAGAACAAATTCATGTTTAAAGAAGAAATGTTAATAAAACAAAAAGCATTCACTATCCACGCCAAGGGGATTCAGTTCAGCTGATGATGCAACATCTCCCATTGATAACTTCAATCACTGGCCTTTCCACAAATGATAGTCCCCGCAAGAAAAAGTTCACCCTTTGTAGAGAGTGTGACCTCAATTTCATTTCATTTCTTCCTGCAGGTAAAAGACTGTTGCAATATGTGACATTTTAATTTGCTTATTCTGGAGGAAACTCGCTGCAAACCCAAGGCAGCCATACAAGAACCTGAATATATTGTTATTATGAAGCAGTGATAAGGCTGGGAGATTCAAATAGGACTTTAAAGGCTCGCAGCAGATTTAAACTGTTTCATTAGTCTAAAGTCAGCAAACAGAATCTACTGTATCAGCGACGGCAGCAGTGCAAAACGGCAGAAAGAACAGAGACCAATAGAGCTCAGATCACCGACACCACAATAAAACTGGGAAACGAAACATTTGTGCTGCAATGTGTCACGAAAATTATAGTTTCCCTTTTAGTGCATGCCACAACAACATACGCATTATTTTTGTGCTGCAGACATGACTTTCAAACTCAAAGTTTTAATGTTGGTAGTTATATAGTTTTACAGATTTATCATTTCATAGTGTTTACATCTCTTTTAAAGTGCATTTGTAATAAACAATACTTAATTAAAGACATAAAGTACAGGAAGGAAACCAGTTTCATCATCATAATCCAAAATAAACATGATCTTTTTATTCTTTTTTACATAAATTGTACTGTACTGTAAGTAGCCTATATTTAGGCAATTGTATTGTCTACACCTTTACATGGAAATGCAACACGTACTGATTGAATGTTTTGTACCAACACATTCGAGAAAATGCAGTTGTTGTTTTTTAAACCCAGTTAAAAAGCGTGGATAGAACACATTGATTGCACATTCACACTTTTAACGTGAATACATTCCTGTTATGCACCTCTGCTTTTTCTCAACCTCTCAAAGTTCAAAATGATCTATATTACATGATGTCCTATGTAATTTAACACTTCATTACTTTTTACCAAAACAAAACAAAAGTGTGAAATAATACATGAATTGATCTATTCACGCCTCAACACTTGAATACACATTATGCAAATAGAATGACCACAATACATTCTGAAAACAAATGGTTTGATGTTTCACATTAAAATCAGATATCTTTGGATGTCTCTCACTAAAATGCCCCCTGACATTGCATGTTTTACTGATTTGTATTATATTTGTGCATTATTTACTGCATTGTCTCATATTACTGTTTACTTTCTTGTTTGTTATTTTTACTGTACAGTGGTTTTGGTTTTCATTGACCTCTCGAAAGTATTTGATACAGTTGACCATAACATTTTACTCCATAAATTACAGATATTAGATTTTGACAGTATTTCACTCAACTGGTTTCATTCATACACACAGAACACAGTCCGATGTCGCTACTGGGACCCAATCAAGTCAACTTACTATCAGAAATGGGGTGCCGCAGGGGTCTATCCTTGGACCACTGCTATTTACCATACCACATGTCCATCAATGTCCATTTATTTGCTGATGACTGTATGTTATATGCTCCCAGTCCAAGCCTGGACTCATCTTCAGACTGCTTTCAATTCCCTACAACTATTTCTTCTCAAACAGAATCTTTGTTCAATCAATCTTCATGCCTGTTCTTGATTATGGCAATACTCTGTGCTGTCATGCTGCCCCATCAACTCCTCTGCAACAGCTATATCAATTTAATTTCATTCATTTACAAAGCTCTGCTAATGAAACTTCCAAATGAGAGGTTATCTCAATGAGACTGCCTGGTGAAATAAAGATTAAAATACTTGACGTTCTAATCCAATAATGCTGTTAAACTGTATTTTATTACTGTTTTCTTGATTACGATTTTTGTTAGATCTTATCTCAACATGGTATAGTAAATAGAATTCTTGGGCTAGTGGGAAATAACCATTGCCTTCCAATTCATACACATTTTTTTTCTTATAAATATGTCTTTATAATCAATACTCGTGGACTTATCGTCACATGCTGTGACTTTTACTCCTTTGGCCTATCACGAACTGATGTGTTGAGTGTTTGCTCAGATGGTCAGAGTGCATGCAATATGAACATGTCTGCACTGGTTCCATCAACTTCATGACCTGGGACTGATAAAATGCGGTGAGATAAGCATGAAACCTGGAGGGAGAATGCAAAATGTCTTTGCACGTAGTCTGAAGGAGCGCACACGCATGTCATGAACAGCTTTAAAAGGATGTTGCCTCCCGTCTTAGTGGGTTAAAGCAGCAATTCCTCCTATGCAGCATTCTGTGAGTGTTGTTTATCAGAGGAGTTCCTGAGTTTGTTGTGCTCTGTGGGGGTTAATTGCAATAATTGGGATACATCATTTCATTAGGCTCCTGAGGCTTTAGTCAACAAGCAAGAATCACCAGAGCAAACTGTAAAGATGTTGTTTTCATTCATGATCAAATGTAGAATATGCAAATCAGAAGACAAATGTGTTTTATTTGCTGTTTCACAATAAGGGATCACCAGATAAAATTGAAAACGATAGAAACAAAGTCAAGATCAGTCCACAAATAACATTTAAAAGACATTATATCACAAAAACATGGCTTTAGGCATTAATTCGTTTATCTCTTATTTTCACTCTTCATGCAATACCCAAGATTGACTTCAACAGCAGGGGTAAAACTGCAATTAAGCAGAGAACTGACAACATTTATTGCTATTGAAAATTCAACTGCTAAGTAATTCGTATTTAAAAAAGCAGATCAATAATGTCGATAGATTTTGAGCAGTTCAGATATAAAATAGATTTGCAGGGACATAGACATTATGCCCACTCAAGCACTCATGTTTAAGGTTGATAGATTGTACTTAAGAGATTGTATTTAAAATGAAATAAAACAATACCATAGATTAAATTAGATTTAGGCTCAAGTTCAGTTGGAAGGTTGTGACTTTTTAATTAAGCAAATGAGATATTTGGTGCTGAGGCTGTAGATTCACCACTACATCAATAAATATGTGGTCAAATGTCTGAGAAGATAGCTGGGAACGTGACCCTGCAGCAAAGTGGTGAGGGATTGATAAAGACCAAAAGAGAAAGCTGGCCCTGGGGGCACTCAGCTGTGAACCCGACATTTTAGTTGAGTTTAACAGCAAACAGCCTGTGGACACAAACTCTTAGTGTGTTTTTTTCGTCAATGCATTTTGCTAAACAATGAGTAGCCCACGGGCTTCAGGTTGTTTTGAAAAGTGGTGGGGGGTACAGTTACTATTACTTGAAAAAGTAACTTTGGGACAATGACTATAATAGGTAAAGCTACTATAAAATGTGATTGTGGCGCTTATTTCATGTATTGAATAAAACCTCTTGAAAGCTGGGCTGACACTTCTATATGAATAAAAACACCTCCCACAATGCTTCAGGTTGAAATCAGCATCACCTGCATCTCAACAAGATTCACAGCTCAGGGACAAGTGACACAATACACTGGAGTTACATCGGATCACATGCTGTTACCATGACAAAACATGCTCAGAGAGCAGAATTGCCCAGCAAGCATGGAGACATTGTTTTAATACTTCATACAAGAGCAGCATTGCACTATTGCTGTCAACAAAGCCATTTTCAACACTGAGGAATAGAACAAGCATTTATTTACATGCATTCAGCCTGACTGTTGATCTTATCTTATCTTGTGCTGCCACGCCAAAGGTGTTTTTGCATGTATATCATGTATATCCAATTGTTCAACAATTTCTCCATGCATGTTTATGAGTGCAACGTGTGTTAAGACTCCAACAAACTCGGACAAATTCTGCGCACAACGGACTCTGCGCGGACTGTCCACACTACGCAGACCTCATATACTCAAGCGCACCTATTAAAATCATACATTTCCCACAATCCTTAGCGCTTCTCTGTAGTCCTTGAACTCCTGGGACTTATTATAAAGGTGTCAGTACTTTTGTAGCTTGTCTGTCAGTCTCTCCTTAAAGCTCATATTCATCTCTCCTGCTGTTTCACCAGGCAGTGAAATGCAGGTTAGGGTTAAGTCTCTGCTCCTCTTTCCACAAAAAGCAAGTCCATGCGGCCCTAAAGACACCAGCTTTCTCGCTTCAGCATGGATGCATTAAAAAAAAAAGCACAGTTCATCTCTGTGGCAAAGTTTAGCCACCTTCATTTATCAAACCACCTGAGAAGCTGAGAAGTCTGGTTAAAGTTATTTTACCTAAAACTAGTACTTTATGGTCCTGAGGCTGGCAGGGTTGTGTCAACCACACTGTCCATGCCATTTTTTGGTTCTACTGAGTGACTGAGATTGCGTGAGGTCATGAACCCCGCAATAAACACTTTATTCACAACAAGATTTTTTTTGTAACACTTTACTTGAAGTTTTATACACAAGGCTGACATTACGCTGTCGTTATTATCAGTCAATCAATCTTTATTTCAGACTCACAAAGGTCCATAGAAAACATTTAAAATACAGACAGACAAACGTAACAGAGAATATCACTATTATAGTCCATATAAGCACTTTCTCCAGTGCCTCCAGAGCTCTGAACTGTACCTGATACTGCTCTGGTCAGTCCGTATAAGAGCAATTATGATTTCATTATGTGAGTCCATAACATTGACATGACACCTGTCATTAGAGTGAATAAGGTGTCATGAAGTGGTGTTTGTTACCCTAACCCCTAACCCTTCCCCACCAAACCCTCCACCTGACCCAAAAAATGCCAACATAGCTCCAAAGGTGTAATTTAGCAAACAACACTTAATGACAGCCTTCATGACACCTTATTCATGCTAAGAAAAGATAACATTGTATGTATCAAACTTCAAGTAGTGTTACACATTTTTTTTAATTAATGAATATAATAACTATTGCAACAAAAATATTAACAATACATTTATCAAACTAAATTATTTCTCAACTATTTCTCATATCTATTCACATAATAAAAATGCATTGGATTTTATATTGTTGACACACAACGCACTTTACAGAATTAAGGCATTATTCTTTCACGCCACACTTAGTTGTGGTAAGCTGCTATCGTAACCACAGCTGGCCTGGGGGCAGACTGACCGAAGCGAGGCAGCCATTGTGCACCATCGGTCCCTCCGGTCGGGAAAAAATGATCCTTGACAAAAAAGTGGGGGGATGCCCCCCTAAACTGACGCCTATGGTGTAGCCCAATTAATTATGAATTTGCCTGTTTAGCACATTCCATATGAAAAGCTGCCTTGTTCCTTCAGTTGTAGAGAATAGGTTTTATCACTTCCATTGTATTGACTTTCTCTCCCTCTTGAATCCTTTGAGCTCTCAATGTACATGTTTCCCTCGTATTTCTGCAGGACTGATCTATAGCTATGCTGCTGCCCTCTGAGTCACCTCAAACTTATGTAAACGCTGAACAAATTAACTCAACTTCTGTGCATTTTTGTACAACCTTAAAAAGCCCATTTAAATTTTACATTATTTAAATGTGTAACATCAAAGACAAGTCCTGTGTGAGGCGATCTTAGTCCCACCATGCAAACACTGAATACACTTTGTGTGCTGAGGGAGTTGTGTTTTGCAGTTTGCATGGTCGGTCAAGCGCGTGACAAGATGAGTTGAATAAAGGATTATTCAGCGCTATTTTGAATTGCATAGGAATTAATCTGTTGCTCTGAATACTTATCGATAAGTAAATGATCAATGAAAATGATCAATAATAAAGGTCTTGTGGTGCTAAAATCAGCAAAGGGAAGGTTTTTTAAGGATAAGTGCTGAGTGCTAACATCACTGGTGCCTGTTGGGTATATTATATTTATCATCCCGTCCACTGATTTTGTTTGTTATTTTCAATCTGAAACCCTTTTTTGTCATCTAATGGAGTGCATTATATTCCCAATAGTAGGCATTCAAAACTCCATTCATCTCCCTACACACACCTTGAATTTATTTTGCCGCACCTTCAAACAAAAGCTCTTTTGTCTTCAAGGCCGGATTTTTCATAGCTCTCATGAGGCTATTTTGAGATTCAAGATACAAGAGACTTTATTGTCATTATGCAGACATCATGTAAAACAGAAGAAACGCTTGAATAAATAAATAATAAACGTGGAAAATATATAAACTCTCAGAAATACGAGATCAAAAAGTATTTACACATAATAGCAGCAATAATAAGTGACATAAATGAGTGTTCTAGAGGTAGATGGGTTGAGGAAGTCACTACGGGGGGGGGTTATTGCTTTCACAGCTCTGGGGAAGAAGCTATAAGAATTATACAAGAATAATTACAGTATACCAGAGCTCAGATGAAGATCATTTTGTAATAGATGAGAGTTGAGCGAGACAAATGAGAGACAATTTGAGTCATTGTGATCTGAAGTTATCTCTAGAAAGCACCTATAATAATGTTAAAAAAAAGAGATGTGAAAAGAAAAAATGCAATCATATGTAAATAATAATAATATATAATAACTTTGTCAAGTCATTGATTGCGGAGCAGTGGATGCTTACATTAGGTCCCCTCGTCATTTCTTAGATTTTGCTCTTTATATAGGTTTTTATAGCGCTTTTCCCTACATTTAACGACTTGTAGTTAATACAAAGAGAACCACAAAGCCATACAAGCAGTTCAACGTGTCCTTCAATAGGAGCAGAAGGAAATCGACTTGGTCCTGCCGTGTAGATCTTCCGCTTTTTTGGAGATTATTGTGATTCAACCATGAGTATTTGCAATATTTACATGTGAAATACAATCCACTGCTGCCCTGTCCAGGGTGTAGCCCTGCCTAGCACCTGAAGAAAGCTGGAGATAGGCACCAGCAGACCCCGACCACCCTGAAAAGGAGCAAGCGGGTCGGAAAGTGGATGGAAATGCGATTTGCCTTGAACACGCAGTATTTAATTTTGAAAATAAACCAGATGTTTTATTATGTGTCTGTGCACTCCTTCCTGTCCCACAAGAGCTTGTCTTTGCTGAATGTATGCGTCGTTGCTCCGACAAACATAAAAGGTCTGCGTATCTGTTACGGAGGGCGCCAAACTGACAGAGTCATTACGCAGCAGTGACGTACAGCATACGTATGTGATGGAAATTGACAAATTGACTAGAATGGAAACGTATCAACTCCATTGCTGTTATTCAGCAGATACGCAGCAGTTACGGGTCCAGTGGAAATTGGAGATAATGTATCATAAGTTGGTATTTTGAGCAATTGTTGCAGCCACAGCCGGCAGTTAGCTGCCCTATTTAATACCAGATGGAAAGCAGCTTGTGCTGCACAATAGAGGATGGATACCCGACTGAAGCCCGACGGGACCCAACGAGTCGAGTTTGGACAGATATTTGGATCTGCTGGTCAAATTCGGGTTGGGTTCCATCACATAGTGTCCTTGTGTGCAGCGTTCTTGCCATTCCTGCCAGAAGCAGTGAGCTCAACTTCAGCACTGTCGGCAGAACCATCAAGCAGTGGAGGGCAGCCTCGAAGCCATCCACCATTGATGCAATCCTTTTTTGGACAAGAACATGGATTATCATTAGTTTTGATACATGGATTATGTAAATAGATTCACTGGTTTTTTGATGATCTTTTGATAGAGCCTACAGTTAAAACTCACTACAGGTGCACTTTGTGGTTATACCTCATTGATCCAGAATTCCTGTTAATTTGGTCATTTCTATGGCTGTTCAGATAATTTTCCATATTGAAGTTGTGCATTATATGCTTTGTTTGTGAGAAGGAATATGCCACATTGTTTGTTTCTGCCAGTTTATCCTGTGTAAGGTCAGATACTCAGTGTCCCTGAGCTGGATAAGTAGGTGATAGGGGTTTTGAATAGGAATCATTGATTTGAAATGACATTTGAAATTGTTTTATTTGGTTTTTTTTTGCAAACATAAAAAGGGTCAAGTTGAGCAATTGAGTGATGTGGAAGTTGTACTGTTTGTACTGCTTATTACATGGAATGTTTCCTCCTCTTACAGTAAATATAAAAGCAATTCTGGATGAATGCTTTTGATTACGGCTTCACTGCAAACTTTCCATGACCTTAGATCCACAAGCGTGTGCTCAGCATCTCCAGTGAATGCTTATTCAAAGAATCCAAGGTGCAAAATAATGTTTTTCTTTTTTTCTTTCTTTTGAGAAGCTAAAGGCTGCCTCGGCAAAACTCCGATAGTTGAAGTACTATTTAAAAACCTGAATAAGACAATTGACCCATTTGACACTGCAGCGATCAGTGATTGAGACAGTATCCATTATGCCGTAACCATTCCTATTTGTCTACCTGAGCTGACCTCGATATTAGTGCTTCAACAACCAACAACCTGTTTCTTAGCTCCAATTCCACTGTTTACTTCTGTTTTTTCACTGATTAGCACTAACATGGTGAACTGGATGAACACATCTCTAGTAACAGGTTATGTACCCCATACTATGACCCCATGCATGCATAGAGGTCACCACAGTGGACAGCTATTATAAATACTGTTCTTTTGTATATGCATTGGTTCTGTTGTTGTATATGCATATCAACCAACTCAGTGGATACTTGTGCATCAACCCAAACTCAAAATCAAGAGGGCCGACAGAGAGCCAAAAATGCAAAGTACCACAGGAAACCCATGTAAATATTTCTATAGCAGGACAATACTAAAGATTTAAAAATATGCTGGCATCAAGTAACATCTAAGAATCTAAATAATTGTTAATTTTTTTTCTGGAATTTGTAGTTAATCATGTGTATCACTATTTTGGACATCATGCGTCATAAGCAATATTCCCAAAGCAGTTCAGGCCATTACTATAACTTTGCTTTTCTTGACATTTGTTAGTGTAAATCAATTTATATTTACTAACAGAATTTAGTCAATAGTTTTTAAATACAAAATCAATGATATTTGCATACTATTGGCAATAAAGTGAATAACAATTAGTATCTATGAATTGTTCAAACGCAGCACGTGATAGAAAGGCTTATACAGTGTTCGCGCATTCGCAGGGTGAGAGTTTGAGGTAAGCCCGTCCGTACGCGCACTGCTTCAACAGTGCGATACACTCACGAGGAGCGACCAGGATTTCAAACATGTTTGATTTCCTTACGACCATACGATTGCTGATCGAGAGCTGGTCGTGAGGTGTTAATCGCTTCTCGTGACCCCATTTATACTATACGATGCACGACACACGATTTAGAAGAGACTCGGCCCGATCCCAAAAATAGACACACGAGTCAAAAATCGGCTCAAAATGGGCCAAAAATTGCACAGTGTATGCCCGCCTTACGAGACTGGCAGGTGGAGACACATGCAGGGTTGCCTGGAAACACAAAGACACAAATGAACAAAACATGAATGAGTCACCACATTTTGGAACCATCTCCTGTTATACTGGGATACTTCTGGAGTTTTGCTGAAATCCCTTATGAACACAATGTGAGGGTTATTAGCATTTTAAACAGCGTCTCTATAGGGGTCATGGTAAGAAGAAGAAAAACTCCCGAAGCTCCTGCATTTATATTGATCCATCTATGGTTTGTGCAAGAGCACAAATTGGCTTCAGATTTGAAGCCAGTAGGAAAGTGGGGAAAAAATAAAAATAAACCTTAATTCATTTTTGAAACATTTTCTATTATTCTTACCGGCACCATGGTGGGATCAGATTTTACCAGCCTTTTTAGGCCATTAAAAGTTTCAATGGTATTAAAAAACTAAAGTTTTTTCCCTCCCAAAAAAAAAGTCGTGAAAAATGTCACCAACATAAAAAAACAAGAATCTGTGACCTGGAACATTCAAGACCACCCGCATTAAACCCAGGCATTATGTGCACTTGTCAACAAGTCACAAACTTCTGACCATTGACTGTATAGCTCATAGCTGTCTTTTACAACTGAAATGGAAAGAAACAACAAGAATGTCATGTAGCTGCTGTTAGAATACATTAAACACACTTGCATGTGTTGGGATTATGAGAAAAAGCTTCAGCACCCGTTGAGAGCCCTTGAAGGCAACAAGTTAAGGACCTTGGTGCTGTACGGTGTTGCATCTGGTCCACACATTTACAATAAATGTAAGGATGTTGATAAGAGTGGTTTAAATTTCAGAGAAGTGGCCTGAGAGCAGCAACACAGGCTGGGGATTCACGTATAGAGCCAGAGTCCAAGCATATTTCATTAAAATTCTATTAGAATAGCTGGCTTTGATGGAAAAAAAAAGTGCACAAGTGAAGGCCTCATGAGAGGCTTCTCCAATGAACATTGGAGCTAAGACAGTGTTAGGCAACCATAAGATGATGTAGCAGTACCAGAGTGGACTGGCCATCTGGCATACCGGGCATCGTCCAGGTGGGCCATCGACCTGAAGTGGGCCGGTTCGGTTTGCTACATTTATTTAGCTTTTTTTGACAAGCAAGTGGAGGCAGACATGGTATCAGATGGCCAAAAATGGTCCACAAGTGGCAAAAATGTGACAAGAACAGGGTGAAAAGAGACTGAAATGGGCCAAAAGCAGTCAAGAGTGGCTAAAAGATGGGCAAATAAAGACAAACCAGGTGGTATGTAATGGCAAAGGGAAGCTTAAATGAGCAAAATGTGACAAACAATAGTGATAAAATGTGGAACAAAAAGAGGGAAAAAGGAAACAAGTGGTGTTTATTGGGCAAAAGATAGCTTATTGGGATGAAAAGTGACCAAAAATTGGATAAAAGTGTCAAAAAGAACAGTATGGTGGCCCACATTGACTCTGATATTGAGGAGCTGGTATGTAACTGTGCCTGCTGCTTTCTGAGTGGGAAAAATGGCCAGCCTGCCATTGCTCCTCTCAGCCTGACCCCTTGGCCATCCTCGCCCTGGGAACATATTCAGGTCGACCTCTGTGGAGAGCTTCATGGGGCACCGGCTCACAGTCGTTACCTGTTGGTGGTGCACGATCTTCATTTGAATTGGCCTGAGGTTTTTCCAACTGAACTCCATCACCGTGCACACCATCATCGACTGGCTGGTCAACCTTTTTGGACGTTGGGGCCTCCCTGGAGTCGTCACGACAGATAATGGGCCTTAATTTGCATCAGCAGTTCATAGAGCTTCAGGACAGCAGTGTATCACCCAAAGAGTAGTGGAGGGATGGAAAGACCTAATAAAACTGATAAAAAAGATGGAATTTGTGCCTGTCTGGAGGAAGGGAAAACCATCGATGACGCTCTCAACCAAACTCTCCTGACCATTCGAGTGTTGAAACGTTCCAGCACAGGAGAGTCACCGGCATTACTTATGATTGGGCGTGAACTAAAGCAACCACTGGACTGTTTGAGACCTGAGCCCGTTCCTGCACGTGGAAGCCCAGGGCTCCAGAAAGCCAGAGCTCAGGTGAAAGGTTCGCAGGCTCGGATGAAGAAGATGTTTGATGCCAGGCACAGAATACGGAATCCTTCACATTCCGCAGGGGATTGGACTAGGATCAAACGCCTCCACCGCCAAAATAGGTTGCAGTCATACTGGTCAGAGGCCCTGCGGGTGACTGAGCAGCTGGGATCGGCCACCTTCAGATTGGATAATGGAACTCGTTCGCACTCAAACCGCCCGCACAGGGTCACAGCTCCCACAGCGTCAAATCACCTTTGTCCTAAGCAGCGGCTCTGGGTTGGCAGCATTCTCCAAGAGATGGCAGAGTGCAAGGTGGCCCACCAGCTCAACCAGTTGCAGTTTCACAGTCAACCTGCCCTCAGAGGATCAGGGTCTCGCCTGTCTGGCATGTTAGGTTTCAGTTTCCTGGGGGGTGGGGAGAAAATGTTGTGTCTGTGAAACGTGCAGTGTTGTCCCGTTGGACTCTTTAAGATTTAGCACTAAAATAGGCTACTGTGCCTTTAAGATTTGCAGCGGTGTGAGTTATGAGTTTGAAACGGAGCTACACGGTGTGGTTATTAGGACTTTCTTAAACACAACAGTGCCATTATCAGGATCACTGATCCAGATAACTGCCAGTATCCGACAAACAGGATATTTGGTGCTTGGCGGACGTTTGCGCTCTCTGTGTGCTCTTGTGTTTGATACGTTTTCCAAGCCGACTGAAGGAAAAATCCATTGCATTTCTACAGGAAAGCGTATATGTACACAAACACTGTTTGTTGACTGTGAAAACTCCTGAGGGTGTGTTCGGTGATGCCGACATATAGACTCACATTCTACGATTGCCTGAACAGTCAGTTTAGTTTTGTCTAATCTTTTTCATCCAAATCCCCCCAACTCACACATTGTCTGAAATCGGACTCTCTTTTCCTTTTTTTTTGGTTTCCAAGATGCCAGCCTTCAGCGGTGTTCCCTCCAAAAGTTAAGAACATTTCCTACAGTTTATGCAGCATTTACAATAGAAAAATGTCACTTTAATGCTTTGCAAAAAGACTTAAAACTTAGAGAGTTGGTAGTTTAGGACCCTTTTACACCACCTTGTGACAAAAACCTCACCTTGTTCTTGTTTTAGCTAATTTATTTTTTAACTATTTGGTGGCTTTGACAGTTTTATCTTTCATAAGCTCCTTCTCTGTGTACTTTTTATTGTTTTTCATGTACTTGTCTTCTATGCCTTTCTTTGGTTTAACTTATGTACTGCTGCTTAACCAGGACACACTTGTAAAAGCGATTATTAATCTCAATGTGGGTCTCCACAATAAATACATAACTGGCACCTGAGTCGGATGAATCAATATATACTAACATCTTAGATTTTTGCTTGGATTTTTGGATCTTGCAAGTTCACTATCAAAATGTGCTGTGAATGAAGTCTTATTTATGTATAAACTGAAACAAGCTCAGTGGCACACGTTGTTAATTCATTCATCATATCTTATATTCATGTGAGCGTCTAAATATTTAAAGTTAAACGTGTACTAATGCAGGATTGATGTAAATTTGTATTACATCAGCAAACCCTGAATTCATTACAGAACCAGATCTCAAAAGGTTTATCTAAAAAAAAAAAAAATCCATTTGGAGTTTGGGTTTTTCCATACTACTAAGCTATAGGGGAGGCATTGAGCATGGCTGTGGTTTAAGACGTTTCCCTCCTTCTGCACAGCTGAATCTGATGAAGTGTCATCAAGCATCTGTGCAGAAAGTCTGCTAATGAGGCTCCCAGCTATGTTAAAGCAGGGAAACATACTAAGCCTTCCTGATTCATAGCCCTTCAGGATTTGGTTTGGATTGGGATGGACTGTCCATCTGCAATACTGGGCATCATGCCGGTGGGCCGTCGACCCAAGGTGGGCCCGTCTAGTCGGCTAGGTTTTTTTGGCGGCAAATAATGATTAGAATAATATATATCATAGACACTCAAAGCACTTTACATTGATGTGCTTCGTTCTTTCACTCCACACACAGTGGTGGTAAGCTGCTAATATATCCACAGCTGCCCTGAGGCAGACTGACAGAAGCAAGGCAGCCATAATGCGCCATCAGTCCCTCTGACCACCACCAACACTCACTCACACACCACAATCATACAAGGCAATGTGGGTAAAGTGCCTTGCCCAAGGATACAACAGCAATGACTTGGCTAAAGCGGGATTCAAACTCCCAACCCTTTGGTTATTGGACGACCTACTCCACCACTGATCCAAAGGTGTCAAAAACATGGTGAGAAAAGAGTATAAAGTGACTTAAGTGGGCCAAGATCAGTCAAGACTGGCCAAAAAGTGGGCAAATAAAGATGAACCAGGTGGTATGTAATGGAAAAAGGTAGCGATTCATAGTGAAAAATGGCAAAAATATAGGGTAAAAAAAAGAAACAATTGGTATTTACTGGGCAAAAAATAGCGTATTTTACGGTGGCTGGGAAGTGACCTGTTTGCATTTGTGTTCATTTCTGTAAATGCATTCACCTGACACTTCCCAGCCATCGTGGTATTTGGATGAAAAGTGGCCAAATTTTTTTAAGAGAAAACAAAAATTGAATAGTGTCAAAAAGAACTTGCAAAAAGGATATTTATTGGCAAAAGGTAGCTAAAGTCTGAAAAAGGTGTCGGGCAAAAATAGCAAAAGGAAATACGTAAAAAGGGGTTAAAAGGTTCCCCCT
This sequence comes from Gouania willdenowi, assembly GCF_900634775.1. Taxonomy (NCBI): domain Eukaryota; kingdom Metazoa; phylum Chordata; class Actinopteri; order Blenniiformes; family Gobiesocidae; genus Gouania; species Gouania willdenowi. Next base: position 13,620,117 of record NC_041066.1, read on the forward strand.
TTTATGGTTTTCTGGGGGAATAATAATTAAAATAAAGACAAAAAAAGCCACATGTTGAGTATCACTGACTTATTAACAGCTTCTACATGGTGCCCTTTGATAATATAGTGCAGTGCCATGGCTGAATTTTTGTGCCAGTCCACCCCTAGGTTTAACACCCTGGTTGTAGAAATATAAAGGAGCCAAAGATCGTCACTTGTATTCAGTCTGCTCTGCCACCCATTGTTGGTCATTTGTGACGGACGGTCTGGACAGTGTGGGTCACTGACTTTCATTAAAAGAATTTCAGGGGTTATAAACTGCACATTCCTACAGTCAACAGACGCTTTTTTCTGAGTAGTTCCATCAGTCATCATTCTTGGCAATCACCCTGAAGCTTGTTTGACATTTGACAACATTTTTGTAGAAATTGCTTCTCTATTGGGTTTTTTTATTTTATTTTTTCCTTTTATTATTTTGTGACGGGAACCATTGACATTCATGCAAGCAATACGGTGAAACATTTGATATACAGTAAGTGAGCAACTTGACACACAGGACACGTTAACATATGGACTGATGGACAATGCTGCATATTTAAAGGTTTTTCCTACAGCTCTAATTGAAGCAGAGGTGGTACTGGTCACATCATGCACAAAAGCGTGCCTTTAATGCTAAAAGAAACCCTTTTAACAAGGAATTTATTTTGCATTTTAGGGAACCTAAAATGACGTTTAAAGACAATGACATTGACCACATCAAAGAATAACTTAAATCAAATAATACAAAAAGATTGTGTGTTCATTTTTGGAAATGTAACACATGGACAGGTCACCAGGATCTAATTATGCAGATGAATATCAGTAAAACTAAGTGTTGACAAACCAAAATCTTGTTAAAAATACTGAAACAAAAGGATTTAATTCATTATAACACTAATTTGTCATATCAGTTGTTTTTTTTTTACGTGTAGTGAAGGTTTTTTTCTAAATTGGAGGTGCAAAAAGACGTGTGAGGGATTGAACCAGAAATCCAGACACTTGAATAAATACCACAACGCCAACAAACTTTAAATAGAGAATCCAGAAGTTTAATTAAAGGGAAACTTTCCGGATCCATCGATTGGACGCCCAACGTTTCCTCGCTTAAATGATGATTTTGACCTTTCGTGTTTTTTGTAAACATATGTTGGGTTGGCTCATACGGAAGATTATTGCATTCACTTGTTTTTATGAGAAAAGTTTTGGTTTTTATGAGTAAAGTTTGTTTTCACTCGTAAAAGCAGAAACTTTACTCATAAAAACAGCATTTATTTTACTCATAAAAACAGAAACTTTACTCATAAAAACAGCATTTATTTTACTCAGAAAAACAGAAACTTTACTCAGAAAAACAGGATTTATTTTACTCATAGAAACAAAAAATTTACTCATAAAAACAAGATTTATTCTACTCATAAAAACAGAAACTTTACTCAAGAAAACAGGATTTATTCTGTTTCTGAGAACACAAACTTTACTCAGAAAAACAGGATTTATTTTACTCATAAAAACAGAAACTTTACTCATAAAAACAGGTTTTATTTTACTTGTGAAAACAAAAACTTGACTCAAGAAAATAGAAGCTTTACTCAAGAAAACAGGATTTATTCTATTTGTTAGAACACAAACTTTACTCATAAAAACAGAAACTTTACTCTAAAAACAGAAACTTTACTCATAAAAACAGAAACTTTACTCATAAAAACAGGTTTTATTTCATTCGTGAAAACGGAAACTTTACTCTTAAAAACAGGATTTATTTTACTCCTGAAAACAAAAACTTTACTTATAAAAACAGAAACTTTACTCATAAAAACAGAAACTTTTTTTTTTATTCAAGTGAATGCAATAAGCTTGTTTTTCGTTCTCTCTTTCATGTGTCGTTGATTACTTAAATCATCTCACCTGTTTCTCTCTTTGCCCAGTGATTGGCTTCCTTCACAAGGTGTGGAAGTGTCAAATAAACGATACCAGAGGGTGAGCCTGGTAGGAGGTTTCTCACCTTGCTTGCATCACATGACTACTTTTAATTGGCTGATGTATATATATAGATATATATAAATAGGTGTGACAGCAACCAGAAATGTTTGATAGCCCTGAGGAAGTCCATGCTTGGTCCAAACATGTTGGTGTTTTAATGATTTGACCATTATAATAAAGGCTTTTTAGAATTTCCTCATTTAGATTCTGTCATTTTTGGAGTGCCTGGTTTTCCTATTTTCATCAATTTGATTTTATTAGTTAACATTTCAATTTAAGTTTGAACAATAGGGTGACTAATTATATTTTGAGTTAAAAAAAAAGACACTTTGACCAACCTCGGCATACGCAGAAAGTACTTGACGTTTTCTTGAATCTGCCTTGTGACGGCAAAATACAATATGTTGGATAAATAAGTTGTTGATCTCTTTATCACATCTACTTAGAGTGAACTGAAGGTATTTACCTTAAATCTCTCATATATATCTTCTCTAAATCTATCAATCATTGAAACAATATGAGAAAAATCGTCTCCAAGAAAATAAAAATGGAACAAAATAATAAAAAAAAACTTCATGGCTTACAGAACATCAAATAATCATCAGCATATACACTTCAATAAATAATGCTGACTCTGAGCGTTATTTTGTCTGTTGTCTGTGGCGATGGGGAGGTGATGAGGTGTGGACCAGATGATGGAGAAACTGTGGAGCATTCATGTACGTAAAAATAAAACAAGAGTTATATATTGTCATTACATTGAACATCTTGACGCGCAGCCTCCTCACACATACAAGCATTATTATACATAAAGTAAAGACTAGCTACGCAAAAGCAGATCCACATCTTTAATAATAATTCCGCCACATGTGCGTATATTTGCCATAATGACGTGATACTGGCTAGCTTTCAGAAACTGGTGAAATTTCTCAGATGGGGCAAATATTAGCGAAGTTTCGATCTTTTAAATTAACGTGTACCCCGAGATGCGTTCATGGTCCCTGGGAAACGCAGGAAATGTCATTAATTTGCTAAATATCCACAGAGAAGTTGAGAAAAGAAGACATGTCTGGGTAAAACTAGACACATGGTCACCCTAGAACTAACACAGCTCCACATGTTTGGCTAACGGCGTTAGTTCTTCATTCACAATAAAGATAATTAACACAACAAAATGCCTGCGCAAAAAGAAAGTGATAATGAGAAGCCTAAAAATGGAGCAGAAATTTAAGAAGCATTACATTTAAATTTAAATTAGACTCCATTAGACTGGGGAACAAAATATAATGTGGAACTAAAGTGCAAAAATAAATTGTAAAGTGGAGCGGAACAATAAACAAACATGTTGACAAAAGAAAAAAACATTGTTACAGATCGCAAACATTGTTTCGTGACTTCTTGCATTTTTGACCACTGCACTTTTACATTTGTTTTTTAAGCAGGCAATTTGTTTAATTTAGTTTTTCATTCATTATGAAATATGATGATACCTGTTCCCAATAAGCCTTTTCACACTCTCGGAAATCTAGTTCTTGTTCGGTTCTCGCGCGTGAATTCAAAGGTCACGAGGGATAAACTCACCTTGGCTAACAACGAGTCTAATAGAGATTAGATTATTTTTATCATTAGAGCATTGATTCCTTGAAATATTTTTTTGTGGAAAGTTGGTATCGGTCTCCGAGGCAGAAATGCTGAGTTAGCTGCTAATGCTGCACACGAGCTACAAATTCAGGTTTTTCCTGCTTTTTAAACAGTGACCAATCAGCTGTTTCACTTATCGGCCTCTTCTTGTGCACTTCCTTCAAATTAGTAAACTGAATGAAAATAATAGCTTAATAAAAAATAATCATGGACCTGGTTAGCGAATGGTGGACCTCATACTGTCCTTTTACACTATTGAAATCTCGCTTGTCCCAACAATAATAATAATGATAGATTTAATCTTTCAAAAAACTCAGACACTTTACAGCTGTTAAAGCAAATACACAAATTAAAAAAAGAAACTAACAATAATAAAGGTAAATACATAACAATCACAAGGTAAAAGCTTGGGTGAAGGAAGGCTTTGATACGGCTTCTCTCATCGGTTTTACAAAAGTGGTCGGATATCTGCATCATTCCTGGTTGGAGTCCAAATTCAGCCCGCTGCAGACCCAGGTAGTCTGTGCTTTCATGCTCCAGGGGTCACCTGTGTGGAAGCGAGGGGACTGCCTCGCTTTGATACTGCTGCTGAGCTGCTCCCATCGGTGCATGTGTAACATTAATAATCTGTAAGATATCTGTAATAATCTGTAAGATATAAGATCTCTGGAATAAAATTACAGATGCCGTTTGGTTGGAAATATCAACAGAGTGAACGACCTTGTTTACAGGTCCAGCATGTGCAGTTCCAGAGTTTGAAAAGGCTTATTGGTTCAATACAATTTCAAATGTGTTATTTGTCAGGGTTATTGAATAGGCAATGGGTGCAGGTGGGGTTTGAAAATGGGGAACACCCAAAAAAGTTTGAGACCGCTGAGCTATGCTAACAAGTTGATTAAGAGAGCTCGTCTTGTCTGAGTAAACATGCAGGAGAGTCAACCAAAAAAACAAATGTCTGACTCCGCCTCCATAAGTGGTGCTGTATCCTTTACAAAACAGTGTGTATTGAGTTTTTTTCTGCATTTTTTACCTGTAACCTGTCTTCTGATTCTTGCCCATCATCATTCCTCCTTTTTCTTCCAGGCTACATGGTCACGAGAGAAAAAGTGATGCATGCGCAGAACGCTGTGTCATGTTCCTATCCCGCTAACGTGTATACAGTATGTGCACCATTAGCTTGATTGTCAATTGCTTTATCTGGGTGTGTTAATCAAGCTACCGATTGTCCAGAGGTGTTTAGTGCTCACCACGGCACTAAGCATAGAATTACAACTGCCAGTGTACAGTATTACCAGTGTCCACATATTGACTGGGGTGTTTATTTGCTTTCTGTCACCACCACATGCTAAAGGTGCAGACATTCATATAATCAATAATTCCTTTTGTGTGCTCTTTTATATTTTTAGGACTGATTTGTTTTTCCTCTCTGAGTTGAGTTGCACTGCACATTAATGACCACCTACTGCTGTACCCTGGCACAGTGAATGAAAAGCTGTCGAGAGCCTGAGGGGACTTTTATTTTGGTAAATTTGACCATAGTCTGCACAGAAACAACTGGTTTAAACCACTTTGGGAAGAATTCGAGAGGCTATAGCTTTAACATCCGTGTGTGTGCGTGACCTCACAAATGCAGTAGATTGCACAAGGTATGAGGATGTCACAGCTGCATTAGATGAGTGTTATGTGTTGCAGCATGGCCGTCATCCTCCCTAAGCTAAACACCTGAATCAAATCAGCACTCAGACGGTAAGATAAGAGCTCTGAATTGAGGCTTTGATGCAGTACGAATGCACAAAACCAGCAACACATGGGAAGAGGTTTTTACTCTCTTTCAAAACTCGACGAAGTTTGATGTGTGAGCTTAAGCCAGATATTCATTATTATTATTTATTTAGTTTTAAATTTGCTTTCTCTTTTTTTACATACCATCCCATTTGTATAGTAAAGCCAAAGTCTCCAGTCGTTCCAATTTCTTTGATTTAAACATGTTTTCTTGATACTTTTGTATTTGAAAGTGTTTTGTTATCGGGCATGTTTTATTTTGCAGGAGAAATTTGAGCCCAAAATGTGTGTGGGCGGCTATAACAGCAGGCCAACCACTTGTAACTCATCTGTTTATTGAAGCATAAAAGTTGACATCTCCAAACCTTGAATTATTGTGCAGATTGGCCTAACGTCAAGATAAAACGAACTATGCATGTAAGTCGGCCACGTAAGACTTGAACCCCATAATTTAAAGATTATGTTCACTCACGATGGGAACTTTTACTTAACTGTGATTTTTTTTTTTTTTTTTTTCCTCAAGCTTTTCAGATGATTGTGCAAGATAATAAAAAAAATCCAACTCTTATTGTATGAAGGGTGAACAAACGTCTAAAAGCATTCTGTCTGTATTCATATTTTTTGCGTATTTACGGAAGCGGATTCTGGCCAATTCTGATGGAGGAAATAATTCAGGGCAAATCAAGAATAAAGTCTAAATTTCGACAATAAAGTTGAAACATAAAGTCAAGATTAAAGTCGAAAAGACAAGATTAAAGTCCAAATGTCGAAAAGAAACTGAAAATACAATAAAAGTTGAAGGTTTGCTATTAAAGTCAAATCTACGGAAGTGGACTAGGGCCAATTCACCATATACAACAAGAGTCTCAATCAAAATTGGCTCTAATCTGGTTCCGTACAGCTCCTCAATAGCCACAGACGGGACTGAATACTCCACCTCTTCCGAACTTGACTGGTTTTTCCTTCTGAACAGATTACGTTTTTGACAATATCCCTTCAAAGTCTGTTTATGAGCTAAAAAATGTTATGAATCCCAACTTTGACGTATAGTTTAACGCATTCACCGCTGCATTTTGTAGATGGCCACGATCTGCTGTTTGTTGTCAAATGGTGAATTGGCCCTCGTCAGATTCAGTAGATTTGACTTCGTTAGCAAACCTTCGACTTTTATCACAATATTGTATTTTAAGTTAATTTAATTTAATCTTGTTTTTTTTTTGGTTTTTTTTTATTCTCCCCATAATATTTCAACTTTATTCTGGAAATTTCAACGTTAATCTCGACATTTCGACTTTATTCTTGATTTACCCCAAATCATTTTCTCCTTCAACATTGGCACCAATCCACTACCGTACTTATTAGACCAGTGGTTCCCAAACAGAGGTACAGGAGCACATTGTAAGGGATATTTGGAAAGATTTAACAATGAATTCACCAAAGGCCTAACAACAAACCAAACAATTACTATATGTTCTTGTAATGTAGTGAAACAGGATAATTTTCAAGCCGTTTTATCACACTTCTGACAATTGGAGACAATAATTAGCTACATTTTACAACGTAGACGGTATTTATTTGCATGGTATTTAAAAATAAATTTAAAAAAATTCATGGTTTGGATTTATACTATAGATTAAGCCTAAGAAACTAATGTTAGGGGTTTAGGAGAGTCTGCTGTTCCACATATGAAAAAGCATATGCAATTATGGATTTTTTTTTTTTTTTTTTTTGTCTTTCTTTTATCCCCTAATTATTATTACATCTAAAATCAGTGATGTTTCAAATGTCCATAAAAAAAGACATGGGAACAATCCATTTTAGTGATATTAGCTGAATATACTGTGAGTCTTAAATCTGAATGTTACAGACACCTTATGATAGTTTCTAGTTCTCTAATGGTGGTTCAATTACACGCTTTTTGCTTTTATCCCTTTGTTTGCTCATTGGAGGGGGAAAAAATCCATGTCTACTGGTCCTGTGTAGCCTTTATATTGTACTGGTGAATCACAGAGTAGTGGTGGAGACAGCCCTGCCCTGTACGCATGATCGCCCTGACAACAAACCGCAGGCTACAGCTTCTTGCGCCTCAGCTCTCCTCCTGAGGACACATGGAGCGCATCGACAGCGCCGCATTCTAACTCCTGGGCACCGCTTGAAGAAAACAACTAACTTCCCCTCCATCCCGGTGGCAGAAAACACTTCAAATGGATATTTATTCATCTGCTCTGTCGCCAGCATTGGACATCGGCACTGGCTTCTACCTGCTATTCGTAGGTGAGTTGAAGACCGTGCGTAAAAGTGGATGGAACGACGCGCACAGCGGCTTTTCAAAGTTCCTGATGTTTTTTTGTCTTCATTTCACCTGTGGCGTTCAAAGAACAAATTAGACTCCCTCTTTTATTATAGTCTACACATCTTCTGTCTGTTTTAAACACGTTTCCACATTATTAGATCAAAAGGAAACGATTCTAAAGTGAGTTTTGTGATCTACTTTTTTGCATCCCAAAATGTAAGAAGAAAACAAGATGGATAAGACATGATGAGATGTTTTTGCATTTCATACTAAAATGGCAAATGATGTCAAAAGGACAAGAAACCTGATGTGGATGTTTTGCAGGTGATTCTCATCTGTATTATGTATTGTGTTCATTTTTATGTGAACAGATGTGTCTCTGTTAGTCATTCTCACTGTTATTGAACTGAACAGACTGTCCTCTGCAGTTGATTGATGGCGGATTGTACAGTACACTTCTTATGTGTAGCTGTAAAGTGTCCCCAGAGATTTGTTAAATGCATGGATGAACATAAACAATGGTGGGTTTATCCCAATGTTATGGACTAAATATAGCCTTTTGTTTGATTTTTTTTTTTTTGTCACCAGGGTCGTGCACATTAGTTCATTGGTAAGGTCCTCAGGGGAACACCATAGGGTTGGTAATTGATGCTCATTTTATATAGGCTTTGCATAACCGTCACAAGAGGAGGAACAGCAGCACAATATATTTTAAAGCCTCACAGAAGATGAAGCTTTCTAATCAACTCACTAAGAAGTAAATAAATTGATATCAGCAGTTATTTGGATCAGTAATCCTGATCATGTTATCATTCACAAGGGTTTTAAGACATTCTTATCCCCAATATATATATATAAAAAAAAAAAAAAAACAGTACACTAAGTCCAAATGTATTTGGGCACCTCCAATTTATTTATTTATTTTTTATTTTTTTTGAAAAAATTGCATTGAAATGTGCAATCCAGATCCAATCAGGATGGCACTATGTGGGGTAATTGAGGAAACAACTTGACAACAGAGTCAATTACCATAAAAACAGTCAATTATGAACAGATATTAATTATTTATTTTTTAGATTTGTCCAACTGATCCTAAATCAGTATATTGATGTAGATCCCCTACAAAGTTTAATGGAATATTCCATGGCATGAGGTCTATCTTTCATACACAAAAAAATAGAAATTGGTGAAAATGTTGCCTCCTTGGCCGTTGTTTTCATGCTCTTCACCTCTCAGCGGTACACCAAGAAAAAGACATATATATTATATGTTGGGAGCTATGGGAAAGTGTGACAGAAATAATAAGACACTTATATCAGCTGGATTTGTTGTTGAATAACCAGTTGTTTGAGCAAGAAAGTATATTTCCTAATCTTTTTCAGTCTAAACACCATAGTTGTTATCTACCTGATTCATCCATTGATTAGAATTAACAGTTCTATATGAGCGTAGACGTTTCAATTGCATCAGACTGTTATTTCAAACGTTCTATTTACATATCTATCTTTCACATACAAAACAGTTTTTGTATATTGATGACAATACTTGAACAGATTGACTTAGCCATAACCATGATAATCACTTTTTGATGCTTATATTACAGAACATAAACTTTAAACCTGTAATAAAACAACAACAAAAAAAAGTAATGGAACATTACAGCTGTGTATGTTTTTGCACTAAGGCATTAGTGTTTATTTACTTCCTGATAGAAGTAATTAGATGGGCATAAATCCTGGGAATCTCTGTATTATCTTTATATTCCAGTTAATTGAAAAAAAAAAAAAAAAATTGTTGACCGTCTGATCTGACTATAGATGTAATGTAAGTTGATTAAAGGTTTGGATAGTGATTTTTAATTTTTCCTAAAAGAAAAAAAACATACTGTTAGACTGCGTAGACTAGTCTTGTCACACAAAGCTTAATTGGGATTGATGCATGACCTTTTTTACATTATCCTTTGACATTACCTACAATGAACTTCATGTATTTGCCTCCTGGCCTTGCTCGGACTGTAACTATTTGATATTGTGATATTAGTACACACAAAAGGGACCATGTGGCAGCATAACTGAGTCAAGAGAGCTATAACAACACAAAAGTTCTTATAAAAACACCGGTAGTAACCCACCATCCCTAAAAAAACTTCTAAGCTCCCATCTTGAAATGGGAATCGGGAACGCTAATACAGCCTCCACTTTAGCATCCACAGGACAGACATGCCCCTGCCCAGCCCGCGTCCCCAAGTAGGTGATACAAGCCTTGCCAAACTCGCACTTTGCAAGGATGCATTTGTCAGTGTAGAAACATGGCTCTCTCAACTACTTGAGCATACCACCACATCATACAGGTAAACGAGGTGCATAAGGCGCTGGAATGTAGCGGGTACATTTCTTATGACAAAGGCCATAACCTTAAACTGTAAGAAGACTGAGATGAAAGAGGCACGTGGGTTTAAGGGAACCTGCCAATAACCCTTAAGTAAGTCCAGCTTGGGGACAAAGGAAGAGGGCCCAATACTGTCAATACAGTCCTTCAAACGAGGCAATGAGAACGAGTCCTGGACAAGCCCTCAATTGTTACGAACCAAAAGATGATAGTAAGTAATTTATTTATAAAGTGCTTTTTGCAGGTAAAGTCACAAAGTGCTGTACAGAACAGATGAGGGATTAAAACAACAAGAGCAACATCATAAAAGGATAATGAAAATGTAAATGCATTTAACTAAAATGTTTTCTGAAGAGTAAAGTTTTCAAATGTACTGTATGTGTCCACACAGTTAAGCTCCTGGAAAGACTGGTGCAGGTTATTCCAGAGTCTGGGGGCCACAGCCTGGAACGCCAGGTCTCCTTGGGTTTTAAAATTCATTTTTGGGATCTTTAGGAGACCCTGACCTGAAGACCGAAGGTTGTGCCTTGAAGTGTAGGGGCACAACAAGTCTGAGATATATTGAGGTGCCTGGCCATGTTACGCTCGGAAAGTCAGAACTAAAATTTTATACTCTATGCGAAACTTGACTGGAAGCCAGTGCAGTGTAGAAAGAATGGGGGTGATGTGGAATGTGCTGGGAGCACCAGTCAAAAGTCTGATCATACAGCGTTCTGTATGATCTGGAGTCTGTTTAGGGTCGACGTGTTAAAACAAGTGAAAACAGAATTACAGTCAATGCCAGATGATATAAATGCGTGGACGATCAAGTCGAGATCTGATTTTGATAAGTTCCTCACTTTAAAGATTTTTCTCAGATGATAAAAACAGTTTTTGGTCAGTTGACGACAGTGGCCTTCCAAAGACATTAACTGATCAAACACAACCCCAAGGTTGATCCAAGAGATGGAGAACGTAACAGTGTTTGTAAACCCAGGTGGAGGTAACAAATGAGGAGAAAAATCAGGCCAAATGTATTATCCACATCACAGCTAAACAACTTAAAGCGAGCATACTGCTGAAAAGCCAGTAACGAGAACACCAAGAGAAAACTCAAAATAATAGAACTTGTAATTTAGCCTCTACAGGCTCCACTGCCACTTCACTAGAAGCTTTGACAAGTCATTCAGTTAATATACAGTAATCCCTCGCTATATCACGATTCACCTTTTGCGGCCTCGGTGTTTTTTACAGTGCAATTTGGGATGCATTTTTTTTACAGCGTATGAACGCGCATTGTGTCCTGCGTCCTGATTGGCTAATACTGCATTCACCCACCAGCAACACATCCAACTTGGTGAATTTCACTGCCTTCTGAGGCGAGGAGCTGCGCTCCTTTTTCTCCTCTGATAAACATAAACCACCAGTGTAAAAAGCCGGTGTGATTAGCGGCTAATGCTATCCGAGCTCAGTGCTACAGAGAGAAATTTTACCTGCTACTACCACCTCACAGAAAAGTGTATAAAGTGTGTGGTGAGGGGTTTTACAGCCTTAAAACATTGTTGCCTATTGCAGGCTATTTTTAGAACGTAACCCCCACGATAAATGAGGGACTACTGCTACTGTACAGAAGAACTCAATGAGTTAAACAAACCGTATGTTTTGTCAACTTTGCTATGAACTCAATCAATATGTATTAAATTCATGGTAATTACATTACATTTCATTCTAAACATAGAGCACATGAATGTTCATTGGTTTCCACGTGATGCCATTATGCATGGTTTCCTTTGATGGAAACATATTTAATGAAGCTCCTTTTTTATCAAAATATTGAATACATTTTAATAAAAAAGGGTTTAAAGCCATAATGGAAACCAGTTCTTTTTAACTTCAACGTCAGATAGTTGTCGCTTAAGAATGAACTCCAAAGCTTACGAATCAGTAATAGAAATGTCAGAGGAGTAATTGGTTTGCACAGAATACACAGCGAGTAATATATCGATGTCAACCCAGCACTCCTCATTATGCTGCTTTTGCTCACCTACCCCATCTCCCAATCAATCCCTATCCAGTCAATATGGCGTCATTTGAACTTTACTGAGAACTGTTAGGATTAAGAGGAAGATGGAATGTTCTTATCTACCTAGATCCAGCTGTAAGAACTGTCATATACCATGTTATACTCCACTGCTCTCCTCTGATGTGTTTTTATGGTCTGGATTGGATCGGTTTATCATTGCTGTCTGGCCATTCTTTTGTTATATGATTGCTATTTTTTTATATTATAGTCTTTTGTGCCACAATTTCCCCAATTGTGCAGGAAGAAGAAATGGTCTGGTCTTAATAATGCCTCTTTTTGAGAACTCTAAGTGCAGTCTTTTCCAAGGTTATACAATAGTGGGCCTCAGGCAGCAGTATTCTTGTAAATGTATCTTGTGAAAAAATAAGAAAAATTATTCCCGGATGCATCATACATTATCTTGAAAAAGTATTCTGATTACTGATGATTCCTCTAAAAAAAGTAAAAGTAGACGGTAGCTGCGGGGTGGGGCAGGTGGCGGGGGGTGCGGAGTGTTTATGACAGTGAAATAACCAAAAGGGACCTTTAGGGGGAGCGCTAAGCACAAGTTACTTAGTTCTGCTTTCATGGCTATTAACAAAATCCGAGACGCAACATTTCTTTCTCTCATTTTTAACTTGTAAGCTATCTCGCATGATGCCATCTAAGTTCATATAAGTGTGTCTTAAGTTCGTATGACAACTTTGTCGGTTACCACTGATTCCTTGTTTTGTTCTTGGACAGTAAGTGTGAGTGTTTAGCTTTGCTGCACTTCCTCCAAAAAATTATCCATGGTCACGACATTTAGGACTCAGACACTTTCACAGAAGCTCCTATGTGCATATGGGTGTCAAGTGTAAAAATTTAGTATAAAAGTTGTAGCTAACACATTTTCATTATTTATCTCACTTTTCTCATATTTAGCACATTTTCCTACATTTAACACAACATTTAACCACATATATAGAGATAAAAAAATCTAAATATTTAAATCTAAATGATATGTTATATCTAAATGTTAAATCTAGGTCTAAATATTGAATCTAAATCTAAATGTTAAATCTCGGTCTAAATATTGAATCTAAATCTAAATGTTATATATCATATCTAAATATTAAATCTAAATCTAAATGTTTAAATCTAAATATTATATGTTAAATCTAAATGTTTAAATCTCGAGGGTCATGGTCAGAAGTTGAAGAGAAGCCTTTAGCTTGAGTAAAAACTTCACTTTGTATTGGTTGCAACCATGATGAATACTACAAGGTCCAAATCTGAAACTGGTGTTTGCTGGGAATTGTTTTAATAAAGCAGTTGTTTTTCACAGACTCTAATAATGTGTTCAAGTGCACGATTGATAAGAATGTGCGTCATAAACTTCACTTTAACCCCGCATGCCACAATGGATTATTTCAATTGCATCTCAGATGGAAAAGCAGAAGTGATGTTGATTACTCTACATCTAACTAAATACAAAAGAGTTGTTTTTGGTAAACAACAGTCTTTTCAAAATTTGCTGTCATCACGATGCAGGGATTAAGAAGAATTCTCCTGTTTTTCTTTCGTAAAGGTCATGTCATCCTAGAGATAGTCTAAGTAAACACACAGCTTTAAATGGCTTTGTTTAATACAATAAATTAAATGTAGTCTGACTGAATGTGAAGTGGTTTTAAATACTGCACAAGTCCTACTAAATATTTGTTCCAGCAGCAGCAGCATCAACAACTGCCTGCCATTCTGATAACTGGTAATGCGTCGTCTCATACTGTGGAGGAACTTTGACCAACATTTATTTATAGAGCTGGAAGTTTTATGAGTGAATGAGCCACGGTCATAATCCACTTCAAAAGCTTAACTTTTTTTTTTTAGTTTTGCAGGAACCAAGTTTGCTGGAGCCAATATCACATACAGATGGCCCAATATCCCCCTTTATTGTTTTCTGCTTCAGCAGTAATTTACTAAGCACTAATTTGCAGTTTGATTATTGTTTCCATCCTTGAATCCCTCTTTTCCTCTCCTTGCCCGCTGTTTAGTCAATGACATCAAGTCTTCTACATTTCAGCGTTTGTTTATAATGGATGTTAGATTAGAGTAAAACCTGCAGCGTATGATTTCTCACATCTCTGATCAGTAAATCTGTGATCTACTGTACAGGGCTTCTGAAAAAAACTGTAAACAGGTTGTTCTTGTAAACAATCACCAGAGGGGAAAGTAACAGATTACAAGTACTCAAGTTACTGTAATTGAGTTGATTTTATGGGTACTTGTACTTTTTTTTTTTAGTATATTTCAAAATCAGTAATTTCACTTATACTTAAGTATTTTACGTTTTAGAAGAAGTAAAGTAATTAGTTACATTTCTACACCCAAACATACGTTTTATGTTTTAAAATGATCAACGGACATTATGAAACTATGAAAAAAATTAAATGACCAGACAACACTCAAATGCATCACATCGTAGCCGACTAATCAGATCAAATGTAATGCACGGTGTTAAAACAGCATTGAATGTCGGTTATTTTCTACGTTTTAGAGTTCATAAATGTTCACAAAAAAATTTTTTTATTTTGAATTGAATTTATTGGTTTTGTTTTATTTTAAAAAGAATTGTACTATTTTGTAATTTTGACAAACCTTTTATTTGATACAGATGCCTTTGTGGAAGTTCCAAATGTGCAAGATTTTGTCTCTTCCTTTAAGTTTATACATGAGATGTTTACAGTATGCAAGGGAACCGTGGCAAGATTTATTACCAAAAATAAATGTGGCGGTAAAAGAAACTAATAACTTTAACTCTGAATACTATTTAATTGAGTTACTTTTGACTTGTACTATTTGAGTAGGATATATCGGTCCTCTTTACACCTCTGATAATTACAGCTGGTTTGGCTAAAGTTCATGAAAAACATTTTTATACCAAAGGTAAGACAGGCTTTAGGTTTCTACAGGTTAGTTGTGTTTTTTCCTCGGAACTCTTCAATAGAAGGTGTTCAGAGGGGTATTCCATAAAGAAGGGTTAACAAACTCTGAGTCTATCCATAAACTCTGGGTCAACATACCCCGCGATGGGAAACTCTGAGTATCTGATTCCATTCCAGCTGGCATGAAGTGGGTCAATCAACCCTGAGTATGTAAACCTTGGGTTACTTACGTGTACACACGTGATAAAAAGCCATCATCAATGGATCAGGGATGACTCGAACTTCCATGGCAACCACCCGGAAGATTTATTCATCCTAATGGGTGAAATAAGCCGGTGTTTGAGAAATATAAGCCTGTTCTAAAGGTGCGTTCAGTCTTCAGTGACAATAGTGGCTTAAATCACCCGTAATTAGTCACTTTTTTGGCACTTTATCGCTTCAGTGACGTGACGAGCGGGGAATAATATGAATAAAATGTGTCTGAGGAGACGTGGCAGCAGCATAGGATGGCTGCATAGAGAGCCCTCCCGTTACACTGGATATAAAGACAGTGACTGCCGCTTGATATTGCATCGTTTATATTGATTATTAATGTAATATTGTCACCAGAGTCATCTCAACGTCCTAAAAAATGTCATAAAAAAAACTGAAGCAGGACGCGTACCCGAGACCCATCGCTTCCAAGAGCAGCGTCACAATTCACTGCACCATCATACCTTCAAAGATGCGTGATCTACAGATTTAACTGTATAACAATATAAAACAAACAATCGAGCCTTAAAAGTGGATTCATTTAAATTGTCATATTCTCCTCTATATTATCCACAGGTTTGTATTCAGGGAGCTTTACTACAGACGTCAGTAGATGTTTTAATGCAGATCAACTTGTCTGTGTCTTTCACTAAATGATCTACATCCACAATGTTATAAAGAAAACTACCGTTTGCACAAAAAAAAAAGAAAGACGTAAAGCAACACAACATTAGTAATGATGTGAACACTTCTGTGGTGTGTGATGTTACAAATGCGTTCCAGAGAAGAGTGAGTGTTACGGTGTTCAGGTGGGCGGAGCCAGGTAGAAACCCAGGGTTTCTTTGATAAAACCTGCCAACGACTAGGCTTAGTTCACGGACAATGTTGCCAGGGTAACATACTCAGAGAAGAACATACCTCGCGTTTAGGAATGGGATACTCAGAGTTTCCCTCATTTGAGCCTGAACATACTCAGAGTTTGAACATATCCCGCTTTATGGAGTACCCCTCTGGTCCGCTCTCTTCAACTGCTGGATTAGCTTGTTTATGTGACTTCTCGGATGAGTTCAGTGGGCCTTCCATAAATCCTTAAAAGGTCAACCTGCATGTTCTCCCCATTTGTAGATTATGGGTCTAACTGAGGTTCACTGTCTTTGAATGGTTGGTCTAGTTCACCTTAAGGTGTTGTTTAAAGGTGATTTTCATCCAAGTCAAGGCAAAACAAGAACAATATTATAGAATTACGCAGGAATAATTGGAAAGGGCAACAGACCTAAGAATGTAGCTGTCGTTTGATTACCATAGTGACTGTTTGTTTCCATAGTTGAGTGTTTTGTGAAAGGCAATCCTCATTGGCCAGTTTAGGTCACATGACTAAGACTAAACCTAACCCTAAAAATTGTTGCGATATAGGGTTATAACTTAACCCTAAGATGCTGCATATGTGTACTTCACGATGACTTATTGTTAACACCCATTTAACAATGGAGAAAATAACTAATGAGGGGACGACGGTGTGTTTTTAAATCTGTGTAAGCACCAAAACACATGAAGAATAACTGATAATAGGGTAGTATTGAGTCATGAGTGATAACGATGATTTTCTTAGATTCACGGAACGTGTTTGAGTGTCTGATATCTGCCGCACTGCTACAAGGGTTGAACAGCAGGGCAGCATGAGTGGGAATCTCATTAGCATTTTTGATGTGAGGCTAAAAGCTTTGTCTAGTACATTGTGTGTATTTCTTGTATTTTAAGCTACTTCAGAGGGGAGAGTGTGCTCTGTCAGAATTAATGTGTGTATGTCCAATATGCAGGCTACCCACTGGAGTGAAATTGACTGTATGCTTAATGGCATATGTTAAAATATGTTTTAAATGAACTTGTTTATATTGTGAAAGTTTATTGGCATTCCTTCAAGAATGTAATGAGAGTTATCGCTGAGATAAGACACTTTAGAGCAGTGGTTCCCAAACTCTTCAAGTCCCGTACCCCTTCAGACTTTTAACCTAAAGCCACGTAATACCCCTGCACACTCAAAAGAACAATATAATGTTATATACAATATAGCCCTACAGGGAATTTTACCTAACCTGTTGAGGAATTATATATATTAATAATTATTATTATGACTACATTATTGGCATTTCCTGAAAAAAAAATGAGTGGGGACACAGACACTGGCCCGTGTTACACTGCATTAGCTTATCATTGGCATTAGCTAGCATTAGCATTAACCTAAAAATAGCAATAACCTAGCATCATCATTAACATTAGCATAGCAATACCATTAACCTAGCATTGAAATTGACATAGTATTAGCTTTAACCTAGCATTATCATTAGCCTAGCAATAACGTTAGCCTAGCATTAGCATTAACCTAGCTTTAGCTTAGCAATAGCAATATCCTAGGATTAGCCTAGCATTAGCATTCACCTAACATTAGCTTTAACCCAGCATTAGCCTAGCATTAGCATTACCTAGCATTAACATTAACTGCTCTATTTATATTCTAGTTTCCTATGTCGTTTTTTGTTTTTTATTCACATAGCCCCTATGACAATTTGCGTACCCCTACGGGTACCCGTACCCCACTTTGGGAACCTAGGCTTTAGAGAAATTTAGTGGCTGTAGAAACGCACTGATACTCTGATTACACTTAATTCCCATTTTTATAATGCAGTTTTTCACATAAAGTTCATGATGTTCATATTACAGAGGGATTTTCTTTCCAAAACCTCAGTAAATGGAATTAACATTTAAAAAAAAAAATAACTAGTTTGCACTTACTTGGGTTACCAATTATATGTATGTAAATGAACAGCAAAAAAGTCACAAATGTTGAGACGAAAAGGAGATGAGAAGAGGAAAAAAGGGAGAATTAAGGATGGCGATAATAATTATACCCTATAATCCCTTTCACTCCATTCTGAATATAGTCAGATGATGTGTGATGACCTTGAATAGATCCGGTTCAAAAACAAAGTTCCAGGTGGTGGTGGGGGAGAGGAGGAGGGACGGAGCGTCTTTCTGCATAGCCTCCTGGTGATAGATGTGACAGCCTTGACAGCTGGCTTTGGGAGCCAATGATGATAAGCGATGTGTTTTCAATTCAGGCTAGCTCAGTTTCGATAGCCATGAGTCCCTGTCTACCCGGTAGTAATCCAATAAGATGGCCTTTAAACTAGCACGCCGAGCATTCAGCTTCTCCAGTGTTTATCAGTCAGCAGCACAGGGAAACAATCACCATCTTCATCCATTGGTGGGAACACTATGAAATTCTGGGTTTTTGTACACATCGGTTCATTCAGGAAATTGCCAGAAACAGATGATGTACAGTATATATTTGTAGATGTATAATCAACAGAGTTCAGAAAAGAAAAAAAAAATTGCAGAGGTGAAAGTAAAATAGGTGTGACCTGATGAACCGGAAATTTGAAATATTAAATTTTACTCGTTGACAGAACTTTGGGATTTAAAAGTGAGTTTAGTGTCGATTATGGCAACACGATATTTGAATTCTGGGACGACCTGTATCTTTTCTCCTGCCACGTAAACATCTGCCTCTTTATTTGAGGTGTTGGACCCGCAGAAGAACATTGCAACGGTTTTGTTAGTGTTGAGTTTGAATGAAAACTGTTGTAACCAGTTTGTGGTGTTTTTATCATGCATATAGATGAGTATAGAGCAGGATTACTATTGCAACAACACATTATCGGTCGGGTAAAACTAAAATCAGATTAAACGTAATGCACGATGCGCCAAAACAGCATTGAATGCCGGTTAATTTTTCAGTTTTTTATTTAATACAGATGCCTTTGTGGAAAATACATTAAGTTCCAATTGTGCAAGATTTGGTCTCTTCATTTTTATACATGACATGTTTATTGTAAGTATGGGAACAGTGGCAAGATTTATTACCAAAAATAAATGTTTGTGTGTGGGTTGGGGGTGAATTAATTGAGGACTATTGAATTGAGCTACTTTTCACTTATACTTGAGTATTTTATTCAATTTCATTTAACTTTATTTATATAGCGCAAAACTTGTACTCGTACTTGAGTACAATTTCAATCAAGCAACAGCACTTCTACTTCATTAGTAGTTTTTGTTCATCTTTTCTTCATGATCATGAAAATAATAGCTTTTTTTATCTTTTTTTTTTTTTTTTCGCCCCTCTATTCACTGCTCCCCGTCTGCCTCAGCTGTGCTGTCCATTGTGGGAAACCTGCTAGTTCTTGTCATGGCCTTTAAAAGGTCATCAAGAATGAAACCTCCGGAGCTGCTGACGGTGAATCTAGCCGTGACAGACCTGGGAGCAGCTGTCACCATGTACCCACTGGCCGTGGCATCCGCCTGGAGCCATCGCTGGCTGGGAGGAGACTCCGTGTGTACGTACTACGGCCTAGCTGGGTTCTTCTTTGGAGTCGCCAGCATCATGAACCTGACCGTCTTGGCCATCGTGCGCTTCATCGTGTCAATCAACCTACAATCCCCAAGTGAGTAATTCAGATCTTTACGTCAGTTTATTGTGGAGCTTGATTACAATCCAGTGAACACGATTAACCATAAATGGTTTTTTTCTCTTTTCATTTCGATTGAAGAGTAGAAATGTATAGATTTGCACCAATTTTGGGGGCTGATCTTCCCAAAAGTTTGCATGCATTAAATAAGGGGTGTCAAACTCATTTTAGTTCAGGGGCCAAATGCCAAGTAGTTTGATCTTCAGTGGGCTGCAGATTTTAGGCGGGAAAACGAGTAGTTTCAACAATAATGTACTTTACACATTGTATAAATGATACATTTTTAAGATGCCGATAATAGACAGCTAATAAATGACATATATCAGTCCCTGCGGGATTTTTTCTTTTAAATTTTATTGATTTTTGTGACAATTTTTTTATTTAATTTGGGGAAATTACTGGTATGTGAAATAATTTCAGGTAAACTGAGCCCTTTGAACTATTTGTGATTTAAAATGACTGTAGTCTTATGATAAAAGTGTGGGAAAATTGTGATCCTCAAAATATTGTTGAGTTTCATTGAGTGTTACATTACTTTTTTTTTAACTTTTTTTTTACTCTGCACATGCTGTCGAAGGCCAACACTACAAGAAGTGGATTTTTTTCCCCCTGTCATTTCATGAATTTATAGGACTATAATCCTTTGAGACGAACCAGCTCGTTTTCAAGGGGGTCGAGTTCCAACAAAAAAAAGATGCACAAGACAGAAGCAGCTGTACATGCATTTCACAGAATACAAACAATAACACATAGAGGCAAACATTACAGTATGTTACATACTGTACCTCCCACACACAGACTAAAAGCTCAGCAGAGGATGTACTTTCTGCGGCAGCTGAAGAAGTTCAGTCTGCCAACAAAGATGATGGTGAACTTCTACAGCTCCATCATCCAGTCCATCCTCTGCTCCTCCATCACCATCTGGTACGCTGCAGCTACGGCCAAGGACAAGGCCAGACTGCAGCGTATCATCCACTCTGCAGAGAAGGTCATCGGCTGCAATCTGCCCTCCCTCCAGGACCTGTACGCCTCCAGGATTTTGAGGCGTGCAGGAAAGATTGTGGCCGACCCCTCCCACCCCGGTCATAAACTGTTTCAATCTCTCCCTTCTGGTAGGAGGTTTCGGTCCATCAGGACCAGAACCTCCAGACACAAAAACAGCTTCTTTCCCTCTGCCACCATCCACATGAACACACCCCAAGTCACCCACTGAACCCCCCCACCCGATCACCACCTCCACCAGCTTGATACCTGCTGCACTGTATATATATATTTATATTTATCCTATTTATCCTTTATTCTCTATCTATCCTTTATTTATCCCTCATCCTTTATATTTATCATTATTATTATTATTATTGTTGCTGGGTTGTTCTTTGTTGTGTTGTTTTTATTTCTTTTATTTCTCTTTGTTGCTTGTTTTGTGCACCAACCACCAAGTCAAATTCCTTGTACTGTCCTCAAAACTGTACATGGCAAATAAAACATTTCTGATTCTGATTCTGATTCTGAAAACAATCCCACCCACACCATACACACAGGGCACTCAACTGTCGAAGGTCATTAAAGTTTTAACAACAATTAAGAAATAAACCAACAAATATAAGGCATGAGCAAGAAGACTCAAAAACAGTTAAATACATTTTGAAGGTATTTAGAGCAGCGATTCTCAACTGGTAAGTCGGGTCCCAAAAAGTGCTAGTCAAAAATGATTAACTACTTCATGTCTCTCAAGTTGGACTTGTCTTATTTTGAAAGAAACTTTTCTTTTGACAGGCATGCTGTGAAATGCCTGTTGTACAGGAAAATATATAGATTTATGTTTAAAAAAAAGATTATATATGCATGTTTTCAACAGCTATTTTTGAAAAACTTTTGGTTTGGTTGACTGAATTCTAACAAAAAAAAGTGGGTCACGATTTAATGACCGTGGCAAAATGTGGGTCCCAGGGTGAGACCAGTTGAGAACCCCCGTATTTGAGTATTTTTTTTTTTTAACATATTAATAGAGGTTATAAGAGCTGATAAAGGTATTCTTTTGCCAGAACTCTCATTAAAATAATAAAATAATCTACCAACTATTTCCTCAAATTACATTAAATATTTTGTAAAAACAATCTGAAGTACTAAGATCTGGGAGTTACTAATATCAGCGATTTAATGTTTTACACCTAGGGTACAAGGCAAAGATTTTTTTTTTTTATATAAATGTCAAATTTGAGTACAAAATGAGTTGGACACCCCTTATATTCATATTTACAGTATATATTATAGCCCTTTGCTGTTTTAATCTGCAAAATGAAACCTATGGTTAACTTTCACCGTTTTTCTCTGCAGAGGATAAAATCAGTTGGAAGATGGTGAAGATCCTGTGCCTGTGGACGTGGCTGTACGCTGTGATCTGGGCTCTGTTCCCCATCCTGGGCTGGGGTCGCTACGGGCCGGAGCCCTTTGGTCTTTCCTGCTCGCTCGCATGGGGACAGATGAAAGAAGAGGGCTTCTCATTTGTCATGACCTTGTTCTCCTTCAACCTGGCCATTCCCACTATCATCATCATTTGCTGCTACTTCGGCATCACCATCAAGCTATATATTACCTACAAAAAGTCAATGAACAACAGTAATCGAATTCCCAATATTGTCAAGCTCCATCGGAGGCTATTTGTAGTAAGTCATTTTTCTTGTTAAAGAGAGTCTGTATCATCTATGGCTCTTGTTGTTTTATAGATCTCAATGATATATTGCTATTGGTCCAAAACCAGTACAAAAAACCCTAAAAACAAACCTTAACTCATTCAGGGCTAGCCGTTTTTGAGCATTTTGACTGATTTTAAAGACCCACAGAATATTTTCTACTTTGACTATCTGAAATCTGAATGATTGAAGCCTCTACTTTAATCAAAAAAAAATAATTTGTTTCTGGCTCGTTTCGTTCTTTTGTAATCAGCCGTTGAATAGAGCAAGTTTTACACAAATCTTCAAGCTTTAGTGACAACTCTAACATCAACATCATTTCCTTATATAAAACACAAAAAAAAAAAAAAAAACCCACTGAGACTGGGCTTTTGAAGGCAAAATTATTATTATTTTGCCATCTGGGTCAGAGTTGAATGGATTTCTTACTGTATTTTGGCGTTCCTCTATAGCCACAAGAGTTGCCCTAAGGCCTGTTTTAACTGGAGCACTGGTAACCAATGACGTTTGTCCATAATCTTGGTTTATTTGCCAGGATTCAAACTCACAAAGATAAATACATATCACAGATGTAGTCAGAGCCTTAGTAGCGTTACATACTGTTGCGGACGTTTTTGTATTAAATTAACCATCCGTTTGTTTTTTTGTTTTCTTTTTTTAATGCAGAGTGGATTCTTGTAAAATCTGTCAAAATGGTTAAATTGTACAAATGTTACATGTTTTCCAATCAGTTAAAAAGTAGTGATTGGCTCGTAAAATAGAAAATAAAGATTTCCTCTTAAACGTGATTAAAATGGAAACAAATGCATGAATTAAGAAAAAAAAAAAAGTGTTACATGTTGAAATGTTTCCTACCTTTTTAAGTTACTGCTAGTTTTCCTTATTATCTTACCCTTTAATTAAATTGAACCCATGAAAATGCAGTATTTAGGAGATACTGTATATATCAAACTGGTAACCCTTCAGAATATTTGGTATGTTTCAAGTATCTTACAGTTTCAGAAATATTGGTGACCCCTGCTGTAGAGCTTTTTAACTGAACCATTATTCATTGTTGGAAGTGTTTTCTCATATTTCTTTTTCATTGTGGAATAAAAGAAAACACCTTTCATCCTTGAGACAGTTCCCTCCGACGCGCAGACATTATCGGAGCCTTTCTAACCTGATAATCCTCTCTCTTTCTTTCTCTTGC
This sequence comes from Gouania willdenowi, assembly GCF_900634775.1. Classification (NCBI taxonomy): domain Eukaryota; kingdom Metazoa; phylum Chordata; class Actinopteri; order Blenniiformes; family Gobiesocidae; genus Gouania; species Gouania willdenowi. Next base: position 13,643,846 of record NC_041066.1, read on the forward strand.
AGATTGCAGTTTTGAACAGCATGGGCTTTATTTGCTGCTGGACACCGTATGGCTTGGTAAGCCTTTGGTCCCTTTTCCACGACAGCAGCAGCATTCCACCTGAAGTCAGCCTGCTGCCGTGCATGTTTGCGAAGAGTTCCACCGTGTACAACCCGCTCATCTACTACTTCTTCAGCCAGAGCTTCAAACGGGAGGTGAAGTTACTGCCATGGCTTTGTATCAATCCCAATCGTTGCCATGCCTCCAACAACATTGCTGACAACAGCATGGCCGACGCTGACTGTAAACCCAGAGTACCTGAGAGATCTACTTTGGTGGAGATCCCAGGTTGTAAGACTGTGTCTTTGGGATGAAGGGCTGATGTTTTTCTCTTTGACACATTCTTCAGAAGTAAAATAAGACGGTGTTATCAAATATGAAAAGTCCTAAGATGTGTCATCCCTAAATGCAAAAAAGATGCGCAGGAAAACAAGGAGCTCCTGACCTTTTCTGTGTGTAGCAAAGGAAGAATGACTAATGTGTCCACTCTATGTTCAATGATGTGAAAGCTTAACCTGCAAGGTGTTAGAGTATTGTTGAAATTGTGCTTGCAGTTGGCAAAACCCTCCATGTGTCCTAAAGCAGAGGCGGAGCCCCCCACAACTGAGCTAACCCATTGTGACCACAGTTATTTTGCTATGTTACCACAGACTGCACAGGTTATCACTCGTGCACGGCTGAATGTGAAAAGGTCGTGAGAGGATGACAATCACCAGCGATGACTGCATTTTAAAGAACTGAAAAACCAAAGGATGTACAGATTAAACTCGGATCAATCCGTAAAGACTACTCTAGCTTTTATTCAAATTCTATATTTTCTTCGCTGAAAATTACGGTAAAACTGTGGTGGATTGAAAAAGTGTGTTTTAATGTTCTACGTGTCTCTCGCTTTAGCGACAGCTTAAAGAACCTCATATCAATCGCAAATGGTGGATTTTGTTGTTGGTCGATCCTGAAGATGTCATGTCAATGAGATCTGTTTGGAATCAGATGTTGTCGTATGATTATGTTGATTAACAAACTTCCAGCAAAAGATCAATGTAAATACAGTTTCACTGGAGATGATCAAATAAATATGTGTGGGATAAAATAATCTCTTCATGTTGTCTCAGTTTGTAACTGCTGGGCAGAGGTGAAATTAACAGATTACAAGTACTCAGATTACTGTACTTGAGTTGCTTTTATGGTACTTGTACTTTTTTGAGTATATTTCAAAATCAGTGACTCAGTAAGTACCGTTACTGAGTAAATTATTATTTTTTTGTTTGAAAATGATCAACATTGTGAAACTAACAAATCGAATGCATCCCATCGTAGCAACCAGATTAAACATAAAGCATGCACCAAAATAGCATTAAATGCTGGTTATTTTCTCCATTTTAGAGTTTATAAATGTATCTATACTTAGAGATTTTATTGATTTTCAATTTAATTTATTGGAGTTATTGTATTTAAAAAAAGAATTGTACATTGTGACAAACCTTTTAATTTATACAGATGTAGAAAATAAATTAAGTTCCAATGGTGCAAGATTTTGTCTCTTCCATCTCTTCCAACATGGGGAGTGAAAGCAACTAGTAATTTTTAATTTGAGTACTATTTAATTGAGCTACTTTTTACTTGTACTTGAGTATTTTATGTATGACTTACTTGTACTTGAGTACAATTTCAATCAAGTAGCAGTACTTCTACTTGAGTAGAATATATTAGTACTGTTTACACCTCTGCTCTACTTTTGGGCCCTTTTTGACTGAAAAATTTTAAAATTATTTCACCGAAACGACCCAACTATAACAGACAATCTGGTCCTTGATTTGGCAACCTTGACAAAATTTGGCCCCCAGGCAAAAGTAACCGTTGTGTTTCACAAATGCGGTAACTTCACTAAAAGACTAGATCAATAACAGCCAACTAGGCCTTTTCATCCAACACCAGTAAACACAGCAAATAATCCACACTTGACTGATTTCATGGCACTGTGTTTGACCCTGTGACATAAGAATAGGTTTTATCTCCTTCATGTGCTTCCACTGAATATAATATAAATGTATTCATAAACTTCCGTCTTTTAAGTTAATGTAACATTTTTTTTTTTTTTTTTAAATGCACATTTTTAGTTCAAGATTTTATTCTGAAAAAGAACAAGAAAAAAATCTGCGCATGCTTCTTTATCACACACAAGTAAATTTTTTTTTTTTATTCATTTCATTGAATTGCATTTCTTTAGCTTTTCACCAAACTAATCAATTATAAACAAAAAAAAGTGGAAGAAAATCAAAACAACAGAACAAAGTTTTCAGCCAGATCACACTCACACAGGACTGTTGCATTGTACAGGATTGTTTAATTTAATGCTCCTCTTCCCTCTGTGTGTGTGTGTGTGTGTGTGTGTGTGTGTGCGCGCACTAATAAAGCACTTACACACACTCTGTTACACAGCTACAGATAGACGTGCATTCAAAACAGGTTGGTGAAGTGAGAAATGTCCCCTTGAACAGACACATTCTGGATCCAAACAGGCACATGAATGAAAACAGACTGGACATGATGTCAATTTTAGTAGAACTGTTGCAATCCTCCTTTTGAACCTGGAATCCTAGAAAATTCCATCTCACCTTTGTCGTCTAATGTTTGGAATTATAATCTCTTCCTCTACTTTTTAGATTTCCACTACAGTCCACTTTTATACCATCAGGAATGATGATTGATTAGTATTCGTCATGCTTGGATTCGATCGGACAAATCTTGACGCTTTAGCTCGATGTTTTTACATGGCCTGCCGCAGGTTTTCCAGGCTCTTCTCAATGCTGTCAATGACCTCGACTGCAGCTTGAGGGATCCTGGTTCCTGGGCCGAAGATGGCGCACACTCCGCTCTGATACAAGAGCTCGTAGTCCTTCAGGCAGACATGGGAGAGCAGAAGTTAGGCACTGAAAGTCACTCGGAAAAAGGGGGAATGCACTTTGAATCACCAGCAATGAATAAACAATTCAATGATGAGCAACTCCGATGTGACAGCCTATATTTAGACACAGCTTCTACCCTTGTGTGATGGTGCTTTCATTTTTTTTTTGCCATCAATGAAAAGCTTTCAGGAGGGAATGGATGAAAGGTTTTACACTGACAGCCAATGACAGGAGTGCAGAGAAATTTAATTGCATTTCATGCAATTCCCAATCCTTGATATATACAGTTGTATTATAACAACTATATATGTCGAGGCTTAGTACAGTCAGAACCAAAATCGTTTTGGATATGTATATTGACATATACGAGGAACATGTATTGGTGCAAAAGAAAAAACAAGGCTACAATAACAAGTACTGAGAAGCAACTACCCATGTATAAAATAGTCTGAGACAGTTTGATTATTTATCATTTATGTGCATGTCTCAGCGTTTACTCACATTAACTACGTATATGTAAGAAAACTGTTGGTAACAAAAGGACGGGCAAAAGCATTTGTCTTTAAACTAAAGGTACAATCAGAGAACTATGGTGAAGGCAGGTTTCCATAGCAATCAGTTTGGATTATGAGCTTTATCAGTTTTTCTCTATGTAGCAGCTCCGTAAACTGAGACGATGCATTTCATTACAATTCAAAATGTAAACTACGATGTAAAAGGATAACAGTCAGTTTAACTTACAGTAAGTGTTTGAACGTCTTAAAGGAGCTTAGGGCAGTATTTAGAAATCAGCATCCATAGTGACACCACGATGGTTAGTGTACAGTAGCTGCAGTCATCAGCCCAGGCTCCACGGGGGAGCGTATCAACCGTTTGTTTATCACCAGAGCACAGCTGATACTGTGGATAGAGGATGAATACCCGACCAAACCCAGACGGCACCGGACGGTTCACAGATATTAAGAACTGGTGTTCGGGTTCTGTCACATAGTGTCGTTTGCGCTGCGGCGTTCTTCCTTTCCTGTTGCAGCAGCCACAGCTGATCCGTGGTGGATGTAGAATGGAGCAGAGGACAAATATGAAGGAATAAACAATCCCTTTTCTGCACAATAACATGGATTATCTTTATCTTTGATACATGGATTATGTAAATAGATCAGATGGGTCTCTTGCGTGCACTGCGCCCGTTTGTGTTTCCCTTTCGCTTGTTAACCATGCGCTGATCTGATGTTGACATTAATAGTTTTTTGTTAATAAAAATGGTGCTTACCACTAAAACTGTCACTAAATGCTTGTTGGGTAGTTTCTTACTATGCACTCTATAATTTGTTAAGCACTTTGAGGCGATTTTTTTGTAATTTGCGCGATATAAATGAAGTTGAATTGAATTAAAACAAACGTACATGTGTCATTTCTTTGAGAAAAAAAAACGAGTTTTTCACTGTTGGGTTGGACTCAGATGAGAAAATGTAGCCCGATCTACACTCCAACTGTGACACGGTTATTCATTTACTCGCCATTCATGCGACTGTTTACTGCTAAACCTGTGCACATGCCTCTGCGTACATCTGTGGAACCAAACAGTAGTTCAGTCCACTGAGCTTGTATCCAAGCCATCTTTTTCTCGTTCTTTTATATTTCCGGGTACTTGGGACGGCTCTACAAGCCGTCGTGAACGCGCACCAGCGTCATTTGACGTCACCATCAGCGTCATTTGACTCCAACTCCGCAGAACTGGGCGGGAAAATCAGACTCCGAAAAGCAGTGCAAAATGTATCACACAATCTTTTCAAAGCAATAGATAGAAATATGTGTGGATTCATTCTCCTTGGTTTCGAGCACTTCATCACCCATTAGCATTAAAAAAAAATGAAAGTGAATGTATATTTTTTCACAAATCCTGCCCTATGCTCCTTTAACTTTAATCTCTTTCATTCTTAAAAAAAAAAATAATAATAATAATAATAATAACATTATGACTTAGATTTTTTTTAATGATATAACCAGAAATATTTTTTTTTTTACAGTAAATTCAAAAAAATACATTTTAAATGTCTAAAACTTCAATCTTCTGTAGCCCCTTTTTGTTTTTGAGTCGTAAAAACTCTCCACAGGCTTTTTTCTTCATAATTCTGTGTTTATCTGATTTAAAATGAATAAAACGTGCTTGTTAATTCATAAAATCTACATCTGCATTCATTTAAAATATGTCTAAACAAGGGTTCTCAGAGAGCACAAACCTCCGCACAGTACCAAATATCCTCATTGCCAGTAATCCTCATTCACACTTTAAAGGCTTGGAAGAAATTTCCATCCCCATTATTAACGATACAGTAGGTCCAAATTGTATCGGCAAAATTCACAATGCAGATCCGATCTGGATGAAACTCGGTGGGAGAATTCAGGAACTAACCTTACAAAACTGAGCCAAATTTCATAAATATTTCATAAATATACACATTTTGTAATTTTGTCAATGGAGTTTGTCTGGATCCAATCCAAAATTGTATGTAATCTTCTACGGAATAAGGTCTATCTTTGGTCAAAGTTTTGGCAAAAGTACTTTTGACATCATCCTGCAAACAGAAAAACAAAGAAATAAAAACAGGCAAAAATAATGGGCGCAGGCAACAATCATAGAAAATGATTTGTGATTTTTAAATCTGGCCCCAATGTAAAAAAATGCAAACCTTCTTTTTCAGATTGAATAATCGAATAAAACCATAGAGTAAAGCACTTTAAACGCAGCCCTGCCAGTGTTACCTGTGGTGGGATGACGCCGCCGCAGATGACGAGGATGTCCGGCCTGTTGAGGTGTCTCAGTTCTTTAATGAGCTCTGGAACCAGAGTCTTGTGTCCGGCAGCCAGCGTGCTCACGCCAACGCAGTGCACGTCTGCATCCACTGCTTGCTGTGCAACCTCCAGAGGAGTCTGTAAAAAAAACATCGAACAGAAACCAACACCATATCAATGATTTTTTAATTAAAAAAAAGCTTTTAACCCCAGTGTTGTATTAGCACTGACCTTTAACTAGTACCTTTAAGATTAGGATTTGAAAAAGTTGAACTTTAAACACGTGTAATAATCACTGGTTTAGTCATACAGAAATATTCCATTTATTTCATTATTATTGGTAGAATTTCTTTGAATGATATTTGACTCAAACAGATCTTCTTCTGTTAGTGAAGAGCTCAACAACGCTTGATGTACGGTACATCAAGTGGCAGTAGCAGACCTTGAAACAAGTTCGCCAAAAGAAAACACACACGTGCTCGTGCAGAACATTGTCATTGTTTGCAGTGGGCGGCAGTGCCTCACAATAGATCATGTGATCTGTCAAAGAAATCATCCCAAGGCTTAATGACTTGTAAAGCTGTTGACTTCCCTCCCCCTGTGTGCTGCATATTAGCATCTCCTGTGATGAAAAGTTGTTCAAACATCTGAGGTCTTATTTTTGTTCAGAGTGAAGACATTTTGTTCAGTAAAGTTCAGCATAGAACGAAGCATAGGTCGCAAAACAGGTATGGCAAATAAGTAGAGACGTATACAGTAATTATAACGTTACCTTATTGCTGAGGAAAGAATAATAAATACATAAATAAAAGAGGCCCCATCTTTTGGGTACCTGTAGGTAATTTCAACTGCAAGCTCTATCAAAAGAGTACAGCATATAATACTACAAGTTTTAGTGTTGGTTTTTTGAGTTTTTTAAAGTCATTTCAAAGCAGCCAAGAGTTTATTATACCTGCCATTTTGTCAGACATGCTAGCTGAGTCGCTGCGATGTTGGCCGCCAGTTGTGACACAATCTGTGACCCGGCGCCGCATTTATAATCACTGCGTACGTACAAAAGAAAGCGTACGCATCATGTAAGCAAAGTTTGGGATCTATTGAAAAAAAAAAAAAAAAAACGAGATAATGTGCGCACCTCCACGGCAGCTCTGACCCTGCCGTACACACAAAATCATGAGAAACGGGAAACTCCGACGCCAACAGGAGAATGATGATATTAATGACAGCTCTGTGAAATGAATAGAATTTGTGTGAAATAATCGAACACATTGAACATTTCATAACACACATTATTTGAATGACGCATAACACACTCTAATGCGTAAAGACGCACAATGGCTTATTTGGCACGGGATACACCGGAGGGAGAGGATCTTCAAAGACCAGCGAGACGCAGGACTTTTATAGGCACCGTATGGGCGGAGCAAGATGTTTCCTCACGTGCGACAACTTTCGAGATGACTGTGATTTATAAATGTAAAAAGGGGTGTGACGTACGTGCGCCCTCGTTTATAAACCGTAAAAAAAAAAAAAAAATGCGTACGTACTTCCTGGTTTTTTATCGCACGCAGGCTGAAGTGTGCTTACCGAGGCACACTTTTATAAATGAGGCCCCTGGTTACATGGTGATTGCAGTCTCACCTGTGGAGCTACCATGAACCACTGGAGCTGGCAGTTAATGGCAGCTGCACAGAAGCAACTAGAATTATTAGAATTTAGAACAACTTAGAAGCATCAGTTAAACGAGTGTCAAAGTTTCAACTTCTTTTACAGCAAAACAGCAGGTAAGGAAGGAAAGAAGGATTAATGGTGGTAAGAAACCAACCTGAAACAGCGGTCCGATGTCAACATCAAAGCCGAGGTCGGCAAAGCCTGTGGCGATGACTTTGGCTCCTCTGTCGTGGCCGTCTTGCCCCATCTTTGCCACCAGCAGCCGAGGGTTCCTGCCCTCGTGCTTTTTAAAGTCAGTCACTCTGCGGTTTGCAAAAACATCACCAATGAATCGACAAGTAGGAACAATGTGAAGCTCAGGTGGTTATGGTGACGTCCCACCTGTTGTGGACCAGTGTGATCTCGTCATGCTCTCCAAACTCGCTGCGGTAAGCACCGCTCACCATTCTGGTGCTGGCCTTGTGTTCTCCAAATACTGTCTTCATGGCATCAGTGATCTCACCAACCGAGCATCTGAGGGGATTACAAAAACAAACTTTCCTTAAATGAAAAGAAAACAAAATGGATGTGTTTGGGATCGTGTAGGACAGATTGTACTTTGAAATTGGGTCTGAATGAAACAGAAATCCATTGTGTCTGAGACCATGAGCTTTGCTGGAAGCTACACATAGAACATATCAGGACAACTATCACTCAGAAAGCTGTGGTAATACATGTAAAACATATATAGAGCCATTAATCAAATTATAAAAGAGATCATTAAGAATGATACGTATAGTGGAATTCCACTTGTTCTAAAACATTTTGGAACAATAAAACTTATGGATTTAGTAAGTTTTACGTGTTAGAGATTTTATTTAAAGTAAGAAATAAAAGGTTATTAGTTATTATTGTTTGGTTATTAGAATCAATGTTTTTTTTTTTTTTGATTGCATTGTATATGATTGAAGACAGCCAAGAATAAATAAATATAAAATAATGAATCAGCCAATCAGTCACCATGCCAATCAGTCACACCATAGTGGTAAAGCATCAAAGACAGTGTAATTACATGTTGTTTATTCTCCTTTTATGATAGTCCCATTCAATCATTTAAATGCAAATGTATTTTCCGGAACCCTTTCATAGGATTTCACTTCTTTGCATGATTGTAAGGATTCATTATGACAGAAGGAGTAGAAATGGTGTTGATTGCTGAGGGTAATAAAACAAGTCATTTCAATGCCAGAGAGTAAACTGTCCAAATGTAAATGTGAACATTATTTCTACCTATAAAAACAGGCTGCAGAGTTTATGATGAATAGAAACAAAAAGCAGCAACGACGGCCTCAATGGGAAGAGATTACAGTGATAAATGTGGGCTGCAAAGGATTTCTCATAAAACGACCCAACTGCCTTTGGGAAAACGCTCAACATAAAATCTTAAACAATTCAGTGTTGAAACAAATCAGTTTATATCTTTTTTTCTTAAAATACGGGCCATAATTGAACCAATATTTTACATAACACAATCTTTTGTTACCAAACCTTCTCATGAATAAGCAGCTCCTCCTTGCCATTGATAACATACTGTACGTATAGAACTGCAAAATCTAGGCCAAGATTTTGAAAGATCTGGTAAACTTGTTTCAAAGATTACCCTCAGATTAGGGCTGGGCGATATATCCAGATTCAAAATATATCTCAATTTCTATTTTGGCGATATCGAAAATTACAATATCGCCTAACACACTTGTTTTAGGAGTTGCTGCTTTCACTACTTCTCAGAACAGCATTAAAAAGCACATTTAGATGGGTTTCAGAGTGTGTCCAAACCCAAACCTTCCCCTAAACAAGCCACAATAAATAACTCACTCACACATACTGTCCTTTATAGGAGAAAAAGCCAAAAGTAGCACATAATGTGCCGCTGTTTGTTTAAAAATGTGCCTGTATGGCATTTTGCATCAGCTAATTTAACCCAAATTGTCTTTCTGGTCAGACTTACATAGAATAAAAAATATTGAGATTTATATCGTTTATCTACGTGTAATATGTATGTTTTTTATTTGCATGTGTATATGGGTGTATGTATACAACAAGATAAAGATAACCTTTATTTGTCCCACAAAGGGGAAATTTGCAGTTCAGCAGTAGATAAATAGGATACAGTACAATATGTTGAGCTTTTTCTTAAGAATTTTATATTTTGATAGCGCTTCGAGATGACTATTGTTGTAGTGCGCTATATAAATAAAATTGAATTGAATATATATATATATATATAAGTTTGTATTTCTTTTTAAATTTTCAATTAATATTTTGCCTAATATTTTAATTTGTCTTTTGATGTTGATTTTTGTGTACTTTGATCTCATAAGTTTAATTATGCATTATGTCTCATGATTTTACAAGTATTTGTTAGCCCTTATTCTAAATTCTTTGTCTTTATTGAAAGGGGTGGAGCTCTAATACAAGCTCTTTGGGCTTCGTTCCCTCCTTGCACCTTTAATGTTCTTTTTTCTTTAATGTATGCTAAATACATTTTGAGAAAAAATATTGAGATATGCGTTTTGGTCCATATCGCCCAGTCCTTCCTTAAATTAAAGGCTTTTTATAATTAAAAAAAAAAACAGAAATTTTGTGATTTGTGCAAAATCCTTTGTCACATAATGGTCTGATATATCCACCTCATGCACAAGAAGAGATTTGACCACAACAGCAACTAAAAGCTCCCCCCCATACAAAAGAGGTATAATGATAATAGCAATAATAATGGCTTAGATTTATAGTATATAGTGCTTTTTTTTGAGGAGACAAAGTGCATTATAGAAACCATTATTCACTCTGTCACATCAGTCATACCAGTGGTCGTACAGAAGCATGGTTGTCCACCACCAACATTCCTGCACAATTCATAACCATTCATATGAGGCAATGTGTGTAAAGTGTCTTGCCCAAGGATAATGACAAGGATGGAGCAGGATTCAAACCCCCAACCCTTCTGTTTTTGTACGATCCACTCTACCACTGAGCCACAGTCAAGAAACTGGCCGGAGTAGTCAAATATATGGCATTAACATGTGAGTGAGTGCCACATGTTTTCAATGCATCGTGGAATTTGCTGGGAAACAAACATTATTTCAAACAGACAGCAACTCTCTGACATTATGTTAATTAACAGGTGTCAGGAAATGTTACTGAACAATGGATTCAAAGTGTGAGTGTGCAAAGCAGACAAGAGCGCTGACCTTGCTCGAGCTGCCTCCACAGCGAGAGCTAAGAGGTTGCCCTCCCTGGTCCGTGCACACTCCTCGATGGCTGACAGGCACTTCTTCGCAGCTTCAGCATCACGAGTCTCCCTCACCTAAAGAAAAAAGGGGTAAAAAAGCTGCTGCATATGAAGTCGGTCAATGGTCAGACTGTAAACCTTTCAGAAACTGCCCCTTCAAAAGGTACTGAATAATCTGACGAGCTACCACTTCATATATAGCGCTACTTCTGAAATACTAAAATGTCACGGTTTTATTTTAATTAGTAAGTGTCTGAAACAGCTGATTTTGCTGTTAAAGCTGCTGTTGCTACACAGCGCATACACTTCATCGGTGGTTTTCTGACTCACAATCACAATAGCCGCTTAAATAGACGTGTGTTTTACTGTAATGTGCAGTTTTTTGGCTGTTGTGTGGAGTCCTCGTCTATAGACACGCCCACTCAAACAGCCCGGTTTTAGAATTGGTCAGAAAGTGACTTTTCAGAGGGCTAAGACTCCAGAAAATAAACCTCAAATACTATGTTGTTGGGGAACAAATGGAGATGGGTGAAAAATAGCATAATATGTCCCCTTTAATGTAAAATTGCTTCATTAGTTCAATACCAAAGTGTGTTGATACAGTTTTTTTTTTTCAAGAATACAGTAGAAAAAGACCAAGTGGTATTTTGCATCTAATAAAGCAAAATTTTAATTCACTGTATAATAGAAATGAGGGGATTTTGCTGACCCGTTTCAGTTTGTCAATCTGTTTCTGGCGCACAGCAGTGTTATCTATCGCCAACACTTCAACGGTCTCTTCTTTTTCCAGACGATACTTGTTTACTCCAACGATCACTTCAGATCCTGAAAAAAATAAAAATAAAGCACATTAGATTTTTGGAAGAGGAAGGACGTTAAGTAACATATAGTGTCAATTGTTCAAGAGTCTATTGGTAACCACTTTAAAAACATGAGGGGGAAAAAACTGACACATTCTACAAACACATTTCAGTCTAATCCGAGCCATCAGGATTCATGACTCATTCAATCGAAGCACAAAAAAAACTGTCATCAGTGATAAGGAAAACCAATGAATATCAATGAGAAAAAACAACAAGAGGATTGTGAGTAAACGGCAAGTCATTCTACTCTGCACTGTGGCCTTATGGGATATGAAAGGAGGCATATTCCTTATACAGACAAGCAACTGGTTACACAGAAACCCAGTCTAGATAATAATCTGTTTCCTTCAGTGTATCGTATTTTAAGGCCCCCCTCACAAAAAAAGTCAATAAAAGTGGTAAATGAGTCTTCTTCTTCTTCTTCTTCTTTTTCTTTTTCTTTTTCTTTTTCTCATAAAAACAACAAAAAAGTACTAATAAAGATATTTTAATGCAAAGAAAAAAATGCTCAATATTTAGTGATATTCTGCAGGGTTGGAGTAAATATTTATGATTTCAATTACCCATGTTCATTTACAATTAAATTACGTTTACAATGACCAGCATCTTTTCCAATTACAATTAAACTACAATTATTTTTTAATCCTCAGAATGTAAATAACAATTACGCTCTCAGTTACTTAAGTTCATCTGTAATTACTGAGCCTGAAATAAAGAACCTAATAAAAGCTAACCTTCCTCTTGTGTTAGCATCACTTGTGATAACAGGTCCTAAACCAGCTGTAAAATACACAAATATCTATCATCTTCTTCCTATATATTGGTATCCTTGTTAGGCTTATCAATGCAAAAATGTGTATTCATATTTTTGGTGTGGGCATTTGAGCCTTTTTTGTGTTAGTATACGACTAGAAGTCATTTTTTTTAAATGGTAAAATGTGAGAAAGCTTGATTTGGAACATATTGTAATAATTGTTAACTACTTACGTCTAGAACTGTACATAGAAATGCAACAAGGTTCCCCAGTTTTCATGGCAATTACAATTATCTAAACTCATTAACAATTTAATTACAATTATGATAGTAACATCATTTTTAAATTACAATTACAGTGATAATTACACCATAATTGTAAATAATTATTAATTAATTATTAACACCACTAGGTCAAGCATGTGGTAATGGTGGAGCAATATATGGTGGAGTAAAGAGATTTACTGTAAAAAAAAAAAAGGAGCTTTCTCAGCACAACGTCATGGAGGCAGAGTCTCTAAATGCACAGACATCTCACAAAAACTTCTACTCTAAATAAAATTATTCAAAATGAACCAGTCTTCTGATTCATTGGTGAATATTTTAAAAAGCACCACATTTTGCCACTAATGTTAGGAGTGAGAAGTAAGTAAGTAATATTTATTTATATAGCACCTTTTACAGACAGGAGTCACAAAGTGCTTCACAATACATACAGCGCATACAATACAATACAAACTACAGTTACTGTCACAAAAAATATGATGGTCATAAAACAACCCTTTATCACTGGAATTTTAAAATGCTTTCTGAAACAAATAGGTTTTCAGTTGGCTCTTAAAAGCATCAACGGAATCAAGCAAACGCAAGGAAAATGGAAGATCATTCCAGAGCGTTGGCGCGACCGCCTGGAAGGAGCGATCTCCTCTGGTCTTCTGAGAATAAGAAGAATACATGAGAATATAAGCCACCTTTTTATTAACTGCCTGTGACCCACTGAAAGCTGACCCCCGAGTTGAGATTCACATGGACAGGCTCTTGTAACAGTGGCTTCAGTGTATATTATTATATACTGGTGCAGTGCAGTGCCCATAGGAAGTATGTACTATAGAAAAGTGGGAGGTTAAGTAGCTTTTTCATGAATGGCCAAATGAGGTTATGTTTGAAGGTGGGACATCAGGGACATTTACGTTTGTTGTGAAATGTGTAGAGCAGGGGTCACCAACCTTTTTGAAACCAAGAGCTACTTCTTGGGTACTGATTAATGCGAAGGGCTACCAGTTTGATACACACTTAAATAATAATTAGAGAGATTTTCAAAAGAGCGGGGGGGGGGGGGTAGTTTGCTTCTGTAAGAGAAATGAAATAATTCAATTTCACAGTGTTCTTTTATTTGAAAAACACATATAAAGTGAAGAACAAATTCCACAGTACCCGTGCAAATGGTAAATGGTGGTAGTAGTAGAATAAATAAAATAAATAACATAAAATTAAACAAAAAAGGCATACATTGCATAAATTATCCATCAATCTATGCAATGTATGCTTGAAATAAAAATAATCAACAAAAGGAAAATTAAACATAGCCTATACAACAACGGCTATAACCATAACAGAAACACTTCCCTACACATGGTTGGATTTCTCCCGATTTCCTCACTGACATTGTCCGGGCGGACCATCCTTCACTGAGCGTCGTTTCCGGCCGGACAATAATAACGATTACACCTCTTCTTATGCAGTGTAATCGTTATTATTATTACAACAATATTATTATTACAATAATATAATTACACCGCATAAGAAGAGGAAGAAGAGTCTTCGTCCTCTTCTTATGCGGTGTAATCGTTATTATTGTCCGGCTGGAAACGACGCTCAGTGAAGGATGGTCCGCCCGGACAATGTCGGGCAGAAATCAGGAGAAAATCGGGAGGGTTGGCAAGTATGTATTAAACACAAAAAACACTTTACATTTTAAGTGTTTATATATATGTATTGTCATTTCTAAGTTACATGTAAGTGTGATTTAAACAAGAATAGCTAAATAAATAAATCTATATATATAAAAGCTCACTGGTAAGTGCTGCTATTTGAGCTATTTTTAGAACAGGCCAGCGGGCGACTCATCTGGTCCTTACGGGCGACCTGGTGCCCGCGGGCACCGCGTTGGTGACCCCTGGTGTAGAGTGATAACTATTGTGTTTTCATATATTTCGGCTTGTAGCAAGGACATTAAGTGGCATTAATCCACAACTGTCAGTTTAAATGCACACAGAATTTGTAAAGCATTTACGAAATAATAATAATATTTTAAAGGTATCAACGCAGTCCAAACAAATCCGACGTCGCACACACTTGAACCAAGCAGCCATGCGCACATTCCGCAAGCAACAGTCTTGGACTGATGACATCATCATTCTAGGACTGATGACATCATCAGTTAGAACAATGGAATATTGGTCCTACCTCTACAGTGATGATGTCATCAGTCCTACCTCCACAGTGATGATGTCATCAGTCCTACCTCCACAGTGATGATGTCATCAGTTAGAAATAATTTATTAGCCAATCACTACATACCTTAGCTACGTGCGCGCCAGAGCCAATCACTGGAGAGCCCACCCCCATGCCCCACCCATTTTGGAACATTGGAATATTAGAACATTAGAAATTGAACATTGGTCCTACCTCTACAGTGATGATGTCATCCCTATGTTCCAATGTTCTAATCCAACCACTGGAGAGCCCACCCCCACACCCTGCCCATTTTGGAATGTTGGAATATTAGAACATTAGAACACTGGAACATTGGTCAAAAACAAATCCGACATTGCACACCCTTGAACCAAGCAGCAGGTGAAGGTGAAGGTGAAGTCTCAGCTCTGTCCAAAAAACTCAAAAATTATGGAGGCCATGTGCAAGTTAAAAAAGTTTCAGGTGGAACAGACACCGTGTCAGGGAGATATGCGCTCCACAGACAGTCCTTGATTTAATAGATAGATAGATAGATAGATAGATAGATAGATATAGACAGATAGACAGATAGATAGATAGATAGATAGATAGATAGATAGATAGATACCTGAGTCAATGCGGGCCTGTCTGCGTGCAGCACATTCCTCAATACAAAGTTTCGGAATGCCCTCTGCCACAGCTCTGGCCATCCCTCCCATCTCCTCAATGTCTTGAATAGACTATCAATCAAAAAACACAAAATTACAAGACCATCCCTCATTAATGTGTGTAAATATATAAAAAAATATATATATATATATATATTTTTTTTTTTTTTTTTTTTAAATCTTCAAACAGCTCACCTTCAGAGCTTTGTTATAGACATCGTCTGTGAGAGCCTCCATCATATGGGATCCTCCCCAGGGATCGGCCACTTTGGGGATGCCTGATTCTTCCTGAATGATGATCTGTGTGTTCCTGGCAATGCGAGCGCTCTTAACTGTGGGGAGACCCAGGGCTTCATCGAAAGAGTTGGTGTGTAGTGACTGGGTTCCCCCAAACACAGCTGCCATGGCTTCAATCACTGTGCGGATCACGTTGTTGTACGGATCCTTTAGGCCACAGGGTGGAGATCTGCTTGAGTTTCAACTTTTTTTTTTTTGGACAATCAAACGTTCAACATGAAAAGTAAAAAATAATAAACAAATAAAAGTGAACACCTGTTCTGTTAGTGACCAGCCTGAGGTCTGACAGTGTGTGCGGAGAAGGAGGGACTTGGTGTTCTTAGGCTGGAAGTTCTCTTTAATGAGAGTTGCCCACAGTCTCCGGCCTGCCCTTAGTTTGGCAATTTCCATGTAGAAGTTCATTCCAATCCCCCAAAAGAACGACAACCTGGCGAGAAAGGGCAAGATTGTGTCAAAAGATTGCGACAACTCACAGGAAAGTCAGTCAGTCATGACACACAATCTTTATTACTAAGGAAAATACACTCCAATGCCAAGAAGATCTGTGCTACAATCAAGCTTTTACAAGTTAACATGAGCAAAACGGATTTTTCAGACTTGCCAAAAATGGGTTCTTAAATTTACTGCAGCAAATCAATTTGTTTCATGCGTTTATAGCTCGATAGCTCTAAAATCAAGTGGTCGTTGGTGATTTTTAAAGAGTGTCTGACTCAGTTATACATCAAAAAGTGACATGCATCTCTTTTAATATTCACTTATCACAGATAGATTCCATCGTCACAAACACTTAACATAAAAACTGAGGAATTAAATGTTTTTTTCTCAACAAATGCAGTCAATTACTCTAGCTTTTGTTCTCTTTCAGTGATCAGACTTAAAAAGTGAATCAGTTAAAACCAGTTATTTTCCCATTATAGATAAACAAGTTGCGTATTTAAGTATAATCTATTAATGCAAGTTCAGGTTCATAATATCATGATAAAACATTAAATGCTCCCAAATAATGTCCAGTTTACAGCATTTAACACACAAAACATATTCTTTTCATAAATATGCTAATTTTACATTTTTATTAAAAGTAATATTTTAATGTTAAAAAATAACATCTACAAACCAAAAAAAAAGCACGTTGAAGTGAAAAACCACTGTAGTAATGGTGTGGTGGCAGAGGATACAGAACTTCTTATGTTTGTAGTGGAATACTAAAAATATTAAAAGGAAAAAATCAAAAACAGCACAAGGGTTCTTTCCCATTTTCCTTTATTTTACATTAGAATGTTGAATTTATTTATTCATGCTGTCTTTTGCATAAATGACAAAGCAAAGGGTTCAATGGGTTTACAGAGTTTCCACTTTTATGCTGTTTTGCTTTAAGCCATTTAAGACTGAGTGAAGTGCTGCTGTTCCATCCATCCATCCATGTGCTATTTCATTAGATGTAGGAAATTCAAATCAAGCTGGAAACCGGAAATTACCTCCATGTACAACTCTGCCATCTCGGGATGAATAATGGAGTAAGTAATGACTCCTGAGTCCTCCTGACCACTATCAATATTAATGTATGTCACTGTCTGAATAGTAACTTTATTTAGCAAAAACCTATTTAATATGTTTCACAGCCAACGATGTATTTCCCATCTTTTATTTCTTCATTTAACATAACTGGTACACTGGACTGTTTCACTGGAGTCACAAAGCTAGCTACCCATCCCACCCCCCCTCCCCCCGCTATAATTCAACTCTTATTTTGAAGTGCGTCTTTTGGTTCATAAGCTATTTCTTTATTACTTAAAACAGGGATGGGCAACTTTTATAGGAGTGGGGGCCGCAAACTTAGAATCTGATTCAAGGGCCACATTCATGCCATCAGTTGGAAAAATGACCAATCTGAGCAAAAATACAGTAAAAAAACAATAGCTTTTGTTTTGTTTTCCCATTATGTCAGTTAATATTTGTTGTTCTATGCATAAATTTTTTGCGTGTGTGTTTTTGGAGTCATTTTGTGTGTTTTTTCATCTTGTGATATTGGAGTCACTTCATGCAGTTGCTTTAGGGGCCGCACAAAATTAGACCGAGGGCCGCATGTGACCCCCGGGTCTCCATTTGCATATCTCTGACTGAAAGTGTTTGCCTTGGAAAGGGCTTGATGACTAAAATATTAAGTGAAACACACAATATCAGATAATCTGCTAGTACATGCACTCATTTTGGTTTACTATGCACAAGTAGACTTTACTAGTGAAGCAAAATGTGTCACTATTAATCTTTATAAGCTAATAAAGGGGGCGGGGAAAAAGCTAATTCTGGCTTGCCATTGGCTTCCAAAACAAAACGTGGAGTCACGTAAAAGGGAACTGATGGCAGTGAGCATGCCTGACAAAAGAACAGGTTTAATTAACACCAGACCAAACCTCCAGTATTATTATATATGATCTTTTGAGTTTGGCAGATTTTCAAATTCCACCAGATTTGAACAAGGGTGAATTATTTCACACAGCCACAGGATGTGTGAATTCATTTTCACTTTTTTTCCACTTTATTCAAATTACTGTGTGGAACTAACACTCATTGTATTAGTAACAGGAAATGCTGTGACAGCAAGATCCTTGACTTCAGTGTGGATCATGTTCAGCTTTCAGATAATTCTTGAATTACTGCCTTCAATAGCAAGACTGTGACATAAATCAATTAGAATATTCTGAAAAAAAAACATGGTGCTTTCATTTTAGATGTAATTATGGTCACACTCCTAAATAGAAGGTTGTCATAAAGCTTCATGACAACCGTGTCAAACTGCCAGAGCATCCAATTCAGCCTGCAGGATGTTTTTGCTCAAAGGGAAAAATTACAATAATTATTGTTAAATCACCATATCCAATACTGTAGTTCAGTTTCAGATATCTGTAGCTGAATGCTTTACAGTTATGGAAATGTTAAGTCATTTATAAACCTAGTTGTTTAGGGCACTATATTATTCAAATTTTGCTTTTTTATTTTATTTTACCAGTGGAAAAAATGCACAGATGACTAAGTTGAACCTTCAAAAACTGATACATCCCTTACACGTACAAAATACATCAGTGACTGGTAATAATCTCAATGTTTCTGATTTTTGGAGAATATTTGAAACAGTCCAAAGTGTTTCAAATATTACCCTTTTATCACACTCCACACAGCATTAAGCTCAGATATTGCTCCACACATTGTTCTATAATATGAGCCTTTACTCCAGCGGAACTGTTTTACCTTGGGGCAAACTCATCAATGGTTAATCCTGCTTTCAGACCAGTGCGGCAGTATTCCAGTCCGTTAGCAATGGTGTAGGCTAACTCCAAAATGGCATCAGCTCCAGCCTCCTGGAGATGGTATCCGCTAATCGATATGGAGTTGAACTTCGGCATGTTCTGTAAACACAGGCAAGTGAACTAGTTACAGAAAGTCAACCAGGGTTGAGGTAAATTACATTTTTTAATTACAATTACGTCTTCAATTATCCATGTTTGATTACGGTCACCGGCATTTTTTCCAATTACAAGTAAAATTACAATGATTATATTTTCCCTGAAAGTCCATTACAATGTTCTCAATTACTAAATAAAACCTTCCTCTTGTGTTAGCTTTCTGTTAGCATCTCTTATGATAAAAGGTTACTTTTGTTCCATGTCTTGAATTAGCTTTAAAATACACTAAAAAATATTATCTATCATCCAATTAGTTTTTCATCTCTTGATTTTTTTTGTTGGGCTTCCTTATCCTTGAAAACATTGGTATATTTTTGGTGTGGGTTTCTGAGCCTTTTTTCGGTCAGTATAACTTTAGATTTATTGATTTTTATATGGTATAATGATCCTCAAGAGAACTGAGGCAAACCTGATATGAAACATATTCTAATATTTATTAAATATGTATGTGTAAGCCGTGAAACTGCAACATGGTTCCCTAGTTTTGCGTTTAATTAAAATGTGATGAACAATTTTGACATAATTTCCATGCTAATTACAATTACAAAGTGAATTATATGAACCCAATTACAATTCAGTTATGATTACAACAGCAATATATTTTTTTAGTTACAATTATAGTTATGTCATAATTGTAATTAATTATCAATTATGAGATTACAATTATAACTAGAATATTTGCATTTCTTGAAAATGCATGAGAGGATGCAGGTGCTGGCCCGCGTCGCACTGCATTACCTTAGCGTTGCATTAGCATTAGCTAGCATTAACACTAGATTGGTTTAAAAAAGTTCAAAAAAGTTTAAATGGGTTGAAAAATTTGGAAAAAGGTGAAAAAAGTTGAAAAGGGTAAAAAAAAAACTGAAATGGGTTGAAAAAGTTCAAATGAGTAGAATAAGTTAAAATGGGATGAAAAAGTTGGTAATAAGTTGAAATGGGTTGAAAAAGATGAAAACAAATAAAATGGGTTAAAAAACAAATGTTGAAATGGGTTGAAAAAGTTGAAATGGGATAATAAAGTGGAAAAAGGTTGAAATGGGATGAAGGTAGTAGCTGAACATGTTAAATGTGGTTGAATGGTTAAAATCAGTTGAAGAATGGCTGGGGATGAAAGGCTTGAAAGTTGAAAAAGCTGAAATTTCCAATAGAAATGAATGGGAAAGAAAAAATGTAACAAGTCAAAAAGTTCAAAAGTTACAAATTATAAAAGTACGAGCATAAATCTCTGGAATTTTATAAATTTTTTGATAGCTTATTTGTCAAAAATCGGACAAACGTTGTAGGAGGAGTTAACACAGGCAGAAGAACAAATGGATAACAATAATGAGGATGTCTCCTGACTCCTCACTAATTAACCCCAACACTGACGTCAACACAACATTAAGCAGAACAACTGCTGACACGTGAGCTACAAACCTTGGAGGTATACGCAAAGATGTCTGCGATGGCGTGCATGGACGGTTCTGGAGGAAAGATATAAGTGTTCCGCACCATGAACTCCTTCAGGATGTCATTCTGAATGGTTCCCGTTAGCTTGGCTTTGGACACGCCCTGCTCCTCTCCCGTCACGATAAACATCGCCAGCACGGGGATCACCGCCCCGTTCATCGTCATGGAAACCGACATCTTTTCCAGAGGGATTCCATCAAAAAGCATCTTCATGTCCTCCACGGTGTCAATCGCTACTCCAGCCATGCCTACGTCTCCGTGGACCCTGGGATTGTCTGAGTCATAGCCGCGATGTGTGGGGAGGTCAAAGGCCACAGAAAGACCCTGCTGACCGGCTGAATACAGGCAGCAAGGGAACAAAAAGCAGGAAGTTAGTGAAAAAATACACAACGAGAGAAGATTTCTGAAGGGCAGATAATAAGAGACAAGCAGGAAGCTACATGAGCAACTGTTCAAAGAGCTGAATGCCATTCCTGATGATACAAAAACACCTAGTGTGTTTAACAACTCGTGCTTTCAACACGTGCCTTTCTAAAAGATTTTGAAACGGTAATTATTCAGTTTCTTCTTTCTTCTTTAGTGCCTGTGAATGGGAGTCATTTGCACTACTTTAAGCACAATTACGGTAGCGACCTTTAATCATGAATCTGAGGTGCTGAACTCATCTCTTCACGACTATGGATTAGAACGTGTTACAGCTATGGTGAGCCAATGAGCTTTAATGCATTGTTAGACTTACAGGAGTTTAAAATCAACATGACACATTATATATCAGTGTTTCTCAAATGGGGGTACGTGTACCCCATGGGGTACTTGAGAGTGACAAATTAACAAATGAAAACATTAAAAATATGGGGTTTCATGATGTTTATTTTTTTTGTTAAAAACGGTAATCATTATAATGATGATGGAACATTAACTGATAATACTAGTTCAAGGTCCATCAAAAAGCAGGAGATGACCGGAAATTACAAGATCTACAAATAACTCTATTCGGGAGGCACTAAATACCAGGGTTGGTGTTGATTATAATTGTAATCGCATAATTGATAATTCATTACAATTCATAGTTATCGTAAGTAATTATAATTGTAATTTTAAAAAGATATGTTGCTGTTGTAATCATAAATTGTAATTGAGTTAAGATAATTGACTTAGTAGTTGTAATGGCCATGAAAATTTGATAAAAATTGTCTATTATAATTTAACGCAAAACTGGGGAACTATGTTACAGTTCTATGTACAGTTCTACACATACTGTATGTAGTTAACATAGTAAAATATGTTTCATACCAAGCTTTCCCACATTTTACCATTTAAAAATATATCAAAACCTATATATTAATTGATTAGGAAGCCTAACAAGGTAAACAAATGATAAGAAAGGAATTAGATGATAGATATTTGTTTTTAGTGTATTTTACAGCTGATTTAGGACCCGTTATCATAAGAGATGCTAACAGAAAGCTAACACAAGAGGATGGTTAACTTTTATTACGTTAATTATTCCAGGCTCAGTAACTGTGATTAATTGTAATTGACTTTCTGAGAGTATAAAATAATTATAAATGAGTTCTAATCGGGAAAAAACGCTGGTCACTGTAATTGTAATTGAACATGGGTAATTGAAAACATAATTGTAACTGCAGAATGTAATTGACCCCAACCTTGGAGCTGACATAACTTTACAACAGCATTGAAAGGAGCAACACTATCACAATGTCAAAAGTTGTAAAGATAATGTATAGTAAGAATTAAAAAAAAAAACAAGTGTAAAGCACCCCAACACAAACCTTTAATGTTATCTTTGTAGAACTTGTTGCTCTCCTCCACAGTGCTGAAGCCAGCGTACTGCCTGATAGTCCACGGTCTGTTGGTGTACATGGTGGGATAAGGCCCTCTAGTGTAGGGAAACACTCCTGGCAGCTCATCGCTGCTTGTTGAGTCTGCTTTGGTGTACACGGGCTTGATGTTGAGTCCCTCGGGTGTGCGCCAGATGAGATCCTCTGGGTTTTTACCTTTCAGCTGTTTCCTTGCCAGGCTGGACCATTCAGGATGGAGCTCAGCCCGGTCCTGACACGACACTGATGTGTGAATCAGAGATAAATGTGCACGAGTTGAACAAACAGAGGCCCTGAGGAGGCGGCGGGCAGCCATTGTAGCACATGCTCTGTGTGCAGTCAGCATTGTTTATGGATTATAGTCAGACACACATAGATCACCTGGAGGACGACATGAACATACGGAGAGAAATGCATGGTTAGAATGATGTTGTAATCGACTCTAAAACTGTAGTAAGAAAATCATTTAAATGGGTTTTTTTCCTACCTTTTATTCATTAAACACTTATATTGAAGTTTTTTTCACAGAATGATCACCTTTTGGCCTCATGTTCAGTAAGTAAATCAATATTAAATCACTGAACATCACATAATAATATTAAAATAGGAATAATATCACCAGAGTGATGAAAAGAATATAATTATTCATCAAAAAACATTCACAAGATTCACAAAGGCCTAAATACCTGTTGGAATACTGTTGTTTTTTGGTTTTGTTCAATATTAATTAATCAATATTAATGCTAATGCTATTGATAGGTTAATGCTCATGCTAGGTGAATGCTAATGCTCAGTTATTGTTATTACTAGGCCAATGCTATTGCTAGGTTAATACTATTGCTAGGTTAAAGTTAATGTTAGGTTAAAGCTAATGCTAAGTCAATGTGAATGCTAATGCTATGTTAATGTTAATGCTAGGTTAATGATAATGCTATATTAAAGCTAATACTCGATCAATATTAATGCTAGGCTAATGCTAGTGCTATGCTAATGTTAATGTTGATGCAAGATTAATGCTATTGCTCGGTTATTGCTATTGCTAGTCTAATGCTACTGCTAGATGACGCTATTGCCAATGATAAGCTAATGCAGTACGATTTAGGCCAGCACCTGCATACTCACATGCATCCTCAAATGCAAATATTCTAGTTATTATTATATATTAGTCCTCAACAAGATAGGTCAAATTCCCTGTAGGCAGGACTACATTGTATATTACATTACATTATTATGTTTTTAAGTGTGCAGGAGTAGGGGGTACATGGCTCCAGGTTAAATGTCTGAAGGGGTACGGGACTGTGAAAAGTTTGGGAACCACTGTTCTAAATTATTTGAAAATGTGGTTCACAAACACACAATTGTGCTTAAATATACTGTGTGTGAAGCCATAACATTTTTGAAAAATACCAGAACATTTACTTTTGGTCATAATGCCCCGCACAAAGTAGAATTTGCATTATAGATTGATACTGTACATTACATATTAGTCTCCAGTAAGATGGCAGCCAAAGTAGAGCCATCCTAGTTGCGGGGGTTCACAGTTGTTCTCCTACGTTAGATATTCAGGACTCAATACATTGCCCAAAATGTACATTATTTTGCTATAGAACTACTTACTTACTGTATATTAATGTTCTAAATCTATTGTCACAGTTTTATATTGCTAATATTATTATTATTATTATTATTATTATTATTATTATTATTATTATTATTATTATTATTTTCAGACAGGCAATTTGGTTTATCTTCATTGCAGTAAATATACTGATTTCCAATAAAACAAAAGGACAAAGATATGTGAATATTTATAGCATAATATGCCTTTTGTTTGTTTTTTTTTTTTGTTTTTTTTTGCCAGACCCAACTAATAACTCAATATAACTCAATATAATTCAATTTATTTCCATTTACTTTTTTCATTTTCTTTGGCTGCTTTTTCCTGCACAAGAAAACAAGAAACAAAAAGAAAAAACGATAGAGCGATAGAGAGAGAGAGAATTGTTAATTGTTAAAAGACACAAATCAACGAAAGTGTGATCCAAAAAAGGCATAATATACATTAAGGAACTTTTCAACTGACAATATCTTACCAACATTAAGACAGAAATAAATTATATTCACAGTGAAAATCAATGTAAATCAAGGTGCCTTGCATCACATCTGTTAAATTTGCAAAGACCTCTCTGACCTTGTGTGAACGCACATTGCAATGCAACTTACAGTATGTGACACTGAAATATACACATTATTTACATTTGGTAAAATCCCAGAGGATGCAAAAGTAAAACTAGCATAGCTCGCTAATTAGTCAAATCCTGTAATCTATATTTACCATTGGAAATCGATTTACAACATACATGTGGCTATATTAATCTTAATCGAATAAACAGGTTACATTAGTGACAATTTAAACTCCCTAGTGCCTTTTTTTTTTTTTAGATAAATTAGATTAATAATAATTTTCGCTCTCAGTTGAACCAAGCTTTAAATTTACGATTGTGAACAAAACACCTCGTAACAAAGTCAGTTAATGTACTACAGCAGAAAGCCTGTAATCATTATAGAGTTTAACTAAATGCGTTTAAAAACAGCTAGTTACTTTAGGAGCTTTATTCCAGCTGCGGATATAAGTACTGACTTCTAGTGGAATATCTTAATAAAAGTCAAGTTTGTACTCATTTACGAAGACGTTTTTAAAATCCTGACGTTTCTTGGTTTGTATTATAATGTATTTTAGGAGGAATTTCTGACCTTGTCGTTTGTTATGCTCGTTCAAGTGGACGTCAGGCGGTGTGTGCGTCTATCCAATGGAGCTTCACAACATTCACAGTCAACCAATCAGCTGCGACAACCTTTGACCGTCGCCCCGGAAGTACAACCAAAGCTATACCTGTTAAATAATAGTGAGCTAAACGGAAATAATACTTCAATCAACAACAACTACTGGTATAGCAATTTACATATTTTTGCATATATGTAAAAAGCTGATACTCTCGATCATTATTTGGTCAAATAAATAATTTATAAACGGACATTTATCTGCAATTCCATAACATGCCGTTGGGCGGCGCTTTTTTTTTTTTTTTTTTTACCAGAACTCCATCTCGCAGGTCATAAAAACAGGATATTTTTACTGGTTGTTTTTGAAGAAACAGCCAAGTTTGATTTTTGAGATCAGGAAAAAAAACACCGTGACTGACTAATAATTTGTGACAAAACCTTTAGTATTGAGGGCTGAAAAATTGAGGTAAAAAAATCAGATTTTCACATTAAGCACTTCTTTATCAATTATGTTTTATTTGTTTTTTAACTTTTAACTAAAAAAATGTGTATTTCTAAAGATAAAATAAATTCCTGACATTGGTGGAGGTACTTTAAAAAATAAAAAATAAATTATTAGTAATAATAATAATAAAAGGTTGAAAAGCACAGCTCTGTTGGTTTGTAATCTATTGACTGTGGACTGTTTTTGCATTTCCATCCTGATGTGTTTTTGTTTTTTATTTGAATACTTCAATAATTCATATTGACGTTTTTGAGAGTTAATACAGCCATTATACAGGCTGCCATATGACTGATTGCTTGGAGGTTTAATGAGCTGTGGTAAAAAGTGATCAAGTGGTCATTGAGTGTAAAACAATTAATTTAATTCAGGCAAGTCACCTTACTTGCCTAATAGTAGAAGCAAGTCATTGGAAGGAGCTCCTTATGAGGCTGCATTTTTATTGAATATGCTTTTTTTATACTTTTTTTGGTAATAGTACTGTGTACATTGGTATTTCCCTACACAAGGATTAAAAATACATTGTGTATTACTGTTGTTGGAATAATAAACTCATTTCATAACTTTCTGTAACTATAGCTAGAATCAACTACAAAGTCAAACACCACACACAGGCTTCCCAACACAGTACATGCCATTTTTATTCAAGAGTTGGTCAATAAACTACTTTTGTAGCAATGGCTCTCGCTGAGTCTGTACAGTATTGGACAGAGTTTGGTTTGATAGGGTAACGCTTGCAGTGAATGTTCATGAGGGTTATAAAATATACTAAACATAGCAACATCATTCAGAGCATTCAGCAGGACGTGCTTTCATCAATGTGGCAATGCAGACAGTGGTATATATAATGCCCAGATAATATACAGAGCAGAATTATTGTACTTTGAACACCGTGTAACCTTCCACTGCTGTTCAAACTGTAAGGCAGGTTTATGTTAGCTAGCGCTGTGGTGCAGCTTTTGATTTGCCTTTGATGCAACAAATATCCCCAAAAAAAAAAAAAAAAAAAAAAAATTGCTTCAGCATAAAAAGCATCTCTTAACGGAGACGACAAAATGTTGTCATTAAAGTCTTGCATTATGTCAAAGTTGTTCTTGTAGTACTGTCTAACATGTTAAGAACAAAGCAGCGGCAGAAAAAGATACATTTAAATATAACAAACTGTAATAATAGTTAATGAGGGATGTAGAAATATAAAAGAAAAACAAAGGAGCAGGTGGATGGTGGGGGAAGCAGCAGCAGCCAGGTAAAGGTGGTCTCCCTATAGACAGGGGTTGTGGCTCTTGCAGCCTCATTAAGCTTCAACCTTTGTGATTTACTGTCGCCATCACTCCAGCTTCAGCAGTTCCACATCGAAAATAAGGGTGGCGTTGGGAGGGATGACGCCGGGGTGGCCGGTTGCTCCGTACGCCATGTCAGGTGTGCAGGTGATCTTAGCCCTTTGTCCCAGGCTCATCTGAAATACAGCACAGGAAAAGAACTGATGATGATGATGATGATGATGATGATGATGATGATGACGATGATGATGATGATGATGATGATGAGACAAAGCACTACATTGCACTATTCCCAGTCCCATTACCTAGATACACAGTTGGCCCACTTCACCTGCATAGTCTGGTTTGTACACCAGTATAACAGGCATCTAATGATGTATTTAGGCACACCAGCTTTGCAGAGTTTTTGAAGAGCTTTCACACAATTAAATACATTAGAGCAGGGCTTACTGACCTCTCTGAAACCGCAAGCTACTTCAATGTCACTAGTGAATACCAGGGCTACCAGTTTAAAAAGCGCTTATTAAATACTACATTTTCACTTTTTTACTTCACGTTTCAAAATGCAACTCTTTATTTCTCTTACTTCACTGAAAATCATCATGTTCCTATTTCACTAACAACTTTAAATGATCATAAAAGACGTCAAGTTTACAATTTATCCATTATGATTTTTTTTGGTGATGATCCACATTGCGTTTTATTTTAAAAACATATCTTATCACAACCCATATACCAAATCTGCAACACCTAGCAGTAAGTAACTCTACTAAGGCACTAACTGTTTTCATATGTCTGGGTTTGAGGCCTGGCATGTAAATCAGATTTTAGATGGAGCTCATTGGTGACGACGGCTCCAGAACAGGCCTGAGGGTACCTCACATGGTCCATGCAGGCTACACGGGGCCCGTAGTGCCTTCGAGGCATCCAAGAAACACATAACTGTAGTTTTTTTTTCTTATAATTGTTTAGCAATTCCTTTAATGCATAGAGTAAATGCATATATCAGTTATTATATAACAATCACAGTGATGATTGTGAAACATGCAATTTAATGTTTTCAATGGTTTCAGAGAGCTTGTTTCTGAAAAAAGAAAAAAAAAAAACACCCTGTATTACTTGCAGTATACTTGTGGGTGGCAGCGATTGATTTTTCCTGAACCGACAGTGGGTAGAATTACAGTTTCAGCTCTCACTGTGTGGAGGTTTGATTGAAATCCACTTTGAAGAATGAGAATGGAGCCATGGCTGACTTTAATGCAATGTAGAAAGCAGGGTTGGGGTCAATTATAATCGAAATCGCGTAATTGATAATTAAATACAATTATGGCGTAATTATAATTGTGAGAGGAAGGTTAACTTTTACTAGGCTAATAATATCAGGCTCGGTAATTGCGATTACCAAGATTGTAATTGAAGTTTAGTAATTGAGAACGTAATTGGAATTGACTTTCTGAGGATAAAAATACAATTGTAATTGGAAAAAAAGCTGGTCAGTGTAATTGTAATTGAATTCTTATTGAACATGGGTAATTGAAAACGTAATTGTAATTGAAAAATGTAATTGACCCCCAACCCTGGTAGAAAGACACAAATAACGGTTTACAGTTTGCTTGAGTTTACCTCCATACTGAGATTATAACCGTAACCTAACCTAACCTAACCCTAACCCAACACTAACCCTAATCCTAACCTACCCCTAACCATAACCTTACCCAAACCCTACTAACCCAACCCAACCCTAACCCAAACCTAACCCTACTAACCTCACCCTAACCATAACCTTACCCTAACCATAACCTTACCCTAACCCTACTAACCTAACCCTAACCCAAACCTAACCCTACTAACCTCACCCTAACCGCAACCTTACCCAAACCCTACTAACCCAACCCAACCCTAACCCTACTAACCTCACCCTAACCGTAACCTTACCCTAACCCTACTAACCTAACCCTAACCCAAACCTAACCCTACTAACCTCACCCTAACCGTAACCTTACCCTAACCCTACTAACCTAACCCAACCCTTACCCTAACCCTAACCTAACCTAACCCAATTCAATAAAAAAATAAAACTTGTGTTCGTTCACTTTGACAACAAAAATTAATTATTTTTTAGCAAAAATGTACATGCACATATACAATCTCAGTACAATGCAAACTCAGTACATGACACCGTCACTCTGGTTTCAGCTGCACCATTTCAGGTTAGACAAGGTAGCATTTTATCCCCTATTTTATATCATTTGTATATGAGCAATTGCACCTGTGTAGAACTGGCTGTATGGCTGTATGTACTATAGTCAATCACCTTATGTATGCAGATGACTTAGTGGTGTTTAGCTCAAGTTCAGATGGTAACCAGCTGGTAACCAGCAGCTCCTCAATGTATGTTAATTATAGTTTGTCGTTCCCAGGAGGACAACTGCATTACATTTCCTTACTTTAAGGTGTGACCACATATTGAGAGCTTTAAAGGAAGTGAGATATCTTGGTCATGTGCTGACTGTCAGATGATGAAGACGTATGTTAAATGCACAAGCTAATGAACTTGTTGTCGATCTTACTGTACACTGCACAATTATGGTGGAACTACAAAAAAGCCAGCCCTAAGAGACTGTAAGTGGCTTATAATGATGCACTCAGACTCTTTTTAAAAAAGCCCAGATGGATTAGTGCCAGTGAACTCTGTGTATCTGCTGGGGTCAACACATCGAAGGCTGTCTTAAGAAACTGTATGTACACATTTATCTGTCGACTAAATGAGACGAACAACAGAGTCTTTCTTATTTTAACCAATATTGTATACAGTGCTATGCATTACTCCTTCAGACTGAGCTGGGAAATCTAGCTGTTGGACATTTACTCCCCTTTGGATCCACATATTTGCGTGAGATTCACTCCCAGCAAATGACTGATAAAAACTACACAAAGGCCTTGAAAATAGCCTCATAACTGCAGTAGCCTCCCTACCACCATGAATCAAAAAGATCACACAGGAAACACAAGGCCATGTCTCAGTGAAATGAACAAATGAACTCATTGACAAGTAAAAAGGGGGAAGCCTTAAAGATGCAGTTTGCTACTCTTATAAAAGTGACTTTTTGCCATATTTGCTAAAGCTGTCACTGTGTAAGGACAGCTTTACATCAAACTAGTAGTTTTTGTGAAAAAAAAAAAACAGGCTCATTAAGTCCCCCCTGCTGCTCCTGCAGCCTTTGGCTGATTGCATGAATGCACCGCCACCGAGCAAAAAGAACAAATCAGAGCCAGTGTGCCACATGTACACAAACAAAGAGCACATTTAGAAGCACAACGTTACATGTGAAAGTCAGTTCAAGCTTCATCTCAACTGTCCCCTCCTACCTGTGCTACTCCCTCCTCCCAGCCCTTGATGACCTCCATCCTTCCAATCTTAAACTTGAAGGGCTTGTTCCTGTCTCGAGAGGAGTCAAACTTCTTCCCGTTCTGCAGCATACCTGTGAAAGCAACACAACATTTAAAAAACAAAAAAAAAAACTAATGAAATACCAAAACAAGCAGCATTCACAGGCACTGATGGAGTGGAAATGAACCTGGGAAGACTTCCTAAATCCCAGATCAGTTTCAGTTGCTAAAACGAGAGAAGCGGATGTGAATGGGGAACTGGCCTGGTTTAGTGGATTATTTTTAAAGTTAACTAGGCCAGATCTTGCCTGTTTCTAGACCATAGGGGGCAAAAGGGGGGAACAAAGGCAGAGCAGCACGGGACTCGAGCTCCTTCCCAACGCTGACCAAGCGCTCAGGCGTGATAACATTTAGGCCGTTACACATTATTAACAGGCTGGAAAACAATGGCCCGCCTCATTAGGCGTCCTTCAAAACTCCCAACTGCCAATAGTACTAACGCTGCACTGCTCTAATGGGATGGCTCATTACTATCCCTGCTCTTAAACCTGGAGGAGAAAACCCAACCTTCTAAACTGGGAGCAACTGGAGTCAGGAACATAAAAGTGTAACTGAAGAGTAAGGAAGAGAATATTAAAAGAGTTATTAGCAAAGCGATGTTTAGATACATCACATGACTTTGGTTTGGCTTACACTGTAGTTCTAATAGGGGTGTGCATTGCCACGAATCTGACGATATATCCAGATACTAAACAATGCAATATACATCGCGATTTCACCTTTACAAGTACAAAATGATATGAAATGCTGTTCATGTACAAGAAAATGTTTACTTGCAAGAACAAGTAAAGGGTAACTGTAATTCAAGTATCAATATCAAAAACAAGTGATAACATGTTTATCAAACTGTCAAAAAAAGTTGAACTTTTGCATCTACAACAGATTCTGATTCTGTTAAGTTCTTAAATTCTTAAAAGTGCCCAGTATGTCTTATAAAAATAAAGTGGAATCTACTTCCACATTAAAATGCATTGAGGAGTGAGGTAGTTTAACAAGGTCTGATGTAGTCCACCGACACCGAGTGACTAAGTGTTTACGTTAGCGAAATTAAATGTTTGTATCGTTAAAAAACACGATTAAAAAAAATTGATTTGGACACTTTTTTGGATCAATACGATAATCATAAGGTGAAATATCGAGATATATCGCCAAATCTATTTTTTCTTACACCCTTAAGCTCCAAACAAAAAGAATGCACCTCAGACTGAAAGACACGCAAATATAATCTTAATTTTAAGAGATAATGGACAACCACCTCTTTCTAGCGCTAAACTATTATCAGGACTTGATATTTGTTGTTATTTCATGAATGTATTTATTAAAATCAATGCCACAACCTGGTAGTAAAAAAAAAAAAAAAACTCCCCGTGATGGATCACTCCGTCTTGTAATTGCACAAGTATAAATTCTTGGCATTTCAATCTGGTGTTAACTCCAGTTTAGTTGCCCCACTCAGCTCATCCAGTCGCATAAATGATGATACTGTACCGCTTCTCTCGTTTCACGTCTCACTAAACTTAGTAGGTCCGTCCCCTCCGAGAATCCCACCAGGACAGATATCAGCAAGCTGGTCGCGTCCAGTATTTTGAGTCATCAACTTCACACGCCAAGGCTGAATAGCACCTGCTGCAGGGCACGTCAGCAGCACAAAGACAAAAAGCTGACATGACCGTGGAAAATCTGGGTTTGGTTCCCGTCTCAGCCTGGTTATGATCACACACCCTGTGCTGCACTTCATTTTGACTTGGGTCAGAATGTCACATAAGGGGCTAAAGATGGTGTTGGTTCATCATGAACCAGGGATGTCAAACTCATTTTAGCTCAGGGGCCAGAGTGTTACTTTGCAATTCCATGTATAAATAAATATAAGTATGTAAAGTATAGAAGACAACATCCAATCAATAGGTGACAGGTAGTGACTACATTTATTTAATTTGGGTAAATCTTTGAAAAAAAGATTTGAAAGTTGAGCAGGATTTTTAAAAGAACAAAAAGAATAAGAATGACTTCTATGGTGTTATACAAGCATAACTGCCAACCCCTGCAAATAATGAATTTGTAACAAATTCAATGAAACTCCATTTGAATAATTGTAAAGTTCTACTTCCAAATAAAACTGTTCAAATGTTGCGTTTTTTAAGTGCATTATTTTACATGAATGCCAACATTTCTGTTTGGATATGATACAGTGATGTAAAATTACTCCCAATTACTGCTTCATTGCAATAAATTATTCCCACTAAAAGCTTCTATTATTTTTTTTTAAATTGCCAAAACTAAACCCCAAAACTAAATATATATGTATTTGAGTATTAAGTAGTGCTGTTGATTGATACTAGTCCAACTTTTAACATTTTAGTAAAATTATTTTACTATCATAATTGATTTTTGCTATTGACTGAGAACAAGATCATGTGACATTTTGGGACCGCCATCTGTCACAAAGGAGCACTGTTAGCCCCGCCCCATTTATAAAAAAACTAGCACCTGTGAATCTACAAACTGTGATGAGCAGTTTGGATTGAGGAAAGAGTGAATAGAGAGGTATAAAGAGTAATGAGTAGCTGGTTAACATAGCATAGATTATTCATTGGAGATTTTATAGAATAGACTGGGCGTGTCTTAAGTGTTCCAGGAGCCCCGCCCATAATCAAGGCATTTTTCCTTAAATTTCCCTCCTCGTGGCAGGTCAGGAGAAAGCAGGGGTTTTGTTAGTCTTTAAGTTCCCGTGAAAACTTTATAAGGGTGTCTCGATCCGATATTGATATCGGATATCGGTCCGATATCAGCCAGAAAATGAATATTGGATTTTATTGGACTGCATCTAAAATCTTCTATATATATTTATTCAATTGTAGAATACTGTATATATTATGTTGGAGGTAAAATTCATGTAACCAATTGGTTAATAATAAATGGGTCAGTTTTTCTCATACCTACTGTTGCTGACTATTGTTCTCTGTTAGAGTAACATCACTTGATCAAGCCTTTTCTAACGTTCCACACTACAAAATAAGTAATTAAAGTATGTATGTATCGTGCTGATATCGTATCGGATCAGTATCGGCCAATACTCAAGGCAGCAATGTCAGTATTGTATCCGAAGTGAAAAAGTTGTATCGCGACATCCCTAATATTTGTATTTTATGCCCCTTTGCAACCCTGCTGAAATATCACAACTAAATTATTTGGTCATTTACATTGTTTTCGCAGCCATTTTTACTTTTCCCTGCGGGCCGGTTTGGATGTTTTAAAGGGCCATATTTGGCCCCCGGGCCTTGAGTTTTTGAGTTTGACACGTGTCATAAACCATCGATAGAAAAGAGCACTAACCCGTTCCTTGTGTGTTCAAAGCGGCAGACGAGCAACGGCGACTATGAGGGCTACACTCTGGCATGAAGCCGAAAGTTGTTGGGAGATACTGTACACAAAAGACGACTATCTGCTTCTTCTCGTTTCCATGGACAAAAGAACACAATAGCCTCTGACAGTTCACTGATTGATTTAGTGACTATAATCATATCACTTTGTCTGTCATCCCTGTTGTGTTCCTGTGTGTGATTTTCAGTGCGTCAGGAGTGTCCTCCGAAACCTCCTCTCCTATCACTGCACTGTTATCACTTTTTGTGCAGCTAAGCATGGGTGGGGTCTCTGCAAAAAAAAACAAAACAAAGAAAAACAAAAAAAAAAGCCAGGCCTCTTCCTGAAACCAGCTCCCAGACTCCCTCTCAGCGTTTTTGACTCAGTAAGGCTGTGAGTGGAGCTGCACCACGCAGGGCTGGGTTTATTTTTACTCGCTTGACTGTATCCTGTCTTGCCCTGGCTCTGGGACGGCTGCCAGTGCAGCGCGCTCATGTATGGATGGAAATTAAATGTATAGCTGTATGCCTTGTTACAATTACGTCTTCAATTATTATCCATGTTCAATTACGATTACAGTTACCAGCATTTTCTCCAATTACAATCCAATTAGAATGATTATTTTATCCCCAGGAAGTCAATTAAAATTACAACTACGTTCTCCATATCTAAAGTTCAATTAAAATTAATCACAATTACTGAGCCTGAAATAAATAACCTAATAAAAGTTAACCTTCCTCTTGTGTTAGCATCTCTTAAGATAATGGGTCCTAAATAAGCTAAAACACTAAAACAAATATCTATCATCTAACTTTTTTCCCGTCTAATGGTTAGGCTTCATAATCAATTAAAATATAGGTTTTAATATTTTTAGTGTGGGCATCTGAGCCTTTTTTGTGTCAGTATACCCCTTGATTTCCATTTTTTTTTTAAATGGCAAAATGTGCGAAAACAGTTTTGCGTTCAAATATAATTGACAATTTTAATCGAATTTTCATGTTACAAAGTCAATTATCCAAACTCAATTTATTTTATTTTTATTTATTCAGTTCATTTCCGATTTAACTACAACTATTACAGCAACAGATTTTTGACAAAATTAAAATTATAATTACACCATAATTGTAATTAATTATCAATTACGCAATTGCAATTATAATTGACCCCAACCCTGCTTTGCAGTGTGTATGCCTTTCACTGGCCTAAACATAAATAAATGCCTATTCTTTATTGTAAAAGTAACTCAAGCAAGGCATGTATCTACCGTAATAAGGGCTCATGTGTTACTGTAATCTATCATCACCAGGCAACAGTTATTTTGAGCGTATAGCGAGTGTCTGGGTTATTAAAATTAGCACACAGGATTTATTTTTTTTTCTTAGTATGAAACTGAGTTGTGAAAAAGCTCTCAACCCCACAGACACTTTAATAATTGATGATTTAGAGGCTGGATGTTGACTTTTTTTTCATTTTATGTTTTTGTGCTGCCTTCAATAATGTTGGGAGGAAAAGTCACCCACGCCCCCACGACTTCTTACTTTTCTTTTCGAGGGAGAGCTTGGCAGCTCCTGAGATTTCAGCTAAATCTATTTCTGAGTCACACATCGACAAAACCGCTCGCTCTCGCTTTCAGCACGTTTTTCGTGGTAAAGTCTCAGGCTCAAACATGGTAAGGAATGACGTCCACATTTAGACACCACATTATGCAAGTTCCCCCCCCCCCCCCTCCCAGTCTCGCAGTGCTTATTAATGCATATCTATGAGAGGTCAGGGGCTGAATCCTTATAATTACGGCAACAAAAGTCTTCTACTCATTATCCACACATAGATCTACATTAACTGGCAGAATCAGTTTGTGTGAAGCACTGATATAATACGTCGTGGAGTTGCTTTCTTCGCTGCTGAAGTGACAACTTTGCTAATTTGGGCAACCCCGAGAGTCAAAGAAGGGTCAGACACATGTCGGTGTCACTTTGTGTTCTGGCATACGGGCGTCTGCGACGTGTTTACAATCTCGGAGGAGAAAGTGAAGAACAAGAAGGTGGTGAAACAGGGTCAGGTAGTTCATATGCTGGAGAGGTTCTCCTAATGGGGAATCCTGGAGACAGAGTGGTTTTAAAACACCAACAGGAGTGAGAGTCAGGCTCTTAATGTCTGTCTTTACACCGAGATCAGTGTGGAGTGAAGAGTAATAGGAGTCAGCTCTATCACTAGAGGAAACGTATATCCGGGATCCACATCCGTGCGTTAGTATCTACTGTACCTACCAAGCTGCAGACAATGATTGTAAAATAAAGGAAGGAACCGAAGTGAAACTGAAAAGTTATCACGATTGTAAACACAGTTTAAATTATAGAGTCTTCGATCGTAGAAAACAGACGAATTTCACGCTCTGAAACAATCTCTTTATTTAAAATTGGGCCCTAACAAAACGTGGAAATGCCTCACGTCAATTGCAATTACGTTTTCAATTACCCACGGACATTTACAATTAAATCACGATTACAGTGACCAGCACTTTTTTCAGTTACAATTAATTTACAATAAATTTTAATCTGCCGAAAACCAATAACAAATACGTCCTCAATTACTAAAGTTCAATTCCAATAATCACAATTACGGTACTGAGTCTGTAATAAATAAGCTCGCAAAACTTAACCTGCCTCCTGTGTTAGCTCTCTGTTAGCATCTCTTATGTTTATGGCTGTCAGTTTGAGAGTCTTTCAGAGCCTAAGGTGTGTGTACTGTACATGTAATACATAAAATAAGGGTGTTTGACTTCAATTTTCACAGAATGGATGTGATATAGCAGGAAAATATTAATAATAAATAAATATAAGCACATTTCGTAATCTTCTCATTAAAGATACTCTTGTTCAAAAGGGGCAAGAAGAAGTGTGAAACGTTTTTAGTCCTACTCACGTGTATTATTTATTTAATAGTGAAGTGAAAGTAAAAAGTGTCCACCAAATATAATACTCAAGTAAAGTACAGATACTACAAAATATTACTTCCGTATTCACATGTGCACAGCGGAGGTGGGGCGCGCACACACGCGCGCTCATGTGTCCACCACCGCCCTGAAACGGACAGAAGTCTGCAGAATGAAAGCAAAAGTAAACAATAAACAAAACAAGCATGCGCACACATAAAAACACACACACACTAACAGCAGACGCTGCCCCCAGCTTTCCTTCGCTCCAACCGAGAGACATTTTCGCAAGTGAAATAAGGCCGTGTCACGTAAAGCAAACAACTCTTCGGTGTAAATGAGACGATGAAACAATGCAATGGGAACATCGACAGAAAGTTTCATCACGACAATGGCGTCATTGATCGGATCAGCGAATTAAGACATTACAGCCGATCACATTAGCATAAAATGAAAAATATCAGTCGATCCGATACAGCCGATCAGATCGGTGTAAAGCCTAATGCTGCGTTCACATCAAACGCGTTTTGGGGTCAAAATTGTGCCTCACGCCCCGAGTTGGATGCTTGTGCTCAGTGACTCAGACCCTTGTCACCAGTGTCAAAGACGCTCTGGACGTGTGTCCAAACAAGTTGGGAAGAGAGTGCGTTTAGGGGAGGGGCTTCTCTTTTGCCGGTGGTGTTCATACAATGGATGATATTGTGGCGATCAGTTAGGTTCATAATTCACCCAGTGACTGTGAAGTGGTGGGGAACATTATTGTGTTGACATGGTGGTGTTTCCGCTCAGATGTATTTTGGTGTAACTCAGTGTGTGCACTGTGATGTTAGAGGGCTATAGAGAAGTGTGGTGAATAGAGAATAAAGTTTGGAGTTCCTTGCTGAACACGCCCACCTCCGACTCTTGTTCATCGGCTCTACATTATCAAGAGAGTGGCTGGGCTTTATTTGCGCCTCTGGATTCACCAGAGCTGCGCTCGGACGAGAGTCGCTTTCAGCGCTACTTCCGTCTCTCCCGTTCCCAGTTTGACGACCTGCTGACCCCCATCGGCACTCGCATCTCCTACCAGGACACCAACTACAGGCGCTCTATTCCAGCAGAAGAGCGACTGTCCAGTGTCCATCTGTCTACGGTTAATGTTTTGAATTGGTCACGGTTGGGGAAAGCTCCTGATTGGTCGACGCGCCGCGATATGACACAAAAGTTAAACAATAACAACTCTAGCATCGGCCGCGTTGGAGGCACGTCAAAAGCTTGAAATCAAAAAACGTGCGACGTCCGCCTCACGTAAAGCTTCAAAACGCATCGCACAGGAGGCGCTGGATGCGCAATGAGACCTTTGACACTCCTAGAAGCACGTCCACCATATATTGTCTATGTAAACCTGACGCTGTTGACACCTTGGATGCGTTTGGTGTGAACGTGCCATAATATGTATCATCTAAATTATTTTCTTTTTTTTCTATTGGTTACCATGTTAGGCTTTTTAATAAATGAAAATATAAGTTTTTAATATTTTTTTGTGTGGGCTTCTGATACGTTTTTCTGTCAGTATGCCCCTTGATTTTTTTTTTAAATGGTAAAATGTGGGGAAGCTTGATATGAAACATATTTTAATAATCGTTAACTACATATGTGTAGAAATGCAGGCTACATAGAACTGTAACGTGGTCCCCCAGTTTTACGTTAAATTATAATTGACAATTTTTGTAGAATTTTCATGGCAATTACAATTACAACAATTACTTGGTTGTGTAGTTCTATTGGTGTATTTAATTGAATTTCTAATATATGCATTTATATCATATGAGTGTTTCAATTGCCTTTCATAATCAATGTGTTTTTAAATATTGGCTTTAGATATCGGCCATCGGCTGAATTTTTTTTTTTTTTTTAAATCGGTATCTGCATCGGCCTTTGAAAATCCCATATCCGTAGTCCTCTTGTTTCGTGCAAAAATGTTTGGCTGATTCTCCCGTTTGCGGTAATTAAAGGTTTCACAAATAATGCTTTGGTACCATATCATGCATTTTCATGGGATTTGTGGCAGAGGGTCTAGCAGTGACATTTCAGCGTATTGAAGTCATCTCAACCGCATAAAATGTAAAATTATTACCAGTAGTTGACTTTATTAACCCTATTGAGGATGTTTGGTAGGATTTTTGGACCGTCAATAGCCAGTGAAATCATCTAAACAGGGAAAGATGATGAAATGGAAAAATTACGCGAACATGTGGGCAAGCAAAGCAGCCATTGATTGAAACACCTTCCCAAAAAATGCCCAAATATACACCCTCATACATGGTCTCGAGTTTACCCTAAGGTTTTATTTTCCCATGCTCTAGCCACTCGTACAATGGAGTATTTAGAGCTTTTTGGTGCTTTCGGTGCAGCCTTGCTTTGGCTTAAGTCTGCACTTTGCATGCCACCGCCATCCACTGATCGCTTCTGGGTAAATCTGGGGAGGGAATATAGGGCTCATGTGAAGGAGTTAACAGAAACAGTGAGATTATTATAACAGTAAGAGGGGCCCCACGTCGGTTTTAGAGGCCTTCTTTCTATACAGCATGTTTCAAGGTGACTCCACACTCCACGACACCTGATTGTAAAAGTAAAATGATGATGCATTCAATGGATTCACGAGAACTTAAAACAATGCCAAATAAGAATTGGAGTTGGGTTGAATTTATCTAAAGCTCCAAACAAAAAAATAAAGCCAAACAATTCAAACTTACTCAAATAATCTTAGCAAAACCTTGTGACATAAAGAGGATGGAAATAAGGCAAAAAATAAAATAAAAAACAACAAAAAAGAGAGTATGTAATGTCCAAACATGGGGGAAAAACAAATGTAGCGATAAACAAAAACAAAGCAGAAGTCTGAATGACTTTTTTTCCACTCTCATTCATCGCAGCATTAGCAGCTCAAAGCAAAAAAAAAAAAAAAAAAAACCTAACTCCAAATTGGGCTACAATTATTAAATGAATCCAACGCGTTTAAGAAAGCAGGTCATGACAAGCAGTAACAGCTTTGATACAGAAAACAACGTAAGCTGAAATCAAAGGATGGAAAAAAAAAGAACAGACAACAGGACTCACAGATGTAAACGCTAGCGTGCAATTTACTGTCAAATCAGATTTCTATCTAAAACCTGGTCGGATTTACACAATACCCGCCCATGACTCACTAACCTCTTCAATCACAATAAAAGCATGTGATACTCAAAAGCTGAGTAATGACATGAAAGCCACTTTTTGTTTACTTTCTGTCTGACCTAGTTGTCTGGACTGCCAACCCCAGGGCACAGGACAACCCAAATTTACTTCCTGAGCTCCTCTGCGCCTTTCTGCCCCACCTCAAAAAATGCAGCCAATCTGTCCCAACACAAAGAGGAAAAAACAAAACATGTTTGTGTGTGCTCGAGGAAACTAGTGCATGATTAGATGACCGTGACACAAAGAAAACTCAAAAGTCTGTAGTTGTTGGGAGTGAGCGTGTCAAGGGGTTTGAGCGTGGTATCAAACCCAAACACTTTCATTGGTAAAATTTGAAAAAAGAGTTACCTATGTAATGGACGACACATGTTTGGCCTTTCTTTGGAAATGTTCTTCCTGTTGAGCAAGAAAAAAAGAAAGTATTATTATTCAGTGTGTCTGACTGCACATATCTATTGGTCAAATATGGTCTAATGCTCCTCACAGACATTCTAGAGTGAAATATTCATCTAATGTTGAAACCTAAGCCCCTAGAAAATAAATAAATGTCTGGAGATCTATGATACTAGATTATTTTGATCAAGTTATTACTAGTGAGTTAAACATGAAACAATAGCCTCCCTGAGCCCTAGTTTGTCTTACAACATGGTAATGTAAAAAAAAAAAAAAAAAAAACTACAATTAGCTACTATTAATACTAGTAGATAGGGTATTGCAATATTCACTCATTTCAAAATGACGTACAGTAGTAAAAAAAAAAAAAAAAAGGGAATACAGGATGTAAATTCCAACAAAACATAGTCCCAATGCCAAAAAGTGAGCAAAAACTCTGCATTAACTGGTGTTTATCTATAGAGCATTTTAAACTATCGATTCAATCCCTGCTTGTACAAATTATGATAGACTGAAACAAAAATTAACAATATTTGAACAGATTTCCGTTGAGACAACAAACACCACCACCACCAACCCGTTTACAAGACAAGCATTAGGCGAGCAGACTTACCATCGCCAGGGGATATTGTCTCGACCTCCACACCCATGGTTGTGCTGTTAATATGGACTAGCGATGAACCATACAGCCTTCAAAACTCTTGCATTACCCGGGGATGCCCCTTTTTGCGCCTATTAGTCGGGCTCCGACGGAGGAAACCATACATTAGCAGAGGCACAGCCGACCGACAGACAGCCCAGATATCAACCAGTCAGCAGCGACACCGCGTCCAGAACTACAACTGTACGGGGGGAGGGACGTCGTACCCAGCCTTTTTTTTTTTTTGTTTGTTTTTTTTTTTTTTGGGGGGGGGGTAAGTAAATAAACGACAGTATAAGTTTAAATAAAAATCAATTTGTGTCAGATTCAAAACATCTGGTGACTTTTCACCCCCATTGTCACAATTATGCGCTTTTTACCTACTTAAAAATGTATTTCGTAAAAAAAACTACAAATACCTGCATGCACTACGTATACTTCTACTTCCGGGTTGTTTACAAAATAATGGTGGGTAGAAGTAGAAACCACGCTTGGATTTGTTTGTTTGACAGACTCCTTGGTGCTAGTTAAGGTAGGTAAAAGAGATACAAATTATTGGTAACTTAATTACGCTTCTCCACAGAGAAATAAACGGACTTTAAATACGTAGAAAGGTTTATTTTTACTATATATCTGTTGTTAGAATAACGTTTCTGGTGAATAAAAATCACGTGTGTATGAATGCAGTTCTTCTTTTCTTTTTAAAAAAAATCAATTTCAGTAATGATTGAAGTTATAGTTATATTTTAGATATAAATAGATTCACTTGATGAATTTGAAATACGTCCACAAAAAGACAGACATTCAAACTGAACTGACCATTGTTAATACCCTGCAGACCTCTGATGTTTAGGTAAACCCCCTAAGCAGCTATATGTGTCACAAAGGCCTCGGCTCAGGCAGGTAGGATTAAAGCATATACTTGGAAGTAGACACGAGAGAGGCTTTTCCCAGTGGTAATCTGCATAAGTGGCAATAGTTACTGTTGTCCTAGGTCCATTCAGACTAGATAAACAACTCTGTTGTTGATGGTAGATTCTTGACACATATTTTTTTTCTTTTTTTTTTTTTGTGACTTATTTGTACCTCAGGATGGATCTTGGTAAGGCAAAGCTGCTTAGGACAGGTCTCAACATGCTGCACCAAGCCATCCACCCTGTGCACGGCATCGCATGGACAGACGGTAAACAGGTCTGCCTGACTGCTCTTTGCGTTGTCAATGGTGAAGTGAAGTTTGGGGACACCAATGTCATTGGACAGTTCGAGCATGTTTTTGGACTTTTCTGGGGCCCGCTGTGTTGCCCTGACTCTCCTGCCTTGCTGGCAGTCCAGCACAAGAAACATGTCAGTGTGTGGCAGCTGCAGCTTAGTGCCCTTGAGCAAAACAAGCTGCTATGCACGCAAACCTGTGAAATGAGCGAACCTTTCCCACTGTTGTCTCAAGGCTGTGTTTGGCACCCTAAACTGGACATTCTAGCTGTGCTGACCAAACGGGACGCCTCGGTGCTGTTTTCTGTACGAGTGGACAACAGGCGACTGAAAGCAGACATTAAATGTAGTGGACTCATCCATTGTGCTTGCTGGACCAAGGATGGGACACGGCTGGTGGTGGCTCTAGGCAGTGCTCTCTATTCATACATCTGGAACGACATCCAAAAAAGTCTGGTTTCGTGCTCTTTCTGCCCCATCTTTGACGTTGGAAGCTACATCTGTGCCATCGGGACGACAGGTGAGACCCAAGTGGCTGTAGCCACAGAGCTGCCTCTCGATAAACTGTGTGGGTTAAATGCTGGAATGGCTTTCGAAATGCCCCAGGAGAAGGAGTCCCCGCGAAGCCAAAGCTTACTTATGTCTGATGATGACTGTGCTTTCGACTCCAGGAGAAGATCATTTGAATCCGAAAGGTCTTGCACACCCACTTCAGGCCCCGTTGATCTCACCCACCTCTTGGCGAGGCACCGTCGCTCTGATCCCAGTCCCCTCATTCACTTTCATCGACGGGACACTGTGACAGCCTCTGGTCAGGACGCCTCACACCTAATCTTAGTTACTTTTGAGCGAAAGGTCACCACCACCCGCAAAGTTAGCATTCCCGGGATTCTAGTCCCTGACATTGTAGCTTTTGATCCACGTGGCTCTACGGTTGCTGTAGCTTCTAACACCTGCAACATGGTTCTTGTGTACTCCATCACAGTCTCTGGGATGCCCAACATCCAGCAGATCTCTCTTCATCAAAGTGAGAAACCCAAAGGAGTGTGTTTTCTCAATGATAAGCTGCTGCTGTTGATGGTGGGCAGGCAGAAGTCCAACGACCCTGCCTTCCTTCCATCATCCAACACCGATAAATATATCCTTCGCCTCACGGCCAAAGAGTTGTTGAAAAATGGAGAAAGTCCTGCCCAAGCATTGGCTTTAGATCACAACCATCAGTCATTGTCTAACCTCTCTCCAAGGATTAGGAGGCACTCAGAGATCCTGTCAAAGCAAGACAAGGGGCGAGAGATAAAGGACTTGGTGTTACCTGGACGGGGAGTGGTTTCCTCACATTGGAACAGACAGCAGCTGGTGGAGGAGATCAGAAGTGGTGATCCCAGTCCTGTCTCCAGCTCTGTAGACTTCTCAGACAAAGCCACGTCTAGTACCTCCTCCATGATGGTAGAGAACTTTGACATGGAGCCTATCAACCGCATGGCCAGCCTGGCCGTGGCCGGGCAGACCAGCAAAGACTCGAGCCGGTCTAGCTCGCCTCGCTTTGAGCCATCGGAGAAGCTGCACACTGATCCAACACTGCCCACTCCTGACAAGACTTCCAGTCCAGTTAAAGACAGAGCACTGGAACAACTGGTGCACAACATGGAGAGACTTTTCTCCCGCTTTGCAGACGTCCAGCAGTGCCTGACCGAAATCAGAGATTACACCCAGAATGGCAAGAAGAGCCCGACTGTGTATCCCAGTGCCTCTGAAGCCCCGTATGTCAACATCACATGCCAGGTAAAGTTTTACTCACATTTATTTAAAAAACCTTTGATTATTATTATTATCCACATGTTTAGTGCATGTCAGTAAAC
Source organism: Gouania willdenowi (assembly GCF_900634775.1). Taxonomy (NCBI): domain Eukaryota; kingdom Metazoa; phylum Chordata; class Actinopteri; order Blenniiformes; family Gobiesocidae; genus Gouania; species Gouania willdenowi. The sequence goes on from NC_041066.1 coordinate 13,687,937, forward strand.
ATAACTCTAATTTGCAATCCTCAATCAGCTTTTGATTTGACGTTTTGAACTTGTTTTACATTGCGTGTTTTCATGCAGAAGCAGTTATCAGAAAACGTGTTCATTGATGAGCGGAGGCCAGTTCTTCTGTGTGACGGGAAGCTGTGCCTACGCGCCCTGCAAGACCTCTTTAACCTCACCATCGTGGAGATGTTGTACGGTATGTGGGGGGCAAGACAGGATGCAAACAGGCCAAAGGGAACGCAAAAATATACCTTACAGTGTCAACATATTTGTTGTTGAATAGACCTTTCTCACACCTTCCGCATTTTGTACCGGGAATACGCAATCGCAGTGGAAACCTACTTCCTGTTGTAGTCAGGGCAGGGCAACGGGTTAACGGTGAAGCTGGATGAAAATGGTTTCAGGCTATTCGGCGGGATGAAGGACCAACTATTACTATTAAACAGGGGAGATTCATGGGAAGTGGATGGAGCCCCGCCGACCGAACAGAACTTCAGCCACGGAGGAGCTCGTCCTGTAGAACTCCGTTACTGGTAAGTTTTATTTCACCCTTTTCCTGTTGTTAGTCTACGACGATGCGCTTTCTACAATATTCCCTCATCAATATTATGAACGTTACATCTAACGTGGTGCAGGCTAGCCTGTTAGCCGCTGGTTAGCTAGGAAACAATAACAATCCTGAAAGCAGCAGCAGTATATAATGTTTAATTGACTTGGATTCAGAACTTCCCTTGTTTTTACACAATGACCATGTAATAATATAACTGAACAATATGGTAACAACGTTTCTTGCTCATTTCAGAGTTGTTGACGTGGATTTGGAGCCAATGTTTCATCTGTAGCTCAGCTCGTCTTTATCTCAAGACAAATCCAGTAAGATTCATTCATTCCATGCAAACATCAACATGAACAATATTATCTGTTGGCCCATCCTGAAATATCATTTTACACTATTTACTTGAATTTATATTTGTTTATGAATAAATGAAGCTGTAACTAAGAAACTAATATTATATTATTAAATCTTCCACGAAGGAAAAAAGGAGGAAGATGTTAACACAGATGTTCGTCCATGGAGCAGTCAGAGACACGGTTCATGGACCAGAACCACGTCCATGGTCCACAACCTCCAGCTCATGATGAACATCCACAGCACTGGTTGGACTAGTGTTGATTCTGGAGCAGATAGAGGCAGGCTTTGGCCATTTGTAATAGAAAACCCTGAATCCAGAATGGTTTGTAAATCTATTTTTACTTTGTGTAAATAAAGTCATTCTGTATTCTACAAGGACTTTGTTCATTGTTTAATGCCTACCTGTAAGCACACACATTTCTTTATTTTCAGATAATTTAATTGCTCTTTACATCCACACATTCTGAGTTTCAAACATCAGCATGTGTTATTTTTTTTGCCCCAAGATAGAAACATAACCTGCCCTGCTGCAGCACATACTTTACTATTAGGTTTGTATTTTTTATTTTGATATATTTATGGGAATATAAAGTTCATGCAATACTCAACTAAGGAGTAGGACATCAACACAGATAAACGTCTTTGATAATTACCTGTGTTCCTGAACGTTGTCGCAGATTCCTGTGACTCCATTGAAGACGGGTAGAGTTGCTCGGCTGAATGTTTACGTAGGATAGGCAAATCCGCGAGGAAAGTTGTGTAGACTCTCTGATCCGTTTTAAATTGCCCGGCTTTCTGCTGTGTTGACATTTTGCTAGAAGTCCGCATCCACTCCGAATGCGTATTTCCGGTTATTGTGGAAAAAGGTCTATAAGTCAATTTGAATGCTTGGTATCTTCTGTAGAGTGATATTTAAGATGTTTAAAGTTCTTCTGTGTTTAAGTGTCTGTGTGTGTGTGTTAGTCTTAGTCAAAATATAGTCATCAGGAAGATTTCACTTCTACTCTAGTTTTAGTCAACAAAATTGGTTATATACAGTACATAGTCGACTAAGTATAAAGCATATAAGAGTTTATGAAGTATTCAATTTCCATTTATTTACCTGATATTGATGTATTCTACACCACAAAGTCATTTTTTTGATTGGATACTTTACAAAAAAGATGTTAACGTTATAGTTTAGTTTTTTATGAATTGATGAAAATATCTATGTTTTCGGTATAGTTTATGTTCACATGTATTTTTTTTAATGAGTCATAGTCTGGCTGTTGTAACTTACTACAAAAAAAAAAAATATATAATTTACGAAAAGTGATGAACTGATAAACACCGGTGTGGATGTGCTTGTGCGTGCAGGGTTTATTTATAAACCACATTGAGTAAACAACAGGATGCCTTCTTAATACGATCTTCCCTTGCATATATTTTCTGAAAAATAAAAAAATGTGTTTATTATACGACGCAGCACTTATCAATGCAATGTTAAAGCATTGTTCCCCTTTTGACACGCCTAAGCTATAATTGGAAGTGATTAAAAGCCAAGGTCAGCTTATGAGGCTTAAACTCAAGCGGCTTACTTCCATTGAGTGTGTTTTTTTTGTTGCTGTTATTGCAGGGACTGACTGACTGAGATACGTTTCAAGTTGATTTGGCCGACGGTGTTGTTTTTTTATTTATTTTTTCCTCCAGGTCCTTTGTGGATTGTGCTGGTAGCAGATGGAGATGGGTTTGTGCCTCTGACATTTAAGCCCAAAGAGGAGCTCACAGTACGAAACGGGAAACGGAAAACTACCCTGCGCACACCTGGCAGTCCAGAGAACTCATGTCCATCCAGTCCATCCCCCAACCCAAATCTAAACCCCACCACGGACGCCTCTGAGGCCAAAGACAAGGCACCTTAGGCTAATTCATCACTTTTAAAGAGTGACGGTAATCCTCCACTGAGGGCTGGAGCGATTGTTGTCATCAATGCCCAACAGGGGTGGGGTCAGTTATAATTGCGGTCACGTAATTGATAATTAATTCCAAGTATGATGTAATTATAATTGTAATTTAAAAATCCGTTGCTGTTGTCATCAAAATTAAATTGTAATTGAGTTTAGATAATTGGCTTTGTAATTGTAATTGCCATGAAAATTCTATATTTAACGCAAAACTGGGGAACCATGTTAGTTTTATGTACAGTCCTACACATACAGTATGTAGTTAACAATTATTAAAATATGTTTCATATCAAGCTTTCCCACAATTCACCATTTAAAAAAAAAAAAAACAAAAAAAAAAAATTGAAATCGACACAAAAAAGGCTCAGGCGCCCACACCAAAAATATTAAAACCTATAATTTCATTGATGACGAAGCCTAACAAGGTAACCAATAGACGCGAAAGAAATTAAATGATAGATAATTGTTTTTAATGTATTTTACAGCTGATTTAGGATCCGTTGTCGTAAGAGATGCTCACAGAAAGCTAACACAACTTTTTTTAGGTAATTTATTTCAGGCTCAGTAATTGTGATTAATTGTAATTGAAAGAATGTAATTGTAATTGAATTTTTGAGGATAAAGAATAATTGTAATTGGTAAAAATGTTGGTCACTGTAAACGTAATTGAATAGGGATAATTGAAAACTTTATTGTAATGGGTCGATTACAGTTTTACATTACAAATACATCTTCAGTTATCCATGTTCAATTATGATTACGTTGACCAGCAATTTTGACAATTAAAATTACAATTATTATTCTCTCCCTGAAATCAATTAAAATTACGTTCTCAATTACTAAAGTTCAATTACAATTAATCACTAATACTGAGCCTTTAATTAAAAAAAAAAAAAAAAGCATAAAATGTAACCTCTGTTAGCTTTCTGTTAGCATCTATTATGATAAGGGGTCAGTTTTGATCCACGTCTTAAATCATCTGTAAAATACAGTAAAAAAAATATTATCTATGAACTAATTTGTTTATCATATCTTGGTTACCTTGTCAGGCTTCCTTATCAATTAAATTATTGGTATTAATATATCTTGATGTGGGCGTCTGAGCCTTTTTTCTGTCAGTATACCCTTAGATTTCATTTTTTTTTTTTTTAAATGGTACAATTATTTTTAAGAGAATTAACAGGTAAACTTTATATGAAACATATTTTAATAATGGTTTACTACATAGGCCTATGTGTAAACAATAGAACTGTAACTCGGTTCCCCAGTTTTGCATTTAATTACATTGTAAATGACAGTTTGTATGAAATATTGACGCTAGTTACAATTACAGTCATTTTTCTGAACGCAATTGCAATTCAATTGCGATTACAACTGCAACATATTTTTCAATTATGATTACATCATAATTGTAATGAATTACATTTATAATCGACCCCAACCACTGGAAGAGGCTCAACAAATCAGCTGCAATGTAAGAAAGGAAACATTTACATCTAAAATAAGCAGTGTGTGATGTCCCTTGTTTTATTTCTTTGACAGAAAAACAACAACAATAGCACTTTAATGCGTTTTAAAAGCAATAAATCCACCACATTAGGAGGAAATTCCTTCTGCATATGTTTGAAATGTGTTTTAGTGACATTATTGAATTGGGTATTGCTGTGACTGACCACTAGAGGGGGGTGCAGTCATACTCTTCTTTCCCAATAATGTCTTACCTTCTGTGTCCACCAAAATGCAGTATGGATATTAAAATGTGTATGCAGTGTTACTTAAGCAAATAAAATACCATTCACAAAATAAATGTCTGCCATCCAGCCTCATTAACATTTATTCATTTCATATTAATAAGCCGTTTGCAATCGTAAATAAATACCAGTGTTGCAAAGCTAAACACAGCAAATATCTTCATATACATTCATTTATCATTATTCAATCTTGTTTATTTATGTATATTTCCCCCCCCAAAGATGACTATACAGTACATGTGAAAATAATAAAAAAAAAAATGTTTACATTAAAATAATTTCACCTATAAATCAGTGTAATATACACTAAAGAGCAACTTTCCAGCCTGCGTCGCTGGAATCTGTGGCTTTGTGAATTAACTTCATTTAAGCTCCAGGTCACACGTTACTCAAATCGTCCTTTGTTGTCGTGCTGCTGCTTTGTTTCCTGTGAGAGACATCATGTTTCAGCAGTGGCGGCATGTCGTAAAGTACAAATACTCAAAATGTTCTGCTTAAATTGTCTTTAGCTATGCTACTGTATACTGTGCTACATTTTTGTGGTTTGTGTCCAGCTTGAGGAAAAAAAATCCCTTTTTTTGCTAATATTACAGAATTTATTTGTGTTCTAAAATTTTACTGAGAATTTTTACCCACATTTTTGTATTTATTATAAAGACGAAGGAATATTGAAATATATCAAAATACTTTCCAGAAAACGTACATAAAATTATAACACTTTCCATCTGAACTTGGATATTATAGTAACATTTACTGAGCTGAAGCGTTTGGATGAAACTATCACAGATGAAAACATGTGAGATTGTCAAGTTGTATATTTTTCAAAGTCCTCTATTGCTACTCAGGTGTTATGATATTCTTAGAATGACTGTAGAGTCACTATTATAGATCCTCCTTGGGGATCATTAAAATATATCTTGTCTTTTTAATTTCATCATGCCTCTGCTGATTACATTCCTAAAACTTCCAAAGTCACAGAATGTGTGTCCAGCTGTAAAAAGTGATCCACAGTTCATAGAAGGTGGGTTGTTTTCACAGTTTCTCTCTCAGATGTGCGTTGATGATCTCTACACACCGTAGCTCCTCCAGGCAGACTTTATTCCTGAGCCGCACGTCCTCACTGATGGGGTAGAAGAGTAGAATCATTAACCCTGTGACTATGAAGGCCACTGGGGCAGCACCGATGAGGAGCTTCAATGTGTAGACCACAGGAGCAGGCTGCTTGCAGGCGCCGGTGTTGTATCCTGCAAACCTACACAGACACACACAGATTGTATTTAAATACCAGTTGAAAGGCAATTATAACTAGAATATTTGCATTTCCTGAAGAAAATACAAGTACGGATGCAGGTGCTGGTCTGCGTCACACTAGCATTAGCCTAGCATCAACATTAGCCTAATATTAGCATTAATCTAGCCTAGCGTAGCATTAGCATAAGCCTAACATTAGACTTAGCCTAGCATTATCATTAGTCTAGTGATAGCATTAGCTTAACTTTAGCATTAGCCTAACATTAGCATTAACCTAGTGTTAGCATTAGCCAAGTGTCAACATTAGCCTAACCTTAGCATTTGTATAGTCTTAGCCTAGCGTAGTGTTAGCATTAGCCTAGCGTTAGAATTAGCCTAGCATTAATATTAGCTTAGCATTAGCATTAATCTAGTGTTAGCATTAGCTAACATTAAATTAGCAATAGTCTAGTGTTAGCATTAGCTAACGTTAACATTAGCCTAGCATTAACATTAATCTAACATTAGCATTAGCCTAGCGTTAGAATTAGCCTAGCACTAACATTAGCCTAGCATTAGCATTTGTCTAGTGTTAGCATTAGCTAACAGTAGCCTAGCATTAGTATTACTCTAGTGTTAGCATTAGCTAACATTAGCATAGCATTAACATTAACCTAACGTTAGCATTAGCCTAGCATTAGCATTATCCTTGGCAATGTGCCAATTAGAATCAATCTCAATTACTAAGCCTGAAATATAATAAAAAACATAAAACTTAACCTTTCTGTTACCATCTCTTATTATAATGACTTGGTTTTTATCCATGTCTTAAATCAGCTGTAAAATACATTCAAAAATACTATCTATCACATTATGTGTTTCCCATCTCTTTGTTAGCTTGTAAGGCTTCCTAATCAATTAAAATATTGCTATTAATATTTTTGGTGTGTCAAGAGAACTGACAGTTAGTGGGAAAAGTTAATATTAAACATATTTTAATAACAGTTGCATGCAAACAGTTACATACAAATATAGTATGTAGTTAACATTAACTACATACTGTGTGTGTAGAACTGTACATAGAACCGTAACATGGTTTCCCAGTTTTGAGTTAAACTGTAATTTATCATTTTTAAAGAATTTTTATGGCAATTACAATTTCAAAGTCAATTCATCATCCATTTTTTGACCCCCTTGTTCCTGTTTTTCATGGTTGCGGGGGTGTGCGGGTGCCTACAAAGTCAATTATCTAAACTAAAGTACAATTTAATTATGATTACAACAGCAACATATTTTTAAAATTACTATTATAATTATGCCTTAATTGTAATTAATTATCAATTACACAATTAGAATTAGAATTGACCCTAACCCTGCCTATATACCACAAATGAGCAAACTCAACACCTTCTGCCCTGATGAATAATGCATCAGCTTCAGAGTTAATGTAGTTTTGCAAAGTATCTTCTTGACATGTTAAGTGCAGATGGAGAACATCCTGTGTGTAGGTTAATCGTGCATACGTGATGGTGTAACAGACTCACTCCAGACAGAGGGTGGACACTCCCAGTGAGATGCCGGCGGCGAATTTGGTGAAGAAGACGTAGAATGCGTAGAAGATGGCTTCATGGCCTCTGGAGTAAGGGTTAGCCAGTCTGAAGTCATCCACTACATCTGGCAACATGGACCTGGAACAGATGGCACCACACTGTTCATTATCGACAAACTATAGTTTTTTTTTAAGTGACAACCAAAAATATATATATACATGTGAAAAAAACAATATAAAAATATCATATAATATGTTAAGGTTTCATTCCTTCAAACAACTTTTTTCAGAAAAATTACTTTAAAATTGACTTTGATCTCCTGACACGTTTCGACTGCCAACTGTCAGTCTTCCTTATCCCCCTCCACATTAATAAACAAAACAGCAAGACATGTACACATGGTGATGTGACGTCTACTTATAGCCTAGGCCACTGATATTGTAAATTACAGGACTAATAACACTAATAGCTGATGAGCAGTGGGCGGTGCCAGGACAGGATAAACAATCAGTCCTATCCAAAATAAACACAGCCCCACAGGAGGCTGTAATTTGAGGTTTTTAGGGTGAAGGGAGTAGAAATAATTGAGGAGTGCTGACAGCTGTGGAAATGACTGGAGAACAGATGGAGCGAAGGAAGGGTCTGGTATCGCAGAACATCTTTTGATGTTCCAAAAGGATTGTGATGCCAACAGATCGACATGACGTCACCCATGGGTTCAGAGGTGAATGAATAAAGCCTTCTGGACACCAAATCTCACCCAACAGGCTGTTAGCGGCACTCATTCAAATTAAATCACCAGTTGCCATTTGAGGCTTTATTGGTTGGATTGAAGATTTTGGTTATGATCTGATCAGGAAGAATCAATTAGAAGAACAGAGTCTTAAAGAATTAACCTTTTGTTCAATTATATACAGTCAAATGTTGGGCCATTGGAGTATAAAATTCTAATTTGATAATAAAGGTGTGATGTATATCAGATGTGCTCGGAAATAGTCATAAGTGTAAATAGTACTGATATATTCTACTCAAGTAGAAGTACTGTTACTTGATTGAAATTGTACTCAAGTACAGGTACAAGTAATCATACATAAAATACTCAAGTACAAGTAAAAAGTACTGAAATAACTTTTTAATTGAAACCTTTTAGGGAACATGAGCTGGGATTAGACCATCATTATGAGACAGGTTACAGGTAAATCTGCAACAACATCAGTAGGTTTTAACCTACTGATGTTGTTGCAGATTTATTGCAACAACACAGATTTATTTATTTATTGTTGAATTGAATTGAATTGAATAGTTATTTTCACCCCCTACATTTATCTGTGGTAATAAATCTTGTCAAAAATTTTGCGCACTTCTCATTTTCAAACTCCATCAAGGTATTGATAACCTGTTGCCACACACCGAATTTGGTTATCCTAACAAACGGTTTCTGAAAAAAGTTGTCCCCTTTGAAGATACCTCGAACAGAGTAAAAAAAAAAACGGAACAAGGACAATAACTCGGGGAAAAAATAATTGCGCACTTCTCATTTTCGAACTCCATCAAGGTATTGATACCCTGAAGCCACACACCAAAATTTGGTTGTCGTATTAAACGGTTTCTGAAAAAAGCTGTCCCCTTTAACTTGGACGAACAGACGAAAGGAACTCAAACCTATATCCCCATTCACACTTTGTGGCGGGGATAATAAAAGGTGTGTCAAAATGTACAATTCTTTTTTAAAGAAAATAACCCCAATGAATTAAATTAAAAATAAAAATAAAAATCTCATGCTCTAAGTATAGCTAAGTTTAAAAACTGTGGGTAACAACAAAATAGGTAGAAACCCCAACCTGAACTGAAGAAAGTGGTGTTGATCAAAAATTCACATGACTAAGAACATATGGATTATATTCAATGTGCCATGAAATGGAAATAAAAAAATAATAATTGACTGAGTAACAGTTGGGTGTAGAAATGTAACGAATTACTTTACTTCTTTTAAAACGCACTTAAGTAAAAGTGAAGTTACTGATTTAGAAAATATATTCAAAAAATTACAAGTACCCATGAAAGCAACTCAATTACATTGACGTGAGTACTTGTGATCAGTTACTTTCACCTCGGGAAATAGCGATGAGACTCACCAGGGCATCAGCAGTGACGCAGCCACACTGAGGCCAGAGGAAACAGCCACAACATAAGCCACCACCACATTAGGGATAAACACCAGCATCATGGTGAAGGGCATGATCCACTAGGTAAGACAAAAAAAAAAAGAAAAACACTCACTCACAATCGTTGCTCACTTAGGTGTTGTTTTCATTATGTAAAAAGTGTTTATTTTTGCACCTGTGCCAAAGTGTGAAGCTAATTATATGCTGAGGAAAGCTCTACTCACTGTAATGCCACAGAAAGCTGCGGTCTTCTTTCCAAATTTCTGTAGGAACCATTGCCACAGTGGAATGCTGATGACAGCAGACACCTGAAATGGGACAGCCGGGTGGGCTTCATTAACGTAATGAGAAAAATGCTGATGAGTCAGCAACAAACAGACCACAGTACAGTACAGAAGACATAATGGGACACCTTTGGTTGTTCCCACTAGAACCATGTAAATTAGGTTGATTCAGTTTCAAAATTGCATGGAGTGAATGATTGTGTGAATGTTGGATCCAAGTCTGTGTGGATGACTCAAGCCATAAATAAAGGTTCGGCCAACGGATACCTTAACACATTTCCTTGTTTTCTTCTACTTTGATGTTTGTAAACTGTACCAGATAAAGTAACAAGGTTATTAATCCCTTTCTGATCTTTACCTGTCCTCCAAGACTTAACCAGATTGGATGAAGAATTCAATTTTAGTTTGAAATGTTGCAAATCAAAATGCAAATATTATTGATTTGTCAAGAAAGGTTTTGCCAACATTCATATTTGCATTTAGAATAATGACCAATCTGAGCATTAATACAGGAAAGAACAAAAAAGTTTGTCATCTTAAGATACTTTTGCTGTCATTTTGCGTATTTTTGTAGTCGTTTTATGTGTTTTTGGAGTGATTTTGTGTATTTTTTTTTATTTTGGTGAATTTTTGTTCTTTTGTGTCTTTTTAGGTCATTTTGTGTGTGTTTTGTTGTCCTTTTTTGTATGTAATGTGTATTTTTTGTAGTGGTCTTGTGTGTTAATGGTCTAATTTGTCTTTCTGTGTATTTTTCTGTCATTTTGTGTTTTTGGTGTCATTTTGTGCTTTTACTCTGGGGGCTGCACAAAATGAGATAGAGGGCCACCTGTGGCCCCTGGACCGGCAGTTGCCCATGTCTGTTTTATGTCATTTTCTTACTTATCCATTATATCTATCTTCTATGCCTGCATTTCCTGATCAGGTTCACAGACAAGTTGCTGGAGTCCATCCCAGCATGCATTAGAGGGCAAAGCAGGATGTTCCAGTTGACTATCAGAGATTTGTCCTGCACTATCTGTAATTAGCGTTTCTTTGGTTTCGGATTTTGCTTTGCTTTGCACCGTGTCTGAGCCAATCAGACACTTAGCTGTCTGCCTTTCATCCTTTTCAAACTTATCCTGCAGAGTCTGCTGCAGAAAAGGCTAGTCTGCTGAGAAGACTATGGGCTATGTTCAAAATCAAATACTAGCATACTCATACTAAGTCTGACATCAAAATGAGTTTGTAGTGCGCTCACATTAGATATGGATATACCCGGATGTATACTATATCAGGACATTTATTAAGTATGCACTATGGGCACACTATTCATACTCAACCGCCCCATGATGCATTGCGAGCGGAATGTAAAAGGCTTCAAGCTAAAAGTCAAACATCTCCTTTTTAAAATAAAAGCATCTCTTCTTGTCTTCCATTATTTTTAACACTTTTTTTTTAAATCGGGCTCTTGTTAACCGGAAGTTCAGTCAGGATGACTTTAGTCAAATCGTCTTATTTAGCATGCAGTTTAGATTTGGCGGTCAGCCTCTGTTCTGGAACCTCTCTGCCTCCTCCCTCTTCCATGAGCTACATGGAGAGGCATAAGCAGAGAGAGCGGTCAAGAGAACCCCCCTGGAACAGAAGCGCAGACATTAGGTGCCAACAGAAGACACTGTTTATTTAGACAGAAGAGGAAGATCTGGGATGGGGGTGGGTTGCGAGGTGTTTGCGGACGAAGCGTGGGGAAGTAGGCTTGTGGCTGTGGTTTAAATGCAGCACTGAGATTAACTCTAATCAATGGGAAGCATGGAACATGATCAGCTGGATGACTAACTGAATTAGGGGATGGATGCTGTCAGTTGTTACAGCTACTGACAGAAGGAGGGGCTGGGCTAGCTTGACTTCCGTGCCTGCCTGAACTAACGCGATGCTCAATTTTTGTCAGTAGCACAATGGTGGGTCTCGGAAAATCTGTGAAATGTCGGCATAAAACGTGTTTACGCGAGTTTCATTTATCAAATATTGATATTTTACTTGGTCACTAAATTGCTTTTTAACTTTCAAAGGTGGCAAATTAATGGAGATATTTAGCCTATGTGTGCTTCAGGTTTTTGTTGTTCGAAATGCATCTTGGGAAACTTGGAAGTATACTTCAGTCCTTGTCATCCTAACAATACGTTTAGTATATAGTAGACAGTATATGCTCATTGAGTATGCCATTTCAAACATACAGTAGCCCCTATCTTAACTAGTGTATAGCTAACATGCAAACTCAGTGTCACACCCCAGAGCAGAGATCTAAACGGCGTAACTCACCAGGATGGTCAGCACAATGTTCTGGAAGTGTTCGCTCAGGTCGGCGGCGTACGTACAGAAGAGAACAAAGTTGCTCTGTATCAGCTGCAGAAAATAGGAAATCAAACATTCAGATTCATTCTTGTCTCGTCTACTCAGCACCATCTCTGCCTCCAATACGTGCAGGATGAACACAGAGCACAGATGCTTGCTGACAGGCTTTAGCTATTTTTTTTTTTGTTTTTTTCTTTCCCCCTCTTCATTGCTCACATAGATGACAACTGACACCTCCGCTGAGATGAGAGTGAAAAATACAGGAACACATCTGATGCAAACCTAGGATTCTCTGCATTAATATGAACAGGATGCAGCTGAAGTGTCAAAACTGTGCAGATCTCTGCACAAGTGAGAGACAAACGGCAGAATCACACTGTGAAGCCACACTAGATCTAAGACTTCAAACCCAAGACTTACAGTAAGTGCTTTTCTGCACTGATCAAATCAACATTGAACGACAGACTAGCTCTTCCTCAGTCAGGGTTTAAAAACTGCCTTCAATTGCCATTCAATCAACGGTAGACTAACTATATGAGATTTACTTTACCTGAATGGCGACCGTGATGAAGAGGAACGCAGCGGTCAGTGTGAGGTACGGTCCATGCCTCATCACCAGGATGAAGGCCTGGAAGAATTGGATTTGCTTCTCTGTTTTCGGGGCGTATGGATCTGAAACAGTTAAACGTAGGATGAGAGTATGAGTGTGTGGAATATCAAATAACATGCAGTAAAATTTAAAAACGGAGATGGATTCCCTCACTGCTACTACATGAATAACCTCTGCATTGCAGTCGATAATGTTTTCCCCATTGAGAAGTAACATTTACAGTGTAATACAGTTTCTGGCCAGCCCCCAAAATGCAGTTTACACCAGTGACGTGCAGTCAGGTTCATGGCGAGTTCAGGGAATGTTGCCAAAAAATGATAAAAGGAGATTGATTTTTGCAGGCTTATAGATGAGTTCTATATTTGGCCGAAACAGATCAATCCCTGAGAAAAGTATTTAGAATTGTTTGCATTTCTATATAGTAAATATATATAAATATATATACACATTTAAATGGCAACAACCTTTGAATCACTTTTGGATTTGAAGACAAAAAAATCGTCAAAAATGAGCATCACTGCCCACTACATGGATGCAGAGGTACTGCTAGCCATGACACACACACAATACTTAAAACTGCAACCCTCGATTATTTTCTGTCAGATTAAATTAAAGCATTTGCCTCACAGGTCAATGAATCAAACATCTGTTAGTCCATAAAAGAAAAGGAAAAAAGTAAATATTGCTGCTTGAAAGTTTGTTTTTATCATTTTTTTTTATCATTGCATTGTGGGATGTGGAGTCGCAGATGGGTGCATAGACGTGTTTTTATTTCATTTTGATATCTTGGGGAATATCGGAACAAAGTAGAACAAAAATAATGTCAAGTGAATCACTGTCCACCTTGTTTGGTGAAGAGACGCGAGAAAGAATGAAGGAAAAGCATGATTTTACAGGACTCCACATCCCACAATGCAATGCACAAAAATGGCTACGACATAGTGCTTAGGATGGAGATGAAAACAGACTTTCAAGCAGCAATTGGGACTTTTTTCCTTTCTTCTTGGAGTAAATGATGTTTGATTCATTAATCTATAAGCAAACGCTATCATTTTATCAAATAAATAATTATCGGGGGTTGCCGGTTTAATTTTACATTAACGCTGTTTATTTCATTTTCCATTGTTGTGTATTTACGTCATACATCATAGGACTGCACGTCACTGGTTTACACATACAGTACGTCAGCTGGTTGGAAGCAATTGAAAGTATTCACTGCAGTTTAAATATGTGAAAGTTTTCATTGCAAATATTAATTAATCTCCAGCTCACCATGACCCTGAGCTGGAAAGGTGAGCAGAAAAAATGGATAATTTGGTGTTAAATAGCAATCAAACAGCAACATAGGCATCCTCAGCATCAACAGTGAGAGCCTCACCGTCTCTCTCTTTGACTCCCAGGAACATGACCAGGGTGCAGATGAGGAACACCCCCCCTATAACACCAGCAGCCATCATATACACCTCCTTCTGCAGAGACAAAGAAAACACCAGGTCACTTTGGATTTTCCGATTTACACTTGATTATACATGCTCCAATAAACATTTTAGATGTTGGTTTGTGTCAGAATTGGGGTCAATTACATTTTTCAATTACAATTCCATGTTCAAATACGATTACGGTGGCCAAGATTTTTTAAAATTACAATTAATATATACATTATTATTTTTCCCCTGAAAGTCAATTACAATTACGTTCTCAATTACTAAAGTTACAATCCAATTAATCAAATTTACAGAGCCTAAAATGAATAACACCATAACACCTTGTGTTATCTATTATGGTAACTGGTCAGTGTTGACACATGTCCTAAATCAGCTATAAAAATACACTAAAAAAAATATAATCTATCATCCAATTTGTTTCTTATCGCTTGGTTACCTTGTCAGACTTCCTTATCCATGAAAATATTGGTATAAATATTTTTGGTGTGGGCGTCTGAGCCTTTTTTCAGCCAGTAAACACCTTTTCTTTTTATTTGTAATATAAAATTATCCTCAAGAGAACTGACATGTAGTGGGAAAAGTTAATGTGGAACATTTTATTGAAAAATTGTAAATTTTAAACCCAGTCTAAGTGTGCTCATCATATTTTACACTTGTTTTTAGGGTGTTATGATATAGCGTTATCTCAGAAAACTTAAATAAATACATTTTTATGCCATTTTTATCTATGTTTTCCTAAAATTTCAATGACAATGACTCAAGAACAACTCAATTATGAGCACAACAGCAACAGATTTTTTCAAGTACAGTGACAATTACAATTATGTCATAATTGTAATTATTATAAAAGTTACGCCATTATAATTATAATTGACCCCAACCCTGGTTTGTGTTACTTATTGCAATGAAAGGTGCCACATTGTGTTGCTCTCCACAGTTCTCGCGTCTTCCCCCATTGGCTTGTTATTTACCGTCCCATGTGAATTTTACTGTGCAAACACACACTATCCATAAACAGAAAAGAACCTCAAGTAAGATCTACACACAGAAATAGAGCTTTAACCCACCCAGCAGGAAACGCTTTGCCCTAAACAACCATCCTGTTTGTTTGTTATTTCTTCCAGTTTGACTTCATCTCTTCATTATTATTTATGTACATCAAACAATCCCTGGTTCTGAGGGTAGAAACTGTGCGCTCAGACGTTGTGCACCACCCTCAGCACCAGCCACAAAGGAATTCAGTGGTGAGCGGTGGTGCCCTGGTGGGGTTCACCCAGATTCCGTAGGAAAAGAGTTATTTGAGGCACAAGTGGCTGCGGCACAACCAGAATCGGACACAGGTTGGTTTGTTTCATCTCTGCAAATAAAAAAATCTCCCAATGGACGCTTGAATATAAGTCGAACTCTTCCAAAACATCTTACCCGAGACCAGGGGTTCTCAATCTTGGGGTCAGGACCCTACTTAGGGTTGCAAAATGCCTTCAAGAAACTAAGAATATTTTCTGAACAATTTGAGCCCACTTTTGCTTTTCTTTTACCCTTTTTCTGCAACTACACCCTTTTTCATCACTTTTTATTGCCATATTTTTGCTCCTTTTAATGCATTTTTGCTACATAACTCCCATTTCTGCCACTTCTCCATCAAATTTCAATGCATTTTCTGCATATTTTTTACACTTTCAAGACATTTTTGGCACTTACAAACCCTTTCCACCTAATGTCACATATGTTGAGTCATTATTGTCACTTTCCATGCTTATTTTTTGCCAATTTAACCACATTCACAATTTGTCATGCCAATTTTTTTTTCCTTTTCTGACTGTTTTTTGCCACTCTAATGTGCAACTTTTAACCAATTTCAGTGGTTTTTAAAAATCCCATTTCACCACCTTTTTCGTCATTTTTGGTCACTTTTAACCCATTTAATTTCTGATTTAAACAAGGGATTACATCTTTAAGATGACTATATACTATGCCACAAATAGGCGACCGTGGCTCAGGTGGTAGTGGGTCGTCTTCTGATCGAGAGGTTGGGGGTTCGATCCCAGTACCTGACTATGTGTCGAAGTGTCCTTGGGCAAGACACTGAACCCTAAGTTGCTCCCAGTGGTCGACTAGCGCCTTGCATGGCAGTCCTGTCCCACTGGTGTGTGAATGTGAGAGTGATTGGGTGAATGAGCTGATGTGTAAAGCGCTTTGAGACTGCTTCAGTGTGGTGATAAAGCGCTATATAAAATCAAGGCCATTTACCAAATAATAGCAAACTTACTGGATAACAGTGGATGTTATTCAGATAAATAAATGTGGTTATCACAGATTCATAGAACAATGGACCATCAGTTGCTGGTTTTATGGATGGACCCCAAAAAGCTCTCCCCTTTATTCCCCCTTATAGATGGCCATGTCTCCACATGACTGTTCTTCAATGTTCATGTCTGTGTTCAACCACCTTCAGGTACAGTGGGGGTCCCCGATCTATGGAAGGACTTTTATTTTGGGGGTCGTGGGCTGAAAAGGTTAAGAACCACTGCTCTAGACAAAGTAGTATGTGCGGAGAAGTAAAAAAGAGTTCGATAGTAAGCAGGTTGTGTGGGTGAGGCGAGTTAAAGCCTAATGACTTGCAGGCTGTGGAGAGTTAGAGACCCTCGGTGCATGATGTGAGGGAGGGACCCTCTTTGTGGTTGGCTCAGGATGTTGGGTTCAAATATCAAACAGTGGAGTCTCCTTTCGGTGTCAAAGCCTGTAGACAGCCTGTAAATATGGAGCCAATTTTCAACAATCCCCTCTTTTCATTCGACACATTTTTCTTTTCAACCTCAGATATTTTTCGCTAAAGTAAACCCCCTTAAGTCCACACGACAGCTCCAAGTCCGTTAAAAGTTTCTATCGCTCCTTTCCACACGCCTGGGCTAGGCAGATAGACACTTACAGCATGTGACAGGTAGTCCTGGGAGTGCACCAGGCTTTGGACTATCTCTGCCCCGCTGCTGTTACCAAGGTAACCGGCGGACATATTGTGAGTCGGGCAGTGCTTCAAAGTGTGAGCGCTGGCGACGATTTGGCCCTGGATGGCAGCACCCACCAGCGTCCCCAACACCTCCATCGTCATTCCTGTGCTCACACACAAGCAAAGATCCATTACTTCCACACACACTGTGTTTATCTGAACAGGATTATGGAGAATGAGTCAGCAATGCAAGATTCTCCTACGGTAGGCAGTGGCTGAGTCTCTCTCCTTCTGATCCGTGCTCAGGAACATGGTCAGGGCAGAATAAGGCACATGGAAACACTGCAAAGAAGCAGAATTACAACATGTAAGACAATGAAATATCACAAATCAAAGGAACAGTCAAAATAAAGGGAAGTGGGGATGAAATGGTCTTTGTAATATCGCCCAAGAAAACAGATTTAGAATTAAAATGAAAGTATTTTGACACAATTATTGAAAAGACTCAATATTACAACTAAACTAGCAACCGTTTCCATGAGAAAACCAAGTAGTTTATTTTCTAAATACATTTTCCAAGTCAGACAAATCTTTGCTTCACGATTTACACACATAATTAGGACAGTAATTCCCATTCATCCATTTTCTGTATCCACTTTACATGCACTCAAAGGTCTGAAACGGCCAATCTTCAACTGAACGGCAATCTGTCAAAGGGTTAAAACACAATCGTTCACACCCATTCATTTCTATAGGGACCTTTAGTAAGCATTACGTGGGATTTTCGATTGCAGGAGGAATGCTGAGTACCCAGAGAAGAAACATGCAAGCACAGCGACAACATGCAAACTCCATGTAAGTCAATGCTTTAAAATTCCCAATTCTGATTATTGTTTAGTATTGTACATACTGTACATGGCAAATAAAAAGCCTCTAGGGTAAAACTATATATCCAATACTGTATGTCTAATTATTTCAAAAACTGAAAGCTCGTCTATCATAAAGTCCTGGATTGCGGATGCAGATCCTGCACAAGACATGGCAGAATCATCAATCATTTACAGGCACACGTTTTGTGCATGTTTTTGTAAAAGACACTGTGGACACTGTTTAGATTTTTCTAGATTTTTCTATTCTGTACATTCAATAATTGTTTTTAAACTTTTTAAACTATTTTACATTGCTATTTAACTAAACCCTGGTCACTATGAACTTTGTATATTTAACACATTGACACTTGCACTGTGTACAGTATTTGATTCTGTATTCTGTTTGTGCATTCATATAACTTTTTTTTAATTTTTTGCATTGTGTTATGTTTTTCTGCATTTATGTGTATTACTAAATGTGTTTGTTGTTGTTGCATGGCCTTGCAGGACAGTCTTTTCATTTTTCAATTTTCATTTCACTGCACATTTGTATGAGCATGTGACAAATAAAAATCTTGAATCTTGCATCTTAAATATTATCTAGGCTGTTGCTATTAGACCTCAGACAATCCTGACTATTGTTCCGGCACTTCCTGTGCGGATGTGTCCGCATGCGCAGTAAGCCGAATGCCGGTAGCTCCGTCACTGCCGGACCCGTGTCCTTCTCGCTATAGTTTCGTCAGTTTTATTTTAGCCTTAACCCAAACCCTAACTTTATCCCTATCCCTAACCTTAACTCAGGAAATACCCTAAAATGTTTTTTTTGTATATGTATCTTTAAAAGTGGAATTTGTTGTGTTAAATATGTTAAAATAAAAATTAAAAAAACAATCTAACCCAGGAAATACCCTAAAATATGTTTTGTTTTTTTTCGTATATGTATCTTTAAAAGTGGAATGTGTTGTGTTAAATATGTTAAAATAAAAAATAAAAAAAACAATCTAACCCAGGAAATACCCTAAAATATTTTTTTTCGTATTTGTATCTTTAAAAGTGGAATGTGTCGTGTTAAATCTGTTAAAATAAAAAATAAAAAAAACAATCTAACCCAGGAAATACCCTAAAATGTTTTTTTTTTTTCGTATATGTATCTTTAAAAGTGGAATTTGTCGTGTTAAATATGTTAAAATAAAAAAACTGTCTATCCCAGGAAATACCCTAAAATATATTTTTTTTGTATATGTATCTTTAAAAGTGGAATTTGTCGTGTTAAATATGTTAAAATAAAAAAACTATCTATCCCAGGAAATACCCTAAAATATTTTTTTTTCATATATGTATCTTTAAAAGTGGAATTTGTCACGTAAAATATGTTAAAATAAAAAAATTAAAAAAAAAATATCTAACCCAGGAAATACAATTTTTCTTCTCTTTTTTTTTTTTTTTTTTTGTATATGTATCTTTAAAAGTGGGATTTGCCATGTTAAATGATAAAATGGAGAAAAAAAAAGCAGTGACGGAACAATAGTCATGATTGTCTGAGGTCCGTGTCCAGAACTATAGAAACTTCGTATTAAATAAAAAAGCTCATGCACAAAGATACTGGGAGCAGCATAGTAATACCCTTAGTAATCCACTAAGTAACACACTGTCTGGTTCTGTTTGGTTTTAGTAGTGTTTAGCCGACACATTCAATTTTGAATTCTTGTATGTGTTTATTCTTGTCTTTGTGTGTCCAGGTATTCCTGCTCGTGTATTCACCTCCCAGTGAGTGATTAGCTGCCTCATGTTGTGCACCCAGGTGTGGATCGTTCCTAATCAAGCCTCCATCACTATTTAGCCGAGTGTTTGGACACGTCATGGCTGCAAGAGCATTGTCGATGTGACCCTCCTTCTGTTCCACAGTGGGTTGTCTCCTGGTTTCCTAGTGCTTTTTTTGTGTTTGGGTTTTTCTTTGTTTTTGTTCATTAAAAATGGACTGATTTTATGAACACTACTCCTGCCTCAATCCTCCAACCACCATCTCTGCATTGTGACATACTACTCAGTGGTTGTCAAACTTTTAAGGCTCACGTACCTCCGTTTTCTTATTTTTGAATCCAAGTCTATTTTAGAGAATCTCATGTGTTTAGTGCCTCCTGAGAATTGATTCTATAGTTTTGTATCAGTTACAGTCATCTCCTGCCTGATGTGGGATCAAGACTGACCTTTGTATTTTCAGTTCATGTTCTAGTCAAGATCATTTCTATAATTTTGTTTTTGGTGTTATTTTGCGTGTTTTGTTGTTTGTCTGTTCTTTTTTTATTATTTAATGTATTTTGATCTTATTTTGTGTGTTTTCGTTGTCATTTTCTGAGTTGCTGGTAATATTCAGTATGATTATTATTTTTGATTAAACATTATAAACCCCATATTTTAATGCTTTAATTTGATAATTTACCTCCCTCTCTCACTACCTGCGTTTCCATTACTCTTTAAAATGCGCAAAATCTAAATAGCGCAATAAAAACTGATAATGGAAACACCTGAATTTTGAAAAAATAAGGAGGTATTTCAGATGTTTTGATATTGAAATGTGTTGCAAAAGCGCTATGGAAACACTTTTTCCACATATACACGTCACAAAACGCGATGTACATGGTCACGTAATGTGGTGTACCTGGTCACGTGACCACTTCTCTCTGAGAAACAAAGTGTCTATTTGTACGGTTGCCGTACGGGCAACCCCTCGGTGCTATTAGTATGTTCACTTAAGTACACGTAAGTAGCGTCTTAGGGTTAGGTTATAGCCCTAAATCGGAACAATTTTTAGGTTAGGGCTAGGTTTAGGTTTATGGTTAGGTTTAAGTGACCTAAACTGGCCAGTGAGGGGCGCTGCGTACAGATAGAATGTGGGTAAATTGATACGGCAACCGTACGGATAGCCACTGCCTACATGTAAACAGAAGAAGAGACTTTCACTTAAAAACCCACATTAGACGTGAAACAACAAAGGAATACAGAGTGTTATAAGGGGGATTGGAGTGTCCATCTTCCTGCAGCGAAGTCTCGCGGGATGAGATTTCACGGGAGTTACGAGGCTCTATTTTGCAAAAATCTATAATGGAAACCCAGCTTCTCTTTCTCTCAAGTACCCCCTATAGTGCCATTGCGTACCCCCATTTGAGAAACACTGCACTAAGCATTACACTAACTCAAGATGTTAGTCCACCCTGCTGCAGGATGCACACAATCACATTCACAATCAATTCGCCCCAATGGGAAACTTGCTGACATTGAAAACATGTAAATTCCTGGCAGAAATCTCCCAGCTCTTGTGTCCAGGAGTCAAACCCAGCGTCTTCGTGATGTGAGACGAGCCCAACACCAGCATGCAGCCCAGATAGAAAATATGATCTGTAAATATATCTAACGCTTTCCCTGCAGTTCCACTGCTGGTCAACCTCAGGCCTGTTTTCTCCTTCCTCACCACCTCTCTTAGAGAATAGACCAGCAAACCAACCTGCCCCACTTTGTAATTTACACAAGAGCTCAGTCAGCACTGTGACCAAATGAGTCTGCACAACCGCAACAAAAATAAACACAGGCGTGAGAGCACTTTTTATTTTATTTTTTTCTGCCATTGCTCCCATACAATCTGGATACAAACATTTATGGAGCAGATTGTACTTAACCGCCCTAAACAGATGGAAGTGTGAGCTCATTAAGTGGATGGAAACCAGTTATTAGTTGATTTCACAAACTCTATCTCCACCTTTGTTTACGCGCAGTGACTGTCTGAAAGCAAACCTCTGCTCTTTCCCAGCAAACCTTACACGCACATAACCAGAGACAATGATGGGCGGCTTAAAGTGGCAACCAGCATTTACCCAGCAAGACGTTTCCAGTGAAGCCGACTCTATACTTATCTACTGATTAGAGTGACATACCAGTGTGAATGCAATGCTCTGCACATATTAAGTTGGTTAAGAGAGTGATAGTCTGCACCATAGAAGAAGAAGAAACGCAATTCCCTCTGACGCCAGGGCTCCAATTATATAAATCAAAAGTGTAAATACTACCAGGAACTGTCAGAGGCTCGCATGAGATGACTGCAATCATCTCAGCTCCAAACTATGTGATATTTAATATTTTATCCATACGTTATATAACGTCATGAACCGACAGTCGCAGACTTTATCACCAATGTCTCCCTCGAGCTGCATGTGAGCAGAGGTGATAGTAATGGATTACAAGTACTCACGTTACTGTAATTGAGTTGCTATTATGGGTTCTTCATCAGTTCATACAAAATCAGTAATTGTATTTGGCAATTGAAAATTTCCAAACAATTTTTTTGGCATTTGGAAATTGCCAAATAAATTGTTCTCGTAGGAATTCTTATTATTTTTCTTCTGCAACTTTGTCCTTTGTCCTAGAACTCCTCCTAGGCTGTTAATGCAGCGCTAACGACACGTATGTCATTTCATAGGGGCAATGTCAAGGATGTGCACTCGACTGATTTTGGAGCCAAAATGTCAAGGTCAAGGTCAAGGTCGCGCCAAGTGTCAAAAACCAGAATGTTCCATATCTCTATGAATATTTAACGTACATGTGAGATGCTTACATTTATGAAAAGCTCATCTCAAGTGGAGTATTTTATTTTGTCGGACCGAAGCTGTACGACCAACCAGTAAAAAGCTTGTTCATAACGTCACATAAAAAAATATATACATATACTTTTTTCCCTATAACTTGGCCACAAATTGAGATGCAGTGCTCAGATTGGTACCATTGAACAACATTTCCATTTAATGGTCAATATTTAAGGTCAAGGTCAGTCTTCTGTTTTTCCTGCATTATTACTTTCAATTTAATTAGTAAAAAAACCACATTAAGGACATTACTCAACAACAAAATGCATACAATAAGATGTATTTCACATGAGCAATTCTATTTGCCAATTTTCAATTGCCATATACATGTTCGCCTTCCGAATACAGGTCTTGCCTAGTTTTACTTGTAGGCAAGGCAAGGCAAGGCAAATTTATTTGTATAGCGCATTTCATACTCAAGGCAACTCAATGTGCTTTACATGATAAAACATTCAATTGTTTAAAATCAATAAGAACATTTAAAATCATCAGTAATATCATTTAAAATCATCAAACACATTACATCAACAACAACATGACCAAAAATCTCTCTCTCAATCATACGTAGTAGAGAAAAAAAAGTGCCTTTAACTTTGATTTAAAAATGTTCACATTGGATGCTGACTTCAGCTATACTGGCAGTTTGTTCCACTTCTTTGCAGCATAACAACTAAACACAACCTCACCATGTTTACTGTGAACTCTGGGCTCCACTATCTGATCTGTGTCCATAGATCTGAGAGACCTGCTGGGTTCATACCTGACTATCATGTCACTGATGTATTCTGGACCAAACCCATTCACAGATTTATACACCAGCAGCAGAACTTTAAAGTCTATTCTGAGGCTGACTGGGAGCCAGTGTAAAGACTTTAATTAAGTTTAAAAAAAAAAGTAAAGTAATTTGATACATTTCTACACCTAACCGTTACTGAGTAAATTATAATTTTTTGTTTTAAAATGATCAACAGAACATTGTGAAACTACGATCAAATGCGTCACATCATAGCCGACCAATCAGATTATGCATGACGCCCAAACAGCATTGAATGGAGGTTATTTTCTCACTTCTTAAATGTAGCGATACTTAGAGCCTGATATTTATTTATTTATTTATTTATTAAATTAATTGCTTATTTTATTTTTTTGAAAAGAATTGTACATTTTGACAAACCTTATATGGATGTCTTTGTGGAAAATAAATGAATGTAATCTCTTCCTTATTAAGGTTTATGATTTTTAAACAATAATCGTGGGGGGTGAAAGTAACTAGTAACTTCTACTTTGAATACCACTACTTTAATTGCGCTACTTTTTACTTGTACTTGAGTATTTTATGTTTGACTTACACTTGTACTTGTAATTGAGTACAATTTCAATCAAGTAACAGTACTTCTACTTGAGTAGGATATAGAGATAAAGATACAGATATCCTTTATTCGTCCCACAAAGGGGAAATTTGCAGAGTTTCAGCAGCAGATAAATAGAAAAAAAATAATATAATATATATATATATATATATATATATATATACATACATGGGTGGAATATATACATACAAACACTAGAATTAATGACTGTGGATTGGCTGCCAATGTTCTAGTTATACACTATATATCAATACTCTCTACACTTCTGCACGTGAGGGTTGTGAGAGCATCACACATTGATCCGTAAAGGTGAGAAAGTGCAGCACTGGTACTTACGGTGATGAGGGTTTGGTAGAGGCAGTAGAAGCCGAGGTACCAGATGAACCGGCCCTCGCTGAAAGGAGGAACGAACCAGAGATAGAAGTACGACACCACCAGGAACGGAGTGCATCCCACCATCCTGAGACCAAAAAAAAAAAAACAAAAACATACATGAATGGCAATCCAGATGCAGAGGAGGTTTATCAACAGGAAATTAAATGTTTCATTTTAATTTCGTGCAAATTATGGCTTTCGGTAAACTCACTGCTCTAAGGCGAGCCACAAGTACAACTGGCTGTGGTTTTGTTATGTAATTTTCATAGCTCTGTTGAAATCAGGTTCTTTTTCTGCAAAGATTACAGAGGCGTTAAGCTGACCCCTCACTGATTATACTGTAAGTATGACACAAATATGAAATGACTGAAGAACAGAATATGGCAAGATATTACAATCAAAGACGATAAACACACACACAAATTTCAAACCAATGCTGTATGAAGCTATGTCGTGCTATTTTCAGTGCTTGGAGTGATACTATATGTGGCCCATGGATAATTCATGTGCAAACAACTGATGTGTATCATTATGGTTGATGTGGGCGCCCAAATGATGAGGAAAAGGACGGTTTATGAATAATCATCCGCCGTTTTCTTTTAATAGAATAATAAGTGTGTACTTCTATGTGGTCGGGTAGGATGGGGGATTAGGCACAACTAAATTTAAAAAGGCAGTTGTTTAGGTTTTTGTCAAAATACAAAAAGGATCAGCGTCGATCATGACAGTGTATTACCAGGGTTCCTACAAATTAAAATAAAACTTTTTATGGCTATTTGAAATTAAATTGAAGACCAACTTCATAGTAAACATCATTTGGGGGGAAAAATGCTACATCAATTATATAGGGTTTTGGGTAATTTTTTTTCTCGTGTCTAGTGCAGACGTGCAACTGGCGTAAAAATGCAATGAAGAAGTAAACACACAAAAATACACAAAATGACAGTAAAATACACAAAAAAATCACTCCAAAAACACACAAGATGACTACAAAAATAGCCAGAAATCTATAAAACAACATAATAAAAATCTTTTTGGACACACAATTTTTGTTACATTTACATTTTCCCATGTTGTTTATAAAAAAACATTTATTTTGAAACGTGAGACTAATTACCGTCATAAAATCATACTTATTGTGTTCAAATTTAAGACTTCTGAAACACTGATTTGACATTTAATGACAATTTCGGCCTTATTTTTAGATTCATGAATTTAATGCCCTTTAAGACTTTTTAAGGATCCGCAGGAACCACGATAAAGTATTGTGTATCTGTGTATCTGTGAAATAATTTTTACAAGAAAGTCAGACAGACTTAGATTAAACCATTTTCTGGAGAGAAAAAAAAATGCTTTATTGACCCTAATATTTGTTCAAACCTGTCATTTTGGGAATATTAAATATGGATGCCTATGACCACACCCGCCAATAGTTTGTAACCTTTAACCTCCTCAATGCCAGGACAGAAAAGTGGTGGCGTGCAGCAGAGAAAGCTCAGTAAAAGTCCTTTCTGGTATCATCCTGTTTGTTTGCTGTAACAAAGGCGGCTGACAATGCTGGTGCTGCAGTATTGACTGCTTGGTCATGGCAGCAGTGAAAGGGCCCTGCTGCTGCTGCTGAATGGGACGGTTAGAATGTTCCTGCAAGATGACTGTGATCGTTGTTTGTTGTTTTGTAGAGGCAACACAGCCACACGCGCAACCAACACTGGCCTAGTTTCTCTGACAACATACAGTACATGCAGGGGGAAAAAAAAAACTGAAATATTGTTTTCACCTTCACTGTAAATACCTCATGATACGATACGATACACGATACAAAGCTCACGATAACGATTATCTCACGGTATGACGATGCTGCGATTATCGATATATTGGTCAGAAATCAATCTACGAATCTCTGAAAGACACTAAATTGAAAAAGTGTCCTATGAACAGTGACACTATTTTAGTGCAACATTTCTGTAAATAAGTGTCAACAAACCAATGTAAACAAATGAGTATCTCCAATAGTGCTTTCTGTAAACAAAAAATAGGGTCTTTCTTACCAGTGACACCATTATAGTGCATTATTCCAGTAAACAATAAATTGGTTCCTTCAACAAACAGTGACAACATTTATGTGAAGACTTACCTGCACATTTTAGTGAAAAAGAAGAAAAGGTTTTGAAAAAAAAAAAATATATATATATATATATAGATAGATACTTAGCGTGAGCATATCTATAAATGATTGAGTGAAAAAATATCGTGATATATCACCGTATCGAGATATCTTATACTGCCTAACCCCATTTACAACTGTGACACTATTTCCAAAGATGGCACATAATACAGTTACTGTAATACCAACGATAGTAACACAAACCACAAAACGTAAACTTCAAGAATATCAATGATGTTATGCATCCGCGATTAACTTCTTTTGTGTACTATACTTTTCCATGACTTTTAACTTATATATTTTTTAAAATGCATGATATGTAGACTGTATTATGGGATGTAGAGTCCTGTAAACCGATGCATAGAAGAGTTTTTCCTTCATTCTTACCAATGATTTCTTGTGTTTCATTTTCCTTTCTATTCTAGTTTGATCCCGGTATTCCACGCGAGAATTTGAATTTCAACCGTATTCAGATCTTACAAATTAACATCTGACAGTGTTTTGCCACAACTTTCAGTCCGTTTGGCAGATTTTTGGAGGTGAACACAAGAAAGAAGTAAAAAAAAAAAAAAAACACTTTAATGCATCCATTTACAGGACTCCACATCCCACAATGCAATGCGTAAAATCTTTGCAATGTCAATAAGTGTTTACGGTGGAAATGAAAATCAACTATTGAGAGCAATTTCAACCCTTTACATATTTTTTTTTGTTGAGCAAATGATTATTGATTAATCTCTGAGGCCTACACAATGGATTTATCTGATAAAGAACTTTTCGTGTGCAGCAGCTTTAAATATCTATTGGTCTTCACTTTACAGGCTAATAGGATCCTTGATCCCACTCCAAGAGAATGTAAGCTTTATATGAAATCAGGCTTGTACATCAGCCCATGTAATTACAATAAGTGTCACGCTAGCATGTTTAGCAACGTGTACAGTCCACACACATGTTTATCTGTTTATCTAAAACAAAACAGATTGATACAGTGGGGTTTGCTTCATATAATCCTGCATAGACACAACTGACATTTCATACAGATAGAGAAAGTATAATATATGGAGGCAGTTTAGATGCAGATGACGTAATTATGACTAACTTTCTTTCCTGTCGTTTGCATTCAAAGCTAAACATTACGTGCCTGACATTTGAAAAATCCTCAAAATATCAACTGTCACAAAAATGAATTTACATTGATTTATTTGTGACCAAGCTAAGCGCTTCAGTGAATTTATAGTTGGAAATGTTTCATGCATTACATTTATAATACCAGTGGGGGAATAAAGCATTATCAAATATGATTACTCACCTGTTTATGCATAGAATTTGATCACGTCGTAGTTTCTTGCCACTAATCAATAGCCCTGAGTGAATGTCACCTTACAGTAAGGTATTAATGGTCCACGACAAACGGGTCCTTCTCTAAAATCAGTTCAAAAATCTTCAAAAACGCTGTTTTTTTTCACCAAAAATTGTCCGACTGGAAAAATGTCTTAATTACCTAGAATCACCATATTAGTACCAATGTTTTGATACATGAATTGTTCCTGGGTTATGAATTCAGATGTACACACACGTAAAATATCCAAAAGTCCAAAAATAGGGACTTTTTTTTTTTTTTTTTTTTTTTAAATGCAATTTTTTCACCAAAAATTAGCAGATCGGAAACATTTTAGCACTAATCTCAGGCCCTGAGTGAGTGAGTCACCTTACAGCAAGGTGTCAATGGTTCACCTCCTTTCCTTCTTTAAAATCTCAGTCCATGACAAAGTTTTTTTCAAAATCCCCAAAAAAGCTGTTTTTTTTTGGCCAAAAATTGTCTGACCGAAATTTGTACCATTAGTACCAATGTTTTGGTGTGAGAATGGTTGGTGGGTATTGCATTAAAAGACCTACACCACTGTACACACACACAGACAGACGATGAAGGAGGAAGAAATCCAATGGATGTTTCGGAATTCTTTAACAAACTCGACCTTTCGGTTTTACGTTATCAGATTTTGCCATCTTACTTTGATGTCTAGAAAGACCAATCCAGACTTCTTTAGGAGCTAAGATACAGATAAAGGTACGATAAAGGTATGACAGTGAACGTTATGATTATCAGGCAGACATTAAAAAAAAAAGCAGTTGTGTTTTAGTCAAGTTTAGACACATTTCTGTGCTAACCTACTGGTATTTCCTTTTTCTAGTAGCATTTTGCACCATTTGGTGATGTAATGAGTCACACTAGTAGTGTGTTTTCACAACACTGGCCAATATAGAAGAAAGACAGTATGAATTCTAATAATTAACCAATACCATTTATTTACTTACGCTATAACTCAGTGTTTCTCAAACGTTTTTAGCGTATTTCCCACCTTGAATGCATGTGAACTTTTTAGCCCCATCTGTGCCCTTTGCCTCCCAAATAATCCTGACAAATAAAACATTTTCAAATGCATTGAACTAACAGGGAACAAGTATCATATTTTTTTCCACTGCAGCAGACATTGTAACTGCACAAAGAAGTGCTGAAACCTGGGCATGTTGACCAGCTTGTGTTTTTTCAATAAAATCTAAAAAGAAAGTACTAACTTTCTCCATGTATTTGTTGTTCTAGGCATTTACCTCAGTTAAGTTGCACTAAAGTCAAAGTTGGTTTAAAAGCCACAGGCAGATTGTATGTTATTTTTTTATTTTAAGTTGTTGGCACATGGCATGTTAAAGCCAATGTTTTGAGTGTAAAATATGCCAATAAAATATATTTCATGCATAATGTTTTCATGAAGGTGTACGCATTTATAGATTAGTTGTTTCTTAAGTCACATATAAAAAAAAAAAATCGCAATAATCGCCTTATACTTTAATATCGGGATATATCGTTTCGTACCGTGACCTTGGTATCGGGATATGTATCGTATCGCCAGATGCCAGGCGATACACACCCCTAATATTTACTAACAAATCAAAAACGAAATTAAAATGATCACCTGCATAAAAAACAAATACACAAATATACAAATACAGGTCATAACAAAAAAAATTGTTTGCAATCTGTGTCAAAAAGCTTATGAAAAACAATCAAGGGAAATATTCTTTAAGTCAGCTATTGAAAGTTTGTTTATTGCACCGCTCCAATTCCCATGCCGGCTTAAAGCATTATTTTTACATTTTACATTTTGTTCCCGGTCGCATATCTAATGGAATTTAATATAGTATTGTTCTTTTAATTTCTGCTACATTTTTAGGCTTCTCATGGAACATTTCCTCCTGTTTGTCACACTCCACCTGCCATGTCTCGCCACACACTTTGAGAAGCACTGCTCTCAGTGATGCATTTGAATTCAAAGTCATTTTAATCCAGTTTTGGTTGTTATTATTCCTGTCTTAGTTTTAAATAAAAGAAGACAGAAGGCAATGATCCACCGTGTGAGCTCACCAGGGCATGAGTCTGCCGATCTTGGTCCATCTGCTCTTGGTAATAAAGAATCCTACGATAGGGTCCGTCACTGCACCCCACGCTTTACCAATGAACAGAACCATGGAGGCCTGGAAGGCATTGATCTACGAAGCAGAATGGAGACAGATTAGCATCAGAACTTCTTGCTGGTAACATCTCTCATGTTTTGTCTTTGTTTTTACCTGAGCCACATCGAGCAGGTATATTTGCAGGAAAAAGGCGGTGGCGCTGGAGGCCACTTCCTTTGGAGCACCGCCAATAGCGAAACATAGTTTACTGCATAATGACAACTTCTGGCTCAGGTCGGTCTGTGGAGACAAAGATGAACAAAAAACAAGGTTTTCATTGCTGGTATTTAGTGTAATCACAATTTATGTCATCATAGATTACATTTTTCAGTTCCAACTACGCTTTTGATTATCCATGTTCAATTACCTTTTTTTTTTACTTAGTGCATGCTGTCAAAGGTCAACACTACAAGAAGTGCAATGCATGTTTTGTTATTGCAATTAAATAAATTAATTTTAATACCAATTTCGATTTTTGGTGTGGGTGTCTTGGCCTTTTTTTATTTCACTATACCCCTAAATTTCAATGTGGGAAAGCTTGATATGAAAGATCTTTTAATAATTGTTCACTACATATGTGTAGAACTGTACACAGAACTGTAAAATGGTTCCCCAGTTTTGCGTCAAAATATAATTGATCATTTTTCATACGATTTTTTAATGACAATTGCAATCACAAAGTCAATTATCTAAACTCAATTACAATTTCAGTATGATTAGGACAGCAACAGATTTTTAAAACTACAATTACAATAATAATTACACCATAATTGTAATGAATTACCAATTACACGATTACCCAACCTTGCTCTGTAGCACAAACTGGGATAATCCTTTATTTGTCCATTTTAGAACTGGGCAGTAAATGAAGAGAAGCTGATGTGGGAAAAAAAACAAGGTGTGTACCAATGTAACGGTGCCTGGATTCTTATCAGAAATCATTAGAGAATCCTGTTCCTGTTTACGTGAAAGGAAATGGACTCTGGGTTACCTGTGGCCAACAGTAGACATAAAACAATGTAATATAGGAGAAAAACAAGGCTGCTCACACAATGAGGAGGCAAAAACATCATGGGTGGGAACTGTTTCTCACCAACATTCCATAAAATCTGAACACCATTTAGGGTCAGATTTCTTTTAATGATAGGTATTAACGGATGCTGTCATAAATTCTTTTGCACTCATAACTGTAACTCATTTCAACGTCATACTAGTCCCTCAGTTATAAAATAGGAACAAAAACATTTCCTGTTGATGCAGGAGGGCATAATGACCAACATGTTCCAACATGCCAAAACTAGATTATTACAGGATTAAATACATTTATTATGATTGGAAACTAAATCTTCATTACTTTACCTGTAGGTAGTGTAACCTAAACAGGACAGAATCACTGATGTCCTGCTCAGTAAAGCTAAGATTAGCATTGATCTGTGCACTTTATGGCGTCCATAACCTTTGCACTTCCAAAACGATACTGATATTGTGTCCTTGAGTGTTTTTCAATATCGCTGCCAATCCAATCCAATATCAGCCCAAATCCTACTTATATTTATTGCTTTTTTGTGTGTGCATGGAAGTAGAAGAGGCTTGATCAAGTGATATTACTTAAAGGCACAGCGCAGACTTTTTGACCTAAAGAGTTGACCCATTTTAAATGTTTCCTCAGGCCAATATACAGCGCTTGACAGTATCAATGCTCCGAGAGGGGCTTCCATCTTGAAATACCGACAATGTAAGTTTGAAGAGACGGACCGTCTTTGGCCAGGTCATGTGACCTGGAGAATGCCTGGAGAACTATCACTTTACGACAGTCATGTGACCACAGGCTCTGATATACTCATTAGGCTAGTATTTTTCAGTCCGTTCGACTCCTGGTCATGGCCGAGGCAAGCAAAAAGTTTAAAACTGCTTCTGAGGAGGCTAAAAAGACGCCGCTGAGACTGACGTGGGGTCGAGCGTCGGGCCTCCAGCCGCGGCGTGAGCCCAACCCCACTTCGCACCTCAGCCCGACCGACCCAGCCCTTAGAGCCAATACTTATCCCGAAGTTACAGGTCAACTACTGTCTGCATACACAATCAAAAGACAAGGGAGGCTGGCCTGACTGAC
Source organism: Gouania willdenowi (assembly GCF_900634775.1). Taxonomy (NCBI): domain Eukaryota; kingdom Metazoa; phylum Chordata; class Actinopteri; order Blenniiformes; family Gobiesocidae; genus Gouania; species Gouania willdenowi. The sequence goes on from NC_041066.1 coordinate 13,720,138, forward strand.
TAACTGTTGATTTTTACGACAGTGCTGCGTCGCTTGTGGCCACTAGGGGGCGCTTGACGTGAAAGTTCCAAGTCTAGCGCCCCTCGTGGCCAAAAGTTACACAGTGTGCCTTTAAGAGAACAACAGTTGATAAGAAAAACCAACCCATTTATTATTAACCATTGAGTTACATACATTTAAACACAATATTTTATTGTATTTTGTAAATTAGAATCCCCTGAAAAATAACCTTAATAAAGCCAATAAAACAATAAGTATTATATCAGTGATTTTACTATTTAGATATCGGATCAGGATTCCCATAGTAGTTTACATGTTCTCATAAACCAGTGTTTCTCATCTTTTCTTCACTTATTTATTTATTTTATTTATTCAGTTCATTTCCGACATGGTTGCAATCACAAAAATTCACTTTGACATTCAGAGAAAAATCACATCATCGTTTTTTTTTTGTTTTTGTTTTTTTTTTTGTCTTTTTGCATGCCGGAAAGGGCGACGGGAAAAAGCAGTTTGCTTATCTAGATCCGTCCCCTGGTTTGAACACAGATCATTTTAATCAAAGCTTTACTCATGAATTCTTTTTCACAAACCAGTGCATATTTAGTTTAAAATTGAGTTTTTGTGTGCTGAGGTTTTTCAACAATAACGTACACCATATTAACTTCATCTTTTTTGTAATATATGTTGAAAAAAGCACTTTTAAAAATAAATTGCCTTAGACTTTTTCTCAAAATGATGTAGTGATAAAATAAACCATGTACGTTGAAATGCCTCGACGTGCCCTCAGTACTACGTCGTCCATTACATCCAAGAGTGTGGGTACATTTTCTAACAGGTAACATGTACGTTTGCACTCCATTTGATATGTGAGTTCAAGTGCAGTGGAGACGTGCCCCTTATTTGAAAAGTGCACGTGTGGCAGACAGGGAGATAAAACACTGCCCTGAGAGTCCAGAGCTTATCCTGACCCTGAACATCAACCACAGCCTCTGACATTGACCTCATCTCTCTGACATTGCCATCATGGTAATTGCTTTGTGAAGTATGCGTTGGTTGACGTAAATCCTGACTGTAGGAATGATCTTTACCAAGAAGGTCAAAGGCCTGTTCTTAGTAGAGAACATTTGCAAAAATGACATTTATAACTGTAGATGGCGACTATTTGGTAATTGGTATAAATTAAAATAAAAAATTCAGAAGAAAACATTTAGTTTTTTTAATCTTTTTAAATTGCATACTTTATTTATTTAATTTTGAAAATATTTTAAGTATATTAAAACCACTATTTAAGACATTACTTAAGACTTACGTATATTACAATATGATAATATATCGCTATTATAAGCATAGAAGAACCATTAATCTGTGTTCATATTTTACTTATTCAGTCTGGTGTTTTAAATCAAAGCGTGGATAAAGTTAAAGCTGCTATTGTGTACCTCATTGAATCCAACATATTTTACTGTATTTTACTCTAAAACGAAAGGAAAAAGGTTGAAGTTGCAACTCTAACATTTGCATTGGTTTCCACCGTAAACACTCTCTTATGGACATTTTTGGAAAAGCTTTGCACATTGCATTGTGGGATGTGCAGTCTAGTAGACGGATGCAAAGAAGTATATTTGCTTTATAAATACTGTGATAAATACTTCTTGCATTTCCCCCCAAAAAAGAACAATGTCAAAGTGACTTCCCAACACATTTCTAGTGTTTTCACGGATTGAAAGTTGTGGCAAATCAATTGCAATGTCTATTTTTGGATTTACAAAGAAATTGAAAGTCTCGCGGAATGACGTGAAATCACGGGGAACACCAGGAACAAACTAAATGTTGTCTGGTGAATCACTGTCCTCCTTAAGTGGTGAAAAAACACAAGAAATCACTGTAAGAATGAAGGAAAAACATTTCAATGCATCCGTTTACAGGACTCCATATCCCACAATGCAATGCAATGCGTGTGAGTGTTTACAGTGGAGATCAAAGCAAACTTCCCAGCTGCAATCTCAACTTTTTTCCTTTCTTTTTGGAGTAAATCAGGTTTATAGATTGCTCTATGAGCCATTCACTATGATTTTATCTAATGAAAAAGTATCACGGGCAGCAGCTTTAAAGCTTTTCATTACACCTATAATTAATAAGATCCTATTTTAGTTTTCCAGGGTGTCTTGGTAACAATATGCAATCGAACCTGTTGACTCACACTCACAAACCTACACTAGTACAGTATTTCTTCAGTAAGGCTCACCTTGGTTTGTCCCTATAAATCAGCATGGCTCACACACCATTATTCACACTAGATTTTTTTTTAGAATTCAATCAAAATAGCTTTAAAATAACACATTTCCTTTGAAACTTCCTGTCCTAATGATTTGCGCAAAGAAAATATCCTCCTTACACACTGGCTTTATTGTAATCGCATGTAAATGACGTCCACATCTGCTTTCCCGAGACCTTTCTCCAGTAAAATAACATTTATTTCCCTAAATACACTGGTAAATCATCTATTCCTGAACTTTTGGCTGCACAGTTAATCATGTGCCAATACAGAGATGTGGGTGTGTGTGTGTGTGTGTGTGTGTGTGATGAGACCCCCCTCCGCCTGGAAGCATTGTGGTTATCGGTGCAGACGCCGTAGGCCGCAGAGGAGCCGGAGGAACCAACCAAAGAAGCCAATGGTGGATTCTTTCCCTCTCTGCTCTGCTGAAGCCATCATGCCTGTGCCTGTGTGTGTGTGTGTGTGTGTGTGTGTGTGAGTAAGTGTGTGTGTGTGTGTGTGTTTGTGAATGTGTGCAGCAAGGCAAAGCTTTCATCTTCCAGACATGAATAAATGGAGACACCACATTCTAGGGAGCCCAATATTTACGTTCGTCTGTGCGGCGGTGCACACGTATCACCCTCTTTGCCTTTTCCGCTCTTCTGTGTAACCTTTCCTGTCACTCACACACACACACTCACACACACACACACACACACGCACACACACACAGCTTTTATGTAAGAAGGAAATCACCAAAGTAACCACAGCCACGATCACAGAACTGTTATTTTCCAGCTCACGTTTTTCTCTTTCTCCTTCTGCTGCTCCATCAAAACACGAAAGGGTTGGAGAACGACAATTACCAGGAGGGAGGTGTGTAATTATTCAATCTGGAGACAAGCGGGTCAGAGGTAAGTAAAGGGTTCTGACTTCAAAACTCTCTCTCTCGTCTTTCACTCTCACTGCAATTACCCCTAATTGGAGAGCGAAATCAAAGTCTTTGGTGTATGTGGAGGAACGTTGCTTAACTGATGATGTGCAAAAATAATCTTTTTCTCACTCTAAACACATTCCCATTCCCTCCGGAATCTCACACTCAATCTGTCATTATTGAGTTCTTATCATCAAAGAGGATAAACAGGATGCCCTTTTTCTACTGTTGTCTAAATGCCTAGCACCATATATCACATACACACATTCATACGTATATAAACAGCGGCTCAAATAAAGTAGGCATCTGTAGAATACAGAAAGTCAACAAGCAAGGGAGAAGGACAGATAAGACTAATCTCTAAAGTTAATGAATCCTCAACCATTCAGCAAAAGAGTTTAAATCAGGACTGAGGATAATTAAAGAAAGGAGGAGGGGGAAATCCCGAAATGTACACACTACTGCTAGGCTTGAAAAATACATAAAAATCTACTTAGAATGATGATTTAGTGAAGGGTTTTTAGACTGAGCATCAGGGTCGTAATGATGATTCCAGATGACCACTGTGCTGCTGTGTCCCTGTTCAGATTATGGATTATGACTATGAAAGAAAAGCTTTATTATGTCAGGCAGGACAGCAAGACCAAGGAAATGTCTCACCAAACGTGGTGAGGTCGGGCTATGTTACAGTGGAATAAATCTGAAACGTAAACAGATCAAAGCAGTGATCTGTTTCTTTAACTTCAGAATGTTTCAGACGCACAAATGACATCTGAGTGACCACGCTCTGCCAGACGGCTTCAATTTTTGCTCAAACTGTGTTATAAACAGTGGAACTCAAACAAGAATAAACAATCTTAAGAAATTGGATTACAAATTATTTATTTATTTATTTATTTATTTATTTATTTATTTATTTATTTATTTATTTATTTATTTATTATTATTATTATTATTATTATTATTATTATTATTATTATTATTAAGGACCGTGCGGGTTGGAAAATGGGAAATGTATTATTATTAGTAGTAGTAGTACTAGTAGTAGTAGTAGCAGTAGCAATAATAGTATTAATAATCATAATAATAATACTAAATAATTAGCATTAGTATTAGTATTTTTTTTTTCTTGTTATTGTTATTTAACAATAAATAAACATGGGGTTTTTTTCTCGACTATTTTCAGTCAGAAATCCATTGTCACGTCCATTTCCATTATAGTTTCACTTTTTCCGGAAACATTCCAGGATCAGCTCAGTAGAGCAGAGGTAGACAATGCTGCCTCTCTGCTAAAAAATAAAATAAAATAAAATAAAAAATAAATAAAAACCTGTCCAAGTCTCTCTGAGTGGAATTTGTTTGTCTCCGTGTGTTCAGAAAGTGTTTCCTGCTCACACCCTGAATCCAAATCTGTTGTCTGTGATTTGGCTTCGATCATAAATGTTGCTTTAACCAAGGTTTACATCATATAGATGGATTATGACATTATAAACATTATAAACGGTGATGCGAGCTTATTATCAATCTGATATACACTAAGTATATCACATAGCCCTGAATGGATTGAACCATTTTCCTAGAGGAGAGTATGAATATGTTTGGTTGGTTGGTTTTCTGTGTTGACTTGTGATTTATTCTAGATTCAGCTCCACCATTCTCAACAACCTGCTTTGTTTGGCTCCATGCCCATTACATCTAAAAAAAGAAAAAGTTATAGTCGGCGATGAAATGTCACCAAGCTGGTTCCATCATGAGATGTAATAATTACTGCCTGACAGACAGAGTTTCAAACTGAAACTAAGATTAGGTGACAAACTGTGACGGTATAGCATTGGAATCCAGTTGACAAAATACAGAAATGACCTTAAAAACATCAGTAACTACCATAATGTTCCAGCTGACAATAGTCCTTGTTACACACACTTATCAAAAAGAATAAAGAGACTTTCTACAAATCAAAACACTGCTCCAAGATTGCTTTAATTTCCTAACTTGACTACTGTTACCCTCTTTAACATTGATTTCACAGCCACGTTTCCTGAGATTACACTCCATCACATGTCAAACTGATGGAACAGAGGAAACAATCAGCAATCTGGTGGAAATGATTTAGTTAGAGGAGATTACAGTCCTCAGTAAACAACAGATAAACTACAGGTGAAACTAAATCATGTATTCATCCACATCCGATCAAGTCTTCCCCCACACTGACAGCTGATATCTAATTACATGCCATAGCAGTGGAACCCTGCCAGATTATCCATGGGTTCAGTCTCAAAATACAGCAGAAGGTGGTGATAATTGCATGTGACCCATAAATACAAGGAGCACCAAAAACAGACGACCTTACCTGCTGCTGGGATGTTTTGGGGAACAGTGGTTCACTGCTGGGCTTGGTGAGCTTCCCTGCAGAGTTGCCCTGCGCTCCCATCTCTGCCTTGGTCATGGCTGAGAGACCTTGTGAGAGGTGACAGTCGTACTGCTGTGAAGGAGCGCTGAACACTATGTGGCTTTGGCTCCGGGTGTGAGTGGCGAGGCGGAGGACCTGGCGCTGGGAGGTGTAAGCCAGAGGTTGGAAGTGTATGGGATTCTTTCTCCAGGCGTGACCATTAGTGACAGCTCCAGAGGCTGACGGGAGCTCCTCCTGCTCCTCTGTCACAACTCTGCTGCTTTCTGCTGCCATTCACATGCTGTTGTGCTCTGGAATGAGGCCATAGGGAAGGGTATAGAGTCAGCCATGTGTGGGGGAAAAAGGACTCACCTTCATCCAAAAGGAGGAAAACAATGCAAAGGCATTCATGTAGGCCAGTGATTCCCAATCTTTTTTGTCACGTGTAACCCCTTTGTTTTTTTGTCACATCATGTGTACGTGTACTTCATATCATAACTACCCTCTCCCATACAAGGAGTTTGGAAAAGTCATTCAAAAAAATACAACGCTTAATATAATGTACATATTATACAAATATTTTCAGTTGCATAAAACACAGTGACTGTACAATATGAATTAATTTGTGTAGACTGTGAAATGTACTGTATTTGTTGTTGTACTGTATAAGTTTTCAGTAAAATGGACCCAAACTTTTGAGACTTTAGGTTGGTTTTTCTTCTGTTCCGCAATTCTGTTTTCACAGTGTAAATGGTGAAGCGACACCGCGCCCCAACAGTTCATGTATGGTACTGCAGCAAAAATTAAGCAAAAATGTTCATTCGTTTTCTGAAATTCATTTTAAAAAAAATACAATTCTTTATATAACGTACTTAATATACAAAAAATGTATGCCATAAATAACAGTGACTGTACAAATACATGTTAATTAATTTCTTGTAGATTGTCTAATGTATTTGTTGTAGTATAAGTTTTCAGTGAATTAAGTTGGTTCTTCTTCTGTTGCGCAATTCTTCTTCACAATGTTAAATGGCGAAGCGTCGACGCAAATTTTTGTTGTCAACATTGTTACTAATCATTTTCGCATTATTACCTCCAAGCCAAATCTTGCCATTTACAGTAGAACATCCAATTCGGCACGCAGGACAAAGTAAAAAGTAACAGAGAATTAATTAATTATTGTATATATTACCAAATAATCCAGTTGTAGGGATATCAAATTCACCAATTGAATGAAACTCTACAATATTTTTAGGGCTCGCAGTTTTCCTTTGTTTATATCAGATTAATGCAGTCATTTTTAACTCGCAATTTTTCCACAAATCTTGCAATTTTTCATAAACAATCCCAAAAAAATTGGTGAAATGACAAATGAATATGAATGTCTATTCATACACAGCATCCCTCATTGGCCAGTTTTGGTCACGTGACCACCACGTGATTTAAAGTTTCGTCAATTTTATTTTAGCTCATGTTTATTTTTAGCTACCCCGCTAACCCTTTAATTTTAACCCTAACCCAGGAAATACCCTAAAATGTTTATTTTTTTCATATATGTATTTTTAAAGGTGGAATTTGCCATGTTAAATATGTTAAAGTGAAAAAATACATATAGCAAAAGTGGAATTCGAACCCACATTAGCAGAAGGAAGAATCCTTGCATTTGGCAATAGACACTTCGTTCAATAATCTACAAAAAATGTATTTTACTTAGCAATAACCCTGTTAGTTTGTGGTGAATATTTTCAAAAAAATATCCTAAAAAGGAACGAGGAACAATTCCCAGTACCTCCTGCAAATGTGCTCCTGTACCTCTATGGGTACACGTACCTCTGTTTGGGAACCACTGATGTAGTAGGCTATGTGCTCAGGCTATATACGCTTTTGGGAATATGCCTTCAGTTAATGTGAGAAACCACACATGGTGCTGCAAGAGAATGAACTATTCATTCAATCCTACATGCATTTTATTAAAACATAAAGCATGAGATGTTTCAGGATGACATCAGCAGCTGTGTTGGGGAATGCAACCGTGTCCCGTGCAGGACTCGTCTGTTCCCTCTCTATCTCACACACTCATAAGTGTATCCATATAGATAGGTAGGTAGATAGATAGATAGATAGATAGATAGATAGATAGATAGATAGATAGACATGCACATGCAGAATAAAACACAGTGTTATTCTTACCAGGTGCAGATGAAGAAGATGTCAGGGAGTGGAGATAGACTCGCTCTGCGCGCGCTGATCTCAAGTCAGTGAGTGAGAGAGAGAGAGAGAGAGAGTGTGTGTGTGTGTGTGTGTGACGTCCAGGAGGAGAGAGACTGCGGAGGATGGAGACAATCTGTTTGCCTCCGGAGCTGCGCCCCCCAGCGGCCGCGGTGCGTAACAGCATCACGCGTGTGTGTTTGTGTGTGTGTGTGTGTGTGTGTGTGTGTGTGTGTGTGTGTGTGTGTGTGTGTGTGTGTGTGTGTGTGTGTGTGTGTGTGTGTGTGTGTGTGTGTGTGTGTGCGTGTGAGAGAATTATAATCCGACGAGGGAGTTTGACTTTGGAATGCATGATGACATCATGTGACTAAAGTGTTTGTTGTTGTTGTTGTTGTTTGTAGATATTATGGATTATAATGGGTAAAGCAGAAAATATGGGACTGATCTGATCTGACGCCTAAAAATAATAACAACAACAACAGGGTTAACAAACATATGGTGCGCAGACCAAATCCGGCCAGTGAGGGTTCAGTTTGGAGTGTGTGCATGCATGAAATTTTCCATTTTGGTCATAATAACATGTTTATAATGCTTTAAAACACTGGTTCTATCTATCCATCTATCTATCTATCAAGCAAGTAATCTGTTTGTCTGTCTGTCTGTGTGTCTGTTCCTCAAATATCTCTGTGAATCCGGCTCAGATTATCCTGAGACTTTCAACATGGCTGCTGCTTGGTTCATGGGTGTACAACGACGGTTTTGTTTGGACTGCAATGATACCGTTCATGAGTTATTTCATAAAATTGTCTTGAATGCAGCTTTGCAGAAAAGCTCAATGTTGACAGGTAGTCATGATGACAGGTAGTCATGGTAACACAATTAAAAACAACTTAAGTGGGTCTAATATCCTAAAAAAAACACCCCATAAATATTGACTAGCAGGTGTCCTCAGTGAGAAACGTTTGTAAATATGGTGAGTGATAATAATAATAATAATAATAATAATAATAATAATAATAATAATAATAATAATAATAATAATAATAATAATAATAATAAATTGTGTGTGTATGTGTGTGTGTGTGATTCAGAATGAAATTTGCATTAGGAATTGAGTGTTTACAAGGTCAGTTTAAAGAGGATTTCACTTTTATTCTGAATAAAAGAGGAATTAAAGCTTCCATGTAAACCATCCATGAAAAAGCTACTTAACCTCCCACTTTTCTATAGCAAAACATACTTCCTACGGGCGTTGCACTAGTGTTTAACAATAAAAACGTGTATAGGCTAAGGTGCAAGAGTGAATTAGCATGGCTTAGCTTCCCTTTCATATCTAAAGTTTTTTTTTTGGATTTTTAAACGTTTTTTTTTTAATAAATTAAACAGTGGATATTTTACAATAGAAGTGTTTAAAATGAGATCCAGGTAAAGATTTATATTCTTAGAGAAATATTTGTTCATATTAATCAACTATAGTAATTAATAGAAACAAATCCATGTAGAGATTTCATGTATTAATGCAACAATCACAATGTTTACAGATTTAAAGTGGTTTTGTGGCATCTTTCAATCTGAAAAAAAAAATATTGTATGTATTTTGCTAAGTAATAATAATTTGTTTGCTCCAAATGCACCAAATTACACTTTTTTTTCTTTTATAGAAGAACTATGTTAAACGTGACCTTGAAAGGAAAATAATCTTTGTGTCCATTGTGGATAATATTGTTTCTAAAAGCTCTTTTTCAGTGTATGATTGATGACAAACAAAGCCTTTTTTCTCACTAAATCCCTTTGATGTGCTTTGGTTTGGGTGCAATGTGCTCTGGATTCACAGTAAAGCCTCTCCTCAGAGCATGACAGCAAACATGTCACGGAGACCTTGGCTGATGAACCACGACTTCTTCATGAATTCCAAGCGTGCAAACCTTCAATCCAAAACCACATCATTGACAAGGACAAAGGCAGCACCAGAGCAGAGACCATTCCGGCATCTGACCTGCGTTAACATGGAGGTTTTTTTTTAATAATGCGTGAAGAGGAATGTAGAGAAATTAAATGTCAACTTCCACACAAGTAAAAAGGGTCAGAAAGGAAATATGGGAGCAAAGAGGAGGGTAATTCCCTGCATGCTTAGCCTTATTAAATATGTAGGACAAAGGAAATGTGTTCTCTTTTACTCTTTAGTGGTGGACCCTGTCTGAATGTTGAGGGACACTGTCCATATGTGAATGTAAAAGCTACATGTACAGCTTGAAACCACAGAAAATACTGCCCTATGTCTTTCCTGACCTTGATCATCCACACACACTGTCAGCTGCTCTTCTCTCTGGCTACAAACCAAACCCCTTCTCGTCTGCTTTTAAATATTGAAGATGGATAATGGCGTTCGCCTCCTTAACAACGCAAGGCAGAAAGAGAAGGAGAATCACAAAGTGCGTGATGCAAAATGTCAAATAATTAATATTTTGCAATGGTGAACCTGCAGCGAAGTGTCCCATTTTTTTGCCATTGCGTCAAATCATATCCAGTGAAGCAGTTACACATCACACTATGAGACATTTTGTATTATTTTAACCAGCAGGACTCTATAATCATCTTTTGTATTATGCAGCAAAAACAATGATAAACCTGGCTAGCACCATTGCAAAAAACATAATAACTTTAATGTTTCCCAACCTTTTCTGTCTCATGTACCCCCCCCCCCGAGGCCTCTCTTCAGATTAGGAGAACCCCTTCATCACTCCAATTTAGTAAACATTCTTGTTTTATTCACATGTTGTCAACCCGTTTATTGTCAGTGGGTGGAAAAGATGTCGGATGAGCATGTACAGTGTCTGAAATAGGCTTAAAAATGACTTTGGAAATAGATTCATCAATGTTTCCAAGTACTCAAGTACCCCTAGGGGTACACGTACCCCTGGTTGAGACTTTTTTTTTGTCTCTAAAATTCGTTTTTTGATCATGTTTGCTATGCATTACAAACACAGAGTAGCCAGCATTAGTGCACATCATAATTTATTTTTACTAGATTTATATTTAGAAAGTATAGAAATACGATTGCGTGTGGGGTTTTAATGTGAAAATATGAGCTTTCTGCCTCTTCCTGCACTGTACATCTATTTTTGTGATGTTGTGTTGTTTTTTAATTGTGCAAAATAGATAAATAAGAATTAAAAAAAAAATTTTGCATTTTTTTTCTATTTTGTTTTTACTATTAAGACATTTCAGATGTCCGCACATGGGGTCATGACTCAAAGGTTGAGAAACCCTGACTTAAAGGCTATAATGGTCAAAAGAATGGATGTTGAGGCTCCCTTAATAATAATACGATTTCAATGAGCAGTTTTGTTTTTTTCTTTTATTATTACATCATGTTGTAGGTAATTCACCTATTACTTACAATGAAGCCATTATGGTGATCACAAGTTTTGTCAAACTCTCACAGATTATGAATTTAATAAAATGATCAATGGAATCAAAGATGTTAAAACTCTGAACATGTTTCATTTATTTAAAGAGGAAACTTGAATGTTTATTGTCGAGTGAAATTTTATTCCCATATGCAAAATGAGCATTTCACTTCCATCACCTACTGCTTCCTAAAGATGACAAAAACAAAACAATAAACACCTTCCCAAACAAATGTGTAAACAAACAAACAAATGATGCATTTCATGCTCAGCGTTCATCACTGTAAACGAAAAGAACCTTTGTTTTGAAAACAGTGCAGCTCAAAAATGACACTCGAGGTTTAGGAAGACTGTAGAGACTCCTCCTGTGTGTGTGTGTGGGAAGATGATAGCGAGGGGTTACATGAGGCTAACAAACAGATGTCTGCACATGATTAGCCATCTGCATGGGACGACACAGGTGTTGCATTCTTGTTTACTGTTTACAGGTAAACAATGTCCTCCAGAGGGTAGAGAAGAGGTAAACATAGACATATGCACCTCAGCGTCCCATTTAATAAATACGTTTCCATGAGGAAATTTTCATTTAAATACTATTTATTACACACAGGCAGGGTGGGTGCCAGTTATAATTGCAATTCGGTAATTACTAACTAATTACAATTACGGCGTAACTATAATTGTAATTTAATGCTGTTGTAATTAGGAGTTTGACAATATCTTGATACGGCGATATTTTTTCACACGATCGATTATTGACATGCTCGCGCTAAGTATCGATTAACTTTTTTTTGGGGGGATTTAAGATGTCACTGTAAACCAATATATTTTACTGGAATATTTATTGTACTATAATGGTGTCACTGGTGAGAAAGACCCTATTTTTTTCTTTGCAGAAAGCACTATTGGAGATAATTATTCGTTTACATTGGTATTTTGACAATTATTTACAGAAATGTTGCACTAAAATAGTCACTGTTCATAGGACACTTTTTCAATTTATTGTCTATAAGAGATATTAAATAAAAATTGTCTTTTTTCACTTAATCTTTTTTTTTTCTTGTTATGTCAGATTATAGTAGTATGATTTCTGAACAATATATCGATAATCGTTATCGTGAGCTTTGTATTGCGTATCGTATCGTGAGGTACCCACCCCTAGTCGTAATGGTAATTAAATTGTAATTGTGTTGAGATACTTGACTTTGTAATTGTAATTGCCATGAAAGTTCTATAAAAACTGGAGAACCATGTTACAGTTCCATGTACAGTTCAACACATATTTTACTATTTAAAAAAAAAAAGAAAAAAAAAAGTGAATTTGAGAGGTATACTGACACAAAAAAGGCTTAGAAACCCACACCAAAACTATTAAAACCTATAATTTTATTGATTAGGAAGCCTAACAAGGAAACCAATAAATAGGAAAGAAAATAGATGATATATATTTGTTTTTAGTGTATTTTACAGCTAGTTTAGAACCCGTTGTCATAAGAGATGCTAACAGAAAGCTAACACAAGAGGAAGGCTAACTTTTATTAAGTTATTTATTTCGGGCTCAGTAATTGTGATTAATTGTAATTGAAATTTAGCAATTGAGAATGTAATTAAAATTGACTTCCTGATAATAAAAATAATTGTAATTTAGGTATAATTGGGAAGAATGCTGGTCACTGTAATTGTAATTCAACTCTAATTGTGCATGGATAATTGAAAATGTAATTGTAACTGAAAAATGTAATTGAACCCAGCCCTGCACACAGGACAACTGCCCTCCAGGACAGACCCCTTACAACTCAAAACATTACATAAGATCGTCAAATCAAATTCATCATTATGAGCCTTTGTTTCTATTACACAAGTATTGCATTTATTTTAGCTTTTTATAACATCTGTATTCCTCAGAGAACAGTGCATCTGTTTGTTCTACTGATGAAAGCAGCTACCCCTCAGAGTGAGGCTGAGCTATATGATATACTATCACAATGTAGAATGCTTTAGGTTGGTTCTATATGAATCATTAAAATAGCTTTTCAACTGGAACTTGTAAAGGACCTGGTGCAGAAAAGGGACTAATGCTTTAACTTAAACACAATTCTGCACGAGGCCCCGCCCACCAGCAGGAAGTAGATACAGTAGAAGAGACATTTTCAGAAAGAGTGAGTCCTATTGGTCAGGAGTGTCCAAAAGGCGCCTCTGGGTTCAGCGGTCTCTGGACGATGACAGCGTGGGCCAAGTCGGCCTGTTCCAGACTCAACACACTGTCGATGAGCTCTCTGCAAGGATGCGACGTGGTCAGGATGAACGGTGGGCAGCTCCTCTGGCAGCGAGCCACAAAGTCTTGGACATCAGTGATGCTGAACACAAAAACAAACCAACAAATACAGAGACAGATGAACAAAAGGAAAATAACAGAGTGAAATATTCCCAGACAAACATTCCCTGTTGGGAAATGTGATTTCCCTCTGAAGCACTATACGAGTCTCCTAATCTATTATTAATACTGGCTCAGCATATACAAGCACAATGCCACTCCTCCTATGGTAAGCCTGGCCTGCACGCTGAGGGGTGGCTTAAGGTTGGAGGGGTTCAGTCCTCTCTCCTCTCTCCGACTAACCCGGTTACATAAAAGCTGCATCACAGTTACGCAATGCTGCCTCTCTGGGGATTTTATAGATCCACACTGTTGCTACATCTCAGATTATGTTTTCTGCAGCCCTGTGCACAGTGGCAGGGAGGGGCGGCAGACTAGAATGACGTGTTACGTAATCCCAAATCAACCAATCTTTCCTTGAAACCTGCCAAGTAAAGACAAAATAAAAGAGAGAAAAAAAAGGAGAATCTTTGTCATCCCTTTAACGGACTCTTGTCTGCGATGCTGGAGATTATGGGATTACAGCACAGCACGAGGGCCGACACTCAGGACTGTTCCCACAGCGAATGGGATTCTCTGGTGAATTTTACAGTATGAGATCATAAACACTGGGATACCCACCGATGACACAGGTTAAACCTCTGCACCAGTCTCCTGCCGTCGGCCAACCAGATCTGCAGCGAGGTGACGGGAAGGGTGTGGTCCAGGGTTACCATGGGGATGGGAGGAGATTCTCCGTCCTCGTGCACAGATGGTGACCTGGCCACAACTCTGGGTGCAACGCTGGGATGGATGGAATATGGATGGGAATAAATACAGAACAGATTAATCTTTAGTTTTTGTTTGCATACAGTAGACATAGGCAACATGTGGCCCTCGGTCTATATTTGTGCAGCTCCCAAAACAAAATCATAATTCAAGAAGTTGGAAGTTACATGAAGGCCAACATAACACACAAAATTCCAGAACCACAAAAAAAAGTACACAAAATGTTAACACACTAAACAACCACTTAAACACAAAATGACTACAAAAACAACAACGTATACACAAGGACTTCAAAGACACACAAAATGCCAATGAAATTGCACAAAATTACTTAAAATATAACAAAACCACACATGACTCAAAAAACACACAAAAAGGCAACAAAAATGTGCCACATTGACAAGAAAATAGATCAAATGAATTCAAAAACACACAAAATGTCTAAAAACATGCAGCCCTTGGTCTAATTTTGTGCGGCCCCCCAAAATTAAATCATAATTCATGAAGTCGGAAGTTACATCAAGTCCAACATAATACACAGAACTCCAGAACCACAAGAAATGTCAACAAAAGTACACAAAATGATCACAAAGACACACTAAACAACAGCATATACACAAGGACTTCTAAGACACACAAAATGGCAACGAAAAAATTGCACAAAACGACAGAAAAATGAATTCAAAAACACAAAAAATGTCTAAAAACATGCAGTTGGTCTAATTTTGTGAGCCCCCCCAAAACAAAATCATAATTCATGAAGTTGGACGTTACATGAAGCCCAACTTAACACACAAAGCTCCGGAACCACAAAAAAATGCACAAAATGTCAACAAAAGTACACAAAATCAAAAACATATACACAAGGACTTCTTAGACACAAAAAATGTCAATGAAATTGCACAAAATGACTTAAAATATAACAAAACCACACATGACTCAAAAAACACACAAAAAGTCAACAAAAATGTGCCACATTGACAAGGAAGTAGGGCTGGGCGATATGGCCTTTTATAAATACCGCGATATTTTTAGGCCATGTCACGATACACGATATATATCTCGATATTTTGCATTACCCTTGAATTAACACTTTGATGCACAAAATCACACCAGTATGATGATTCTATATGTCTACATTAAAACATTCTTGATCATACTGCATTAATATATGCCAATTTTAAACTTTCATGCAAAAAAGGGGATATCACAACTAAGTCAAAGTTGACATAACTGTATTTATTAAACAGTGAGTGGCTCAAACATAAAATTGTCAACAGAAAGTGCACGTTCTGTGCAAAATTGTCACAGAGACATTTCAAAACAAGACATTAGTGCAGGATGCAACTCACATGGCATTTCAAAACACAAAATTAAAGTGCACTTTTTGTACATAATGCCACTACAATATTTTAAAACAAATAGTGCCCTTTTGTGCATGTTGTCATTAAGATGACATTTCAAAAAAAAAAAAAAGTCCGCGAGTTTAACGGTATGGTCATTTTCAACACCGCACAGACTACGAGCTCCGATATATCGAGTATATTCGATATATCGCCCAGCCCTACAAGGAAGTAGATCAAATGAATTCAAAAACACACAAAATGTCTAAAAACATGCAGCCCTTGGTCTAATTTTGTGCGGCCCCCCAAAATAAAATCATAATTCATGAAGTTGGAAGTTACATCAAGTCCAACATAATACACAGAACTCCAGAACCACAAGAAATGTCAACAAAAGTACACAAAATGATCACAAAGACACACTAAACAACAACATATACACAAGGACTTCTAAGACACACAAAATGGCAACGAAAAAATTGCACAAAATGACAGAAAAATGAATTCAAATACACACAAAATGTCTAAAAACATGCAGTTGGTCTAATTTTGTGAGTCCCCCCAAAAACAAAATCATAATTCATGAAGTTGGAAGTTACATGAAGCCCAACTTAACACACAAAGCTCTGGAACCACAAAAAAATGCACAAAATGTCAACAAAAGTACACAAAATCAAAAACATATACACAAGGACTTCTTAGACACAAAAAATGTCAATGAAATTGCACAAAATGACATAAACATACAACAAAACTACTACAATGACACAAAAAGTATAACAAAAACAAACATAATGACTCGAAAAACACATAAAAAGGCAACAAAAATGTGTCATATTGACAAGAAAATAGATCAAATGAATTCAAAAACACACCAAATGTCAAAAAACCCTTGGTCTAGATTTGTGTGTCCCCCCCCCCAAAAAAAAATCATAATTCATGAAGTTGGAAGTTACATCTAGCCCAACATAATACACAGAACTCCAGAACCACAAGAAATGCATAAAGTGTCAACAAAAGTACACAAAATGATAACAAAGACACACTCAACAATCACTTTAAACACAAAATGACTACAAACACACACAAAATGCCAACAAAATTGCACAAAATGACAAAAAATACACAAAATGACAACAATAACACAAGAAATACAAGAAAAACGCACAAAATGACTCGAAATACACACAAAAGGGGACAAAAATTTCCCATATTGACAAGAAAATGGATGAAATGAATTCAAAAACACACAAAATGTATAAGAACTAAGCAAAAAGAAAACCCACACAAAAGGACTACAAAGACAAAACCCTTTGTTTTTTCCTGTATAAATGCTGAGATTGGTTTTTATTCTTAATGCTAATGCTATTGATAGCGTGGCCCTGGGGTCAGACAATCACATTTTTGTGGCCCCTGCTCTGATAGAAGTTGCCTGTCTTTGGCGTACAGATTTCCTCCAGTAACTCACATTTTAAAACATATGCATTGGTTGAGTGGAGTGTTTAGAATAGACTCGGTTTATCAGATTCCTGAATTAATGGGGACATCTAGTGGCATAATGTAGCACATCAAATTTAGGAGTTTCATTTTCTATTTGTATAAAGATTCCTGTTCTTCCAGAGGTGAACATGTCAGAGTGCCTGATAATCCAGATTATAACCTCTCATACCTGCCCAGTCGATATCCTCTTCCGCTGAAGGGATGAAAGGCCTTCTTCCTGGGGACATAATTCTCCTCGGTCAGGTCTTCCACATTAATTTCCAGCTCCTCGTGTTCAGCCCTGCTCTCCCATTCTGCCGGCAGCTCCCTGCCGAGTAAAGATTGGGTTTGGAGGCCAGTGAGATCAATCAGCGTGACAAACGAGCTACATTAGCAGCGTAATGCCTGATCAATCATTTAACGCCTGATTGTGGCCAGTAGGGGGGACGACTTTCAGCTACTTCCTCCTGGTGAGGGTGCAAGATCACACCTATGAATCAAACCATAGGACCAGCATTACCCGTGTTGTACATATTGGCTTCGGTTAGGGACGTCTGGGATCGTCTGGCTCTCAACATTGGGGTCGGGACCCCATTTGGGGTCGCAAGACACTGAGAGAGGGCTGTCAGATGCCTTCAAGAAACTAAGAATATGTTTTTAAAAACTTGAGCCCATTCTCTGCCTATTTTTGCTCCTTTTAATGCATTTTTGCTACATTATTTCAATTTCTGCCACTTCTCCATCAAATTCCAATGCCTCTTCTGCACATTTTTTCAACCAGCACTTACAAACCCTTTCCACCATCTAATATCGCATATGTTAACCCATTATTGTCACTTTAAATCTCTTTTCACCATATTTCATAATAATTTTGCCACTTTTTCACCAAATTGTAATGGCCATTTCTTTGCCAGTTTACACTTTTTCCTGTATGTTTTTTTGCCACTTTAATTTGGTTAACTTTTAACCAATTTCTGTGGTTTTTAAAAAACAATTTCACCAAGTTTCCACCCTTTATGGTCACTTTTAACTCATTGCATTTCTGATTAAAGCAAGGATTTACATCTTTAAGATGCTATGGTACAAATAAAAATAAACTTTCTGGAAAACAGTGGATATTATTTATTCAGATAAATAAATAAATAACTGGTTATCAAAAACGCTCTCCCCTGTATAGATAGCCCTGTCTCCACACATGAATGTTCATGTCTGTGTTGAACCACCTTCAGGTAAAGTGGGGGTCCCCGGTCTCTGGCACCTTTATTTTAGGGGTCGCTGGCTGAAAAGGTTGAGAACCACAGCTCTACACTACTGCTGGTAACCTCAGCATCACAGTGCTGCTGCTGCTGAACTATAGTATTAAATATTCATACATGCATTTACTTCTTCACGTTGCCACGGTATTTGGAGCCAAAGCTGCCTGAAACCTATTGTTATCCTCCTGCATGTTCTTCTTTCTTTCTTTCTTTCTTTCTTTCTTTCTTCTTTTGTGGAAATCATACAACTTATACGCAAACAAACAAATAATTTTGCACAAAGATCCAATCCAAACGGTATTGTAAACATATACTTGCAAATTTGCACTGAATTCATAACTATGAACACACTTCTCTCCTCTAGTAAGTACAACATAAAGCTGGTGCAGAGAACTGATGCCAACAAAGTGCATTTTGAATCTAAAACTTTTTGTGCTTTAACGGGGATAAATCATACATTCCTCACACAGAGCTCATTCAACTCACCCTCTTTTAATAGCATCAAGAAAATCTTGATTCTCAGGCACTGAGTAGCTGCGGAAGTCCTCGTCGTTCACTGTGAATCCATCTTTCCACAGCCTCACCACCATCTCTGCCTGCAGGGAACACACCAGCAGTTACACTTCTGCAGATAACATGGCACACAATAAAACTCCAAAAGTGACACCTTTAGGCACTTCTACTTCACTACTTTGACTCAAAGCCTTTTCAAACGTCCACTTCATATGAAGCATCCGAATTCCGCCTTTTTCTACAAATCTGCGTCGAAGCTTTGCAGAAAGCTCAATGTTGACAGGTAGTCATGGTAACTCAGGATATGTCAGAAGAGCTCAACGTTGACAGGTGTCCTCAGTGAGCAAAGTTTGTAACTAAGGTTGAGTAATAATATTATTTAAAAATAAAAAAAATTAAAATACTATATATATGTGTAGCCTATATTACAGTGCTAAATATTATGCTCTACAAGTTAGTCTGTTTATACTGCCAGATTTGATCCTATTTGAGATGATGTTAGCTTTGTTTGTTGCGAATTTGTATGCGCTGACTATGACGATGACATGAATAATAGACATAATCAAAACTGTAATTCCTTCTGTTGCCTTCTCATTTCCAATTCACCAAACCCTTCTGAGCTGTGACTGTTAACACCTCATTCACTTTCAACGCGGCATTTGGGGCATGTTTTGGCCTGGAAAGTGTGTGTGTGTCAAAAAGTAGTATTTTTTACACTGAACAGTGGGTATGGACACTGCTTGGCAAATGTGACAATTTCCTGTCCTGCCTTTGTGAAACCAAGGAGGTTTATTGCCTGTTCTAAATAATCATAATAATCTCCTTGGCAAACTGAGTAGTTTTAAGCTACTTAAACTCCCACTTTTCTACTGCAATACATACTTCCTATGGGCACTGCACTAGTAGATATATATTTTCTTTGGTAGCCAGAACGTCACCAAAATTAAATCACCTGTTCCTTGTCATATTTATCAATTTTCCTGAAAATTTCATCCAAATCTGTTATCTTGCTAACAGACGGACAGATAAACGCGTAGTAAAACATAACCTTCCGCTCTGTGCTTTGTGGTTTTGCGGAGATAATAAAACAAATACAGTTGTCCCTTTCTGGTGAAATTGTTATTTGTCACAGTGAGGTGATCTCTAACTAACCTTTGATGCACTGGGAGGATCATAACAGATCTTCTCAACCTCATCAAGGAGGTCCTCTACAGAGAAGCTACGCCTCATAGGAGCTTCTGCTTCGTTACTGTCTCTGTCAACCCTGTGAGAAACAGAGAATACAGTAGAGCCATTAGATCAGCCTGAATCACTAATAAGAAACAAGGGCGGAACTAGACTTTTAAAAAGGGAGTGGCTGCAGAATAGGCCTGTTAGAGCCTGATATGCAGGGGCGTAGCACCATATTTTGTGCCCTGGGTACAAACCATCTTGTAGGGCCTCTACTGTAAGTTATGTACACTTTTTTTTTTTTTTTTTTCGCCCGTAAACTATACTAGTATTCTAGGTTTCTTTTTTTTCACATTAACCCAGAAGTTACCAAACTTTTTTGGGTCGTGACCCCGTTTTAATATCACAAATGTTTTGTTTTTTTTACAATTAGTTTTTGATGATGTTTATTAAAGTGTGTTACATAAACAGAGTAGCCAGGATTAGTGCACAAAGTGACAAGTGCACCACCTTAGATATTTTTATACTGCATTTTATTTGAACTAGATTAATATTTGGGAAAGTTTAAGTATAAAATACAGTTATTTGATATTTATTGTGTGTGATGCGTTTTTGAAAAATAATAATTAAAAAAAATGTTAATCCGTTTTTATTTTTTTACAATTACTAGACATTATAGTCCGACGCCCCTGCCGATATGTAACAACCTGAAATGTGACAAGATAATTGTTATATAATTTTTAAAAAAATAAAACCTGAAACATAATAACTGGTCAATGATGTAACAAGATGCTGAGCTCAAAACTTTTTATTTGTTCCTAAATTATAATATATATATATATATATATATATATATAAATATATTATAAAAATATTTTCCCTTTGATTGTATTACATCATAGAATGAGTCAATGATTTATGGATTAAAGGGCATGTTGTTTTAATGTGAAGAGTAGTATCATACACAAATGCATATGCATGAATACAGTATATGCATGTGTGTGTAATTGTATGTATATATATATATATATATATATATATATATATATAATTTGTTACACTTTGGGCAAAAAGTTTTTATGTGCTTAGCCCGAAATGTAATATAAAAAATTCAATAACACCCAAAATGTCACAACTGGTCAATGACGTAACAACGTAAAAACTTTTTGCATTTGTTATTACATTAATGGGCAATATTCGTTACTAAATTATGGGGGCAAGCAAAACATGTTTCCCCTGAATGTATTACATCACAGAATGAGTCAATGATTAATTGATTAAAGGGCTTATTGCATAAATGTATCGTGTAGTATCATACACAAATGTGTATGCATTAATATGTATAAGTTTTAGGCTCAGCATCTTGTTACATCATTGACCAGTTGTGCCATTTTGGGTTTTATTACATTTATTTCACTTTGGTTACATTATTGACCTGTTATTACAGGTTAAAAACATGATATCATTGTTATGTGAAACCATGTTATGTGAAACCAACATTCATTAGGCGTACAGAGGGACTGAAACCACAATCCCCCTTCATTTGGATGATCAGTTTGAATGTCAGCAGGTCCTATATTAGACAAGTGCCATTAGGGGCCTGGGAGAGCACTGTAATTGAATTATTTGTTAAAGTTCCAGGAAAAAAAAAAATCAATTTAAACACTAAAGATTTTTTGGTTTTTTTTAAAACAAAAAAAAAAACAACGTTGCTGACATGCAGTTAGTCACAATAACATACCATTGTTCATCATTGTCAAAATCTTTCATGACGCTCTGTGTTTTCCATCTAAAAAAACACAAAAAAGCAAGCACACACGTTAATCTTTATTACTATTAAACACAGTTATACAGGAAAAAGTCAGCAAATCAGCGTGTTATTGTTGATACTGTCATTTACAGCCTGCAGCGCTACGTGTATTATGCAAGTGGGCGGACACGCGCATATGACGAGATCAGCCACATGCGACACACACGTACACGCGCACACGGCAGATGTTTGTTTCACGCACACATTCCGTTTTAGGGTCAAACAGTGATTTACCAGTACGCGCTGGTTCCGTCGTTAATCCCGGGCCACAACATCTGCAGCCGTAAACGTCCAGCAGCGGCTGCTTTGCTGAGCAATACCTGTGACGTCACGCAGCAGTGCCGTAAACCCCGCCGTGCTGTCGTAGTACCCCAGCCTCATGAAGATTATTGAATAGTAATGACATCAGTATGTATTTCAAACACCTTCATTTTACGTAAACACTGTATTTGTATGCACTGATGGAATAAAGAAAAACCTCTACTTTGTATAGTAATTTATATTTATTTCAAAAAGCCTTGTAAACACTTGCCTGATTTAGCAAATGCAAATTATAAAACAGATTATAATCTAATTATTTGTCATAATACCTTCATTCAATTAGTTTTCGAAAATAATCTGGTTAATATTTTATTATTTTAACGATTTCAATTATTATTATTTTTCTTTTTCTCTTTTTAAAAACCTAAAAACAAAACAATATTAATTACATTTTAAATTTTTTTTAATTTTAAATTTTTTTTAATCTTTTATCTGACTCTCCTTCCTGGATGGATACTAGCACATCCAGATTTTTTTTTACGTATCGAAAACCCCTTTTTATTAGTGATGTCCCAATACGACTTTTTCGTTTCCGATATGATACCAATATTGCAGCCTTGCGTATCGTCCAATACTGATATTGATCCGATATCAGCATGAAGTATACATACAGTATTCTACAATTGAATAAAATGAATTAAAAATGAATTGAAAAAAATTTAATTAAATTAAAAATGAATTGAAAAAAATTTAATTAAATTAAAAAAAATCAGAAAATCCGGAAATTTTAATTTGATATCCGATATACGTTTTGAGGCTAATATCGGACCGATATCCGATATTCATATCAGATTGGGACACCCCTACTTATTATTATATTATAATATTTGTGATATTATTATTATATTATATTATGATACGATTACTTGATGACATTTTTCAATAAACTCAAATTAAACAAAAGTTTCATATTCAAAGTGATTGTATAAAAAACTATAACGGTCCATGTTTTATTCCTCTCTCACATCAATGTTTGAGATGGGTTCTTTGCTGTGGAGAAAATGAGGAACAATATGTATGGTTGAAACTAGTCCCCTATTTATAACTTGTAGACCACTGGAGAAGATAATCCAACCATAAGTATATAATTTACACATTTTACGCCAACAAGTCTAAAATCACAAGAGAGAATTAATAAATCCTGTGTTTTGTTCGGTGAAAATCTAAAATTTTGAAGCTAAAAACAAGTTACACAAAAATAATGAAATGAAACATGAATTTTTCTCTGAAAAAATGAGTACACATAAGAATAAAAAATGTTCATGTGTTCTCCATGTGTGGAATTGTTTTTAATCTAACAAATGACTTCCTAAAAATCCAGTTTAACAGTCTGATATATGTTGTAAACAAGACTGAACCCAAAAAAAAAAAAAAAGGTGAAACAGATGGTCTGCACAGCTTCGTTCATCTTCAGTCAAGCCAGAAATAGAATGCAGTGTTATAACAGCGATATAACTGCTATTGAAAACAAAAATGGCAACTAATGATTAATTATTTACAACAATGTAAAAAAGGTCTGGAAACCTATCTATAGTCCCGGGGGCTATGGCTACATTTAACATATCTGTAGTAGGGTGTGAAGAAAAAAAAAATCAATTTCACGATATAACGTGATTTAAAATTTTTTTTTTAATATATTTAATCAATATTTTTGTGTATTTGTGCAATATTTCAGTGGTTACAATGCATTCAATGTGTTGCAATGGTTACTTGATGAACTTGATGGCAGTGTGTAACACTGCATTTTCTTTTTTTCAGTGAAAATGTGCAAAAACACTAATAATAAATAATAAATACGATGTTTTGAAGCAAATAGTTTTGACTCAATTTGTCCTCTGAATGATCAATATCTTCTGATGAACATATACAACAACTTGATTTTTATCTCTACATTTTGATATTAACTGAGTAGAATATTGCGATATATCACAATAATATATCGTGACCCAAGTAACGTGATATGTATCGTATTGCAACATCCTTGCCAATACTCACCCCTAATCTCTAGACCAGCGATTCTCAACTGGTGGGTTGGGTCCCAAAAGTGGGTCGCGGACCTGTACTTGGTGGGTCGCCAACAGCTGGTCAAAAATAAATAAATAATTAATGTCTCCCATGTTGGACTCGCCTTTTATTTTGAAAGAAACGTTTCTTTTGACAGGCATGCACATGTTGCACATGAAAATATATAAATTTATGATTTAAAAATTATTATATATGTGTTTTCAACAGCTACTTTTCAAAAACTATATTTGGTTGGTTGAATTCTAAAAAAAAAGTGGGTCGCGATTTAATGACCGTGGCAAAATGTGGGTCCCAGGGTGAGACCAGTTGAGAACCCCTGCTCTAGACACTTTAATAAATATTTGTTCCCTGGTAAAAAAAAATAATAGCTCTAACAACCAGAACAATGATAAAGGCCGTAGCTCCGGGTACGTTAAACGTATCCGTAGACTGCCACTCTATGGATACACAGCGCCCCTCATTGGCCAGTTTAGGTCACGAGATAGGTACACCACGTGACTTAAAGTTCCGTAATTTGTATTTTAGCTCATATTCATTTTTAGCTACCCCGCTAACCCTTTTATTTTAGCCCTAACCCTAACTCTAACTCTAACTTTATCCCTAACCCTAACGTAACGCTAACCCTAAACCTAACTGTAACTCTAATCCTAAACCCAACTGTAACTCTATTCCTAACCCTAACTCTATTATTTTCAAAGGTGGAATTTGCCGCGTTAAATATGTTAAAATGAAAAATATTATTTGTGAAATGTGGGATTCAAACCCACATTAGCGGTGATAAACATAGCCATGTTACGCTTATGTAGACAAGCTACGGAAATGTACCTAGTTCGGGGAGCTATGGCTACGTTTAACGTACCTCCAGACACTTTCAGTAATAAACCTGATGATATTACAGTCTGTGCATGCATTATGGGAACAAATTTACTGTTTCCGGGTTTTAGTATCACCCTGCAATATCGCGATACCACGCGGACCATAGCCGATATATCTTGTGACGTTTTTACTATTGCGATATTTTGTTGCACAATATATCTACCACTCTTAACCATTACGTATAGATAGACTAGTTTGTTGTTGTTAAACACTAGCTGAAATATAACCAAGAAATATCTTTAGGTTGTGAGCATAGCTGCCAGAACATGTTGTGCTTTAGCAGTAACTTTAGGTAGTTGGGGACCTTTTAGGAACCTCTTGTGATATGAGACAAATGTGTATTTTTTAAGTTATTAATGATGTCTGTTGAACCATGGGAAGTGGACCAGTAATGAGAAGTGAGTGCACCTGCTAACAGACCTACTGCCCCACAGACACACAGCGAAGGGGAGAGAGGGAGCGAGAGAGAGAGAGGGAGCCGGCTGGAAAGGTTCTGTAGGGGGAGGAAAACCGGAATCAACATGGTGAATACAAGAAAAACCTCGCGGAGGGTGGCCGGTACATTCATCTCCTCTAGGACCCGGTCATCGTTGTCGAGAACGGAGCGGAATTCAGCAGAACATGTAAGCCAGTGTCTTTTCTCCGCCGGTGGGCTAGCTAGCTAGCTGTCTGTGCTAGTTGGCTAGTTGATCTGTAGCCATAGCCGCAATGAGATATCAGTAAAGTACTGCTTGTGTCACTATACCAACAACGGTGACATTGACACCCATGTAGGTAGATAGATGCATATGTGTAGAGTCGGACATACTGACGCACGCTGTTGTAATGTACACTGAACGTGTTGTATAAATCTAAAATGACAAGCTAGCGAGATTAGCTCCTGGCTAGCTCCAAGTTGAGTTCCCTTTGTGTTTGGCTAATTCTGCCCGGCTGACTTGTTCTACAATTGTCACCATAAATCAGCCTTCTACGAAAGGACAACAGGGATTTTGACACCCATTCACCAGTACGCCTTTGTGTTGCCATGTTGGAGGTAATAGAATGTGTAATTCATCATCTGTGCAGTGATAAAGGGATAGTTGTGCTAGCTTTAGGGGTACTATTAGCCTGTTAGCCATAGTGGGGGAAGGGAGTCCCAGCTTCACAACAGTTGGCTGGCTCGAGTCCCGTATTTAGCAAGTCTGAACTTGGTGAACTCTATGCTATGCATAACCCCATCCCCAAACACCGACAGATTCTTATACAACTTTTTATTTTTATTTTTTAAAAATCCCACACAGCTAATATTACATTACATTCACCGAGTCTTCGTGTGTCGAGTCTCAGATAACGTTGTTTTGGATGTATTTTTCTGACCAGTCGAAGCTCAGTCTGTCATTGTCATACAATGTAAACACTGAGACTGTGCATGGATCCGTATGTGCATAAACCATTGTTACAGCATCTTATTGAGGAAATTATAGCAAGTTAGTGAACCAATATCCTATTTTTAAATTCTCGTCTGTTACTAAAACTGGATAATAAAGGTTAATGTTATTCTAAAAAAAAAAAAAAAACCAAAACAAAAAACAACCTAAATTAAAGCTGACAGGTCTTTATGTTTGTTCTCCTTCACCTTTTCAAAAAAGCTTTCTAATGTGACAATATGATATCAGAATTACTGTCTAATTGTAATTGTAAATCAAATGGCACATGATACTGGTGTTGGCTTGGGAATTTCTGGCAAATGTATCCACACACCTTACTATTTTATTTATTTATTTATTTATTTTTCGGGAAGTGTCTAGTGATATGGAAACGTATCAATAATCCCTGGGACTATGGGTACGTTTTCTGGACCTTTTCTACATAAGCGTAATGTGCCAGTGTGTTTTCACCTTGTCAGGATGGTTGAGTGGTTTAAGGTGCCTGACTCAAGGATTCTTCCTTCCGCTGTTGTGGGTTCAAATCCCACTTTTGACATATATATAGTTTCATTTTAACATATTGAACATGGCAAATTCCACTTTTAAAAATACACACATGAGAAAAATGAACATTTTAGGGTATGTCCTGGGCTAGGGTTAGGGCTAAAATAAAAGGGTTAGCGGGGTAGCTAAAAATAAATAAGAGCTAAAATAAAACTGACAGAACTTTAAGTCACGTGCCCAGATTAACACTTCGTTGTACCCTGGGCAACAATATTCAAGGGCCCTATCATCACGACCCCAAGATTACTATAATATGGCAAAAGAATAAATACATTCCAGTAATATACATAAATATACTCAATACACCAATATCAAATGGTCATCAAGTACATTTTGATGTACAGATGAGAAAATGCTCATAGAAATACAAAGTGTCTGTTGATATGGAAACGTATCAATAGCCTCCGGGACTATGGGTACATTTTCCACAAGTCTTTCTTCAGGAAATAAAATAAATTTAACTTTTTTTTTTGTTTTGTTTTTTTTCACATTGATCCAAGTGTGCAGATCTATTTTTCACACACAATTGTCAATAAAATAGCTCTGACTCTGAAAAACCAGCATTGCGCACTCATATTACAGATGAATTATGAAAAATGAGCCTACCTACCTACCCTGGATTTAACCACATGGAGTCCATTATGAATAAAAGCCGCTACTCCACAATTCCAGCCACAAACAAACTGGTTGTAAGCTTCCAGTCCCTTGAAACTTCCCATGTGGTCCATTGTGTATGAGCTAGATGTAAAGACGAGGTAGTTCAAAATGTCAGGATAAGTCACTTCCTGAAAATAAATGGTAAAATGGACTTGATTTTATATAGCGCTTTATCACCACACTGAAGCAGTCTCAAAGCGCTTTACATATCAGCTCATTCACCCAATCACTCTCACATTCACACACCAGTGGGACAAGACTGCCATGCAAGGTGCGAGTCGACCACTGGGAGCAACTTAGGGTTCAGTGTCTTGCCCAAGGACACGTCGACACATAGTCAGGTACTGGGATCGAACCCCCAACCTCTCGATCAGAAGACGACCCACTACCACCTGAGCCACGGTCGCCCTGTATAATAAGAATAAGGAATAAGAGACATCTTCATTCCATTTTTCAACAGGAACGTTGTAGGGGTCATTCCCACCGATCAGACCCTATTTCTCCTTCTCTCAGCTTCTGGTAGAGTGTCGACATAATCCGTGACCTCCGACATACAGAGACGACCTTCGACAATCGTTTAGCACATGGGCTGCTTTCAATAAGTAAAAAAATAACACTATTATACAAGTAAACACACCCACTCAGGTGCATCCTTATATTTACTATCGGGCTTCCAGAAAATCCAGTCATTATGTTTTTTGTAATTACAGTGACGGTTTTTTCTCATCAAGTTACAAATATTAAATAAGATTTAGAGTTATTCAAAATTCAGGTGAGCTGCTTTGTCAAGACAAGAACTTGATTTTCAGTAATAAAGAATTGCTGGTCTTAGATTCAGAAGTCTGGGAATTATGATTTTTAGATTAATTTTGAGGGGCGTGTCTTTCTGGGCAAACATTAGAGTTCTCTAACGCACTTGGTTTTCTTTTTTAATCTGTGTTATAGAGGAATTTGAACTAGTATATAGTGGGATGGACTGACTGGAATGAAAACAGTATAATTTCAGTAAAAATGAATAATAATAATTAAAAACTGGGCTAATAACATTTTACAAAAATAACAGTATCTGAAGCCTAAATATTACACATACTCACTGTGTTGCTGTTGAAGAATTTAAAACGGTGCAATATGGTGTTGTAGGAATGTTCATGATCAAGGGCGTTGGCATCTTATAATGAATGAACTTCTGTAGTTGTTTAAAAAAATAAAAAAAATAAAAAAATAATGTGTTTTCTGTACTTTTTGCGTCTGTTTTTTTCCTTGATGCTTCTTAAGTAAAACTGTAACATCCTCTTATGACTGTTTTTGGACAACCATTTGTTTCTATTTTTTCCCCTTCGCTTGCTGTTCTTTCCACTAATGTTTTGATGGCATTATGTGTGGTTTATTGAAAGAAGGAACCCAGCAGTGATGCCAGCAGTCCGAGCGGCTCATGGCTGCCACCGACCTTCAAGAGAACACGACGACAAGCGATGTCGGAGCAAAGTTCTAGTGATACCTCACCATCTCCTCAGGCTAACAGCCAGAGGGTCACCTGGGATGTTCCCTCCCATAACACCAGGTCGGCTGCTTTCATTTGTTCACTGGACTAAACATACATTGCATTCATTATGGTATTTGAAAGAGAAAAATACTAAAAACCTTTAAATGTCTGGAGTGATGTGGATGTACTTTATTTCTTTGAACTAAGATGGATTTGAGCATTTTAGAATGTTTGTATTTTATAAAGATTAAAACTGTATATAGTGTTGTAATGCATGTAAGAAATATACGTAGACTTCAATTAGCAATTCATTTTTTTTGGATGGGGCAGATGTTATACTTACAGTTTATACATCTTTCTGCTCGTTTTTCTTTTTTTTTAATCAATGTGGCAGAAAGAAATGTTTGCTTTTAAATTGTCTTGAAGTAAAAAAAAAAAATTTAACGAACAAAATCGTTTACATGCGTTGCATTTGATAAGAGAATTATATTCAAACTACCTAGTGATGAATTAGCGATGGTATATAACTCTACAAATTTGATGCTTTCATACCATTGAAGTAGGGGTGTACTGATGTAACTTTTTCCAGAACAAATGCAACTACTTGAGTACAATGTGCTCCCCGATACTTAGTGCAAATACAGGAGCTGTGTTTCTTTCGAATTTATTTGACTTAAACGTGGTGTTATTCCCTCTACAATCTGCATGTTATAGCTATGTCGATGTGAAGACAACAGCTGTTTAATGCCTTAGCCCTTTATTACTGCTACTCAGTCATCAATTAAACCATAAACACTAGCTGGGGTTTTAAACTGTGTTTCAGTGCCATAAGAAATCATTTGTTTTTAACAGTTGAGTTGCTATCTGTTTTTTTTTTCACCGTCGTTTCAACCGTTTTTTCGTCAATATTTTCATTTTAATTACTGTTTTGTTTTCAGGCTATCGTCTCGTATAATGCAAAATGGGCACGGTAAGGCTGTTTCTTTCCATGTTGTCTTTTTAAAGCATTTGAAAACCAAACCATAATGCTGTAAACATTCTCATTTTTCTTTTTACCTCAGCTCATAAGAATACGAGTGCGGTTGATCATTCTCGTATGAACGGACATGTAGAGTTGAAAAGGAGCTGCCGGGTGAGGAAGAGCCAATTCGAACACCTCAATCAGAGTCTGCTGTTTGACCAGCTGGTCAACAGGTAGCTGGCAGTCGCACTTCAGACACCCTCCTAAATGCTGGGATACACTGTGCAATTTTTTTCTATTGTTGTACTCAGCTCCAGCTCAAACTGTGCGACTCATGTGCAGAGCCCAAGTGTGTGCAGCTCACGATGCATGTTCTCACACTGTACGTTCATACATGACACGTCAGGGTCTTGTTTCCGGAAATGCAACGTACAAATTAGAAGAACTCTGAAGCAAAGCCATTAAAACAGATAAAGAAGAAGAACCCAGAAGTTGAGACACATTCACAAATCTCAGCAAAAAGAGCTTTAAAAAAGAAAAAACGGGAATGTGATGGACCAGGAACTGGCTGGACAGACGTGGGCAGTACAGTCCGTCAATTTCACAGCGGTCCTACGGTGTTCGCGCATGCACAGTGTGAGTATTTACTGTAAGCCGGTCAGTGTCACTGCTTCAACTGTGAGATACCCTCACGAGGAGCGACTGGATTTCAAACATGTTTGATTTCCTTACGACCTACGATTGCTGATCGGGAGCTGGTCGTGAGGTGTTAATCGCTTCTCGTGACCCCATGTATACTACACGATGCATGACACACAATCCCACAAAATAGATGCACGAGTCCAAAATTGCACAGTGTATGCCTGCCTTTAGCTTTAGCACTGGAACAGAGGACAATCAGAATATATGAATATTCATTTCTGTTGGAATGTATTTTTAATTTGAAATAATTTGGATTTCTAAAGTGTTTTATACTGTTGTTCTCTGTGTGTGTGTGTGTGTGTGTGTGTGTGCGTGTGCGTGCAGCACTACTGAGGCAGTTTT
Organism: Gouania willdenowi; assembly: GCF_900634775.1. NCBI lineage: Eukaryota > Metazoa > Chordata > Actinopteri > Blenniiformes > Gobiesocidae > Gouania > Gouania willdenowi. Next base: position 13,751,383 of record NC_041066.1, read on the forward strand.
ACAAGAGATGGATAACATGAGCAGCATCAGGCAGAGCCGTGAGGTTGAGCGGCTTCGCATGTGGACGGGAGAAACCGAGGAGGTGATTATTGACTCACAACATCTACGCAGATAACTGAGTGAAAACTCATTCATATCAGGAGTTTCAAACTCATTTGAGTTCAGGGGACAAATACGGAGCAATTTATCTTAAGTGAGCCGCAGAGTTTAGGCGGGATGTCGCGATTCAACTACCGAATACCGATATTGCAGCCTTGAGTATTGGCTGATATCGAGCCAATATCGATATCAGCACGAATCGCACATACTTTTACTACTTATTTTGTAGTGTGGAATGTTAGAAAAGGCTTGATCAAGGGATGTTTCTCAAACGGAACAATAGTCAGCAACAGTGGGTATGAGAAAAACTGACCCATTTATTAACTAATTGGTTACATAAATTTTAACCTACAACATAATATCTACAGCAGGGATTTTCAACTGGTGGGTCAGGACCCAAAAGTGGGTCGCGGGCCTGTACTGGGTGAGTCGCGGACAGCTGGTCAAAAATAAATAAGTACTTAATGTCTCTCATGTTGGACTTGTTTTTTTTTATTTTGAAAGAGCATTTTACTTTGACAGACATGCTGTGAAATGCATGTTGCACAGGAAAATATAAAGATTTATGTTTGAAAAAAGATCATATGAGTGTTTTCAACAGCTATTTTTGAAGAACTAAATTTGGTTGTTTGAAATCTAAAAAAAAAAAAAAGTAGGTCGCGATTTAATAACCGTGGGAAAATGTGGGTCCCAGGGTGGGACCAGTTGAGAACTACTGATCTACAGTATTCTACAATTGAATAAATATAATGTAATATATATCGAAGATTTTAGATGCAGTGCGATAAAATCCGATATTCATTTTCTGGCAGATATCAGACCGATATCCAATATCAATATTGGATCAGGACACCCCTAGGTTTTAGGTGGGAAAATGACCAATTTAATCATTATTGTGCTCTAGTTTGCACTTTCACGTATAAATAAATAAAATATGTTCCCCACCAATTATATCAACACAATAAATTTATTGGATTTTGTGACCCATTTTTATGTAATTTTGTGGAATAATTTGAAGAAAATTGCAGGATTTTAGAAAACTTTTGTTTGTTTTTTAACAATTTCACTGCCATCATGTGATATAAGCATGCGGAAAATGTAAGCTCTGTTAATATTTTGGAGTTTCATTGATGTTCTGTTTTAATTTCAATATACAGTATCTACAACTTAATTGGTTGGTAATTTACACAATGATTCATGGTTTCTCTGAAATCTTTGCCTCTTTGACACGAGTGCTGTATATTCTCCTAGGAAAACATGGACATGTATTCTCGGGTGAAACGCAGAAAATCCGTACGCAGGAGCACTTATAACTTACAGACGCACCACAATGGGATGAGCAAGTCTGAGCAAGAGGAGGAAGAAACTGAAGGTTGACTTCCTTCAAAGTGTTCTTTTACTTTCTTTTTATCTTCCAAGCAAGAAAAGAAACAACTCAACATAATGTAGGAGACTTGGGTAACCTTTTTATGTGGTTCTCTTTTCATATTCAGAATCTCATGGTGAAGAAGAGGATGCAGAGGATGAAGAAGAAGATGACGATGACGTTGATGACGACGATGATGATGATGAAAGAGATGAAGTGGGAGCAGGGGAGGAAAACGACAGACCGTACAACCTGAGGAAGCGGAAAGCAGTACAGAGATATGAGGCCCCACCTATCGGTGAATACACTGTAGTGAATTAAATGTTTTTTAGTTGTATGAACGTAAGTCAGCAAGTAACATTTATTTGTTTTTTTCTTTTCCAGAGCCTGTTAACAAAAAGCAAAGGGCCCAATCCCTATTTGACATCCACAGATCCCCAGCTAGAAGAAGCCATATAAGGTGAGAATAAGTTATTGAGAAAATCTGATCTGAACGTGTTACTACCTCACTACAGTAAAGTTTTAATAGTTCCTATTTGGTATACATAAAAACCCTCTTTTCCAGAGTAAAGCAACATGCAATACACAGCAGCGACACCACCTCATCCTCTGATGAAGAGCGGTTTGAGAGGAGAAAAAGCAAAAGCATGTCCCGGGCCAGAAACAGGTGCTTCCATCTTTCTGTCCTGTGCATAATATTTATGCTTTTAGGACAGTTTCTCGCCCCTGTTTGGATACTGTTCAATTATTTAAGCATGCCGTAACATATCATCTTCTAAGTCCCTTCACTCTTTTCCTCCACCAGTAGACCTCTATGTTTGTGTTTCTGAAATGTAATTTTTTGCTGTATTTAAAAAACAAAACAGATGTTTGCCCATGAACCTGACAGCAGAAGATTTGGCTAGTGGAGTACTACGAGATCGTGTCAAAGTAGGCGCCAGTCTAGCGGATGTGGACCCAATGAACCTCGACAACACAGTGAGTGGACATATAGTAGCTAATGCCTTAACCCTGTAATGAAAAAGAGGTTTTTAACCAGTATCCATTGAGGCAATATAAACAAAACATCTCAATTTTAGGCTTTGGGGTCTAAAATAACAATGGATGTATACAGTAGTCCCTCGCTATATTGCGGTTCACCCTTCGCAGCCTCTGTGTTTTGCGGATTTTTTTTTGCAGCGTATGAACGCGCATTGTGTTCTGCGTCCTGATTGGCTAATGCTGCGTTCACCCGCCAGCGACACATCCAACTCGGTGAGTTTCACTGCCTGCTGAAGCTAGGAGCTGCGCTCCTTTTTCTCTTCTCACAAAAATAAACCACCAGTGAAAAAAGCCGCTGTGATTAGCGGCTAATGCTATCCTAGCTTAGTGCTACAGAGAACTTTTACCTGCTACTACCACCTCCTCGCTGATTCTCCTCCACGCCAAATCCTTCCTAGTACGGTCCCGGTTATAAACGCCGTGTCATACAGCTCCAGGTGGTCACACACAGCTTGTACTCCATGGTTGAATGGGTGAACAGACCGGTGTCCGTGTTGTTGGCGTCAACAAAGACTCTGAATGCGTTCAGCATCAATGTCTGATCAGTAGCAGTGTGACTCTGAAGTGCTGTATGTTTGAAAACAGGTTTATGTTTTAAAATCTACAAAGGTTTGAACTTTGAGAGTGTTTAAATGAGAGAAATGTTAATTCCTGTCTGAGAAAAGTGTATAAAGTGTGTGGTGAGGGGTTTTACAGCCTTAAAACATTTATAATAATTGTAAAAAATAAAGCTGATTACTTTGCGGTTTTTGCTAAACGAGACTACTGTACTGACAAAGTGGAGTCTTGCTTCTTAATAATATCAGTGGCTGATGGCTAGTAGTATGTATGGTTGCTAACGCTACCTGGTGTTCACATGTGTTGCATAAAGAAAGTTATTCTGAGTTTTTAATACGTACAAAGGGAATTTGTGAACTGCTACCTAACTATGCACTACTAGAGATCACACTGAGCCTAACACATGCAGTAGCTGAATCCAGCTGAAAATCAACAATGATGCTACTATTACAGCAACTGCAATGCTTAGTCTGAAAAAGATGGAGCATTTACAATGGCACAAAGCAAACCACTCTACTTTAGACAATGGAAAGACTGCTTTTATATTTATACTGGTTAAAAAAAAGTGTATACTACGACCCAAAATGAAGGTGTTGCTAAATGAATAAATCCTAACCCATCTATGGTAAGACTGAGACTTTTTTTCTCACCCTTCAAGGTGAAATTTGACAGCGTTGGTGGCCTCAATAATCACATTCAGTCGCTAAAGGAGATGGTAGTGTTTCCTCTTCTGTATCCTGAGATCTTTGAGAAGTTCAAGATTCAGCCTCCAAGGTAAGAAACTCACTTCTCTCCAAAAAGTTGACTTTATCAACTCTCTTTACTTTTTTTTAAAGTGCCACAATAATGATGTGTGAAAGTTTTCAGTGTATTTCAATCTTAGTCATTTCAATTTAGCCATTTTTGACAAGGTAGACCAACCTTTTTGACAATCTGATTTAATAAAAAAAAAAAAAAACTAGCTTCCAAAGATTATTTACAAAAGAAAAGTTTTTTTTGGTGAAATCTATCCCAAATCAAATGCCCATCAGGAACAGTAAAGAATGGCAAGTTTTTGTTTTGTGATTTATTAAATTTAGTAATAAATCAGCTATTTTTCCTTTTGCAGAGGATGTTTGTTCTATGGCCCACCAGGAACAGGAAAGACCCTGGTTGCGCGGGCGCTTGCCAACGAGTGCAGCCAGGGAGAAAAGAAGGTTTCTTTCTTCATGAGAAAGGGAGCCGACTGCCTTAGCAAGTGGGTCGGGGAATCAGAACGGCAACTACGTCTGCTCTTTGATCAGGTCAGTCAGTCTAATTAAGCTGGTGATTATACTAAGTCATTGAATTTGGTTTGCTTTTCATTTTTCTAATTTATTCATTCCATTTTTAATCTCATGATTCTGATCTTAATATATACAGGACAAGCAAACAAAATGTACTTAAATGTCTTCTTGCTTTTTAATGTGTTAGAGCTGGATTGTTCTTTTATATGTTGCTTGGATTAATGTGATTGGGGAAAGCCTGTGTGCTTTGATATTATATACTGTACATTCTTCTCATTTTGTCTCTGGCTCTGCTTGAGATGTGGAAGTTTAACAGAATTTGATTTGGCTCCATGGACTGTAGTATTTTTTTCTATATTTTTTATTTTTTACATTTTACAGCTACAGTAGAAATGCAGTCATAGCACACTGCCACTTTCTCTGGAGATCCTATATTATGTTTTATATATTATATACAGTAGTTAGTCTTTAGAGTTAATCAAAGCATTAAAGATATAATACTTTTCTAAAAAATTATTAAAAAAAAAAAAAAAAAAAGAATAACAATTTAGTTTTAAAAATGCTTGATTGTAAACCTCACACTGTTTCTTACATTATTAGGTTTGTATGATTTATAACATGTGCCCTCCGCATTCTTCTGTTCAGGCTTACCTTATGAGACCATCTATCATTTTCTTTGATGAGATTGACGGTTTGGCCCCTGTTCGCTCCAGCAGGCAAGATCAGATACACAGGTAAGACTAAGGAAGTTAAAACGTGTATAAAAACAAAGGTCCTCTAATGTGAAAAGCCATTTAGACTTCAGAAAGCAGAAATTTGTTTCAGTAGTTTGAATTTTGTTGCACATCATGAATAACAAAGTCACAATATTTGTTCTGAAATTCCCTCATTGCAATGATTATGATAATAGATAAAATACTGTGATAAGTGATAAAACTGTAGTTTTGAATCTAGATTTGATCGAGCAATTCTTGTCCTTGAAAAGTGTGAGTATCTTTATGGACACAGGTCAGATAGTTGAGCCTGGAGTTCCAAAAGACATGAAACGAACTGCAGCAGAAATAAAGTGGGAACATTTTTAAATCCAGGTTAAAATCTCTGTTAGCTTTTTAGGTTTTTACTGCATTATTGTTGTAGTTTTTTTTTTTTTTTTTGTTAATTCACTTATTCACATTTACAGTTTATTTCTTCTAATGTTTTTTCAATTTTGGACTGCTCGATTTCATGATCTCGTCTAAATGTTTAACTTTAAATCCTGTAAAGCACATTGAGTTGCTCCATATTGCTGCTGTTGTAATATTTTGTTTACCAATAGGTGGTGTAAGTTTGCTGGAACAGGGATTTTATACAGCTGGCACATCTGTGATAGTAAATTCAGTTTAGGTACTGTAACTTGTAATAGCTCGGTGTTTTTTGATAATAGTGAAGTGTTTTTTTTTTTCTTCAATATTTTGCCTTGATTGTTAACTAAATGACTGAGTGAGTCAGAGTAGAGAGTTACACGGGTGAGGATTTTCACTCCTGTCCCATCCCAATCCCACAAGAAAAATTGTGTCCCATCCCAATCCCAGCCAGAGCAAAACAAATTCCCATTTAGAATGACTCCCGCTCCAGATTTCTGTGTTTTTTTTTTTCACACTCTCCTTTATCATGACGAGAGACTGTGCGTGTGCATGGCAGTGTGTCTCCCACCTGCACGTTTGCTCCGTGCTTGGCACAAATGTCGAGCAGGTCCTGTGTAATGTTGATGAAGCCTTTCCCCTCTGCACATAAGAGCAATTTTGACACCCAATGGTAATTTGCGTTTGAAGAATGAAGAGATGGTTAGCTGATTCTTCCTGTGTGCCTCTTGAGACCACTCGTCCCTGACTCACTGGTGTACTTGACTAAGACTAAACACGTTTTCCAAGCAGCATACAGTGGGTTAACATTGTCACACTCGACTCTTGTAAAAGTCAGTAATATTTGCAACTTTCCTGCTAGTTCTGAGAGCTTAATAGATGAGATCGGCTGATATTTTGCATTTTATGCAATTAACTCATTCAGTGCCAGCCATTTTCAGAATTTCAACCCCCCTCAGTGCCAGCTGTGTTTGAGCATTTTGACTGATTTTTAAAGACCCACAGAATATTTTCTACAATGACAATTTGAGATTAAAGTCTCTAATTAAAGTCTCTAGTTTCATCAGAAAAAACTTTGTTTCTAGCTTGTTTCGTTTTTTTCTGTAATCAGCAGTTGAATAGAGGCAAGTTTCACATGAATCGCCAGTTTGTGACAAAAAGCTGAGAAAAATGGCTTTTTCTGAAAAAATCTATTATTGACTTTGAAGCATTTTTTTTTTTGCTTTAGGGACACCTCAACATTAGTTTCCTTTTATAAAACTACAAAAACAACATTGAGACCAGGCCTTTGATGGCAAAATTATTATCATGCTATTTGTCAATGGATTTCTTACTGTATTTTGGCGTTCCTCCAAGTCTCTCCTCCCCCATCAATCACACAGACGTAACTTCCTCCTGACATGCAGAGATGACACGTTTAGCCCGGTTAATTGATGGTTTCATCTCACGATCACAGTATAATTATTAATCCACTCAGGTCACACATGATCTGTGTTAGTATGTGGTGCTGTGAGCTGCTGGGCATCAGTGACTAATTTCACAACTAAAACTGCGCCACCCTCAGGGCACCAGTTGGTCACTGCATCACACTACAGCTTAGATATTGATGAAGGACCTCCGCCAGGGTGTATTCTAGTAATTTCCGTGAAAAATGTAAATTACATAATATTACGTCAATGGCACTGAGCGTATGGATTTGAAATGACGTAATATTACATCAGTGGCACTGAATGAGTTAATGTGATCGGCTGTAATGTCTTTATTTTCCCATCCGATCAATGACGTCATTGTTGTGATGACGTTTGATCAACGTGACACAGTTTTATTTCACTCCCATTCTTGCAGGAAGGTGAAAACCTGTGCGCAAACTGCAAAAATGTCTCTCGGTTGGAGCAAAACAGCTGAGCGCCGGACTTCTTCCCCAGTCTACCGGCTCTGAAAGCGGGGGCAGCGTCTGCTGTTAGTGCCTGTGTTTGTGTTTGTTTATTCAGCCCGAGCATGTTAAAATGGAGAGTCCTAGATGTGCTCCTGTTTAATTTTGCTTTCATACCGGAGACTTCTGTCCATTTCAGGGTGATGGTGGACACCGAAACGCATGTGTGTGACCGCGTGTGTATGCCCCCCACCTCCGCTGTGCACCTGTGAATACGGACTTTAAGCAACAGCAGGTTTTATGACGCCACAGTCAGGAAATATGTCTTTGCGCCTAATGCTAATGGAGGCTTCACGTAGTTCTAGTGTGGTCTGCCTCCTCAGCTTCATCTCCGACTCTCTTGTAGTCGACACAGCTGCTGTTCAGGGACTTAATTAATGGTTTAGCTCACATTTACACATGCAAGTGCTCGGTCTGCGTCACATTTTTAAAAGTGGAGTCATGATGCTCTTGTGCGTGCAACGTTATGTTCAGGTCCTGCATGGAAATAAGCAACTCTTCCACTCCCTCACAGTCACAAGGATGCATTTAGGTTCCGAAACATGGTACCGTTTGATTTTCCATGAGTCTGTATCAGGTAGTACCAAAGGAAAAACCAAAATTCATTTGATCGGATTGTTGATCGTTTTTTTAAACTCACTGATCGGTGATCGGCCCAAAAGTCCTGATCGTGAAAAAGCCTAGTCATTGCTTCTGACTTTGCGTTGCAAATCAATTTTTACCACACTGGTTTCTCCGCTGATGTTTTCCCCCTCCATTGCTGTTCTTCTTTAAATTCCGGTGGAAAACAGCGACGGAAAGAACTGTTGGTTTCTGGGTCGTGTAGTTTTATTGACTTGCCTACAGTGTAGACTTATTGAAAGAAAACTACAAAATGTGTCCTATGATTTTGTTTACTACTTATTGGTTGGTTCCTGCTCCAGTCTGCTCCCGTTAACTTTTTTTAATCCTATACTGCCCCAATTACTTGATTATTAGTAAAGGTGACCAGGTTGAAACTATCATTTATCCCCATTATTTTCAGCATTTTTTTTGTAACTGTGCCTGTCTTTGTGTTGTATGTAGCAAATAAAAAAAAGCTTATGCCAAGGGAGAATACGGGACATTGTGATTAAAACGGTTTGCTGCAGTCTCTATCGATTCAGACTGCGAGCCCATCAATACCGATTGATTACATGTTACAGACTGTATGATTAATGCCTTGTTTTTTGGTCTGTTCTGTGTTTTGGAAACATAGTAACTAAACATGATTCACATTCACTTACACCAATCTTTTCCTGTTTGGGCAGTTCTATTGTGTCCACTCTGCTGGCCTTGATGGACGGCTTGGACAGTCGTGGACAGATAGTGGTCATCGGTGCTACAAACAGACTTGACTCTATCGACCCAGCACTCAGGAGACCCGGACGCTTTGACAGGGAGTTTCTGTTCAACCTGCCCGACAAGAACGTAAGGCACAGGAAAAGCATCAATAGACTCTCCAGCAGGGCCTGTTTACCTGAAAGCACTCACATCATTTCCATAACACTGCATCCTGCTTTTACTGCAGCAATCTTTTTACATTTCATGCTGGCAATGATGGGTTTTTAATTTATTTAGTTCACAATATACATTTTGAAAAAACAATTTAATGGCTTCCAAGACTAACACATAAATATTGTTTGAATTTTTAATTTGACTCATGTGCAATACAATGCCTTACCATATACAGTATGCACACAACAGGAATTGCAAATGAAAATGCATTATAATAATTTAAATATGATTCATCCTCCTCAGCTTCCTCTTTTTATTGCGTTTTTTTTTTCTTTTACTCCGACGACTTCAGAAATATAAGCATCATTTAGTATAATTTCATTTGTTGAACTGTAAAACCCAATTTTTCAGTACAAAAACAAGTTGCACCAAAGAAAACGTGACATTCAGTCCAATAATTCTTTGAATGTGTGTGACAGCCTATGTCCAGCAGGTCGTCTTGCATCATTTGTCCACACAGTTGGATCATTGGCAATCAAAGTGTAATCTGCAGGCTCACTGGGTGCTGCTCATGCTGGGTAAAAATCTTGCTACTGTGCAGAGGTTTCTCTACTTAGCCTCTTTTTATTGCCAGAACAAAACAGAAAAACCGCAGTAGAATATGTAACACAGATCGGTCTTAGAAAGCAAAAGGAAGGTGAGATGACTCGGGGCTAAAAAACGTGCACTTCATCCGTTCAGTAGAGTTCAGGGCAGATAACAGGATAAAATTATTGCGTGCTAATTCAATCAACATTGTCCACAGTCCATTGTTAACTCATCCCTCGTGAGGATGTCCGAGATTAAGATCTGACCTCAAACAAGCACAAGACAACTGCTACAAGCATGGTTGTTGTGCGCACACAGTTTTTTCATCTTCAGTGTTTTGTCGATTTTAAGACTTGAGAACAACACTCTAAGCTTATCTATTGATTGAGTGGCTGTTTGTTTATTTTTTATTTTTATCCATTTATAAATCTGTGTTTTTTGTGTTTTTGTTTTATCATTTTTCCAGTCATTTAATTTGTTTTCAATCACTTGTCTTTTCAGGCCAGAAAACACATTTTTGAGATCCATACACGGGACTGGAACCCTAAATTGGCTGAGCCATTTGTTGAGGAACTTTCAGAAAAATGTGTTGGTAAGAGGAAGCTTTTTTTTTTTTTTTTTTTTTTTTTTTTTTATAATTTTCTTTCAGTTTGCATTTATTTATAAAGCTAGTTTTTACTGAGCCACTATAATAAAGCGTGTGAGTATCAAAACTATTATTATTTTTTTTTTCATTTTTCCTAATCATACCAGGTTATTGTGGTGCTGACATCAAAGCACTCTGTACAGAAGCAGCCTTGGCGGCACTGCGCCGCCGCTACCCCCAAGTCTATAGCAGCAGTGTCAAGCTGAAGCTGGATATCACCTCCATTGTTCTGGGGCCCGGTGACTTCAGTAAAGCAATGGGAACAATCGTCCCAGCCTCCCAGAGGGCTCTGGCTCCCCCAGGCCAAGCCTTGTCCCCCAAACTCAGGCCTCTTCTGGCAAACTCCTTCTCCTTGGTGCAGAAAGCCCTACAACGTGTCTTTCCCCTCGCTCAGTGCAACGACAACACACACGGTAGGACTCTGCTCTCTTGGTCTTTACTTTTATTTTTTGTTTGTGGGATTGTGGCTTATCCAACTCTTGCTTTTGGGCAGTCTCGCTTATAGTATATGAATCTCTCGCTGTCTTTTCCTATTGCAATTGCCTGAGTATTGCATCACCCTTTCACCTTAAACACTATGCAAACCACCCCCTTGTGTATGTGGAGTTATAGCTTAGTCATCCTTTAAACACTTCAGTAACTCAACTGAAGTTTGTATTGCAGAATAACTTCATGCAGAACTTTTCTGGTATAAAACTCCTAATAGTTCTCCCAAGTGGCATTCAGAAGACCATGGGTGGAAAATACTGGTGTAAGAAAAAATCGATTTGGCCATACATTGCAATATTTCACCGCATGCTTATTGTATCGATCCAAAAAATGTCCCAATCGATTCTTTAATCGTTTTTTAACAACAACAAAAAAAAACATTTCATTGCGCTAACATACAGGTGCATCTAAAAAAAATTAGAATATCATGAAACATTTTTATATTTTTGGTCTGTAAAGGAAGACCAGGTTGCTTTGAGAGAGCAGCCTCTAATTTTCTGAGACACTGGATTTTGGGTTTTTTATTATTTGTATGCCATAATCATCAAATTTTCAAGAAACAAAGGCTTGAAATACAGTATTTCACTCCATGTCATGAGCCTATATCATATATGGGTTTGATTTTCTGAAATGAGTGAAAAAAAATGTATATTTATATACATTTTCATGATATTCTAATTTTTTGAGATGTATTTGTATGTAAATGCCAAGTGTCAGTGAATCACTCCTCAATGCATTTTAGCTTGGAAATTGATTGCAGTTTTATAGATCTATGTAGTTACTTAAAAATATATATATATATATTTAGGAACTTAACAGAATAAGACTCTGTTGTAGAAGCAAAAGTTGAACTTTTTTGACAAATTTAATTTGACAGTTGGATTAACATACCACTTGTTTTTGATATTGGTACTTGAATTACAGTTAGTTACCATTTATTTGTTCTCGTGAGTTAAAAAAAAATAATAATAAATTGACTATCATACCATTTTGTACTTATAAAGGTGACATTTGTATTTATTTATATTGCGATGTATATTGTATTGTTTGGTATCGTGACATCCATATCGTGTATCGTTTTGTCGGATTCATGGCATTGCACACCCCTACTGGGAAACCAATGCCACACAAAACCCATGGGTTTTATTTAGGGGGCTAAGGTGGTACCAGAGCAGACATGGTCTCTGTCACATCTTTTTTTTCCGTTTCCCTTGGTAGGCGGTGACAATCATCTATTTGAAGAGGAAATATACAGTGATGATGACCATGAGGATGGTTCTGCTTCAATCTATGAGGTCCAGCCTTCTTCATCCCCAAAGAGCCATGACTCCTCTTCAACAATGCACAGACCCTTTCTCCATTTTTCCTCGTAAGTTCTTTAAACAGTCTGTCACAATGCCTCATCACTGTAGAATATGATGGCGAATAAAAAGCCCAAAGCTGTTAGTTATAGTATTAGATGACATTGTATTAGTCTTTTTTAACAAAGGAGACATTTTGGCATTAGGATTATTGAAGAGCTTTGCAATTTTCATAATGCATCACCTGCATTTGAAACCAAACGATTTTGTACTGTTGCTATAAAGATGACAAACCTTCCCTCTTGAGATCTTATCCGTTTCATTACTGAATAATCGCACACTCGAGGAACAAGCATACAAATGTTCAGACTGAGACGCATTCTTTTGAGAGTTCTGAGCGGTGGAATATAAAGAGATGAGGGGACAGATGTGAAAAGAAAGGACAGACCGACATTAGCGGATTCCAAATGTACATTTGTAGCTTCCCGTTAATTGAAGTCTGAAAGCATCTGTGGTGACCGAAGTGAATCATCCAAGGACTTAGAAGTCACTTTCCATTCTCAATGCTTTAGTCTGAGGTGCTTTTAAAATAAGCTGGAGTGATGTGTTAGATGTACAATACAAATCATTTTTAAGCTATTGCTTTTCGATTTACATAAAAAAAACAACAACTAATAAAGAAGTAGATGTAATGGCTAAACATTACATCTACTTGAAATTATACTCTCCAGTCCTAATGCTGCTATAGCAAATGTATTAAAAGTTGTGTAACGGTCCAGTGCTGTACTCCAACACCTGAACGGCAATGAAAGCTTTTTGAAATCTATTTCTCGGTTCAATAACTTTGGAGATAAAATGTAGTCTAGTCGTTTTGACTTTGCAATGAAGAAGAATCACATTATGAGACCAGTATATATGCATGCTTTTAAATCAAAGACTAATCTGGCTGCAGAATATTTTTCTCTCTGTTCATGTGTTTTCACTAATGTTTTTTTTCTTTCTGACTGAAAGCAGCTTTTCCTTTTAGGCTGTTTCTGGTTCTAATAAATTCCAATCCAATGTTTCTCAGTGGATAAACACAGAGATTATTCAGATCTTCCATGTTTTGTGTATTGAAAACCCTTACTGACTTGATGTCAGTTGTAGCTTTGTAGAAAGTGATCAGAAGTGAAAGGATGAGCCCAGCCAGGCCTGTGCTGAGTGCAAGTTTTTTTTTTTTTTTTTTTTTTTTAATTGCCTTATTTCTACAATGATGGATGGTCGACTCACAATGAACATCTATCTGCTCCTAGCTCCGCCCTCCGACAGCCCACCGCTTACAGGCCTCGGCTGCTGCTGGCAGGGGCCCCAGGCTCAGGGCAGAGCTCCCACTTGGCCCCTGCTCTGCTGCACCACCTGGACAAGCTACCCGTTCACCGCTTGGACTTGCCCACTCTCTACTCCAACAGTGCCAAGACACCGGAGGAGTCCTGCGCTCAGGTAACAACCTCATGCTGATGTAGGATTAATCTATATGTGTATGAAATGCTGAACTCCTCTGTAAGGGAAACTTTTGTTGATAAATGTGCAAACGCACTGTTTTTGGTTAATTCTAGGTTTTCCGTGAAGCTCGGCGGAGTGCTCCGAGTGTGGTGTACATTCCACATATCTCAGAGTGGTGGGACACAGTGAGTGACACTGTGAAAAGCACCTTTCTCACCCTGCTGCAGGACTTGCCCTCTTTCTGCCCAGTTCTCATCCTGGCCACAGCTGAGACACATTACGCAAGACTTTCTGAGGAGGTAGGAACACAGTATAAACCCATACGCCTAGCTCGTGTACTTTTGTGATTGCTTATTGATGTTATAGCTACTTTCATCACTTGGAAGAGGAGAGTGTTAACGCTATGTCCTTTTCCATGACATCGAACTCGAAAAGCCAAGGCACAAGTCATTTTTTCCTTTATCAAGTTTGTATACGCTTAGCCCAGGGTGTCAAACTTATTTTAGTTCAGGGGTGAAATATGAAGTAGTTTGATCTAAAGTGGGCAGCTATTTTTTTTGGTGGGAAAACGAGCAATTTCGCTTCGACGTATAAATGATACATAAAGTATTTCAGGCGCCGACAATATTTGGCCTATAAGTGACAGATATCAATCCCTGCAGGATTTTCTCTTTTAAATTGAATTGATTCTGGGACCAATTTTTATTTAATTTGGGGAAATTATGTGAAATAATTTGTGGAAAATAGAATTCTTAGAAAAAATTGAGATTTAAAATTACTACAGTCGTGATAAAAGCATGGGAAAATTGCAATCCTCCAAATATTGTGGAGTTTCATTGAATTTGTGTATTTAGAAGGGTTAATATTACAACTCAATTATTTGGTATTTTCACAATATCTCATGGTTTTTCTTTCTCCTGTGGGCCGAAATGGATGGTCTCGTGGGCTGGATTTGGACCCTGGGCCTTGAGTTTGAGACATGTGGCTTAGACTTTGCAAACTTTTTAAAATGTATTGCCTTTGCCTACATTACTTTGAGTACATTAATTATCACTTGTTTTTTTTTTTTTTTTTTTACCAGGATGGTTGTTTATTTGTAATGAGTTTCTCTTTCATAAATTATACCTAGTTAATTTACATTAAAAGATCCAGAATGAAAGTGGATGTAATGAGAAACGAAGTGCATTCAGCTTCATTATTAAATTTCAGATAGCTGTTCATTAGACCAGGTGTTTGGCAGGTAATGTCAGTTTAGCACTTTATTGCATTCTTTAAATTACCTTTTCTCTGTTCTCGAGCCATTTAGCACAAAGGTATTTAGGCTGGAAAATGGAGAAGCAAAACAGTGGGACAAATGGCATGCCTGGGGTGAGCATGAGGCTGTCAAGTCTGTCCTGTATCAGTGCACTAGTGGTAGACATTTATCTATAGAAACGGAACTAAAAAGTCATGAATAATTACATTTTGTGCACATTTCCGTCTCTGATTTGGACTTTTCTAGTAATAATTAGGGATGTCCCGATACAACTTTTTAATTTCTGATATGATACCGATATTGCAGCCTTGCGTATTGGCCGATACCGATATTGATCCGATATCAATCATACATACTTTTTTTATTTATTTTTTTTTTTTCCTTTAATAAAAAAAAAAAAATTACTTATTTTGTAGTGTGGAATGTTCAAAAAGGCTTGATCAAGTGATGTTACTCAAACAGAGAACAATAGTCAGCAATCAATTGGTTACATACATTTTAACTTTCAACATAATATTTACAGTATTCTACAATTGAATAAAATAAATAAATAATGAATTCGGGGGGAAAAAATGGTAAATCCGGAAATTTGAATTCGATATTTGTTTTCAGGCTAATATCGGATCGGGACACTTCTAGTAATGATGATAATGTGTGCTATTTATTGATCGATGGCAGATGGCAGGGTAATACTGCACAACTCAAGATGATTTTTAACTCAAAGAGATTTCAGTTGCTGAAAACAAATGTAATATTGCAAAAGGCTATAATAACGATTTTAATTCAGTCTAAATTTTAAACATCAAATTCCAACCCAGACAGCTTTCACGTTATTGTGTCTCTGCGATGGTCATACCATTACTTACAGGACTTCCCAGTATTTGTCCTAACGCGATAGATGTTTTCTTTTTTTGTTTTTCCCTTTTTTGAGATGTTTTCTAATGATATTAACTGTGTTTTTGCATTTTGTTCTCCAGCCTGTCTTTGTTAGAATTAAACATGATGCGTTTCATCCTACCAAATCCAAGAAGACTAAAACGGCAGACGATTGAATTAGAAATGAGAGTAGGAAACGATGGCCAGGGTTGGTTACCGACTAAACAAGTCAAAGCCTTTTTAAATTTAATTGTAAGTTTAATTCGAACATTAAAGTACACAATGCTTTAGTATGCCACACTGGAGTAAATGCATAAAATCTACCAGTACTGCTTGTGTCATTACTGGTAATTGTTTTTTTTTTTTCCATATGGCAATGAGTGAATGAAGATGAACCCCAAAACTTGCAGAGTATGTGCTGCAAGCCTAACTTTTTCTCTGTGGGTTACTCCTAAATATAGATCATGAATTTGAAATATTAGATATTGGGCAAATGGTATAAAATCTTAAAACTTATTTTTTTAAAGTTTTCTTCATGCAAACACTTTATTCACAGTTCAAGTCTTGTAAAAAGATATCTTGACTGTACAATATATGATATAAGCTGAATTCTAAATGTCTCTTGTTGGTTTATTGCCCTTCTATTTTAAGAACCATCATTAAGGATTGCCTATTAGCCAAACACAAGGAGTCAGCTCATAAATGTGGCACAAGACGAGCGAAGTGAAAGTAATACACACCAAGCACATTTAAAGCAGATGATTCTTTTGTCTTGGGCTTCCTCACCCATTGGGTCTTTTAATGAGTCAACAGGAGAACATTATTCTGTAACAAAACATCATCTGATTTGTTCTGTCAATTGTTCATGGACATGCTGCAGTTTATATAGTGCACCAAAGTGGTTATTTCCAAGGGTGTCGTTCCTCTCTCTGGCATGAAGAACACAGTGACATCTGCTGTCTCACTTCTAAACCCCAGCAGGGAACAGGCAGCATCCCTCCCCACCCTAAAACAACATTTCAGGCTTGTGTCCAACAGCTCCATAACTTCCACTGCTCCATTAACCATCATTCCCTCTCTTTGGATAATTTTTTGATGTAGCTGTAAGGACAATACATCTATGGAGAAATCGCAATATCTTTTTTGTATATAAAATAAAAGCAGATGGCACAAATATATATTCCATCTTTCAGTCCCAATTTTTTAAATATGTATACAGTATCAACAAAACAACAAATATGCATACATAGTTGTATATTAATAAAGTAAAGAAAAAATGAAACAAGACAACATTACGCCAACTTTTCAGTAGATTAAGGATACAACGGGGCAGTAGCTACATCTTAAAACTGACTACGATGCTGAAATAAACCTTCTCCATGGTCTCCAAAACTTTTCAAATTTGTCATGTTCTAATCTTACAGCATATGTACATATATATCCTGGACAATACAAATCCAGTCATCAATTGTGGGAATTTTGTTGTCACAAAGCCATTTTCTAGCAATCAATTTCTTTGCAGCAGCCAATAGAATATTGCACAAATATTTATTCACATTTCCTCTCATCTGAGCTGGTCTCTTCCCTTTATATAAGGTCAAATAGTCATGTGGTACAAGAGAGAAATTACAATATTTAAAAAAAATAATAAACTCTCTACCAAATAATCCAAACACTTCTAATGTTAATATTAAACTATAAAACAATCGGCATGTACAGTGGAAGTGGAAATACAGTCAATGCTTTTTGTGTGGGTGAAATTAAATTAAACCTCAATGTGCCTCATCTAGTTAGTTTACTTATTAAAATGCCACTTCGGTTCACTTTTTATACACAAACATAAGTACAAAAGTGTTTGCTGCTGCACTTTACAATATCTTCTATTTTTTTTACTTGTCCGTTAGCTACTTTTTAATCAAATACAGGTTTTTGTCTTATGCATTCATCAGCACAGTCACACCTAATTTCCACTGGATGCGGCATCGCTGCGTTATGTCTGTGCGGCGCCACCTGAGCTGATAGGTTTCCACTTTAGTCTGTGTTAATTTCCACCGGGTCCGCTGCGCTGCGTGTCTGCTCCCAGCTCTGACGCATCAATCAGCACAGAGCAGATGAAGCTAAACAGGAAGTTAAACACGTACCCCGCAATAAAATATCCGGTTACTTTTCAAAATAACACTTCAGATTATATTTCAAGTAACTACATCACCAAAACGTCATAATGTGTAAAAACAAAATCACATTCACTATATTGTCTCCTCTCATGCTGTAACTGAACTGTAAACTACAGCAACTTTGATTTAATTCATGTTTTACTGGTGCAGTTTTATCTCTTCTCAGTAGGCTGTCGCTAAAAAATGTGGCTATGACAAATCCAGAGTCCAACCTTCTTGCACTCCTTCGTTAGGGACACTGACCTGTTTATCTGTTTATTGTTGCATTTATAACTCATACCTTTAACTGCGTTCTCACGCGATTATATAAATATTGTGAGTACTCTTCTGTCTCGTGACGTCACAGTCGTCCAACCGGAGTGCACCGTGGCGCACTCAAAATGCAACCGGTGGGGATTACCGGACAGTGTGGCAAAACCGGATCGGTGCTGTGGCGCAGCGGAGACGTATCCAGTGGAAACGCCCAGTCAGTCTGATGTCTCTGTCCAGTTTGTTTTACTGTTGCTTCTGTCGGGCACAGATTCACAGTTTTACTTTCTACAATCAGGCTGCCTGCATTGCATCCCTCCCTTATTTTATCTACTCATTGATCTGCAATTAACTTCACATTCCCTCTAGTCAACACCTCTGCAACCTGAGCTATAAGGACAACTTTAAGAATCATTACCTGCTGCTACACACATTTTTACTTTTTGGCTCCTCACTCTCTCAGCTTTTTTGTTTTTATTATATTCCTCTTCTTTGAGACAGCAGGGAGAGAGGGAGCGAAGGCAAAAAGAAAATCAAAAGCCAGAGTAGACAGAACAAACATGGCATGGCTAAGGGACTGGATCAATGTGAATGACAGATAAGGAGAGATGTAAAAGGAAAGTTTGTGCCTAGTCAGCAACAGGGCTTTTAACCAGGAGCTGTCTTAAGCTCCACCACAGCACTGAGCTGTGCACTATACAGCCCCTAGCTATGCTCAGTAAATGCACTGTGGAGAATGGAAGGCGCTTGTGCACGGCTCGATGGTAGTGTAAAGTAATTTATGAGATAATTAGAAAACTGTAAAGCAAGTTCTTTAATTATCTCCCGGCTACTTATAAAGTAAGTTTCATAAATAATTGTTGGAATAAAGACAGTCTGATATGTGCATGTGGTCCGGGCTCTCAGCTTTAGCTGCGCTGACTTTTCATGACAAATGAAAGACAGTGCATAAAATTGTGTCAATGAATTAGTTTTTTTTTTAATCACTGCTCTTGCCCGTTTCCTCCTGTCTAGGTGCGATGCATGTTCCAGTGTATTTATGGAGAGGTAATAACGGTAAGCGCTCCTGGAGAAGAGGACATGAGGAGTTTCTTCTCTGAGCTGTTGCTAGTTCAAGCAGTGAAGCCTCCACCACGCCTCAGGAATCCAGGTATTTGGGGTCACCTTTAAAACGGAGTTGCCTGAAATGTCTAGTAATTGGTTAAAAAACATTCCCATACCCATCCTCCCCTTGCCATTATGTAGTGGTTAGCTCTCCCCCAGCCTTCATGCTAGTTTTAGTATTGGAGAACTGTCTACCTGGGCTTCAAATGTTTGCCAGTTCCTCACCGATGTTAGCCATAAGTCTGTTGCTTGACTCTAGAACAGCTCCTAACAGAGCTGTCCTGCTTCCTCAGAGATGCAGAGTAAATAGCAGTTGCGTTGCGAGTCCTCGGCTCGTTTTGGTATAATTACAATCAGAGTTGGGATTGCAGATAGTGAGCGAAGCTTCTTTAGGAGGTGTGAAGTTTCCTTAACAATGCTGAGATGCCTTAGGCAAGCGTCGATTCATTTAAGAAGAGAACGGGATGACTGCTCACCTAGCTTCATCAACTGATCCCCTGCCAGAGGCTTTTTTTTGTGGTGTACTTTAAAACCTGGGTTGTTAAAAAAAAAAAAGAGAGAATGTAGAAGCTTTTTGTTCTTTAGCTAAAAGGTGTGGGTTTCATTCCAGCGGGAGGCTTTTTTTGTTTTGTTAAAGGAAAGTCTCATTAGCGTTTTCACACTTCGGCCAGTGGATAGAAACAGCCAGTGTGTCCTATTTTTTGCTTCTCTCCCTTTTTTTGTAAATTTTTTTTTTTCAATATCAGGGAGGTGTGAAGAGCTTCTACCGGTGGCTGAGGCTCCAGCCCCGCGTGCACTATCAGCAGAGGAGCAACGCCGCCTGGCCGAGCAGGAGGAAAACACATTACGGGAGCTTAGGCTCTTTCTCAGGGATGTGACCAAGCGCCTGGCTACTGATAAACGCTTTAACATCTTCAGCAAACCCGTTGACATTGACGAGGTGAAGTGACAGGAATTCACAGACATTAATTTCTTCCCCAGGTTGACAGTTTAGTCTAACAGAACTTAGTGTTTGTGTTTCAGGTGTCGGATTACCTGGAGGTGATCAGGCAGCCCATGGACCTCTCCACTGTTATGACAAAGATTGATACTTACCAGTACTTGACAGTGAAGGACTTCCTCACAGACATTGATCTCATCTGCAGTAATGCTTTAGAATACAATCCTGACAAGGAGCCTGCAGGTGAGGATTAACATGTCCACTTGTACTTTCATTAGCAATATCACAGTTGTTCATTAATTGTCATCAACTTTGAGAACATTAAATTAGTGTACATTTTATTGTGACCTTTTAAAGATGATTTGAGAAAATGGATTTGGCGATGTATCACAATATTTCATCGCACAATTATCGTATCGATCCAAAAAATTTCCAAATCGATTATTTCATCTTTTTTTTATTAAACAACAATTTAATTGCACTAATATATGCATAGCATGTAAACACGCGCTCACTAGGTGTCAGTAAACCACATCAGATGTATGTGCTTACTTTTAAAAACAATTTAAGAACTTGAATCTGTTATAGAAGCAAAAGTGAAACATTTAAATAAAATGTAATTTGACAGTTTGATAACATACCACTTGTTTTTGATATTGGTCCCTGTTCTTGCAAGTTTAAAAAAAAATTAAAACAGTTGTATTTCTTACCATTTTGTACTTGTAAAAATGACATTTGTAATCGATATCGCAATGTATATCGTATTAATTTGTATCGGGATATATTGTATTGTGACATGCAAATCATGAATCGTATAGACAGATTCATTACAATGCACAGCCCTTATACTTAAGTTCCTAATGTGGTGCAAATGCTGCACAGCTGGTAGTAATGGACCCAAAAATATGCTCAAGAAGCATCCCCAATGATCGTTACATCAACATTAATGGCCTGAGCCAGTGAGACACTGCAGGATGAATTCTTGCTGGTAGTTTGTCCCTAAAACTAACTCTACGTGCAAAAATCAGACAATCCAACATGTTTATAATTGCCTTCTTTTCATTTGTCTTTTCGGTCCTTGGCTATCGAACGTGGCACAGTGTTCGGTTTTAGCTGCACATTTACCTGACAGTTGGAGATGTGTGGTTTTTATCTATACTATATATAGTCTATATTTTTAGTTTGGATGGTTACCGTATTTCAAACCAGGCTGACATCTAGTTTAACTCGGATAACTAATGCTCAATGTTTGTTTTCAAAATCTTACACTCATTACAACTCCCTTCACCATTTTAATTAGCGCAGTTTGATTCAAAAACAACTAATTTGTGTTATTGGATTGGCTGAATAGCCAATATTCTGATTAGCACATACCATCTGTACCTAATAAAAAACTCTACTACAGTTCCATATGTGCGTCCGAAAAGCACATATGGAACTGAAGTGGATAAAATGCATTAGGTTTAAGTGAGAATCAATAAATCTTGCTGTTAATCAGTCCTTTACCTGAGCAGATGTTTCTCCACAGCAGTTTTATTGACTCATTGCAAACAATCATTTGTTGTTTTTTTCCTACAGCAAATTATGTTAAAAAAATGTCCATGTCATTCCTAATGCCCAATCAAGCTGATGATGCTGTAGTGCTATTTATTAGGGGTGTAAATCAATATGATTTGACCACTTTCAGGAATCAGGCATTGAATAGTATAAAACACCATTCTGTAACATTTAACAAAGTGTTACACTTTGAATTGTGTGAGTGATAAAAAGTATCTACTAGTTTTATTTAAATTACTACGGTGCAATACCTTATATTCATAATTTAATAATATTATTAATACAAAAATGTGGCTTTAAAACAGTTGATTTCACTGTAACAAACTATAACCAGATTTTAACATTGACATGTTAATGATGCCACACTGTTATATAACTAAGTATAAAATTGTATTTTAAGGGGCATATGATGAATTTGTGTAAAACAAAAATAACCACATGGTCTATTTGTTTTGATTCGGTTTTAAAACGGAATAACCAAAAAACGAAGGGTACACGAATAGTAATGCTACATATATGGTTTTGATATCATTATTTCTTTAATATTAAATAAATATCTCAAGTGGACTTCCAGACACTTGTTAGTCAGTAGTCCTGTTTATTTACATGAACAGACGCTGTTTGTTCTGGGGAGTTAGTCTAAATCAGGCATGTCCAAAGTCCGGCCCGGGGGCCAATTGCGGCCCGTGTTCACATTTCCACTAGCCCGCAGCCTCTGTCATGAAATCAATAATATGTGGCCCGCCGGCACCATTGACCACAGTTTAAAAAAAAAAAAAAAAAATACAAAAAGCAATTTTATATTTCACTGAAAAAGACATTAAGACATTTGAATAAGATAATTGTTGGTGTTTACATGTTTTGAATTTACAGTGCATTTCATAGTGAATAATATGTAATGTTGCACATGAACCTAGATATATTTAATATTCCAGAAAGTTTTTTTTTCTCCCAGACATATGTTTTCTTTATTTTGTGATCTTCACATATAAAAAGCAGTGACTTTAATATAAACTTATTTAGATTTATTTGTGTTCCATATGAATAAATGAGAAGTATTCCATTTGCACTACAAAATTAATAAAATAATTGAATCCATATGATGTTAATGGTTCAAAGAATTTCAGGGTGAATGGTTGGCCCCCCACACATTTTCGCCTCGCTAAATCTGGCACTCTTTTCAAAAAGTTTGGACACCCCTGGTCTAAATCATCAGATCTGTTTGCGTGCTAAACCCTTAGCAAAACAACCTTCTTCAAGCCAATTCTTATCGTCTTAAAATCAAGCATCACTACCATATCGCTGCACTTTCATCATTATTTAATTTCCTGATATAAAGTTTATCATTTTTACCTCTTTCGTCATATGGCTTTTTCTCCTTGACTCCTCGCTTTGCCAAGCAACATTGTAAACAACGCAGGTTTCGTGCTGCTCTCGGAATACTTACGCGTCTTCGTTGTTGATGTTTTATAGCGGTTTGCTCCACATTCAGGAAGCGGCAGTGGGACATTACTGGTTGGCGTCTGCAGGGTATCATGTACAAATTTGGGTGGCAGCAGGGGTTGTAAGGCTTTGTTGTCGCATGGCATTTGCTACGTTATGTCACCTTCGCCACGTTATGTCACCTTCGCCGCGCAGGAAATAGTGGCACAGACGTGCCATGTGAATATCCAAAAATAGACGTATCTTAAAGATGACGATGTTGATCGATGTTTTCATTGTGCATCGATGTAATTGGATCGTTAATTGATTCATCGATGTATCAATGTATTGTTGCACCACTACTATTTATAGTACATGGGTAGGGTTTACATTTATTAAAAGTCATCCAAGATAACGCCTAATGATCAAGGAAGAAAGCATCTGTGCAATTTGTATATAAAGATAGTTTTTTTTCCTCCCTCCTTTAACATTGAAATTCAGATGTAGTTCAGTGCTCCCTGCTTTCTCTGAAAATAGTATTTCTACACCATAATTCATGCTCTGCAGCTATGAAAGGCAATATATGCATAAAAATTTAATTGTGCTGCTTGCCACTTTGAAATTTTTGACCCGCTCATCCCTTTTTCATATTGCACTACTTTTTCATAAGCTTGATAGGGACCTTATAATAAACACAATGCAACATGTGTGCACACAAACAAACCAGTTATTAACAAAAGCCTGCTGATATATTGAATTTATATTTATTCTGTGTACGGGGTGCGTGTTTACTCGACAGAGATAAAACTGTGTTTGTTTTAACAATAACAGGGAAAATGTGAAGATGAGAAAGGAGAAAAGGAAACTCTTAGTATTAGCAGTGGGATTTATCTTGAACTAAGCCTTGTTTTAAGGGCACACTACATGCAGCCGACTCGGTTTAGGACATTCAGTCAATTTGACCATTAAATATTTCTTTGTGCATTTAGCGACTTTGGTTCCCTTGCGATTATATTGCTGCTTAGTTGGAATGGGAGGCAATCCTTTGCCCAAATTAATAAATCATATCTGTCATTGCAAGCAACGGCCAAGGCCATTTGTCGAATGCAGGATCTACAAATGTTACACTAAAGGGGTAGAAATGCAATTAGTCAGTTTAATAACGAAGACTAACGAACCCACTGGCCTGCTCAGCCAGGGCTTGGCCATGGGATCATGGCCTGTACCCTGCACGATTACGCTGTTGAGGAAGTGCTACCCCTGCTCTCAATGTGCTGGGGAGAAAAACCTCATTATCCCACAGCGGTCTGTCTTACTCATGCCTTTCTGCTGACTAATGGTATAATGGTGGACTAATATATAGTTTGGAATTACATTAGTTTCCCTGTCTTTGTACCTTCCCACCTTGCGAATGCTCAAATAATGACTTTGAAATGGTTGATATTGTTGATGGTTTACATTCATGCTCATTTATCACATTTTTAATGGTGTGTGTTATAGTGTTATAACAAGTTGGTGCATAATCTGCTGATGTGTTCCATTATTGCCTGTTGAGATGTGTACATTCGGCTGCTGATGAGCATTCAGCATCCCACCCAACCTTCACACACAAATGCACACATGCCTTAAAGGGCACTCTTTCGACCGTGACTCGCGCGTATATGTTCGCTAACCGCCTTCATTACAATTAGGCAGCCATCGTCCAATTAGATAATCAAAGATGGCAGACACTGACCCCTCTGCCACTCCGAGCCTGCTCTGCTCTCATAATGCCGGCTGTAATGAAGCCTGGCCTATTTACTGTTTCTATGCTTTCATTCATTCTAAGCAGCGCAGTCTTTATTTTCCACGTGAGAGCCGACAGAATAAAAAGCTTTATCGATACCGTTGTATGGACAGAAGGTTGAGAAAGAAAAAAGAGCCTCAAAGATGTAATGAGTGTGAGAGGTAGTGGTTGGGCTTTTATACTGTCATATACGTTGGTGTGTTGAAGTATATGCACTGTATCGTCTTTAATGTGGAAATTATGACCTTCGTGCTTTCAAACATGTCTACTCAATTAGGTTTTTTTTTTTCTTACCAAAGACTCTTCTATTTAAAAAAAAAAAAAAAAAAAAAAGTGAAAATATGGTACTTTGGCCTTTCCTACAGATATAGTTGAATAGGTAATGGTTGTTATTGACCACTCAACACAAATTGCAGGATGTGTCAATAGCGTCCTTGAACTATATAAATGGCATTTGAAATACCAATGAAAAGACACTTTTCTCATGAACTGATACGTACATCATGCACTTGTACAAAACGTGGAGGGAAAAAAAACCTGATGTCAACATGAGTTATATTTTAATGTCCTTTCATTCACAGACAAGGTGATCCGACACAGAGCGTGCAGTTTAAAGGACACGGCTCACGCTATATTTTCTTCTGAGCTTGATCCCGAGTTTGATCGAATGTGTGAGGAGATCAAGGAGACGTGCAAAAAAAGAGGTAAGAAGCACTTTTAAACAGATTCCAGCCACACGGAACACGGAAAAGTCTGCTCCAAATGTCACATTTGCAGGGCGATTACATTCATTACCTGCATTTGATGAATACTCAGCACAGTTTGTCTTAACACATTCTTAGTTTTCCTAAAAATGTTAGTTATTTTCTTTCTTTAATGTCATTCATAGGTTGCTTTTAGGAATCCACAAAAACCCATAAGGTAGCCCAGCAGCTTCTGGTGGTGCAGTTGGTTTTTCTAGCAGTGTATATGATGCAGCGAGGAGTGTCACCTCAGGCTTTTCAGTCTCAGACGGTCCTTTCTGTGCTTGCTGTCTGACTTGTATGTCATACTTGTACAGCCCCTAGCAATGCTGAGTGGATAAAGGGTAATAATGCTGGTGCACACACATACAGTAACTTAAACGTTTGCCTAAATGTCAGTTGCCAAATATTAAGCACAAAAGCATACATGAAATACAGTCAGATTGATAGTTTTACTGATTAACAATTTAAGACAGCATGCTTACTCATACATTATAGTGCAACTAAGTCCTTAAGTGCGTTCTTTGTAATGTATTACATTTAAAGTGGTTAAAATGTCGTCGTTGAAGTCATACAGCTGATCCATGTCAAGTGTGGAAATGTTTTTTTCATAAGTTTCCTTTTTGCCACTGATTCCTGTAGTTGCTTCAAGTACAGTATGCTAAATGAATATTTCAGGGCCAGTGGTCTGACATGTTTGGTGTGAGGAAGCAAAGTAAACATTGAATATTTCAAAAAAAAAAAAAAAAAAAGAATCTTTCAATGAAGACCTTGGTATGCAGCTTTCAGTTAGCGCTTAATGTCATGATGCCGAGACGCTGCAGAGCTCGAAATCCCATATTTGACGATGAAATAATAGGGGTTTGGATACATTTGGCGAACAATATATTTTTGGTTTCACTTTGCTTTAATGTCTGTGTTGCCTCAATTTGTTTATAGCTCAAATAAAACCTAAAAATTTGTGAAATAGATTTTGTTCCTTCATTTCTGTTTCTGACACACAGGATTTTTAATTTTTTTTAGATACATTAAATAAGTGTCCTTTATCCCTCAGTGTTTTCACCGACACATTATGTTGTCGGTTTATTATAAACATCATTGATATACACACCACAAGCAGCATTATCCTTTGTCAGTAACCAAACCCTCTGTGGATACCACAGACTTTCAGACGCCAGTGCAGCCAACAAGAGCACTGGGTGCTGTGGAAACCAGAAAGCGCCGCAGTACGACTGAAGAGCCGGTTTGGAGCCGCCGCCGCTCTCAAAGCGAGGCCTTGGACAAACGATGCACAACGAGTAAGCATTCTCTTTTTTTCTTACACTTGAAGAGAGTGAGTTGACATCTGAATAGGGAAACATCAATAATCATTTAGCCACACCGTCATTCAGCTGTGTTGCAACACAACACATGATAACACCATATGTGACTCTACAATGCTGCACTCACACATGGACTCTACTCACTAGTGGTGAAGCAATAGTGAGAATTCTAATGCACTGGTGTTAGTAATTCTGAGATTTTTAAGAGTTAAAGAAGTGAATTCTAAGAGGTATGTGTGGGATTTATTTTGATAAGCCCTCTACTCGCCTTATCACCTGCATTACCACTCATATTGTAAGAAAACTAGTATTTCATCAAATCCAGTCAATTAGGAATGTTAAGGTTTCCTTTATTCAGACTACTTTTTTCAGGAAATTTTCTTTGATCGCCAGACATGTTTCGACTGTCCACTGCCTGTCTTCCTCAGAGGCGTCTGCTCATCTCTTTGATGAATAATTTCCTGAAAAACAGTCATTTGAATAAATGAAACCATAACATAATATTAAAAAAAGACAAAGAACTTGCTTGAATTATTAGGAGTGGTACTGTTTGTTTTTTACACTGTCAAACACTAGGGGGAGCTTGTCTTTCACGAGTGCCTTCCCACAGCATCCCTGATGCCTAGTAAACCCTTCTTTAGCTGTGATATTGGGCTCGTTTTAAATTGGTCAGACTAAGCAGAGTAAGGATGATTTTCTCTGCACTTAATCTTTCAGGATATTTTGACCTACAAGGCTTGGAAAAACCCTTTAGTGTGTTTAATCTGCAGAATGTTAACATTGCACTCATTGCCTGCAATAT
Source organism: Gouania willdenowi (assembly GCF_900634775.1). Classification (NCBI taxonomy): domain Eukaryota; kingdom Metazoa; phylum Chordata; class Actinopteri; order Blenniiformes; family Gobiesocidae; genus Gouania; species Gouania willdenowi. The sequence continues at coordinate 13,778,978 of NC_041066.1, forward strand.
AAATTGCTTCATATTTTAAATGCAACAGGTTTTTTAGTTAATATACTTTAACATGGGTTTTCTATCGTGTTTTTCTGTGTCTTAGGTAGTGTCAGAACTTATAGATGTTTATTTCATTTGCTGGCTTCCATTGAAATGTGCCATGTGTGAGATGTCTCCATATTAGTGAGAAAAGATTAAATTCCTATAGAATGAATTGCTTTTCCCCCTGACACTGATGGCTAAAAACTGTTTCATATTCTACTTGTACCTGCAGATTTTATTATTTACAAAGCCATGTGTTTCACATTAGGACAACCCATTTGTAGGCTTCTCATTGAGTCATTATCAACCCCCACCAAAGCCCTAATTAATTAGGTGACTAATTTGTGACATAGGCAGCCAGTTTTCACGTGGAGTGCCTCGGCAAGGAAGCTATTAGGTTAATTGATCACTGAACAGGTAACAACAAGCCTCAACCACAAACCTCCATAATGTCGGAGTGTTGATTCAGGTTGTGCAATATCGGCACAGTGTGGCATGGGGACCAACTTCAACCAGGTCATTTTATTTTCAGCAATGTAAGAACAGGGCATTGGAAGGTTACATTTATTCCACAACACTACCTGCTAGATGGGGTTAAAGGTTCGATCTTGAGCTGTTGTGGTATTTTTAGCTGTGCAGGACTTTTATTTGGGCCACTTCTCTCTCTCTCTCTCTCCCTCTCCCTCTCCCCCTCTCTCTCTCTCTCTCTCTCTCTTGCTCTTCTTTTTAATCCTGTCCTTTGCTTTGCCATTTTACCTTCAGATGGAGAAGAATGGTAGAAAGATTTCAATGCATTATTTGAACGTGTGTGGAAAGTTTGCATGAAAGGCTTTTATTTTATTTTTTTAAAAAAAGGAAGAAAGTTGAGTCCTACTTTTGGAGCAGGTGTTAAAAGCACTGCATTAGTGGACGTTCTCTGTCTGTGTGCTGGAGATGGCAGCTGACACTGATGATTGGGTTGCTCTCTGTTACAAATATGGGATACTTTGCTGTTTTTAATGCACAAAAAAACACACAAAGTGCATTGTGGTTTCCATTAACCTACATGAACAACACTGTCATGGATTCTCCACCCCCATTTCCTTAGTTTTTTTTTTTTTTCACCCTCCCCCTTTCAGTCTGCCACTCCCTCCCATGAGGCGACTGGAAACTCGAGGTCCATTACCTGGGCCATGGGTCTGAGTTCATTCAAAGTGCATCACCACAAAGATCTGGTTCATATGCAGTTCCTTTGGTTCATTCATAATTAAGCGCTCAGTTTTTCCACTCAGTGATCACTACAAGCTGAATCAGAAGAAGGGTTTTCTCCCTAATGACTGTCTATGATAATGACAGACAATTGCTTTTAGTGATTTTTTTTTTTTGTTTTTTATTATAATTTTTCAATATTACACATTGTTTTTCCTGAGTGTTGAATATGTTCTTCTTCTTTCCCTATTCTGACATTTTCCTTGTGTTAGTGTTATAATAATAATGATTCCTATTACCAATTTAGCTTGGGAACTATTTATGTAAAGACATAATTATGATACAGATGCTGAAAAATCTGCTCTCTAGATCAATAGCAAGGTTGCTCAATAGCAACCAGGGCTCCAACGCTTCATTGCATCCATGTAGTACGGTACTGCTGCAGCCTACTAATGGCCCCGACCCTATTTACTCAGTTCATGTGAACTTACAGCTTTGAGAGTAATCGTTTTTACAAAATCTTTATTTGAAAGATAAAATAAAGAGGGTGTTATTGTTACTACTTTAACTAGACGTTGTGTGATTTGCTCTGTACGGTGGCTGGGAAGTGTCAGGTGAATGCATTTACAGAAACGAACACGAATGCAAACGGGTCACAACACGAATGCAAACAGGTCACAACACGAATTCAAACCGGCCACAACGGAAGTGTTTCCGACGGACCGGTCTTACAGTCGGACGGGTATTATATGATAGCCTGATGTGAAAAATATAAGAGTATCCTAATCAACTTTCACTTACTTTCATACGCGTTTCGATGTCTTCTTCTTGTTCTTAACTGTTCTGTTGGGTTAAAAATATCCGCCAGAAACGTGTCCGTCTGAAATACCGGTCCGTCGGAAACACTTCCGTTGCGGAAACCCGGTGGCCGGGAAATGTCAGGTGAATGCATTTAAAGAAATGAACACAAATGCAAAAAGGTCACAACACGAATGCAAAATGGCCACAACAAAAGTGTTTCTTTGTGTTCCTTTCTGTAAATGCATTCACCTGACACTTCCCAGCCACCGTAGCTTTGGACCAAAAAGACAGTTGGCATTTATTCTGTGCAGACAGTGACATTGCTCTTTGAAATGTGAAGGCACTCCATTTTTGAATAAAACCAGTCAATGTTAATTAAACGTTCTTCTTTGTGCACTTTCTTCACACGTTGAACCAATGTTGAAGTGCACCAACCTTTTCTTTTAAATAAAAAATGCAGGTATTTATTAGACAGCAATTCTAAAAAATAAATTGCAGCCATAGATGTAATGTCTCTTTAGATCTTTATGTTCTGAGATGCTTCGTCTTTATTATTATTATTTTTTTCCAATGCCTGTATGTAACTAAGTATTAGAGTTCGGAAGTGATTCCCATCACATTTCATCTCCTTTTGTCGGCTTTAGAAACCTTAAGTTGTAAACTCTGATGCCCTTTGGCGCTCACTTATGATATCCATGCAAAGTTGCCATTTTGTCAGCACAGATGCCTTTTGGATCATCGTGGCACCATGCGTGAAATGAATGTAAAATCATCCATAATGCCTTTTGCTTACAGTTATTGTTTTTGGGCTGCCAAACAGCCAACATCACTTTTAGTGTCTCTAAAGATTCAATCTGTGTGCGTGGTCGATGTATATCAAGTATGATATCCCTCCTTCCTAAGTATTAAAAATAATCTTTCCAAATTATTATACATTGTAAAAACCATATATTATGGAAAACAGCTTATATTTGTGTCTAAAATGCAGTAATCTTAAATTGTTACATTCAAAATGATTGAATGGTATTCCTCGTTGCCTTCGTGTACGCCCAGTGACTAGAAACTGTGCTCGGAAAGGATGTTAGAAAGGTAAAGAGAAAACAGATTAGCTGAGGGTTGGAAGCTTTTGTATGCTAGATGGAAAGTGTTAAAATTCTGACAATGGCCAATTATGATAAATATTTTTGGGTTTTTTCTACCCTGAAGCCAGACTTGCTGTTATTTTGACTGATCTGGGCAAGGAAGAGTAAGGTTGTGAATTCCAGTTGATACCACATGCAATTTATATCAATGGCTTTGGTTTTTCCCCAAATATTAGACTTGCCTATCATTCCTAGAGGGTCTTTTCTACTCTATTTCTGACTCTAAAGAGCAGCTTTCACTCTGTGCTACAGACATAAAATTATACCTGGCCTCCTGGGCTTATACTCTCATTGTTTTTAGCATAGTGCAGTCAATTAGTCAGTTTCAGTAAACATCAGAAGCTAGTAAACAGCAAGCAGCCTAATGGGGTGCGTTCTCACTTTCTGTCGGATAAGTAGCAATTGACTGGAACATTTGCAGAAACATGAAGCTGGGTTAGTTTAAATGACATATGGATTTGCTGGTATGGTAAGACTCATATGGTAGTCTGGACATTATATTCTAGCTAAATCCAGCTTGATGGAAAGTCAATTGATGCCTATTATCTCACTCCGGGTCTATAGTTTGCTTTCTCCTTTAACTAAGCACAAGGCCATACATTTAAATTCCTGGCCTTTAACTAAGCACACAACACTAGTTAGATTTTTACCTTTGTGTTTTTTTTGTTACTGTTTACAAACCATTTCAACATACTTGGCATTTGGTGATTCCGATATGTCTATTTCTCCAGTATAACAGCAGAGCTAATAACTGGTGCAGATGAGCACAACCTCCTGTATCCTTTCTTTGTGATCCCATGGGACAATTAGAGATGAGTCTTAGATTAGACAATACAAAGAAAAGGAATTCCAAATGGCAGGGTTGTTAATCACATCGCATAACTGCAAGGTTTGCTCTTATCCAGTCCAATCACTACAACTTCATTAAACCAAGAGATGAGATATCTTTGCTCTGCACTTTTCTTGTTAATCACTCTTTGAGACATACCATTGGACAAAGGCCGTGTGTGATTGCATGTGCTTTGCCACACAAGTGAGCCTTGTTAATTGCTCTTTTTAATTCATTAAAAACTGAAAAGAGTCATGTTGGGTTTTTCCTTGTACTCTACTAGAAGGCTGTGCAATGGTACCTGCCAAATTTTGGCATACACGAGGCAACAACAGCTGCTCCCAGGATTTAAGAAAAAAAAAAACAAAAAACATTTTTTATTTGTCACTAAATGATATTCTCAGTCTAGTCCACCTGGCACGAACAATCATGCCATGTTCAGCAGCACTTAACATTTATTGTTAATTTCCATTCCAATATTCAGCTTCATTTTCAGTGGGTTTATAAGACTAATGACAGCCAATTAAAGCAATGAGGTTGATTTGCTGTTTGAGAAAACAAGCACATAAACTGGTATACCTAACAAAATGACTTGTTTGTCTAATCTCAATGATGAAGTCATTTACACTACTATAGTTATATATAACTAGCAGTGATGTGCCGTGAGCACTAGGGTTGAGTAGGCAGGGCGTTGCAAATCGAAACCACCAATGACAATTTCATGTTTCAGCTGGAAAGTGTTAATCAAACAAAATCAACATCGTAAAACACCGTTAAAGAAACATAAACAATTATTTAATATAGCCTCCATACTCTCCCAACAAGATATATCTCATGACACGACAGCGCATTCGTTGTTTGTGTTGGAAACACAGAAGCATGGAGAAAATGACAACAACAACAACTCAGAACAGCCTCAGTGAAGCGCATCCACAAAGTCAATCCTTCCTTTTGTACCATTCACTGTAGAAAGTACGAACAATGTTCTGACTTTTCCTTTGCTGAAGCTCTGGTAACTCAGGTGTTGGTCTCCCATCTTTTAAAAGCTGTCATTTTTCCTCAAAAGAAAGTTTCTCTATCGTCTCTAGCACTGTCATCCTGCCTGTAGTGTTATCCCGCCCACTAGCTAGAGAACGTAGCAGCAGCAGTCACTAGGAATCTCCCAAAATACAACAAAAACACCATCATTTGGTCAAAAGTAGGAAACAATGATTTGGTATATTATGATCTTTCAGTTTGATAGTAAGAGAACAATTTATTTAACTTATGTGAAAATGTCTTACTATAGCAAACCTTGTCTAGTGATGGTGCAGTTGTTTGTTCATGATAACAACCTGAAGAGCAGCTGATCATCTCAACTCAATGATACCTTAGTGTTTTTAAAAAAGGAAGCTCAAAATGTATATAATATACTGTTGGTTAGAAGAGAGGAAACACTCTTTAGGCATGGTTTAATTTACTATCCTTCTCTGTCGAGTCCTATTGTCATAGAGCTGTGACGATCTGAAACTCCTAACTGACTCACAGGGTTTTTAATTGGTATCTAATCATATCAGTTTAGCGTATGGGGGAGTCTCAATACAGTACAATGGCTTCCTTTCACAGTGAATGTGATCCTCATATCAGCTGTTAGACAATACTAGTGTAAGCACCAATAGCAATATGTCCACAAAAAACAAGCGTAATGGGTTCTATTGGTTTTATTAGTCATTTTAAAGTGGTGGCAGAATAAACTAGCAAGGCTTGGATGTAAGAAAAGAACATGCATATATTTTGGAAAAAAGGAACATTTGTTACCAAACATGTCACTGATAAATCACAGTACTAACTTAGGTGGGCAAACATAGAATATCCGCGTTATCCAAAATGTTAGCTGAATCTCACTCAGATTGGGAGGGCTGGGGGATGGGAGGGGGCGCCTTGTTCCAGGTGCACACTCTGTACTTCTCTGCACAAGTACAGTCGTAATTCACATACCCATCAAAATGTGCCAATCTGGAGCATATCATCATATTCATCCTCTTGCGCTCTCAGACATGCGAGTATGCATGTTTTGCTGCAGGCGACACATTTTTGCCCCCAGGAGGCTCTCATGCTCTGCTCTGTATGTGTAGGCTCACAGGGCTGCTGGTGCATTAGGGCATATCTGTCTTCTTGTGAAGACGGTATTACAGACACCACCATCCTACCGGTCATTTACTGAGCAGCACAGAGGACAACTGCAACAGTTGGATGCTCTCACGGAATCATGTTTTCTGTTATAAGCCCCTGGGACCGAAAACATGAATTCTCAATTCAATGCGGTGTCAACAAAAAGTCAAACAGTACTTATCTTGATTTTTTTGGTTATGTTTTGATGTTTTATTTTATATTAAAAGAAAAATGGAAGACAGTACTTTAAGTTGGATAATCAGAAATCTGTCTCGTCACTAATTTTTATGTGTTTCTAAGTTAAATTTAGAATCTGTATGTTTTATAGCTATCTTTTGATTCCCTTCAGAAAGAAACAAATAATAACACAGCCAACCAAATTATCCCTTTGTATGGCTGATAAATGAGTTAGAACTAGTTGAGCAGTAATCGTCAACTTTCTCCCTCGCTCATTTCACCATTTGTGGCGAATCTCCAGAGCAACCAAGCTCTCTTGGATCCGCCTCAAGAACTTTATTGCATGCGAACCACCATCTGACAACAGCTACTCAAAGTCTTTCGATGTATGTAGGGCTAACTTAGAAAGCCAATGCTTGGGAGTGACTCAGAAGAGCCAATTCCCATCAAGTGAGAGCCGGCTCTCAGCTATATTTTTTCCTTTATTTCACTTGTGTCAAATTAGAGACCTGGAGACCAAATCCCACCCTTTAGAGCGTCCAATTTGGCCCACAGGAGAAAGTGAAAATGGCAGCGAAAACATGAATCTTTGCTTAAATTACCAACTAATTCAGTTGTAGATATTGCAGTCCCTCCAAACACACAAATTCAATGAAACGCCACAATATTTGCCAATGCTCAGTTTTTCCATGTTATATAACATGATGGCAGTCCTTTTTAAGCTCAAATTGTTAAAAGAGCTTTAATTTTTTTCCAAAATGCTGCAATTTTCTTCAAATTATTCCATAACATTTTCCTAAATTAAATAAATATTGGTCCCAAAACCAAGTACATTTAAAGTGGAAGATCCTTGCGTCACTTGTTGCTTGAATATTGTCTATTCCTTACATACTTAATGTATCATTTATAGGTGGACGAGCAAACTAGGGCACATTAATGTTGGAATTACTCATTTTCCCTCCTGAATTCTACGACCCACTTGAGATCAAACTGCTCCGTATTTGTCCCCTGAGTGGAAATGATTATTGGCAGCCTAGTTCACGTGAGGACAGGGATAGAATTTAGTTTATATGGCTGTTATGTTTTTTTTTTTTTTGTTTTTTTTTTAAAGTGGGTTAACATCAGCTGGGGCTGCAGTGTGTGCAAATAACTACATGAGCATCAAATCCTAAGTACAATTGATTTAATGAATTTGTAGTAACACTTTGGAATTTCAGTGTCACTGTGATGTTGCCAGGCAACGCAGACTCCTCAATATCACGCATTTTCCAAAAAGGCACTACACCGTGTCGCCTTCTATTGGGTTTAAATGCTGTGAGAAATGACACAAGATATTAGTTAGCCAATGTGTTTTCCTTTTTGGCAGCACTAGGCCTACAGTGTCTCCAAAGCAGTTCAAGCTACAGTGGCCATTTACCAGCTCGTGATTTATATTTTGCTCCCAGACAGAAGAATTCCTTTGATTCTGTCACCTGACTTGTGGCTAGAAAATAAATGTGGTTATTTCTAAAAAACACTGTTGAACCGTGGATAGCTCAGTGGCTGTGTAGGACCTAATTTAAGAAAGGAGAAGATGAAAGAATGAAAAGGGAAGGTGGAGCATAGCTCACCAGAGAGGTAACTGATCTCCTTAATTTCCACAAGCCAGGATGGGATCATTTATTGATCTAGACATTTCATTAAGTGTCAGTGCAAACGTCATGCCAGGTGACAAATGGCTGCCTTCCTTTTATGGCCTAGAAACCCTGAGGCCTCGTGCCACAATAAAAGCCTGTTTTTTGGCTTTGTGTTCTGCATCATTTCCCATGATTTTTTTCTATTTGCATTGCTGTTGCTTCCACTGCCATAGCTAATATAGACGTGCTGCTGCTATGTTTTAAGTTTTTTCTTTCAAATAAGTTCACATAAACGTCAGCTGTGGCTTAACCTTGATCAAGGGATGTGTAAAACCACAGTCTCTGTGTAATCGTGGCATGAGTGATTAAATGACTAACCCTTCCAGAACAGTGAACAGCAGATGAGAGCTTTGCATTTTATGCGCTACATTAGCAAGTGTGATGCGTGACTTGACCCGTTTTCATCACAAACAATAGGCAAAACCACACACTTGTGTTTTGTGCAGGCACAGATGTGGTTATATTTCAGCGTTAAATAAGCGATTTTTTTGGTGAAAAGAACTAACATAAAAAAACAAAAGTTGTTGTGATGCTTCATTCCCATGCAACTTTAAACATCGGATAAGTCTTGTTTTTGTTTCCCATCTATGCTTTCATCTGAGTCATGTAAGATGGTCGTTATTTTTTATTCAACAATACAAAAAGCAGTGCTTATAAAAAACCACACATTCTTCTTCTCCTGACCTGCGTTTTCATTATATTCATAATGATTACTTTTATTCATGTACACCTTTTTCAAGGAAAGAATTAAAATTTAATGTTTGTTTTTAATCTTGAAGCATTCAATTTGAAATTGCTCAGCAGTCATGGCGGGGGATTTACTGCCTTTTGTATTGTTAATTATAGCTCAGCTGAATGATTCTGAAATGGCGAAATTCCCCTGGGAGGGATACTGCAGGGAAAGAACAACATGAATAAGTTTTTACGCTATGGCAGCATAGCCAAATTAGTGTTGCAATTTAGGTCCTCAACAGTGACTAAACTGAATGGTGAACATTACAGCTTATTTAAACCTAGTTTTTTTCCCCAGCAGTAGATGAAAATATGATAAGAACAAACAGGGATCTGTGATTCTTTGTGTACTGACATATGGCATATCTGTTTCCTGTCCAAGGCTTAAAACAGTCAGTGGTATTCTATTTATAATTTATTTTTTGTGAGTCAGACTGGTCTCGTCTTATTGGCAGAAATATGAGACACAAACATAAACATCATAATGAAGTTAAGTATTTTGTGACTTTATTATGTTTAATATTCCATCATTGCTTTATTACTTCTATCAGCAATATAAAGAGACATAGGGGACCTGTGTATGCTGCACATTATGCAAATAACATGCATTTATCATGGTGAGAGGCAGAGGATGCTGTATTTTTTGTTTTGTGTGATAACATCTTAATATGGATTTGATAGTGGTAACAATAAAAAGTAGACACGTTTAAAAACAAACAAACCAATATGGCTTTAGGGATTCAATTATAAGTCATCAATACTGAATTGTTGGAACAATACTCTGTTTATAACAATCTCCTTGTTTGTGTGTGTTTAAGGAATTTTAAATGGGCCCATTTTTTGAATGAGTCACAGCTTCTCTCATTTTTAACAGTTACCCACCAGTCGCAGGTGATGGGAACTAGGCCGTTCAATACTTCATTATTGAAACTACTGAGGGCCAAGTTAAAGCCGATTCAGCCAGGAGAACACAAAGCTGCAGGATTCTGGGTTGGGTTTGTGTTGTTCCTACCTAAAGGATTATATAAGTTAGGAAATAAAACACGGAAATATAACTACAAAACACTAAAAAGATCTATATAAAACTATTGTTTTACCAATAAGTATTCAAATGAACAATATAACTTATCAGGCTGTCTGTCATTCTTGTCAGGATAGTTGTTCAGTATCCATAATTCATCTTAAATATAGAGGAAAAATACTCTATATTTAAGCTGACTTATGGAGACTGAACAACTATCTTTTACATCAGCTGTCCCCAATCTTTTTTGCCTCATGGACCGGTTTAATGACGGACAATATTTTCTCGAACCGGCCTTTACGATGTGGCCAAAAAAAAAAAAAAAAATCTGTCATTTTCTAAATATAATAATAAACGTGAATCCACTATGTATACAACTTTATGCCACAAAAACCAATATAAAGTGCATGAAAAATACAACTCAACGTAAATCAGTGGGAGGCCTGAGCTTGTTTCTCTGCAACGAGATGTCCCATCGCGGGCTTAGTGCATGGGAACTACCTGTCACAATAAATCCATATTTCAAGTAGGACTCCTAGTATTGTCTGTTAAATGCATCTTTCTTTTTCTTTGAAGTTGTAGGCTCTCCTTCTGTCTCCTGACTGGCTCTTTTACCCTGCGCAGATGCTTGTTTTTTTGTTAATTTTGCTATCTTGGAGGTTTCACTTTTGCAGTAATTTACCGGCCTGAGCATCCCCTTTAATATGTGCTTAAAAGGGATGCTCCGGCCGGTGACCGAGGCAGGCACCTTAAACATCATACTGAGATTGTATATGCGCACTACCGATAAATTATTTTTTGCTAAAAAAGCTAATTCATTTTTTGTTAATTTTTTTATTGGATTATGTTTGGGTTATAATCTCAGTGTGGAGGTAAACTCAGTACGTGACACCGGTAACAATTGACCCACGGCCCTGTGGTTGGGGACCTCTGCTTTACATGGTTTTCATTAATTTTTTTCACCTTTTTTAATTTGGCTGACTTGTGTTTTGGATTCATTTTGACCACATGGCCTTGGTAGAGTTCCCACCTGATAAGAACATACTTGCTGTCGCTTCAACACACTTCTCTGTTAATGACGGGGTTTAACCAGTCAGAATGGATGTTTTAATATTCGCCACCTGTAGATCTCTAAGCTCTTTAACTTCAATAACTGATTTATTTAAATCTCGTCTCATTTGGAGTCTGCCGTGACTAATTCACACACACATACCACAAACAAAGCCACCTGTGTATATATTTATTCTTCGGTATTTTTTTTATTTAGTTCAAATATTTAGTGATAATAATCCATTACTGTGTGAGCACAGTTCTTTATTAGTGTCCTAAATACAAATTATCCGGAAGCCAGCAAAATGTTTTTTGTGCTACACATCTTTTGTGTGTAAAGCGCATATCCAGTTTTTGACTGTTTTAGTTACCGCAACAAAAGGGCATGTTTTTCAGTGTGGAAAGGGCAGTTCTGTTTAAAACGGAACAGATTTAAAATTACCCTGTTGCGACTTGAGCTTGTATACAGTGCAAATGGAACGCATTTTAACAAATAAACAACACATTAAAAGATCTAACACCACCTTTAAAACATTTAACATTTATAGACCACTGACGCTGAATATCCAACATAACAGCTTGTTCAGTAATCTCAAAGACAGTAATGATTTACTTTTGATAATATTTGATTTCATATCAAAACCAATGTTTACAACCTGTTATGAATACTTTTGAATTGTTAAAGTAAGTTACCATGTTTCACTACGATTTTCCAAAAATGACAGACATTTAGAACTTGGCCCATTTAGCTTAAAGTAACGTCACAAAATAAATTGAAAGTGAGGGTTTGATGGAGTTATTGTCAGATAAGGGAGAAAGTCAAAACAATTACCCATATTATTAGAAACTAATTAAAAAGACCGTATTCACACTCTGCATTCAGATATTTTTTCCTTTCAACCTATTCATCTACAAATGACTTTGCTGAAATTCAAGCAAAGCCTTTGTGGTTCTTGTGCAGAAAGCTTTTCAGATGTGAGATATCTGGTAGCTACACAATAGAAAGTGCTGCTCTGATGATGTAATTCTGCAAAACATTGCACTTTTTATTTTGGGAGGAAAATATCCTCCAAGGTAAAGGCATAACTTTATAAAACTCCCGATTTTGCATGCTGTAAGAAATGATTGATTACCTGAGTTTGTTTCTCTGTTTTGGTCAACTTGATACTTTAAGTAATGACACCATAGCCTTGAGCCCTGACACTTACTCTGTGGAAAGGATGGATGGATTTTATGGCTTTGTGTAATGCAGTGCATGACAGCTATAAACCTGTAATCCACTCTAGTGCTTCAATGCTTCCATACACTTAAATCTGGCTAATGTTGACAAGGCTGAGGAGTTGGAAAATGATTGTGAGTTGACATGGTTATAAGAATCTGCCTGGGATGATTTATTAGAGTCTTACCACATTAGTTGTTGTACTTAAAGTTGAATTTGTTATTCTCATATTTCACCCTGCACTGGTTCTTCTGTTTATCTCATAATTACATTAAGAAATCAGCCAGTCAGAGAGACAGATCTCTACCCAACAGGTTTACTACAGTGCTTAGTGGAATTGTCACTCACTTTCTCTATATTGCTTTTTTTATTTATAACTATAAGCTGTACTTTTCTGTATGATTTTCACACACTCAACTGACAGCTGTGTGTGAAGCCAACTTCAACATTTGTGCCACTGCATAAATCTTGGCGAGGGCATTTTTAATTATTACCAAGTGTTAAGCTTGCTATCCCCAAACCTCCTCCTTCTCTCTCCCAATGCCAAATCCCTTTCTGTAGTTGACTTCTTCATGGTCTAACAATTTTATTTATGCATTATTCAAGAGCTGAGTATCACAATTATTTTGTAGCTATTCAAAAAAACACCTTCAAAGCACTCTGCATGTTTGTGATAGTGGTGATAGCCTCCCCGAGTCTGACGCATACACTGAATCATTGATCGTTTTGGGTTGGAGAGTGAAATTATTGTGGTTTTGACAGTAGTTTTGAAAGGAAAAGATTGGTCAGTTAGAAATTTGACCCACAGGCTTTTATTTTTAAAATCATGGCGTTTTTGAGAAAAGTTTTTTTCATTTTCTCATAGTTTGGGGTTCTTTTTTTAAAAACATGAACGTAATATTTGATGTAGGACAATATTTTTTCTTCAAAGATTGGGTAGAGCCAAGCTTTGACGAATGGCTGAACATTACAATGTGACAGGTAAAAATTACATTCTGAGAGTTGGAAAAAGTAATAATGGTCAAAACTGAGCATTTCTTCTAAATGATGATAAAATCATTGGTACAGCCACCCACGCACACTCTCGCAGACATGAGCCTCACATAGGAGATGCCACTTTTGTGGAATGAATCAAGATGCTTGTCTGGCGTTCTCATTTCTTTCTCGTCTCTTTCTGTCCTTCTACTTTACCTCAGAGCTACCATCCCTATATGCCAAGCATGTTTGAATAATAGAACGCTGTGCTTCTTTTTGAGCAAACGCCCTCAAGACTTTCCTTTTTTTGGGATCAAATCAGGAGCAATCAAACATGAAAGCCCCATCTTCCTTTAAAACCTGCTCTTGCTTGCTCTCTCAGCCCCTGTGCTTACACGAGAGAGACCCAAGCAAACTGTGGCCATTGTTGCCTGTGGTGATGATGCTTGACTCATCGTTTCTTTGAACTTTCTGCTCAGGTTGAGCATATTTTCTCGAGTGAACATTGGCGAGGTCCCCTCATATCGTCAAGCAGCTTATGTCTACACATTTCAACATCACTTGGTGCTGACTAGTGGAATGCTTGTGTGTTACTAGGCCTTCCCTGTGGTATGTCATCATGTGAGAAAATCTCTGCTGTGCTTATTGGTCCAGTCTTTTTTCAAATAAAACGCAAGGTCAGCAGTTGGCACACCGTCCAATGGAAAACCAAGTTCAGAACAAAACTGGCTTAACATTTGCCATACTCAATACTGTTATCAGGGTTCCTGTGGATCCCTAAAAAGTCTTAAGAGGTATTAAAATCATGAATCTAAAAATAAGGATTTAGTTGTCATTAAAATGTCTTAGATCAATGTTTCGAAGGTCTCAAATTTTAACACGTAATAAGTTGGATTTTATGATTGTAATTATTCTCACATTTCAAAATAAATTGTAATGTTAGTTTTTTAAAAAAAATGTATAAACATCATGAGAAAATATCAATTTAAGAAAATTGCCTGTCCAACAAAGATTTTTCTTAATGGTTTTTATTTTGCGTTTTTTTGTTTTATGGACTTCTGGCTATTTTTGTAGTAATCTTGTGTTTTTAGAGTGATTTTGATTATTTTTTAGTCTGTTTAGTCTGTTTTTTTGTGCATTTTACTGTCATTTTGTGTGTTTACTTTGGGGGCCACCAGTTGCATGTCTGCACAAGACACTAGAAACAATTAACCCTAACTCCATGTAATTGATTTGGGGTTTTTCCCCTTAATTATGTCAAGTTGGTCTTAAATTGAATTTAAAATGCCAGTAAAAAGTCTTGAGTTTGAGTAAAGCTGTAGGAACCCTGCTTATATATGTCATGTACTTAATGTACTTTAACATTATGATGCTTTAAAAACTTTTTGAGAGTCATTTTTAATGCAATAAAAAAAGAAAAATGTCACGGCATAAACCAGTTTCTGGTGTGTATTCCTCTCTGCTGGTCAGTGTGTAAGGGAAAATGAGCTTCATCGTTTATCTCCATATTGATGTCTTTGTCCAGGGAAACCAAATATTCAATTATTTCTGTCAGTGTTTTTCTTTATTTGTAGTTTGCTCCTTAAAATTGTAAAGTGAAACCCAGGTCAAGTAAAAAACAAAAAAACATGAATAAACAAATAATTAGGAATTTCCACCAGCAGCATCTGAATAGTATTTTTGAGGTTTTGTAAAGGTTGTGCTGTTTTTGTCTTTATTTGGAAGGTAGTACAGGTTAAAGCCACAAAGAGGAGGCAGTCTGATGTAATGGGGGCAAACATTTCACCAAGTGCACAGAGTTCAGTATGCTAACTAATGAATAAATTAGCATCAGTCCATTGAGACTGAAAAAAAACTACTGATGGTGATAATTCAGCTTTAGCTGACATTTTTAAAAATACATTTTCACCTTGTTTTTAATTAGGCTTACAATGAAAGATTGTCTCCAAATGAAAACATGCCGACAGGTCATGATCACATCAGCCGCTAATGGTCTCTAAGAAAATGGACTCTGGTTTTTTCTTCTTTTTTTATTTATTTTTTTTTACAATCTGGCTTGTATTTGCCCTTCATTTTGACTTTGTTGATCAAGTGTGCATCTCCACATCTGCCTCAAACACAGTAAACAAAGCAAATGCCTTTTAGGTTTCTCAGAGTTTAGCAGCATCACTAACTTGCTTTGACTCTTTTACTGCACTTTGGTTTGTTCCTTACTCAAAGAACCCCACTGATGACAACCATCTGTTGTCTGTGCCTAGCATTTACGATACAGCAGGACTTCTTCCTCTCGACTGCAGGCTGTTTCTCACACTTATTTATCAGCAATTGAACTTGAAGCTATGTTTAAGATTTAGTACTCCGTAGTCTGTATGTGTGCGTGCAGTAATTTTCTTGCTCATTAGTGGTATAGCCTTTAACTTCAATTATTGAATTTAAATGAACTTTTGTATTTTTACCTTTGGGTTGTACTTTTCTTTGGTTAGAATTATCTTTTTTTTTTTAAAAAAAAAAGTGTTCTTGGCTTAATTAGTATTTTTTTTTTCTCCTTTGATAGATTATGTCAAACGAAAGGTGCGTCGAAAACCATATTGGGTGCGAGGCATCATACGGAAGAAGAAGTACTACAAGAAAGAGACCGAGGAGGAAGAGGAGGAGGCCGAGCCAGAAGTGGAAGCCGCAGCCATGAACGACTCTTTTCTCACACAAGATGAAGAGTCATCTTGGGATACTACGGACCCTCAGCTCAACGGGCACCATCCTCACGCCCTGTCTACAGAAGAGGAAAGCTCCAACGAGCCTCCAGTCGTCACATGTGCTAAACTTGGCGATGCGGGGGAAGCTAGAGAGCAGTCCAAACCTAAGGTAGCAGAATCAAAGAGCATGAAGGAACACAACGCTCCACTTTGTGTTGATGGCAGCTCACCACCCAGCAAAAAGGTCGGCAGCAAGTTGGAACTGGCTGATTGCCAACCATTGAGTGAAACGTCCAAGCCCACAGAGAGTCACCCAGTTTCACAAGTAGACTGTGTTAATGGAAATGAGTCCATGGACAGTTTAGACTTGCCTAGCCTCAGTAGTAGTGATGAGAGAAGTACTGCTCAGAATGTGACAGAGGACTTAAAAAGACCTCAACAAGACATTGTCGTGCAAGATCAAGTTGATGAAGGTATGGATCATCATTTTGTTAAAATAATGTAACCAGTTTTTCTTACATATTTTGCTAAATGCTGTCATAACTGTTATCTATACGGAATGGGATGAGCCTTAAACAATTTATGTATGTCTGAGAATAGTTTTGTCTTAAGTTTAACTGCTCTTGTTAAAAATTGCACACCTCTTTTCATGCATATACAGGGAGGGAGATAAGGCGTTTTCTTTTAATGGGGTTTTAAAAGCTGCCACAAGACAGGATATTGGAACAGAAATCATGCTGCATATAAAACTGGAGCTCTATCTTGGTAGATGATGTATTTTGTGAAGAAACTAAAGGCACTGACACTGTACATCTTCTGATTTGTGAGTTGGTTTACTTTGTGAAGATTCTCTTGTTTTTGTGGCCCAGCACTATTTTAGTCAAAAATAAACTTCTGTGGTTGGGTTTAGGGTGTGTGTGGGTGGGTGGGTGGGGGGTGTATTCAACGGTGCATTCAAAATATATGAGGAAGCCACTTGAGAATTGTCCGGCATCTGAATACAAACAATGGCTCCTGAACAAACACTCACTGTTGTATTCTCAGCATTTAGGAAAAGGCAAATAAAGGGGGCAGCTGTGATATTCTCGTCATTCCACTTATTCATTAATCTTGTAACTAGGGCAGCAGGGTTTTATTTTCTGTGGTCCACTTTTTGCTTTTCTCTCTTTCTGACAAAAGCAAAATTGCTTCATAAAATTTCGTGGCCTGGTTAGTTTACTAGGTTTTAAGTCTGACTCCTTGTTATGTACTTTCCTTTAATCATATATGTTTTTGCCAGATGGTTCCAGTGGACAGACAAGCAAGCCAAGCCTCTCGGAGCACATGAGGGGATCTGCAGAACAAACAGAAGTGGAGCTAGTTGTTCCCCCCCGTCCCCCGGTAGTGGTCGACCACAAACGACTTCAGGTAAAAAGTCTTCTTCCTTATTTTTATTGTAAGTTTTGCTTGTATTCAAAAACTCGATACATACCTACAAGATTTTAGTTGTTAGATTCATGTCAATGGTCACATTTACATGAGAGCTTTTAATTCAGAATAAAAATGTAATTCTGTTTAAACTCACCTAATTCCAAATTAAAATGGCCAATCCGAAATAAACTTAAATCAAAATTAAGTAGCTGGGTTATTCTGCTTTTATTTCCTGATAGAATAATTCCTCAATCTTGTTGTTGTGCCTTCTGCTTAAATTAATTCCGGTCATTCTGCGTGAAAGTGAAACCGTATTTTGTCGAGCTGCTGCTTCAAACCTACAATCAAAATAAAAGTGAAAACGGTTCTTATTATGTGGTTTTCTATATTGTAGTTGAAAAGAAGGTTTGTGTATTTTTCCCGTTATACTGTACGTAATACGTCACATTCGCCCCCTGTGCAATCAGAACCCTTCCTAACCCCCAGACCTGAAGTGGATTTGAATAAAGGCTAATGAATGTGTTTTCCAATTAAACCTCAATTCGGAATTACTATTTCCATGTAAACACGAAGCAGAATACTTTAATTCTGAATTATTAATTCCGAATTAAAAAAAACATAATAGAGCCGTGGCCAATATAACTGTTTTGCCTTGAAGTTCAGCTAATCGGTTAACATTGTATTTAATTTTCATATTTTTTTATTTACTATAATGCATTTTATAGTTTATGACATACTATCTGAAAATGTAATTTTTCTTTTTTCTTTTTTTTCTATATTAATGAATTAGTAGTGACTAGCATCTACGTACCTTTTCTATGTATTTGACACTTTTCACAGTAAATTCTGGAGCGTAACTCAAAGTTGCATCCAAGATAAACTTATACATAAGTAAATGTTCCTTTTTCTTGCCTAAAATCTATTTTTTTTTTTTTTTTAGTCACTTTAATACCCACTTTTCTGATGGCCACCAAACCTTGGATTCGACTGCTTTGATAAACATATTTTTCTGTGGTCACAGATCTCCTGGTGTGCTTGTTATTGAATGTGAACACTACATAAGGCCCCTTTAACTGTTTATACCATGGATTCATTCAACATCATAGTTGATTTAGCACAGCTATGGTTTGAATTTAAACCCTGCGAGATGTAACATCTGGGGTTTTTAGGAACTATGCAGAGCCGTGGATTAAATTTACAATAAACATTGAAATTAGTCAAAGTGATCTATAAACAGTGAGATCAACATATTTTAGATAAAAAAGATGGTTCTATAAATTGTTCATGGTTAGTTTTAATAACCGCAATGGATTAAATGTTGCAGCGTTTTGGAATTAGCGTTAATCAGCCTGACTTATCGTATACTGTGCTACATTATAAAAATAATTAAGAAAATAAGCAACAATAATTATGGAATAGACAATCTGAGGAAAAGGAAATTGTCAGGAACATTACCGCCTGCTGATTGTACTTGTTCATATTTGAATGGGATTTCTTCAGTAAATCTAAACAGCCCACAGCACGGCAGTAAATATGAAAAGTTGCAGCAAATCCAGCTGTGATGACGAGTTGTTAATTAGACTGATTATGGGAACTAGTCGGTGTAATCTTAAAAATTCTGACAATATGCTCTTTTTTGCTCTTGTACTTAAGCTCATAATACTCTGTAGTGATGTGGTTGATGGTATCAGTGAAGGGTTTATTGTCGTTCCTCCTCTTTTCTTTCAAAAACCAAAAGAGCAGCTTTAATTCATACTCCCAGTTGGACGCTTTTATGGTCTTATACACTGTGTAGTTCTCCTTGAATGCACACTTGAATATTGTACATGGATGAGTAAACATACTCTACCATTGCCTTGACATTAGTTTCCTATCAGCGTTCTTTTGTATAGCATATATGATAAGACATTAAAAAAAAAATAAACACTGTTTTGGTGCTTGGTGACTGAAAATTCACAGTGGGATGACATTTATTGTACAAAAGATGGAGAAATCAATCATACGTGACTAGCCTTAAGCTTCCACAAGATACATGGTCGGTTTTAAAGCCAACGCTGACATGCTGTCCTTCTCAGATGAATAACTTCTTAAACTTATCCCTCCATTTTTTTTTTACTAGCTGAACAAAGCATGTTGCCAATTACAGGGGCAGACCATGTCCACATTTCTTAATCAACAGGTGTCATCGGAAACAAGGTCATGACTCAAACATGAGCTTCTTCTCACTCCGCTACATCTGCCAAACTTGTCTTCAGATCGGTACAAGCAATATGAGGGATGTGAAGCTGCTCGGTGCTTCTTTACGCAGTCACGCTAGGGACCCGCCTAATACCCCAAGTGTAAATTGGAATCTTGGCACTGTTGGCTCCTCTGACAGCCTGTCCTGTTGATCGAATGGGGTGTTTAGTTTCATGGCGTTCTGTATGTAATTGGTGTAAAGAAGTGCTTTACTGACATCTGTCTGTGTCTTTCCTCTGTCTGTGTAAGTGACATTTACCTATCAAGCCATTATCTAGTGGTGACTCTCCATGCACCAGAGATGGTGGAGGGCATAGCTTAAACCTCCCTTTTATTCTGTGTGCCAAGCTTTTTGGTCAACTCGATTTAACTGCTTTAATTTGCTGCTTCTATGAACAGCCACACACTGCACTAATCTGGAGGTTTATTTGTTACTGGGAGAAAAAGAAATTATCTTCAAGAAACCGTCTTTTTATCCCAGGCTTACGGAACAAATTTACATTTCTGTTGCACCGTTTAAGCAGATATTTCCCACCAGGGTCTAGTGTTGCACATTGCCTCGTATAGTTTGTGGACTAATGCTTTCTTTGTCTTTAGGGTCATTCGTCCTTTGCTCTGAAGCTTTTCAATTTGCCATCAAGGGAGTTTGTTCTTACACCAAAAGCTTAGAATATAGTTATTTTACTGTACGTCACGCACCCTTTTTTTTCAGTACTTTTGTTCTAAATCACATAAGTCAAAGCTATGTCACTGCCATTTACACATAACTTGTAAGTATTGGTTGATTCCAAAAACAAACTCCTCAACACGACCAAATATGTGGAGAAAGTTGTTTCCATTACCACATCTTTATACATTTCCTTTTACAGCTGTTGTCTTTCATTGATAATCAGAAACTTGTCCACAAATCATTTTTTTAAAAAAGTGTTAAAGCAGAACTAAGTAACTTGTGCTTAGCGCTCCCCCTAAAGGTCCCTTTTGCTTATGTCACTGTCGTAAACACTCTGCACCCCCCACGCCCGCCCCACCCCGTAGCTACATGCGCACCTTTGCTCTCCCAAGACGGTAGCAACCGATCACCGAAAAATCCTAATACAACAGTGACACTAAAGGTTAGTGCTGCTCGATTATAGAAAAAATAATAATCATGATTATTTTATTCATAATTGAAATCACGAATATTCAAAAGATTGTTTGTCAAACAAAAAGTTATTTATTTTTTGAACAAAAAACACAAAATATATTCTTTAAACATAAATAAAATCCTTCAAACACTAAAATCAATTATGTTCACTTTTGCACAAAACAAAACACTTCTTGCACGTGATGTGTCTTTGCTCTAGGTCTTCATCAAACCTAAAGTGTTCCCATATGAGAGTTGCCTTGCTTGTTTACAAAGCGTTTTTGCTGCGTTTCTACTGTCATGTTTCAAGACCACTAGCAACAACTTTCCTCATGTTGGCCTCATGTTCGCTTTGGCTTTGAGAGGAACGGGGCGGAGGGGAGGAGCTTGCATGTGCATGGATTAAACAACTCAAAGTTAGTAATAGTAACGTGTGTGCCAAGCTTTATTATTTGTAGATGTCCGAAATAATGGGTTTGTTTTATTTAACGATTAAAACATATCTAAAAAAAAAAAAAAGTTGCAAGTGCGGTTTTCTGGCCAGAGACAGCAGGGAGAGATGAAAGACCCCCCAATCACCCCATAAACACTTGTATTACCCTCACTGGGACTACGAGAAGGATTTATTAAGGTGAAAAAGTTTCTTAGTTCTGCTTTAATGAATACTGATGAGGATTCAGATCCAATCAGCCACATGTCATCACAGACAGACATATGTAATTTCTTGTTCTGCAGTTTGACTTCATTAGCAGTAGAAAACAATTGTACTTTGGTTGCTACAGCCACTGTATGCGGTCTTTAAGCTTAAAGCTCGCTTCTATTGCTTGTTGGGTCTTTCTGTGTTAAACAAACATCCCAACATATATAGACATATTTCTTTAAAAAATAACAATATTTCCTCTACCTATTTCAGTCGCTACCTATGGAGATACCTGAGAAACAATTCAGACTATGGGACAAAACAATTTCACGGTATATATGGAATGGTCACAGACCAAGAATAAAATTCAAAACGCTACACATAGGGAAAGATAAGGGAGGAATGTCGCTGCCAAACCTCAAAGAATATTTTCATGCAGCACAAATTAGACCTGTAATTTGTTGGTGTGATGAAAATTATGTAGCAAAATGGAAAAATTTAGAGAAATTTGTACAAGGAAGAGAAATCGGGGGCCTTATTGGAGACCGGGAAGAAGCACTAATTATGATTAAACATGTGGACACTATCACCCAATTTACTTTAAAAATGTGGTTTAAGTTAGTTAAAAAATATAGATTGGAGAAAGAGCTGAGATTAATCCAATGGATAGCCTATGATAGGCGTTTCATCCCCAGTTCTCATGACCAGACATTTAAGCAATGGATTTCAAGTGGAATAACAGCCATGTGTACGCTAATTAAAAATGGGAACTTTATGAGTTTTCAGGAGATTAAAGAAAAATATAATTTAAACAATCAGGATCACTACAGGTATCTACAAATAAGGGACTACTTTGACAAAGAAATAAAGCATAATATAAATTTGGATAATAATGGAATAATCAGAACCATAATTGGAATATACAATACAAAGAAATATAGAATAATATCTACATTGTATCAAAATCTATTGGAGACAAGAGGGAATACAACTTCATATGTTAAACGTTAATGGGAGGGAGAGCTGGGGGTGAATATCTCTGAAGATGAATGGCTAGACATTTGGAGAACACAACAGTCAAGCACATCATCACGTGCATGGAGGCTATTTTGTTGGAAGAATATAATTAGATTTTTTATCACACCTAAAACCCAACACAAATACCTGTCAGTACCACAACCATGTTGGAGAAAGTGCGGGGCAACAAATGTAGACCATTCTCATGTCTTTTGGCTTTGCCCTAAAATTGTAAAATTTTGGGAGGATGTTCATTTGTTTATTGTCAGAATTCTGAACTATGACATACCCAACTCATGTTTATTACTGTACTTTGGCAGAATGACAGGAAATGTGTTAAAAGAGGACAGATATTTGTTTAAAATTTTGTTAGCAGCTTGTAAAAAAGCAATTACGAGAAAATGGTACAAACCAGACCCACCAACACAAGATGACTGGCTCAAAATGGTGAAAGAGATTCACGTCATGGAGCTTTTGACCCATAAGTTAAGAACCCAAGAAGAAAAATGTCTGGAAAAATGGGAGAAATGGACTGTACACACATCGACAGGATAAAGACTATCACACTGACACTAACATCAGATCAAACTGTAGAGACACGGCAATGCAACATGTTCTTTTTCTGTTTTTGTTTGCTTTTGCTTTTTTTGTGTTTTTCACTTTTGTATGTAAAAAAGGAAATAAAAAATAAAGTATAAAAAAATAACAATAAAATAACAATAATTTCTCTCCATTTTCACTACTAACACTGTTTGGGCCCCGGTAGAAAAATAGCCATCAAAGGGAATCAGTGTATTGTTATGTTGTAACTTTTGATTGCCCATAAAAATGGATTGCATTTGAAATATTTCTTGTATTTTTATGAATTCCAGCTGATGGGTGTGACAGCTCTGCTATTTGTGTTCTCATACCTTTGTGTCCTTGGCCACCCAATGAGGGCCAGTCACTCAACTGCTTTTAGAAATACAGATATACTAAACTCTACTATTTCCTTTAATGTTTGTTGTCGTTTGTACTGTGATCTCTAACACAGATTATAGCACATACCACAGCCAATGTAGTATATAAATTGTGATTGTAAAATGTGGAAACCTTATGGCTAAAGCAGATTGTAATGTACATTAGTAGCAGTAAAATACACCTGAACCTTATGGTCAGGTTGATAACTAAAATAACTGCCATGCCTTTCACTGCTTTCGTCTTCCATTCATCTGCTGTAAGCTTCCAATTGTGTTTATTGAAACTGAGGGGCAAAGTAGGTTAGGGATTGCCAACCCAACAGCTGAATACTCCGACTCTCAAAAAAACAATATAGTAGATCGCCCAAGGCCTCAGTGCTCATTCACATGCATCCAACCTTATTAATGCTGTTTTATTTTCCTAGAAGTGTATCCATATTATGAATAACATACGGCTTGAGGCTCTTAATGCTTGGTCAGCAGACTTTGTCTCCATCAGGCACACACATGAAAGCGTGCGTAATAACATTCCAAAGATGAAAACTAATCATAATTTATCATCTATTAAAGGTTTTTTTTTCCCTGTGTAAAGCCATTACTTGGGCTGGATGTTGGCACAGAATTGCCACACAGTAAGTTACAACTTTAAACAAAATAGTTAATTCATACTAACACAAGAGAATCAAAATAAATAAAATAGAGGCTGTTAATGTGAACATAATTGGTGGTCAGGAAACACCGTCTCATTTTAATCTGTGCAGGGACTGATACCATGTCTGTCCATGACCCTTGTAATGTTAATATTACATTAGTTGCGTGACCAAATGCCCTGTAAACCCCATTATTTAATGCTGGGGTTGGCTTATCTCTAAGTATCTCAGCATCTCGTCACCCACTAGTACCACTTATCTCAGTCCAAACATTAAAGTCTTAACGTTGTCTCTGATGGTGGAGGTTTACGTTTAGGCTTAAATTCCATCTTTTCCTAGAACTGGGGGATTTTGCCTCCCAGTCAGTGATGGGGAGAAATATTGACTGCAATAGTAAAACTAACTTGATATTTGTATTGTCAATGGTTAAAATTCAATATTAAATTGACCAGCAAGGTGGCAGCAGTGAAGAAACCATAGTACGTCACTACATATAAAGCTATTACAAGACTTCCTTTTTGCATTTCTAATCTCTAGAGTATGAGGATAGATTGAGATGTGTGTAAAGATGTGACATGAAGCTGGGGGTTTAGTGTGTTGAGGCTAAATGGCCCATTTCACTTGTAGTCTTTAACACATGGGATTACTGGCCCTTTGTGTGCTGAGAGCTCCCTGAGTCACTGAGCCCATGTAAGACACACTAACACCATTTACTCGACTCTTTTGCTGGCATCCTGATCAAGCTGACAAAGGACGGGGAAGTACACTGGAGCAATCAGCTCGATAAGAGAAGGAGAATAGTGGGGGTGGAGAGCGAGAGAGGCCATAAGGGAAGAATGCCTAACACTGAAAGCGAAGCTTCTTGTGCAAAAGTGCCAGTGTGTGAAATGCAGCCGAGGAAGAGCTGAGAAGAGGTTCTTTGGAAGTGGGTGAAGGTGATTGGATGCATCATAAAGTATTGAAGTCTATATAAGGGGGAGAGCTGGAATTTGTAATGATGATTGAAAAATGAAGGGGCAGCTTTGATAGAAGCAAGGCTGAAGAAGAGCCTACATTATTATGCATTAAAGCCTGATTAAAAAAAAGAAGTAATTAGTGCATGTACAGTTTAAACTGACGTCAGACTGTGATGTGCTCCATTTGGTCCAGTTGTGAGTTCTGATTGCTGGACCTAAAGCTTTAGAGGATGATTTTCCCAAAATTTAGAAAAGAAACGCCCTCTCCACTTTTTGGAAAAATGCAGTTGCGCACCACTCTACCTGCTCCCAAGAGGGAACGCCTATTAAACGTGTGCGAGAGAGCATGCATGAGCCCAGTTTTCCTCGTGCACTGCTCTGTTTACAAGTTTGTTTTGGCATTGCTCAAACAAGATTATTTGTAAATTGTCTTTATAGCTAACTTTAGCATGCTACACTTGAAAGTGTGCATGTGCAGCAATCGAAAACTAGCTAGGGACGACACAGCCTTACGTTAACATATCACCAGAATGATTGACAATTAGGAGGACCAATAGTCTTGATGATCCACCTGGAATTTGAAGGCAAAATAACATCCTCCACAATACCTTTAATGGGAAAGTGGAGAAATGCTGTAATTTATAGACCAAAGTGATAGTGGAACCAGAAATATCCCCAGTGTGAAGTAGCTGATGGCACTTGTGAGGTTAGCTATGATTGTGAGGATCACTTAGCCTGATTTCAACATTTTTCATTATTTGTTTTTACTTGTTTCTTTTTTCTTTTTCTGTATTTTTAAAAGCTGTTCCTTGTACTCTGTGTAGGCTGCCATTTTTTTTAACAAGGAACAAAGGGTTATCTGCTGGGCAGGAAAAGGTTTTCGTGTTGAAGCCATAGTTAGAGTGAACCCTCCTGAACTCGTGCTAGAATTTGAATCAGAATCAGGTTTTATTTGTCAAATACAGTTTTAAAACAGTGCAGGAATTTGACTTTGTAGTTGGTGCGTGGAACAAAAAAACAAAACACAATCTAGATTCTGGGAGATCCAGTGCTCATGGTCCGGGAAGCAGAGATGGTTTTTCCAAGCTTCACGTGCTGCCTGCTGTCAGACAGGAAGTCTGGGGAGTCCAGGTGCTGGATTAGGTGGGATTATTTCTAGGATGTAATATGATGAGTTCCTGTTTTTTAATCACAAAGAATGTACAAAGTCTCACTTTCATACATAAATGAAAAAGTGAAGATCTGCTTTTTATATTGTGGTTTAAAATGTCGCGGTAAAGCACTATTCTAAGGGGCTCCTTATAAAAGCTTCTTTTTTTCTTCCGAATTGAGGTAAATAGTTAAAAGGTATCTTTTTTTTTTTTTTTTTTACCTATTTTGTTATATAATACTGGTCAATGTCTCAAATGCCACAAAGGAAAAAGCTCTTAATGCTTCTTTCGGATGTCTAACCTCACCCTTGTTGACCTGTAGTGGAAATAGAATTGAGTCGTATCATCTTAATGGTTGCCAAAAGGACTTTGTTAGTAGGGGCCACTTAAAGGTCTTTGATGCACTTTAAAGTAATTTTGAATCAAACAAATAGGAAATCTGAATAATATACTGATTGTCCTGTATGTAAGAAGGTTCAAAAAAAGAAAGAAAAAGTTGAACTTAAAGAGGAAAACTTACAAAGTTAATGGGGTTTAAGTGACAAGGGAAGGGATTCCGCTCTATGGTTTTGGGGCTTTTGAGCCCCCCTTGACAATGCATTGTACTTTTATGCATGCTAACCTATATGAGCTCAAGTGTCACTTAATTGTATATTAGGTCAAGCTTTTAATTGTCATGAGATGCCATCATGGAATAAACCTCCTAGACCTAAGTAGAATTTGATGTCTTTTTGATGAGGTTTTTCTATGTCTATTTTACTGCATCACAATCGGTCCATTTAGTGGTTCATAATGCTACCCTTCAGGCCACTTCACAGTTGAACACACCCAAGTACCCAGTAGCTGTTAAGGCCATCTTTTTGTTGTTCTGACCATTTAAGTGGCTTTTTAAACACTGCAGTACAGGTTTTTTTTTTCTTTTTTCTTTTTTTTTTTTTTTTTTTTACTTTTACCAGTCATTTAACTTAATCAGAGGCGCCTCATCTATTGGTTTATGGAAACGTTTATTGGTTTTTCCGTCTAGTACCGCTGGAAAAACAAAAGAAAAAAATGTGGCTGTGCCCCTTTACTGCAATCCAAGCAAAAACAAACAAGCAGGGCTGGAGAGATTGGACCGCCTCCACAAATACTTTTTTTTTAGTTGCAGGGTTCTGCGTGAGGACAGAAGGTTGTCCACATACAGGCATACATTAGGATCTTTAAAGCAATTGTTCTGTAAACTTGTTCCTGAACCAGAACATGTCAAATGACGGGCTTTGACTTCCCAGTGGAACAAATTGTTACTTTGCGAGATAATGTCATGATGGCACTAATATGCATTCCTAATGTCCAGGCTGCCTTATGTCAATGATTGATCGTCACTTACACATTTAAATGTATTATTCATTGATTTCATTGTCGCTTTTTTTATTATTTTAATTATTTTAAGTTGTTATCTCTTAATTCTTTAATCATCATTTTCCCCCAAACCTTCAACTTCAAAATAAAAACTGTAGCTGTGTTTCCATTATTAGATTTTCGCGAAAAGAAAAGCGATATTTCTAAATGTCGACTAAGTGTAATTGCGCTTTGAACGTGTTTCCATTGAAGGTTGATTTCGTAACTCCTGTAAAATCTCATCCTATGAGACTTGGCTGCAGGAAGATGAATGTAATTAACTTTCTTGGTCTATAGGTTGCGCTGTAACAATTCTACATTCTACTAGCTCTAGTTGTCCTATGTTATTATGTCATATATTGAATTTTCTGTCCCCCACACATGGTCACCGTCTGTTTCTCACACACCAGCACAGATTCAGTTGTGTGTGAGATCAGTGTCACTGATGATAACGTTACTGCACATTTTTCTCTCTTGATCCATGAATCCATGAATCCTTAAGAGCACTGATGTTTCACTAGATGCACACACACACATAGACTTTGACTTGGTTTAAATGTGCAGGAGCGGGTCAATTAGAGGAGCCTCAGACTGTCCAGGATGTTTTAATTAAAGTAGCAGTGAAATGTAAACTCACTTCTAATTATGATTAGCTTTAATTAGCTGTCACTCTGATGGTAATAGTTTTTGAATACAGCTGACCTCCTAACACTGCATCTCCATGCACTGAAACCAGCATTTTGCCCATGGGATTGGTTCTTCTGCTGCATTCAGCGTCCTCTCTGTATACACAGTTATGTACAGTTTGCATTTTAAGTAGTTTGTCAAAGCTAAAATGAAGTTTTCCTAAGTGTGTTTATTTTAGACGTATTGGTTTGCTTTGTTTCTCTGCAGGCTCTCCTGGATCAGGTGGTAAACAAAAGTGAGGGCTACAGTGTGGAGCAGCTGGAGAGACTCTACTCTGTGCTCAGCCAGTGCATCTACCAGCATCGTCGAGAGTACAATAAAACCCAGCTATTAGAGGTGAGTTACAGCTCTGGCCTGTGTTTACTCTGGGAAATCAACACAAACCGACTGTGTATAATAAATAAGAAAAATGTAAATGAGTAGAAAAAAATTAGTCAAGTTTATATTAGATTGTTTGCAATGAGAATTTTGGATTTAAAAATAATATTTAGTATAATGTTAGCGAGGAAGTCTTTTTTTAATGCAGGAAAAGGAAAAAATAAATTTTGTTCTTGTGCAATGCTATAGTGAGTTGCTAATGTATTTCTCTCCAATCGCTTTCAGACACAATAACTTTTTAAAAGATAATGATGAGCAGTCATTCACAGAAGTGCTCCACTTCTCTTTTGGGGAGGTCCAACACATAGATTTCATACACACTAGCACAGGCTGAAAAGTACCTATAGTCACGAGGATAAAACCAAACTCAGGCTCAATTTTCACAATAAAACTAAAGTAGAATTCAATACCATCATTTTAATCTGTATCATGTGAGGAACCAAACATTCAGTGTCCATTTAACCTTTGAATTTAACCACATAGAGTTTCAGATTTTTTTCCTACTTATCAAAATATTCCCACGGTTACAGATAAACGTTTCAGTAGAAAGTCCCAATTAAGACTTTTTTTGTTTTATACTAGGAAAAATAAAAGTGCATATTATTATTGGAGCTTTGCATACCACACCAGCTATTTAAATTATTGGATGTGAAGAGTTTCCACTTTTGCACTGCCTCACTTTTTTTTTCTACATACATTCATTGAGCTTTCTTATCACCTGCCAACAATGATGTCTCCCAAATTCAGTTTTTATATCCTAATCCTACTTTGCTTTCATAGTGCAAGGCATAAAACAATAATATATTTACCAGACTGTAACAAATAAAGAAAATCAGAAGCTCACAAACAACACAGATATTATGAATTCACGTAAATACAATAAAAGAACAGAAATAGGATTGTTAAAGGAATATGATTGAGTTTTTTGTATTGGCTGCCAAGGATTTACTGTTTTCTTTGATTTTAATGAAATGTATTTCCTTTTGATGGTTAGGACTAACAATTAATGCTGTTTTTTATTGACCACAAACACTAGCAGTATTTGTTTCTTGTAGTTTTTAAGCTGATTATAGTGAAATACACCTTTAGCTTTTTTTACATAATTAATCGGTTCAGATGATTCTCAGGCCACTGTATAATTTTCCACAACCCCATCTGGTCATTTCTCACTGTAGTAGGATGTCTATGCTGTCAGCGAAACGAGAAATGTCGGGTTTGTGGCGCTCATGGAACGCTCGCAGCTGTCAAAATGTCAGAGGAAGAAACCCGGGACTGGGGGGGCCACGGGGGAATCGAACGTGCAGGAAAAGGAGGTGTCGTGAGCCAGGTGGTGCTGCCTGTCGACACTCCGCCTTGTGGATGAAGGGAGGTTGTGGTTCTGGCTGTACTTCATAGTGCCAGGCTATATATTTGTGTGTTTTTCCAGGCAGAGATGTCAGAGCATCTGGCACACGTTTTGTTTGTCCCGTGTTTTCAAACGTGTTTCTCCTGGAGCACACGCACAGCACTAAGCGCGGCCTCTTCACTCGCCTAATGCAGGAGTTGCAGTGTGCCGTATTTGTGTATATATGTTAGAGCGGAGTGAAATGGAACACAGTCATCCATTTGTCTTTAGTCTCTACTCACAGCTGCTCTCAGCCTCTCAGAGGAGATGACCTTTGAGCAGATGGAGTGGACTGCACCCTGCTTTCACTTAAAGCCGGGGGGGAACACGTCCGCAGTGTACATGCCAACTATGCTCCATCTACAACTGGTTTTCATGTAGACGTAGGACAAGCCATTTATTTTCCCCCGTGTTTCAGTTGGCAATTAAAGAGTCTGACAGGGCGTCGACCTTTCCCCTGCACTAGGCAGCTGAATGAGCTGCTACTGTGGTTGGTAGAACTGGTCAGGATCACAATATTCTGTCTAAAAAAAGGACACAAAAAACATGCAAAAAATACACAAAGTGAAAGAAAAATACATTAAAACGACAACCAAAATACACAAAGTGAAAGAAAAATACATTAAAACGACAACCAAAATACACAAAGTGAAAGAAAAATACATTAAAACGACAACCAAAATACACAAAAGAACAAAAACTGACAAAATCGCTCCAAAATAGACCAAATTCTTTTTTCTTTCCTGTGTTAAAGATCAGATTGGTCATTATTTCTGCATGTGTTGATAATGTGGCCCTCAGATCAGATACAACCTGGTTTTTGTGGCCCCCACTGTGATAAAAGTTGTCTATTAATGATTTTGATGCATCGCGGTGCATCAATAATCGATTTATAATGGAACCGCAGTCCCTATCATCCTAATCGAATTGAATCGTAAGGTTTCTGAAGATCCCCACACTAATTATTAAGTATTATTGCAAGTATTTCTGTGTGGCTGCTTGATTAGGATATTTAGGGTAATGGGAGTACAATAAAGCTTGATTAACATAAAAAATTACTGAAATGGTTAGTATGGCTGACCTCTTTGTCCAGCTTGGAAAGCTTCCTGTAGCGATGTTGATTTTCCTGGGCTAAACTGAGCGCTGCAGAGAAGGCCGTCCTCCCGTGGGTCAGAGAAAATTAGATGTGGGAAATGGAGGGAATCGGTAACTGAGGTGGAAATAGATAAGATGAGTTCAAACAAGGTGGAAGCACCAAAGTAATTTATTACACCGTAGTCGCGAATAGGTTGAGCATCATAAATTGATGACACTTGAGCAGTGCCGAGAGCCCCAAGCTGAATTTTTTTTGTTGTTGAACGCTTACGCTCGGCACCAAGGGGAGAAGAAATCCTACAGTTTATGTTTAGAAGTAAAGTATCCCACCTACCATTCCTGTTGACGAGCTTCACTTTGTGACAACGAGCACTGAGGAACCGTGTAAAGAATGTTTGATTCTTCAGTGAGATGGAGTGAGGATGACAGATTCACAGCTCAGAAGCGCTGGGTAATATATTTGCATTGGAGATGTGAAGGTGTGATGTGTTGAACGCAGAACAGAAAAAAACTGAAGCTTTAGCAAGTCTCACCAATTTTGTCAACAATTTTCAATGGACAGTCATCCTCACCTCAGGCTAATGAAAACAATCTCAAAGTGGAATTATTCACTGAATTCTTCGATTTCGTAATGGTTAGATTTTTCTCCTCATATATACTGTAGCTGCGACACAGAATGCTTGGATCTTTTAAAAATTGCATTTTTACAACTCTCACACAACATGTGAGTAGGTAGTAACTGTTTTAAGTAGCATAGGCTACAAGAATCTTCATTGTTTGATTTAAAAAAAAAAAAAAAAAAAAAAAAAAACTATTATCATGGATAAATATCACACTTTACAGAATGTAAGTGAAGTATTTTTCTTATTTTGCACAATGAATCACTACTGATGTTCCACCATTTTCAGCTACGTCTTATGTCTACGTGTTTGCAATTAGGTGTGAGGGGGAACAAATATTGTTATTAACATTGTTTATCGCCAAAATCCAATACTACAATTAGACCTATAGAATATATCGGGATTTAAGATTTATATTCTGACGATATGGAAAATTACAATATCGCCTCAAGTATTTACTCTTAATTATCACAGTAAATGCAGAAATTTTTTTAAAGTATTTACTGTGATAAGTCTGTTTTTAGTGTGATAAGTCGGTATTCACTGTGATAAGTAAAAGTATTCTTATTTTATATTTAATTTTGTATTAAAATACTTGATTTAAGAGTGTTTGGTGAGTGCTACAGCATTCACTCACACGTGCTGTCCCTTAGAGGAGAAAAAGCCAAATGTGGCACATATTGTTGAGCTGTTTGTTAATAAATGTGCCTGTGTGGCATTTTTCATCAGCAAATTTAACCCAGAATTATTTTTCTGGTAAGACTTTATTGCTGTAAATATATCAAGATTTATATTGTATAATGCTATTTTGAGAAAACAATATTGAGATTTGAGTTTTTGTCCATATTGTTCAGCGCTACTACTTCACTTCCTCTCTTACATGTTGCACTTTCTTTCAAAAAAAATTATTAAAAGTTTGTTTTGCAACC
This sequence comes from Gouania willdenowi, assembly GCF_900634775.1. Classification (NCBI taxonomy): domain Eukaryota; kingdom Metazoa; phylum Chordata; class Actinopteri; order Blenniiformes; family Gobiesocidae; genus Gouania; species Gouania willdenowi. The sequence goes on from NC_041066.1 coordinate 13,811,270, forward strand.
AATTTTCAGGAAGTTCTTTAACTAATTAGCTCTGTAACTCCAAGTTGTCAGATTACTACAAAAAACACAAAGTGGAGCTAATCATCAAAGTAGCCATAGCTTCTAATGCCATTGTTAAAGAAACGTTGGTTTAAATACACTTTGAGCACAAACCTTAGCAGTGTATTGTGCTAATGTTCTGTCATTATGTAAATGAATCTGTCATCCTGTCAGTTAGTGTGACTGGTAGCTGTGCGTCACTCATGGAGGAAAAGTTCTCCTCTTTATTAAAGCAGGAGAGACAAAAAAAAAGCGTGTTTTTGTGCTGTAAAGTTGTTCATTTTTTAACTTTGGTTTTGAAATCGTATCTTAAAGCAGCATCTGTCGCTGCGACTTAGCCAGTCAGATGAGAGAACACACACAGTGTAACATCTTTAAGGCATTAATCACGCTCTATTGCAGACTAACATTCTTCTCTCCTCGTCTGGCTGCGTTCCGATTTAGTCAGTGTCAAACTGCTGTTTTCATGCTGAGAAAAATCGCCTGTCTCTCTCGCACACAGCTTTGCCTCATTTTACATCATTTATCTCGGAGAAAGCTGTTGTTTGCTGTTGAAAATTCCAGAATAATATTGAAACTGCGATGCGTACGCGTTTAGTTTAGTCCTCGGATAGTGATGTGTGTGCATGTGTGTGCGTTTCTCTTTGTGTTGCAGGAGATGGAGCAGAAAGTCCAGGAGTTTGATACCTTCCTGTGAGACGCAGAGTGAGAGAGGACTTACCTTTCAGGTTTATCCTGAACCACCAGGGACCACAAAGACACATAACACAAGCAAGTTGGAATAAAGGTGCTTCTGATTCAGCTCAAAACACAACCCCTCCCCCCCCCCCCCCCCACCCTCACAAAAAAATACTCAGCAGGTTCATCTCATCCCGATGGGACAAAGCGAAGACGAAAAACAACAGACGTTCAATGGTGCTATCGTCTCAGGAAGCTTCCCAGATCTACGCTGGAGGTGCGTCCCCAGTCCCACACACACGGTGAAGTGTCCTACTGGTGCTAACTGGGAACTGTTCTCACCTTCATGCTGTGCTCTGGGAATGAACTGCGAACACTGGCCAAACAACAAACCCCTTTTGGACGATGTCATGTCATATCACCCACTCCGACACTCACCAGCACACGCGTGAATGCAGATTCCCGTGGGGGAAACGAGGACAGTCTTTGTGCTGAGTCACTCGTTCACCCTGGGATGGAGCGCCTCATCACACGTCGTTACACACCGCTTCACGTTTTCTCAAGCCTTTTCAACTCCTCCATTAGTTGTATATCTGAGCTGCACTGCACAATTTAGTTTACAGTGACATTTTACCTCCTAAACAAACTTGACGATGTTATCACAGCAAGACTGGAACCAGTTACGTCCCTTTTAGTACTGTTTAGTTACTGGGAACTCGTCTGTATGAGTTTCTTCCCTTCAAAGGTGTCTAAAGTTAGCAGTGTGCCTTATATTGGAGAAGCTCATACAATACCCAGATAATTCAGCAGGATGTTGGATTTCACCGCTCGTGACGACTGGCGCTCCATGTCAGGGTGGAACAAGGTCACCGTGACCTCCAAGCAAAGCTAGAAACATCGATAGCAAGTCTTTCTGGGTTCACCATGTCTTGTTCTTTTCTTTTTTTTTATATTTCAAATCCAATCTGTGCTCCTGTCCAATAAACAGTGTGCTGTACAAAAAGAGCTGAGCTTTTAATGGAAGGTCATTCTCCTCCTAAGCTCACAGCAGCAGTTCCTTCACTTTAATATGCAAAAAAAAAATGTAATTGATGATTTTGAGGGTTTTTGTTGCCAAGCCACTCTCTTCAACAAGGTGCTGACATCACGGTGCCTGTTCGCCTGTGAAATGTTTGGGTTGATGGTTCATGATGTGTTGTTTTCTGTATTGGGTTTTTTTTCTAATACAAATGAATTGCTTGACCTGAGTTGTTGTATGTGCATGGGTCGTAAATCCAACCTAAATCAGGCTACTCCTGGCAGTTCCTCCATTGTACACACAGAAATTACACAGTTTTTTGTTCTGACTTCATGGATCTCTTGGGTTCTCATCTGTGGACAACCCTGTGCTTGCATGTTCTCCCTACATTAGTAAGCCTAAAAAAAAAAAATCTTACTGGAGCTTTCAAAAAAAAAAAGGTTTTGGTTTTCTGTGGAATTCATAACGCCTGCTCCTCGAGGTGCTGCCGGAGGAAAAGGTTCTCATTTTCAATTTTTTCTCTTAACTGCACTCTCGCTCAAACCTCAGACCTCTCAGTGCAACCTGAGCCCAGTCTCACCTCTGCCTTTTCCCTCCGACGCCAGGAGCCGAAAGCAGCGACAGTATGCAAACAGGCACAGACAGGTTAGCACTTGGACTTACTTCAGAGAGAAACCAATGCTACCTCAGTTTAATTTATTTTAAAAAAAAAAAGTGATAACTGTTTACTGGGTACAAACGAACGCAGTGTTTTTACCGTCATCGTAAATACTGCTGGAACATCCAACCCAACCCACGGGTTGTTTGTGTTTCTCAGATCTGTTTGTTTGCATTTGAGCCAGATGAAGATTACAGCAGCGTTTGGGCTTTATTTCACGGACTTGCTTGGTTTCTTGTCTTTATTGTACTTTTCTACTGAGGAGACACTTAACTGCTCATCCCAACATTCCCTCACACAATCGATAATTACACATTCATTGCCTTCTCCCCTTAATGTGTTTTTCTCCCTCCCTCCTTTGTGATGCTATAAATCTAAATTATTAAAATAGTTTTAAACTTAATATTCAAATAAATTGTCTCTTTGTACATTTTAAATTCGACTCCATTAAGAGACAACATGTTTCCACTTTTTTTTTCTTTTCTTTTGATACATTTTGTAGCATTTGTGTAGCAAGTTGCAGTTGGCGTGTATAATAGGCGAACAACACGTTTACACGTCTCTCAGGTTCAACACGCGACATGCTCTTTTTTTTTTTTTTAAATTTTTTTCAATGTTTTTATTTATTTTTTGCTTCCAAGTTTTCTTGTGTTAACGTAGTTACCGAGTGCATGAGCCTGTTATTCCGATGTCTGAGACTGTTTGTTTGTGTCTTTGTTTGTCCCAGAGAAACGGGGGCCACGTTTAGTTCCATGTGCTTCACCATGTCTTCACTTTCTGCCAAAAAGAGTTATTTTTATGAACTTTTTTAGATGCTTCTGGACAAAAATATAGGTAGTCAAATGTCATACATTGTTATCTTTCTCTCCTATTATGAGTTGTCACCAGTTTTGGACTAACAACCAATTTTTGTCTGGTAAATGAGACTTCTTAGTCCAGTATGCAGAAGGGAAGGAGTTAATTTTTGGTAGATTGGTTTTTTTTTTTGTTCCCACAGTCTATTTTAGTCGATACTTTTACTAGCTTTTTCCATTCTGTTTGTGTATTTGACACACCTGTTGGAAATTGTTACCTTAGTGTAAGTTATATTTGAAATGAAACAATTACTGTATTTCTCAAATAACGCTGTGATATACTTGAATAAAAAAATGAGAACTGAAAAGATGGATGGATTCTTTTTAACCAAAGATTTAAACTCAAATTTGTACAGGGAATGAAAAGTCTTGAAATGTATATTTTAACAAAAAAGGCACCACTAAATAAACTACACTGACCAATCAGACAAGGACTTGACACTGGTCACACTTTATGAATTAGGTTTTAATAATAATTGTTTATTTCTCCATCTTGGGTACAGATTTACAGACATACTGTTTATTTTCCAGCCTATCAGATTATTCTTGTCTAAAAACATTTATACAGAATTGCCTTCAGGTTTTAAAATATACATATTTCTTTTTCTGTATTTACAGAATACCAGCCTTACATATTGTCGTAGAAAACAGAGCTGAGGATAAGGAGGCTTATGAAAAAAAGAAAACCATGGGTTGACGGATAACATCTATGTAACAGTCACAGGGGAATATTGTGCTTATTTTCTGGAGGAAACCATCCAAACATTTGATCAATGACTCTGGACGGAGTGTTTCCGTCTCTCTGTCCCAGAGAACATCCATCAATCCGTCTTCCCTGCTTCCTTCTATTCATCGAGGTTACTGGAGCTTATTCCAGCCGACTCCGTGCTAGGATGGGTGCACCCTAAACACATAGACAGTCCATCACAGGGCTAAGAGACAGAAAACACATACATTCACTCATACAGTCTATTTCAATAGCCTAAAGCACCAAACACGCACGCACTCCATGAGGATGTGTAAACTGAGCTTCACGAGGACAAAGAACTATATTCTGTATTTAAAACAATAATAATGTCATTTTGCTCTCACATCTCAACTTCAAGTGGGTTGTTTTTTTGAGTCCTATTAGCAAGAGTCGTCAGAATTCTGATATCAACATTTGTGGAACGCTGCTCCTGGCAATGTAGCATAGGTGCAATGAAAATGCAGAATAGACTGTCCCATCCATCTCCTTCATATGTTGGATAAGGAAATGCTGAAGTTAAATCTTTGTTAGTATGAGAGTTAGGTTTATGGTTAGAATAGTAAACCTGTTAATCTTCTGATCGGTCTTTCACAGTATCTCCGACGATAACGAAAGATTATGGGCGGGGCTCCTGGAGCAGTTAAGACACGCCCAGTCTATGCTATAAAGTCTCCTATGAACAATCTATGTTATGTTCTCTAATCTCGTATCAACCTACTCATCACAGATTGTAGAGCTCACAGGTGCTAGTTTTTATAAAAGGGGCGGGGCTAACAGTGCTTGTTTGTGACGCAAGACGGTCCCAAAACATCACATGATCTTGTTCTCAGCCAATAGCAAAAATCTACTGTAATAGCCGGGTTTCAACCCATAGAGAGCAGTCACCCCCAATTTCCACTGGATGCGGCTCCGCTACGTTACGTCTCGCCGCGTCACCGGAGCTGATAGGTTTCCACTTTAGTCTGTGTGTTAATTTCCACCGGATCCGCTGCGCTGCGTGTCAGCTCCGACAGTCCAGTGTCCTCCGCCAGATATACGCAGGACTTCTATTTTTGGCAGACACCGGAGCACGACTCATCAATCAGCACAGAGCAAATGAAGCTAAACAGGAAGTTAAACACGTACTCCGCAATAAAATATCCAGTTGCTTTTCAAAATAAAACACTTCAGATTATATTTTAAGTAGCTACATCCCCAAAACGTCATAATGTGTAAAAACAAAATCACATTCACTATATTGTCTCCTCTCATACTGTAACTGAACTGTAAACTACAGCAACTTTGATTTAATTCATGTTTTACTGGTGCAGTTTTATCTCTTCTCTGTTGGCCGTCGCTAAAAAATGTGGCTATGACAAATCCAGAGTCCAACCTTCTTGTTCTCCTTCGTTAGGAACACTGACCTGTTTATCTGTTTATTGTTGCGTTTATAACTCATACCTTTAACTGCGTTCTCGCACAATTATGTAAATATCGTGAGAACTCCTCTGTCTCGTGACGTCACAGTCGACCAGCGGAGCAAAACCGGATCGGTGCCGTGGCGCAGAGGAGACGTATCCAGTGGAAACACCCAGTTACTCCGACATTTTACAACAAAATATGCCAAATTGAAATACTTTGACTAAAATGTTGAGATTTGGACCAGGATCAATCAACAGCACTACTTCATACCCAAATACATTTGTATTCAACAGGTTTTGGGGTTTAGTTCCTCTTGAAAGATAAAATATAAAGTATGCAATGATTTTATTCTGAATGACCAAGTGTTTCAGATGAATGTAAAACCAGTCACCAGTTGTAATGGGTGCCAGTTAAACGGATACATCCGACACGTAAAGGGCTCCCATTAGAGCTGCAAACACTCAACTAAATGAAGCATAAACCCCGCCCCTTCCTGACTGACAAAGTGACCTTGGTTGTTATTGTCCCCTTCTATCTAGGGTCAGGTTGTGTGTGTGTGTGTGTGTGTGTGTGTCAGCTGTTGGAAGGCGTTGTGCACCTGAGTTCTTCTCCAATATACATAGTTGTGCATTACTCTGTTAGTTTACCCTCTCGTCCTCTGTTTAACTCTGGTTCTCTGTTCTCGTGAAGTATGTGGAAGCCACAGAAGCTCAAACACAGATAATTAAAGCATGGAGCATTTTCTCCTATAACACATCCAGACTTTCAAAATCGAATTTGATAATTACCTTGTATTCCACACAGTAAAAGTTCAACGTTCTGACATTGCGTGTCTTTTTATTTTCCTCCTGTACATGTTTTTGCCAAAAAGAAGAAGAAGAAAAAAAATGCTTACACATCACAAAATTCCACAATGAATGTCAGTGAAGCCAGGACGGTTTTAAACGCTGTTCACCCAAAGAGACTTCATGAAGATACAGGAAATGAGGGGGGAAAAATATACAGAGAGCAGAAAATAAAATGTGACTTCATTGGAGAATCACTGAAGAGCAAGTAAATGACCAAGTGGGTTCCTGTGCCTGTTGGATAAGAGGATTGAAGACTACCATGACAAATACAGCACTGGAGGATGGGCATCACTGTGTCTGAGTAGGAGTTAGTTGGGAGTGGGTACATTCTGCACTGGGTGGCTCTGGTTGTCGCAGGTGTTGCGTTTAAAGGACTTGAGCTGCCGTCGCACACAGTCACGTAGACTCGGTCCAGCCTCAGCCGCTCTGGATGTACTTTTTGATGACCACGCAGCCGTGTCTGAAGAGCGGGCAAGGCAGTGACTGAAGGAGCGTCCACGTTCTAGTGCACGGGTCGAAGGTCTCCATGTTACCCAGAGCCGGACCCTCGCTGCTAACGATGCCTCCTGTGGCGTAGATCTTTCCATCCAGGACGACCGCGCTGTGGAGGAAAAAAAACACTTTACATCTTCTAATGGGAACAAAAGCGAATGTGACTTCTTTTCTGTTGCTGGGAAAACGAAATGAACTCACAGCTAAAAGAAGGTTGATAACCCTTATTTTCTCTCAGCTTTAAGTGGCAAACATTTAAGCTCAAAACGGTAGTTTTTAACCTTTAAAATTGGTTTGTTTGCTATTTCTTCATTTAACAAAACCAAAATGATTTCCCAGTGATTCATGACACCTTTTGAAATTACTGTGGGTTTCTTTTTCTTAACCTTTTCAATTCTATTGTTGTCTTTTTTTAGTGTATCATCACCAATTTGTTCTTTTCAGACAGAGTACAAAAACTAACAGGAAGAATAAATCCCCGTCAAGAACTTTGCCGGTAACTGTCCAATTTTCTTTTAGGGGTTTATTCTCCCGTCTGGACTTATGCGCTTTTTTGCGCACCTGCAGTTACATGTTCCTCTCCTACACGTATTCTCCAGTCAAGGCTGCAGACACTCCCGCCGCGCGTAAGTAGAGCTGTCTAGAAATCACGGAACATGGAGTTTTGTAAATGTCATTGAAATCCGTGAAAATTATAAAGTTCACTTTTAATTTGAAACGCCTTCATTGATATATAACAGGTTGATTTGATCAGATCATTGATCAGATTATTGCAGTGTGATTGAGTTAGTTAAAATTTCTCTCCTTGATCATCATCATCATCATCATCATCGCTGTAAAGCGTGACTGAGTTAGATGCTGGAGATATGAGGAAATAACGCGCCGCAGAGCGTCCTGCTTTAATACAGAGTATTATGTTTGCAGTGAAACAGAACTATTGGTTTCCATAATACGCAGTTTTAAATATACATTTTTTAAAGCGACTTAAGCTGAGCCTCATTAAAAGATGTGTGGGAACAGTTTGTGGTCCATCCTCATCCACATATCACAGCTTGTTTCACTCTGTAGTGGATCAAACTGTGACTTTACGTTGGACACAGTATGAAAATAGTTGAATCACTGTGACCAACGTGGACAGAAGTCTGCAGCAGTGATCACAGCTGCTGCGCTGCTTTTTGGACTTGCACGCATGGGAGAATAAAGCCCTTAGTAACACAAATACCATTTAAAGCTTTTTTTTGTATTAAAGGTGCAGTCTGCAACTCTTCTAAAAGTGACTTTTTGTCATATTTGCTAAAGCTGTTACTATGTAAGGACAGCTTTACATCAAACTAGTAGTTTGTGTGAAAACAACAGACACATTGAGTCCCCCCTGCTGCTCCTGCAGCCTTTGGAAGATTGCCAGAATGCAGCGCAACCGAGCAAAAAGAACCAATCAGAGCCAGGATTGTGTTTGATGGGCTGTCTGACAACTGTTGCTCACAGGCCCCACCCCTTTTCCGGAGCTAGATCACCGTCTTTTTTTACAGCGTATGGTCTGGAGGAATAGAAGATGGAATTAGTGACTTTTCTGCTTGAAAGGTAATTACTGCTGCTTGATTTACATTATGTTTGATTTGTAATTGTTACACTAGAACTCTGTAGTGCATGTGTTGTTTATGTGTGCGCAGCAGCCTCCGTGTGGGCTGCTGTAAGAAACACTGTGTTGTTACTGCTGCTGCTGCTGAGGTGTGTGCACATAGAGAGAGAAGTGCTGCAGTAATATGCTTTTAACAGAGCATGTTATATTACTGTTATGTTGCTGTTGGGCTAACGTTAGCTTGTTAGCTCCTCTGACTGCACCTTTAATCTTTATGAAAGTTTTAAGGGCATTTTCCACGTTAACATGTTTACACACATTAGAAAAAAACCCCATAGTAAAACAAGATGTCTCTGACATGACTTATTTACACTTTTCTTTCAATGTACCCCTTTCACTTGTTTTTCAATTTTTGAGTCTTTTCTTTTAACTATTTACAACCATAACCAAGGAGTGTGTACACTATACATGTAATATAAAAATAGAGACAATTCAGCAACAAATTATTTTCAAATTTAATTTAAAATATTTCCTTCCAATTCCACCAAAGCTGTGTTAACCTTTCTGTTTGTAATCGGAGGGAGAATGTGAAGTTATTTAATCTCATGTTGCAGAAACCAGTTTGCAATGGTTTGACCTGGAGCATTGTAGTCATAACAGATGGTCAAACACAATGATCAGCTGGGCTGTGATTAAACTCCACAGATCAACTGACACACTTGTGGTTCAAGCACCGAGGTGGTTCTGATGTCTCTGAAATTTGAGGATTTTCTAAACAATAAACCATGTTGAAACCAGTTAAAACAGAACTGATGTGAGTGGGAGTATGAAAGCTCCGCACTCCAGTCCAGTAGGAGGCAGACATTATTATGAAACAATTATTCAACTTTATTAACTGTTCTTTGATCATTTTTTGAGTTCCTTGTTTAGTCTGAAAGCTGTTTAAATACACGATTTGGCGTCATTCCCGCGCACGATTATCGTATCGATCCAAAAAATGTCCAAATCGACTTTTCAAACGCTAACATATGCATAGCACATAAATGCCCGGCCACTAGGTGTCAGTGAACCACAACAGATCTTGTTAAATTACTCCTCAATGCATTTTAGCATGGAAGTTGCACTTTATTTTCATCAAACATACTGGGAACTTTTATAGATGTATGCAGTAACTTTTTTTTTTTAATTTAGGACAAAAAAATCAGACTCGAGAAGCAAAAGTTAAATGTAATTTGACAGTCTGATACATATACCAATTGTTTTTTTATATTGGTACTTGCATTACAGTTAATATTTACTTGTTCTCAAAAGTGGAAAAAATAAAAAAATAAATAAAAAAATTGTCTTTCATACCATTTTGCACTTATTCAGGTGAAATACGTAATTATTGATATCCCGATATATCACAATGTATATTGTATTGTTTAAAATTGAGATATATTGGGATACCGAATATTGTATTGTAACATGCAAACTGTCAATCATATCGTCAGATTCATGGCAATATACACCCCTACAATCTTAGCCTGTATCTAAATTCTTGTCACCGACCAGTCCAGTGCGACTCCATACTTTGCCGCAGATTCTGAACTGATTCATTTATTGGTTATAACATGCGTCAGTTCAGAGTGTTTTTCAGGAACTGGAAAGTCCTAAGAAACTCGTTGGCTCAAAGGAAATATTGTCTTATCTCCATGGTACAATGTAACCTTGCCTGCAATATGGATTATCCTGGTGTTCACAAACACCAGAATCCATCTTGTGCAGTTCCCGCCTTTGCCTTTCGAAACCGAACCGGACCGATAAGAACCAATCATGAGGCAGTGTTGTGGTTTAGGGGCGGGGTATCTGAGTGTGACGAAAGCAGAAGCACAGACGCAAAACTGGCAGGGAGAGGAACTAGCTGGGCTACCGCTATTAGCATAGCTCCGAATCAAAATAGAAAGATGTCGACGCAGGAGGATGGTTAACGTGCCATTTACTCGTGTTGCAAAATGGCAAAAGTCACTCAACGACATAATGACCGCAGCGTTACTATCTAAAAAGAAAGTTTTCAACAGCGGAGCCTTGTTGTTATTGTTGCAGCGTCTCTGCGGCACATCATCATTTGTTACCGTGTGATTGGTTAGAACAAATCATGGTGGACTGACCCAATCAGCTTCAAGCATTCTGTTCACGTCTCTCCCTGGTTCGGAAAGGATTCGCCAAACACAGACCCTGATCGATGTGGAGAACTCGAGTTAGAGGGAGGGCTACACATCAATCTGGCTTTAGGCAAACCTTTGTCAATCTGAATGTTGCTAAAGCAACAGACGTGATCATAAGCACTTCTCCTTTTCCTATAAACACATCTCAGAGTAAATGCTGGAAACACTCATAGAAACATTGTTTTCTTCCGTTGCCTTAAAGTGAACTGGTTGCCCTTAAACCCACACACTACATTTGGAGTCAATCATTAGTGTTTAAAAGCAGCCTCTGCTCTGCTATCCGGTCGGACAGATTAGACACGAACCGTCCTCGAGGTCAGAAAGACACTTGGATGGATGCGAGTTCCCTGAAGTTCGTCACAATCAAAGCCACTGACTCACAAAGACAAACATGCTGATTGTAGCGCTGCGGGCCAGGCCTCACAGTGTTTGACACAGTTCACACACACACACACACACATGCTCCACGTAGCCAACAGGGCCACGATGTATGGTGCAGGAAAACAATCTGACAAACTCGGGCAGATTTGAATCTGTCTCGAGGCAAAGAGAGTAGTAGTGAAAGAGCAAATAGAAGTACAAAGGTAGAAACACAAACAGGATTAAAACTTGGACTGTAAGCTGATTAAAGCTCCGTACTCCTACTGGGGTTTGGAATGATCTGCATTTACATAAGTTACACACACACACACACACATACACACACACAGACCCATGCTGTGCTTTTAGCACAAATTCCCAACAGCACTGGGACTGGGAACGATTATTACATAATGTCCAAATCTCCTCGGAGAGAAAACACAGCTGATCTAAACTCTTCCTGATGAGCAGAGGAATGACCCACTAAGAGACCAGACTGTTCATACTCGCTCCCTCTCTTGTGTCAGCCTTAGTTTAATGTAGCAGAAAAGCTGCCTGGTGTGTGCTGGTGCAGCTTATCAATAACTCTGACAACATGATTTATGTTGTACCTTCTACACATAACATCCCAGTCTGTAATTGTCTCCCACATGTATTTCATGAATGCATCTCTCTCTCTGGGCTTCTACCAGGGTTAGGGTCAATTATAATTGTAAATGCATAACTGATATGAATTAAAACTAGAATATTTGCGTTTCCTGAAGAGAATGCAAGTGAGGATTCAGGTGCTCGCACTGCATTAGCATTAGCCTAGCATTAACCTACGCTTTTTCAATGACAATGCGTTAGCCCAATCCTTTCACGGGTCGGATCCTTTCAATGCATTCTTTATTCTTTATGTGGATCCCCATTAGCTTCCACAAGGTGGTTGCTAGTCTTCCTGGGGTCCATGGCATTAGCATGCGCAAACCGCATCTACACCCGGGCCCGATCGTTTCAAATGCTTCCAACGTATGCGTGAAACGCGTCTCCATCCGGTCGGTCTATTTTACAGCAGTTTGTGTACTATTTAAAAGGTTGAAACTCTGCTATTTAAAAAGAATTAGAAATGTACGTTTTGAGTGAATTCCGGTTTATTTTTTTATTTTTATTTTTTTTTAATCTTATTTTCTGTTTGGTTTTTGATTGTCAATGTTGTGTATTATGTTTTCATCCGTTTTTTAAATGTTTTTTTATTAACAATGACAAACACCACAAAACAGTCACATATTTAAATGTGTACTATTAAAATATTTAACAAATGTCGTATGGTCGGTTTACATTCAAATATCGCCTCCTAGCAGCTCTGTCGTAAGGATTGTGAGTAAAGGAAGTGACGTCGTCTACGCGCATGCGTTGAAAGGATATGAAAGGATCCGGCCCATCAAAGTATTGGGCACTGACAAGCATTAACATAGCGGTAGAATTAGCCTAGCACTAGCATTAGCTTAACATTAGCCCCCTCACTAATTATGACGTAATGATAATTGTAACTGTAATTGAAAAAGATATGTTCCTGTTGTAATCATAATTGAATTGTAATTGAGTTCAGATAATTGACTTTCTAATTGTGATTTTCATGGAAATTCTATAAAAACCTGTTACAATTTAATTAAACACAAACCCGGGGAAACATGTCACAGTTCTATGACTTACACATACGTAGTTAACAATTATTAAAATATGTTTCATATAAAGTTTACCTGTCAGTTCTTGTCAGTATCATTTTACCATTTAAAAGAAAAATATAAATCTGAGGTTATACTGGCAGAAAAAAAGGCTCAGACGCCCACAGCAAAAATAATTATACGAATATTTTCATGGATAAGGAAGCCTAACAATGTAACCATGAGATTAAAAACAAATTGAATGATCGATAATATTTATTTATGTATTTTACAGCCCATTTAAGACATGGGTCAAGCTAACCCGTTATCATAAGAGATGCTAACAGGAAGCTAACACAAGAGGAAGGTTACGTTTTATGTTTAACTTCAGTGAGTCAGAACATAATTATCATTGACTTTCAGGGGAAAAATAATAATTGTAATTGGAAATAATGCTAGTCACTGTAATTGTACTTGAACACGAATAATTGTAGGCATAATTGTAATTGAAAAATGTAATTAACCCCAACCCTGGCTTCTACAAATAAAAACTGATGCTTAAAAGTTGGTTATTGAGCATGCGTAAGAAACCCATCCCTTAGCTTTCACTCACTCTTTACTTAAATAAAGAATAACTGCAACCTTCTATTATTCAGTCAACTGAAAGTTCATTTCCAATGAATACGATCTGAATTAAAAACTAAAACGTCATCTTATCAAAAGACTACCAGAAAATCCCATTGAGCTTTTAAATTGAACACTTTGTATAAGGACAGTTCTTCCCTAAGGTCACAGAGTGGAGAGAAGAGGAAATATCACTGCGGCTCGTTAAAAGAAGGACAGAGGAAGTGAAGGGAATCAGTAGAGCTTCTCTCAGCCGAGCTGAAGAGAAGCTGCACAAAGCGTCTTGTTATCAGCACGCAGTTCAAAAGCCAGCAGTGGGGGAGCAACACTGCACATGGCATGTCTGACCTACACATCTATTAGACCAACAATAATGACTGCCTTGCACACATGCTGTCTTTGAAACATGTTTTATTTGAGAAAAAAAAGCGTATTATTTATATGCAGCATGTTTCCAAACCACTCACGACTGTATTGATTCTGGATCAAACAGAGCGATACGCTGCTCTGTCCACTGGGCAGATCTGTCTGCCACGTTAAAGATAATGAAGAAGAAGTGGAGGACTAAAGGAAAAGCAGAGATTCCAGTTGATGTCCTACATCATGCAAAAATAGAAATACTCTCACGTTCCACTTTGTGGACTTTGGCCATAGGTTAATTTCACAATGGATGACATTTGGCTCAGTCAGCCCAAAATACTTGACTGCTACTCAAAGTTTAGATAAGTATATTTTAGAATTGGATTTAAACAAGGTATTTCTGCCATCTCTCTAAATACCAAAGACCATAGCTTCATTTGGGAGCAAAATCTGGCACTTATTTGATTGGATCCAGCACCTTATTTTTTTACTTTATTTTTTTTTTCAGCATTTTAGGGCTGCTTGGTTATAGAAAAAATGATAATCACGATTATTTTAGTCATAATTGAAATCATGATTATTCAAAAAATTTGTCAACCAAAAAGTTATTTATTTTTTGGACAAAAAAACCCAAAATATATTCTTTACACATAAATAAAATCCTTCAAACACTAAAATCAAATATGTTCACTTTTGCACAAAACAAAACGCTTCTTGAAAGGAATGTGTCTTTGCTCTAGGTCTTCATCATCAAACCCAAAGTGTTCCCATGTGAGAGAATTTGACATGCCTTGCTTGTTTACCAAGCGTTTTTGCTGCGTTTCTCTTGCCATGTTTCAAGACCACTAGCAACAATTTTCCTCATGTTGGCCTGCAGGATAGTTTTGGCTTTGAGAGGGGCGGGGCGGAGGGGAGGAGCTTGCATGTGCGTGGAATAAACAACTCAAAGTTAGTATTAATAATGTGTGTGCTAAGCTTTATTATTTGTTGGTCCAAAATAGTGGATTTGTTTCATTTAGCGAATAAAACATGTTAAATATATATATATATATATATATATATATATATATATATATATATATATTTTTTTTTTTTTTTTCTTCCCCTTTTGTTTTTTCTCAATTATAATAATAATCGATTAATTGAGCAGCCCTACCTCATTTGCTTTTAAGTGTTTTGATTACATTTTGTAAAGTGTATATACTGTATATATATATATGTATTTGGACAGCTGTCTTTTATTTAGTTGAAATTACTGGAAATGTCGTACACACAAAACTGAATGTAAAAACTGAGCGCGAGTGGCGAAAAGAGGGGACGTCAGGCCACGCCCACGCTACATCTAAAGTGTGATTTTGCACAAAAAACTTTTCTCTGTCAGCTTGAAAGATGGTAGAAAATGGCTAAAAAAAAAGGCAGTTGGATTTAAAGAGCTTTTTTTAAGCCAATAAGTGAAACTCAGCCTGAGGTAAAAAAAAGTCCAAAGTCGTTTCTGTGTAAATCGTGGAAAAGAGCAGCAGCACAGCAGGAGTTAGCGTAGCGGGTAGCAGCACCTGTAGTGATGACACTAATGCAGGAGAACTGGCCTCCAACAGACAGAACACAGGAGGAGAACTATCCAAGGGACATGAGGAGGAGAGTAGAGAAGGTTCTGATATAGACGTTGAGACAGAGGCTCAGTTCAAAACCAAGATGAGCTGCTATTCTTGGCTTATGAAAGACAAAGCAGGCTTTGGCTGTGAAATATGTGAAAAAGTTTTTTTTTTAGGCTGTTTTGGACAAAATGAAAGGTCAGCACACGTTTTATTTTAATTTTCTGCTGTGCTGCTGATTCATTAGAGGAGTTATGGCCTCATGGGTGTAAACGTCTTTAAATATTTTGTATTTGTGGGTTTTTGTGTTTCGAAAGTTTAGTGACCTTTATGATGAGTGGCTAATTTAGCGGCGATTGTTGAGCTGTCCTTGGTGCTGAAACATGGTAGACTTTGACAGCTGTCACTCAGAGTGCTTCTTTAACACTGATTCATTTTTATGAAACATTTTGGTTCATTGGTTGTTTGTGTTCACGTGATATTATTGGCCCATTTATGTAGCAAAAGGCATTTTTAAAGAAATGTATTCCGTGACATTTTTGTCTCTCTCTTACTGCCGGTGTAGTGAAAAATAATCCTACGCGTGAAAGCCTCCTACAGGCACATGCGCACTAATAGCGTAGTAAATAATAAACGTATACGTACAATATTTCGCTATCTTAAATTATCCTACTATGATAAACACTAATTCTAACCCTAACCCTAAAAATTTAAAGGAAAGATTTTATTTTTCACTACACCGGAACAACACCTGGCAAATTAAGCACTGCTTAATAGGAACAGGCTAATCAGGGGCTGTTCATCAGGCTTTATCATGCCTTGAATGATTACTGTTAATATTTGGCCAAAAGTAATTCAACATCAACCGAATTCACTTGAAAATTCAACACAAACGAAATATTTACTCCTGTTTTTAATGGACGAAACACAACAAAAGCACTCAGAAAGCGTAAAACCTCCATCTAGCACCAAATAACCAGTGATCCTGATCATGGTACCATGATTATTCACAACTTTAAAGGCTTGGAAGACATTTCTATCCCCATTAATAATGATACAGTATGTCCAAATGTATGGGCACCAACATTTGTCCATAAATCACAAAATGTGCAATCCTGATCCAATCCAGATGATACTCAACTCTGTGGGCTAATTAAGCAACCAACCCAATATGACTGAGTCAAATTTCGTAATGATTGATCAATTATGAACTAAGACATGATTTTTTGAAAACGATGATTTAGAATTTTGATACAAATCTGGAATCAGTATATTGATCTGGATCTCAACCAAAATGTAATGGTATCTTCCATGGCGTAAAGTTTATCTTAGTCAAAATTCATTGGGTACTTTTTTATGTAGTCCTGCAAACAGACAAACAAACAAATGCAAGTTAAACTTCCTTGGCAGAGGTTATTATCCGTATTAAACAGTAGAATTTCCAATTGTGCTATGACCACTTCAACGATGCAGGCAGCTCTGCTTGTAAATTAAAGCTTAGAGTGGTCGGACATGTACAGTCAATAAAAACCCCGGACAAGGGGAGGTGCATTAATGCATGCTAATATTTTTTTGCACAAGATTTGGTTTCCTTCCATGTCAAAAGAAGGTCAGCAAGCCTCCAGCCTGTCTATAAACAAGTGTTGCAGATGTTTGAACGTGTACATGCACTCTTGCATTTTACTTTTGTTCATTGTATCCAACTTGACAGCTTCTCTGTTATTTTGGAGTCAAAACAAGCCCCATCTCCCTCTCAATGCAAATAAACACCAGCAGCACAATCAAAAATGACTCAAATGTCAGGGTGCTAAACTCTAATATTGTTGAAGAGTTTGATTAAATCTTACAGTCGGCTTTAAAACGGCTGGTTTCTCTCAGCATGACACTCAGCGTGGATGAGGCAGAATCCAAAAGCAGTCTGATGAATAATAAAGCTGCTCTGTCAATGGGAGGAGGGCTAACAAAGTGTTTTTTTTTTTAGAGATATGTTTGCTCACAACTGAATCTGCTTTAGTTTCACTGACAACTTTTCTTTTGTTGAGATTGAAAAAAAAAAAAAAAAAACTGACACATTCTAACAAACTTGAGTTTTACCGTTTTTTTTTTTGTGGATTAGTGTCAGTTCTTTTTTTTCAAAAACTTCACACAAGACAGACGAACAGTTTAGGCATTAAGAGGAAGGTCTTTAGGATTTCACTTCGATTAAAGATAGATATGGAGCTGCTATATTTATCTCTTACCTGCAGAACTGCCTGGAGTGATTCATATTGGGCCCAGCCTTGATGTTGCCTTTGTCTGGGTCATAGATTGTGGTGGCTCGAGCGTAGGCTCCTCCCAGGATGAATATAAAACCGTTCAGGCTCACCGCAGGGGCGTATTTGTTATCTAAAGATGCGTGAGGAGAAAAAGAAGAGAGGAATCAAATAATGGCAAGGCTATGTTTTATTTTCTTTGAAACGCAGGGCTATTGTTTGCATGCCATTGTCTTGCAGCAGAATTCCCATTTAGCATAATGGCATCAATTTGTTTCTTTTTTCCTCCCGGTTCTAATGCTTCATTCAAAACGGTCATCATCAACATTCTCCTTATCACTATACAGATATGGTCGTCTCAGGAATGCAATAGGAAGAGGAAAAACACAATGGATACGAAAAACCAATGAAAGAGCTGACTTCATAAATCATTGCGGCTTTATTGGGTTCAACTTGGAAATATGTTTGGGCTTGGAAGCAATATAAAAGAGTTACCCAAGACCCAATGATTCACAACTGCATTAAGTTCTCAGGCACCCACATAGATTCAGAAAAGAGAAAGGAGGCGCGGTGCACGTGTTAGAGATGCATGAGTGAAAGAGTGGAATCAGATATCTTGTGCATATTGTATAAAGCCGTCGCATTCAGTACATCACACAGAAGCAGAGGAAAAAAACACAAGCACCCAACGCACGACTGCTGTAGAAATAATAGATGATGGGGGATTATTATTCATGGTTTATTTCTTAACATACTATAATTAAATGTAAAAGAGCTCCTATTTACCCACAATAAAATATATTCAGATCAACTTTCTCAAAGCCTATTTTTTTGGACATTTTTAGAACATCTCATTTCAATAATAATATAATATAACTTAATATAAATCTAACAATAACACAACCAAGTACGTACAGTAAGCGATGAGACAAATCAGATATAAATAACTTGGACACCCAGATTAACGCTAAAAAAAAGACAGTTTGACCAAAATGCACAAAATCTAAATCATTGACAAGTAAGAATAATTCTATTTTAAATATCAAACTTAATACACAGTAAACAACTCATACACATATACTGTACCTAATAAATCAAAGACATAATAGACCCCTAAATGATAAATAATAATAATACTAATGAATGACTCAATAATCTTGAACATAATTTGTTTTGCTTTATATCAGCAGTAAATGTCATCTTTAACTAACTATAATAATGGATTGTTTGATTTGTAAATGGAAAACATCTTTCAATTATAATAATACTGTTAGATTTACACTTGACCTATGTAATTTGTGTATGTCTTTATCTTTGATGAGCTCATGTTTGGCGCTGACAATCACAAATGGTTAAGAATCATAACAAAAGAAGAAACATGTGCTAGCCAAAGGAGGAGGAACACTACATACACAAAATAGAATAAAAATGCTGAAAAAAACTGCGTTGGAGGCCTACAGCTGTGTATTATATCCTATTGACTTGATATTGTTGTTGATTCATTTTCTGTTCATCTGTGATAAATGGATTGATTGATTCAGCAAAAGCGAAACCTCTGACCATGTCTCTCTGCATGCATGCTCAGCTACTGAATACGAGAGTACCTCAAAACTCTTGACAGGGGAAAAAGAAATGAAAGAGCAGTTTGTGCGTAACGATACCAATGGAGACCTGAACATGGTGAACAGGCGCCCCGCTGTGTGGGAAGAGGAGGTCCATTTTCCTGGCCAATTTACAAGAAGCGTGAACAATCGACTGGTGCGTTCACTGATTTCTGGTGCAATTCTGGCCCTGGTTAGAAACATGCAGTAGGAGGCGCTATAGGGCTAAGGCCAAACGTCCAATTCATAGAAGGACCACAATAACGTAACGTTACGTTTGCCTTCTCACTTAGGGTTAGTGATGAGTTGATGAGGCCTTGTAAAACATTGCGCGACACATTACCCAAACTGTATTGATACTGTATCAATACTGCATCACTGCGGCTCAACACTGACAGTCATTGCAGGCAACCCACTTGATTCAGACGACAAACGGAGGTAAAGACCGAGTATGAAACGTAATACAATTTAAGCTATTGTATTTCATATTGTGTTATTTTATATCTTAAATAAAATATATTTGATATCTTTACGATATACAGTAAACAAGGTGAACGTGTTGTAAATGTGATGATGCTATGTCATTGTCTTTGAGGCAAATGTTTTTATTTCTTTTTTTTTTTTTTTTAATACATTTTTATTCAAAAAACAAGGTGTTCCAACTTCTCTTGACATTTTCTAAACCTTTCTGAATGACAACAAACAGTATGTTTGCTAAAGGACCCGAAATAGTTCCTCGAGCCCCTCACTCTTCACAATACTGAGGGGTTGATCCTTAATAATATAATTCAGCACTGCTTGATCCCAGGCTTGCTTTGTGAAAATGAAATAATAATAAAAAAATAATAATATGCATTGATTATTGATAAAGCCACCATAAGGAAGTTGCAAAATGTCTGTATACGTGTGTTTGTAGGTGTATTTGTGACCTCCTGAGGCTCCCCAGGCTGAAGACGTGCATGGTAATGCCTCAGCATCGAGGGTGCTGTTATTAATATTTGACAGTTCTGATGAACAAATGCGCACATTTAACCTGCAGTAGTACATAAAATAAATAATTTAAACTACGAGTCACTTTGAAATAGATTTAAATTCTGAGCGATCAACCTGAAACTGAGGTGAATAGGACAAATACCTTATTTACTGATATATATTTACTATATCAAAATGGTCCCAAACGGACAGATGCTTTGTTGACAAGTGGTTGATGTGTAATACACACGTTTCTCTTCGAACAGAGATGCATCCTGTGGCAGAAGGATCCGCCACTGTTTTTACAAATGTGGCCTAAAACCTTTGAAATATCCTCATTAGAAGGTCTATGCCTAACAAAACGCATTATTTTTGCACCATATTCGTTTTTTTAATTAACTTTTAAAAATGGGGCTACCTTGCCTTCTTTGAGCCTGTGCGCCACCATGTTGAAATGACGTAATTGATGACGCAAATCGCCTCTTTTAATCCATTGACTTTTATAGGAGGTGAAGCATTCAGGATCATTTACGTAGCAGCTTCTTCTTGTGCTGCTTTGGGTTGCTCTGATAATCAGTAAAAGTTAAAAAAGTTGATGTAAACCTCTTTTGTTTACCGAAATTTGATAAACCAAATCCGTGACCCAAAAGAATCTGTGACCGCAGGGGGCGACAGTTCCAACTCTGCCGATTCGTAGATGCCATGAAGAAGAGAAGAAGCGCTCCGGGTGCATGTAAATATAGGCAACCGGGAATGACGGCTGCTCATTAATGCCGACCCAAGTTGAGTCGAATCTGTCTGCTGCAAAGAACCGGTGTTCTTGTCAGAAATGGTTGAAAGTATGGTTTAATTATCCAGATTTTTTTTTCTCTGCTCTCTTGACAGATTTTTTTGGGTCACGGATTTTGTTTATCGTTTGTTCTTTCACAACATTCAACAATGGCGCAGCAACAACTTCCTGTGTTTTTGGTGGTTTTTAAAGCCCTGTTTTGTGCCGTCACTGTTCCGTTCTCCCACCATCCTCTGCTCTCTACTTCATCGCCGATACTTCCTGTGTTTATTCCACTCCGAGACAGTTGTGTTCACTGCCCTGCTAGTCGCTCTAGGCTTTGATTGGAAAACGCACCGAGACCGACAAAAACAATCGCTCCAGAATTTGCTTGTTTGATCCACTTTCGACTTCGTTTGCGTGTTCACACAGTCTTTACAAGACTGTGTGAACACGCAGTCTTGTTTCCCATTTCCTGGGAAACAATTTGTCTGATTTCATAACTTGACTATGTAAAAACAAGTTCGGATGAACTGCGGCCGGCCCCGCGGAACGTCTCAGCGCCGAATAGCACGTGCCACGTTCCCGAGAATTCAATCAAATGACTCAGTTCGAGGAAAAATAGTAATCTACATTGAATTGCCTTTGAAACTATATATCACACAACTATGTTTTGATAAATTTAGAAAGTACCGGAAAAAGGGGTGGGCCCCCGGCCGCCCCCCTTTCAAAAAGATCTCTGAGAGGCTCAAATTACAGCCCGATTAAACAAGCATTACCGGAGGAGTAGTAATTTGAAAAATGGGGCACATATGGAGTATTGGGCTCCATGTTTCAATGATTCAGTAATATTTGACTCACAAATAAATACAAATCAAAAATTGAGAGAAAAACTACATTTTCCAAGCACATCTGTGAGCAGAGCATAGCTGTGCCTGCAGGGCATCGCCGACCACCATCACGATAAAACAGCTTAGTCACCACGCCTCTAAGCCCTCGGGCTGAGGTCAAGGACGCTAAACGAATTTAAACACTCTACACACACAGGAACACATGACTCATGTAATTTTTACTGACACTGCAAACCAACACCTGAGCTGTTTTTTTCCCCCTATTGATACACCACAGCTACAGATCAACAGATTTCAGATTCAATGAAATGATAACGCTACTAGGGCAACACACACACACCCAGAGAGAGAGAGAGTTTCATATCACTGAGAGCTGAAAAGGAGAAAGGAGAAAAAGCAGATTCAGTTCTTGCTGCAAGAAACTGAAATGAGGTTACTGAGAGGTACCCGGAGGGGTGAAAAAACCTTTATTTAAACAATGTTTTACACAATATCCACTCGTTTTGTGGAAGAAGAAAAACGGGTTTTAAATAATGAACCAGAATAGTGGAAGGAGAATCAAACACTCTTATTCTGGCTGATGGAGAAACGTCGGAAAGACATGTCCTAATAGGTTGCTATGGAAACAATCCCTAAGTTCTCTTGCACTTTCCCTATATCTTCATTGTCTTCTTCCTTTCTCTTCCACATAGACAATGGGACTGCCAATGGCCTTCTCCATTTCACCAACGCACCATTTGCAATAGTAATTGGTTAGCGGTCAAAGAGCGATCTGGCTGTAGCTAGCGTGCATTGGAGTCCCCAGGGTGGAGGAGTCGATGGAGAGGCGTCTGTAAGCTGGGGGTGTCAGCTGGGTGAACAGCAGTGTGTTTGCCTCTGTGGGGCTTTGTATGTGCATTGACTGACTGATGAAAATGAGTCACTGGCATGTTTAAACCCTCTTTACCGGAACAACCATGCTAAAGTACTCGAGATCTATATCCTGTTGAAAAGTGCACTTCAAATTTGAGACAGATGGCAGCACATTATCTTCAGGCTCTTTGATCTGAGGCTGAATTCACAGTAAGATTCAAGGACTGCAGGCTGCCTGAGCTCTGAGGGGGTAAAACAATCCAAAATATCAACCAATCGATATTAGAGAGAGTCTATACATTCAATATAACATTATGCAGATGTGTTATCTATTCATGTTAACCTTAGCTATAAGGCTGGGCATCGTTTGGATTTTAACAATTCTGATTCCGTTTCTAAATTTCGATTCCTGTTCTAAACGATTCTCGATTCCGATTCTTTGAGCTGTGCAGGTCAACAGGTCACAGATTTCACAGGAGAATTTTTTCATTTGAAAAAGCCTTTACACAGGCCATTAATTCAGTTAGTTGATACAGTTTAATTTGGTTGCCGTACTGTAACTAGGGTATTCAATTACAAAGGTCCCCAACTGTAACTGTAGAACTGAATCTTGCTGAAATACAGTAACACTACAAAACAAGTTGGCAGCAGTCTAAAAAACAAAAAGCTGCAGCCCACGTAGATGTGAAAGAAAATAAAACAAACTCAAACCCTGGAGCAGTCATGTGACAAATCAATCAATAGTTCTTGTTATTCTGTTATTCTGGCAACTGGAACTTAGCAATGACAACTTCATGAAATTATTTACAAATACATTGTTAACAACTATGAATAAAGCTGACGTTCTCCCTGCAGTGGTCAATTATTTTTTTAAACACAGCAGCTTCAAACTCCCATAAATACTTAATACTTTAACTAAAATGTTAAGAGTTGGACAAGAATCAATCAACAAAACTACTTCATACCCAGAAATATTTGTTTTCAGCAAAAAAAATAGTTTGAGGGTTTAGTTACTTTTGAAGGATTATTTTTCCACTGATCAGCATTGATTTGTTAAATTAGATCCAAACGTAAATAATAAATTGTTGCATAAGTTGATTATGTGAGCATCTGCACAGGACCAGTGAGACCAGAGACTGCCTCCTTCTAGCCCCAGACAGAGGGTTGGTCTCAGTTCTTTTCTTTTAGCGATTAAAGAAACGGCACTAGGTTGGTTTAAACCATATTTATTTATATTTGCGTATCCATCCTCTATCCACAGTATCAGCTGTGCTCCGGTGCTAAACAACTGGTGCGCACTCCCGTGGCGGCTTGGCTGATTACTGCAGTTACCCTAACCACCGTAGTGTCACTATGGAGTCTGATTTCTAGATCCTCCCTATGCTCCTTTAAGCAAATCTCGAGGTTCCTAATATTTCCTAATATCTCTAAAATCAGGAAAATTTTGGCCCAGATTGAAAAACAAACCCATGTATTTATTCCATCTCATTATTGTAACTCTTTATTTATCAGGATGTCCCAGTAACTCAATAAAAAAGTCTCCACTTGATCCAGAATGCTGCAGCTAGAATACAATAACAATAACATGGAAGATATTTATCCAGTACGGGTACTTGCTTCTCTCCCTTGGCTTTCTGTATAATCCAGAATAGAATTAAAAATCCTCCTGTTAGCATACAAAGCTCCTAATGCCCAATGGAAACATGCAAACTAAGTCTTTTTTTCTACGTCTCTCAATAAATTTACACCTCTGATGGAGATGCTTCAAGTTTGTCGTTACAATTTAACCCAGGATTCTCTTGCTGTGTGGTCAAAGTGGTGACCACTAAATAAATCTTGACAAAAGAAAAATGATCAATCTATTTAAAAAAAAAAAATTAAAAAAAAAATCATGATAATGTGTGTTATTTCTTCTGACAGTAGTGATTAATAGAGTAACACAAATGAAGTGTGTTAAAAAAAAAAGCTCAGGAAAGGCTCATTAATCAGTTGCATCATTAAAAGATGTACAGCTGTGAGACTACATGAGTAAAGCTATTCTGTAAAGTGAAACCCACCATCAGGACACTAATCTGGTCATAATGAGTGTTTAGGAAAATAACGTGGAAACGTCTGAAAACAAACTGTAGAAACAAAATTACCAAGTGAGTTTAGAAAACAAAGTTTGTTTAAGCCATGCCCTTATGATATAAAGAGTTATACTATACATTCAGAAAAGCTCAAAGATTATTATTACCAGGTGTCCAAAGAAAAATATTTGCACTTGTTGTGGTGGACTGACACAATCAATGTCTGAAAAGAGGACTTTTAGATGACTTATTTTGTAAAATGAAGAACTCAATGACACATAGAAGTCCAATGTGAATTGTGCAGAGAGGTTTTCGAGATACGAGCAGTTTACCTGGAGTTTTTGGGACTTATGGCTAAGCAGAGATATAGACTGAGGTATAATGTGAAACACAAATGTAATTGAGGCCAGCAGGAGTATTGGGTGAATAATACTGGAAAGAAGTTGCATGACAAATATGTTTAAATGTCATATTCTTGCACCCTAAACACCACAAACCATATTTTCATCCATCTCGCTTGTATTAAGATGGAGGTGGAAATCGCAGAGACGGATATCTCCAAACCTTGACATTTGGATAATTTGAGTAAGCTGACCTTTTAAGAACGAACCAGTGAGACTTTGTGGCGCTCCACTGCACTTCATGTTTTGGTAGACGTGGCTGTTTGATGCAGACGGATATGTTGACGACAAAGGAGAGATGAGACAAGCGAGGCAAGCAGAAATCTTTCCCAAAAGATTTGTTGGAGTGACTTTTTTTTCCCCTTATTTTGAGCATGAGTAATGTTGTTTTTCACTCTGTGAGAGATAGGAAGTCAGTCCTGATAAGTGTTTGTGAAACCCATTTACAGTCATTGCGGGAGATTGTTCGGGCGGAGGGAAAACACACGCATGCACGGCACGGGAGCGCGCACACGGCGGGAGCACGGTTGCAGGAAATGCACACAGCTGTATTTGTGTCAGTCGATAAGACGGTGCTGAGAGACTGTGAGAAACGGAGGCGGGAGTTGGGGACTGAGTAGAAAGCGAGAGGGAGAGAGAGAGAGAGAGAGAGAGAGAGCGGTGTAGTGAGTGAGGGAGATGATCAGAGAGATTAGAGAAGGAGGCGGTCGGGTTGTTAGAGACACACTCTCCACTGGCACGCTAAAATCATTGACGGCCCAATTTCACAGAATGCACTGAACCCGACTATTATCCCCAGGCTGGTGGCCTGTCAGACGTGGGCTCATCTACACCGTGACAGATGTCAGTCTGAATCTGATGTGCACACTAATGCACAGTGTCAAAAACATAAGCACAACTGCATGCAGGTACAGTATATATATGAAAAATTTAACAATTCATTTAAAAATAATCAGGAAATGTTCCTAGTTCCTTTGTAGGCTATTTTTGGACAAATTCACCACAAACTAACAATACTTTTGC
Source organism: Gouania willdenowi (assembly GCF_900634775.1). NCBI lineage: Eukaryota > Metazoa > Chordata > Actinopteri > Blenniiformes > Gobiesocidae > Gouania > Gouania willdenowi. Next base: position 13,837,164 of record NC_041066.1, read on the forward strand.
CTAATAAAATACTATATTTTCTTGTAATTTATTGAAACAGGATTATTTTATGCTGTAGAGACCATTTTATCACACTACTGACAATAGGAGACAATAATTGGCTACATTTTACAAAAAAGACTGTATTTACTATTGTACTATTGAAGTAATCACATAAAAGTTGCATGGTATTTTATAATTATAATATTTTTAATAAATTCCACTTAAATTTGTAGATTAAGCCTTAGGGAACCAATGTTTTGAACCAATGTGACACAGTTAGGGGTTTAGAAAAGTTCCACAAATGAAAAACCATAAGAAATTATTGAGAGGGTACTTATGATATGAAGGGGGTACACAAATGACAAAAAAGATTGGGAACCACTGCCATAGGGTAACCATACGTCTGGATTTACCCGCACACGTCTTGTCCGGATCGTCAATCCAGATTTTATAAATAGATGAGAATGTCCAGGTTTCCCAGGGACTGGGAAGGAGTTGCTACTTTTCAGCAAATTATGGTGATTTTAACTCACACGTGATGGAATCATTAAAGATGCCGTTTTGTTTTGAAGAAATCATCACACGCAGCAGGGAGAAGAGAGGCTGAACGTCAACGGGAATGATTGAGAGATTTTAAGAAGGTTTATATGACATTTTTATGCCGGGCTGCCGGACTCAAAACGCCACTCACTTTGTTCTTCTTCGTCCTGTTGTTTTTGTGTACACTAGTTAAAATCACTACTCCTCTGTTATTCGTGAACGGATTAGGCTGAAATTTGGTAGATATAATCTATAGATGTCTACGCATCGATGCTCGGACCCCGATTTTTAATTTGAGGACCAGGGGCACCCCAAGGGCCCCCCCCCCCAAAAAAAAAAAAAAGAAAATTGATTTCTCATGTATTTGCGAGTCAAATATTACGACGATTGGTGGTATCGAATCATTGAAACATACGTATCACGGGGGCGCCAGGGGGACTCCGGGGGCCTCATTTTTCAAATGACTACTCCTCCGTTAGTTCTCGTTAGATCGGAATGCAGTTCGGAATGAATACTCTATGAATAAATATGATGAGACCCTTGAAGCCATATTTTTTTAATGGGGCCGGGGGCCCACCCCCCATTTCCGGTAATTTCCAAATTTATGAAAGCATAGTCGTGTGATATATCGTTTCAAAGGTAATTCAATGTAGATTACAATTATGCCTCGCACAATTCCATTAGGAGCCCAAGGGGCTCGGGGCCACCTCCCTTTTTTAGGCAATTTCCTTTAAAGTCGTTTTCTCATTTATTTGTAAGTCAAATACCACCACATTTTCTGTTATTTTTAAATTTATCAGAACATAATCGTGTGATATATCATTTCAAAGGCAATTCAACGTAGATCGCAATTTTAAGTTACACAATTTCATTTGTTTTACTCAATTCTCGGGAACGTTGTACGTGCTATTCAGCGTGGAGATGTTACTTGTTGAAGGTCAGATAGTTGTAATGCATACCAAAGGTGATTGACTTGAGGATTGTTTTTAAAGTCTTTATTATAAAAAGAGAAATACATCTTTAAACCTTATGGACAATAATGTATTTATCTACTATATTGTATTTTGCCATTAAAAGGTCAATTTAAGGAAACACTTACTTTTAAGTACGCCGAGGTTGGCACAAGTCCTCATTTTTGAAAATCAAAATATGGTCACTCTAATATATTTATATTATTATATTATATGTGGGGTGCTCCTTACATAACTCAGGTCCTATGGTACATCGGACCTGTGCTGTCAGGCCATGTAGAGCTAAAACAGGGTTAAATGAAGGTGTTGGGATATATTTGTGTTGAAGCATCACTCCTCTCAGCCAACTACTGCGCCTACTCTCTAATACTATTCGGCTCTGGCCCCAAACGCTGTGTTACATAATTATCATTTCCCCCACAGCAGTCCAACGCTGAAAAAAGGCAGTTAAAATGAAGCGCAAGTTTCCGGGCGACAGTGCCAAAAGAAGTGCTTTTGAGCAGGAGCCTTAACGACTAAAATACAGCTTCTTGTCAGGAAACATTTGAATTTGAATAGGTTTTCACCGCACGCTGCACAGCTATTTTCTTGAAAAATATTTGAAAGTCCTATTGAGACAACAGGGTACAGCTGAAGCAAGCGGAATACAACTTATGGGAAAAGCTGCTCATAATTAGAGTGGGATGAGAACATCATTATCTTACTAATCTCTAAGTATTAAGAAGCAAAGAAAACTCACACATTGCAAACATCCAACTCAGCTCTGGCTGAAGCCAACAAACACTGCCTTTTAGCCTGACTAAATCTCAGTAATCATCAACTTCTATCTTGTGTGTTTAATCCACCACAAAATCCTCAAAAAATGAGCAAAACAAGGTGGTTTTAGGTCACATTAGGGAGCATGAGGGCTGGGATTTAGGTGAATATTCACTAGTTTTAGCTTCTCTGCCACAAAAGGAATAGGGTTCACCTTTCAGCCAAGACTAAGTGTGTGATGAAAACTGTCTAGTTAGCTTTGAGATGTCTGTGGGTCCTGAGGTAATGGCAGCTTAGTTGAAGCATCTCCTCTGCTGCTGTGGTGACTCACGGTGCAAAGTAGTGCAAAGTTTACAGTGTGGATAAATCCAGAGTTTAGCCAATAATGTGTCAGCAGCTTTGTTTATACCCACTCATCATCTCAGCCATGCTCCTCTTGTTATAATGACAGCGCAATAACATAGGAAGAGAGGGAAATAATGGCAAATACAGAACAGGATGATGATAATGAGAAGGGGAAACAATGAGAATGGAAAAGGTCACACTCTGCTTGTTGATTATTCTGTTGCCATGTGAGAAGGTCCTCATTTTCCCTGGAATCACGCTGTAAAAAAGCATATATATGCATGCCTCACAGCAGCTAAATTTAAATATCTCCCTGCCTTTAATGTGGCTTCCTCCCATAGTGAACATTTAAATGTTAGCGTCTCCAAATCCAGCATAGGAGTGAAAATCAGCCCTGTATTGGACTGGAAAAGGTTGCAACACTCATTGACCTTGACCATCAATATTAACGTAAAATGTACCCAGTGATCCCATTTAGAATGCTCTTCAACTGCAGGACACTTTTTTATATCAGACAGATACAGTTTCAGAGTTAGCAAAGCTTAGGTTACACCAGAAGGCACTAGGGCTGGGCGATAAGAACCAAAACTCATATCTTGATATTTTTTTCTCAACATGGCGAAATACAATATATAGCTAAATATTTTAATTTCAAATGAAGTCTAACCAGAAAGACAATTCTGGGTTAAATTTGCTGATGCAAAATGCCACATAGGCACACTTATTAACAAACAGCAGCACAATATGCGCCACTTTTTCCTTTTCCTCCTGTAAGGGACAGCACGTGTGAGTGAGTTCTGTAGTGTGGCTTGGTTAGGGGAAAGTCTGGGTTAGCATTCACTCAAAAATCCATCTGTACTTTTCATGCTGTTCTGATAAGTAGCGAAAGCAGAGAATCCTAAAACAAGTACTTTAAAACAAAATAAGAAAAAAATTATATATATATATATATATATATATAAAACTCAATATATCTTGATTCTTGATATATCACCCAGGTCTAGAAGCCATACACCGAGCTAAAAGCCAAACGGCACAGCCAGTAAAACCAGCAGAACCAAATAATGTGACACAAACCTATCATGGGCGACTCGATGAAACTCCAAGTGTTGCTCTGAGGCACAAAAGACTGGAGGACACCAGCCGAGCGTCCGGCCTCGTTCACGCCCCCGAACACGAACACCTTTCCCCCGCACACAGTGGCTGCTGCAGAGTGGACAGGCTTGGGAAGAGGAGAAACCGTCTCCCACTGGTTAGTGATGGTGTCGTACCTGAAAGGAGCAGAGGAGTTGATCAATTATTGAACCTGGATCACACATGATAAATAAAATTCAACAATAACAGACCGTATTCTTTGGAAGTGCTAGTCGGAAGTTTATGCGCCGCGTCTTTTTTTTTCAAATCAGATCACTTTTGTAACAAAAATAAAGTGCAGAAAAGGTTTAAAATGAGGAGTATATTCTGCTCTAATATTTTAAAGCGATGTAATATTTTGTCAAGTAAATGTTTCCTGATTTGGATTGAAACACTTATTTACAGATAAATGAGAGAAGAGAAATATTTATTAACTAAAGCAGCTTTTCTCAAATGGAGGTACGTGTACTAGGGATGTCCCGATACAACTTTTTCATTTCCGATATTGATCCGATATTAATTAAAAGAAAGAAAAACTTATTTTGTCGTGTGGAATGTTAGAAAAGTCTTGATCAAGTGATGTTCCTCAAACAGAGAACAATAGTCAACAACAGTAGGTACCAATTGGTTACATACATTTTAAGCTTCAACATAATATCTACAGTATTCTACAATTGAATAAAATAAATACAAAATGAATTGGGGGGAAAAAAATAAAATAAATCTGAAATTTGAATCCGATATTCGTTTTCAGGCTGATATCGGACCAATATCCGATATCGGATCAGGACACCCCTAACGTGTACCCCTAGGGGTAGAAAATTGTGGAAAATTTACAAATTAAAGCATTATAATATGGTTTTTTTTTGTGTTTATTTAGTTAAAAATGATAATCATGTAAATGATGATGAAATGATCTTGATTAGAACATGAACTGAAAATACAAGGGTCAGTCCTGGTCCCACACCAGATGGGAGACGACATGAAATGATAAAAACTGTAGAAATGAATTTAAGAGGCCCTAAATACTGTTTCATTCCACTTATTTACAAAAGTTAGATTCTTCATAATGTGTTATCACTCAATCATTTCATCATTATGCTCTATAGTTGTTTTTTTCATAGTATTCTCAGCAAAATGTTGTGGTCGAAACAAAGGCGAAATTAGATTAAGAAATTACATTTATGTATATATATATATATATAGATAGTCTGCCCATGCATGCATGAATATATACATATGTAGGTGTTTGTGTACATGTACTGTATATATATATATATGTATATATGTATGTACTTGTACAATCGGATGCATATGTGTGTATATTGATATATGTAAAATTCTTTACATAACCTTTTTCCCTTTTATAACATTTATAACTTAATTGTACAACTTCTACATATATATAATGAAAGCCTATTTTATGATTTTATTTTAATCTTATTGTTTTGCACAAATGTAGCTATTTTATAACATTTCATCTTTCCGTGGGCACATGGCTCTCACACTTGCTTTGGCAATGTAAACCTGTTTTCTCATGCCAATAAAGCTGTTTTGAATTGAATCAATAGAGAAAGGTTTGAAAGTTTGAGAACCACTGAACTAAAGTATATGCAGACAATGGTTAAGTAAGAGTGAAATGTAGAGATGATTATCCACTACTATCTTTAACAAGGCTCTATTACCCATAGAAATGTAATAATCTGAAATAAACCCTTTAATAAAATCCTTCATACCCAACGTGAGCAAAGCTTGTACAGGAAATCGTTGGCTTGCAAGTTTCCACAGCTTTGAAAATGCAGTGAAATGTTCATTTTGGCTGCAGGGCTGACAGATATAATTAGCAGAATGCCTACACCACCAGGGAAGATGAAAAAGACCGACCATTACATACAATGACAGCAATTAAAGCAATTACACAAAACAACATACGCTGGAAGCTACAAACCATTAGTCCCCAGAGTTGGACTCTGTGTCAGCTCGGAGTTTTAAACCTTTCACACAAAGTCAGCTTTCAAACAGACTTTGTTGAGCCTGACTCTCTGCTGACCCGAAACCACATAAACCAACACATCCAGATGAAATGGTTACCATGACACAGGCTTACAGGACTGCGTCTGTGTCAGAAAGTGTGTAAGTGTGTGTGTACGGTTTTTAAAATGTGTCCTAAATTTGCATTTCTGTTTTGGGCTACGTGGCACACTGACATGTGTTTGTGATTGTGTGTTTCTTTTAGGCACTATTGTGTTTGCAGTGTTATTTCATGTCCACGGATCACTGATCAAAGGAGCTGCGCCGGCAGCCTTTATTTAGCTGAAGAGGACCTCATTAAAGAGACACAAACAGAGCCCCAATCTTTGATGGAAACACAAATTCATGCACAATTAGATTGACTTTCCTAATCAAAGTTGTGTCTTTGTTGTGAAAGAGAGAAAAAAACTAAACCTTTGTAGGAACAGACGCGAACGCAAACAACCAAAGACTTGAGGCAGATCTGAAGGTTGAAAACGTCACGACATGCACTGATAAAAAGTTGCTGGGCATCTTCTAACACCATACAATCAGGATTGCGTTTATCAAGCGCACAATTTAACACGCACAATCTATTTAGCGTGTTTGCACAGGCAGGTGGAAACTGTCACAGCTTTACGCAGATAATATGGCGACAGGAGACGACACAGGAGAAACAAAAGGCAACAAAAATAATAAGTATTTAATGGTAAAGTTCACACTTTTGCTATAAAAAATGACAGATTAAAAATAACTGAGTATTTCAGCCACCTAAAGAAAAAGCAGCGTAAACCCTCATTGGGGTGTGTAGGGAACAGATTGATACACTTGATCAGTCAAAGGCAACATTATTAAAGATGTTTCCAGCTGTGGACCTGTCTTGTTAAAGGTGTGGTCAGAAACCTGCTACATGAGTTGCCCTCTCGTTATTGGATACTGGATGGAGATATTCAAAACCCTTTCTGAGATCCTGCAGAAGTGGATTCATCCTGCTCTATTGATCGCATTGTTTGGTTTGGGGTGAAGCCTGCATCAATATAACTCACAACATGCCAACACAATATGGTGTTGTATGTGACAATACTATAGCACAGAGGGTGATTGACTAAAACTCCTCCTACACACCTGGCATGACTGAAGGAAGTGATGAAACTTTTACAAGTGGAGAAAATTAAATATCTATCAAGAGAAAAGGTATTTTTTTTTCTATTTAATCTGGCAAACTTTTATAGACGACTTTAATAACAATAAGTAGCTCATAAAATAAAGATATTAAACAAAGTGTTATTCACCCCCCACTTTTTCATTCTTTTTCTTTTCTTTTCTTATCAATGCCTTTTATGTGTATACATATGTATGTTTATGAATGTATTTATACATCGTTTTTTGTTTTATTCAATTATTTTATTTTATACTACTTTTTGTATCTGGTGCAACGCAAACATTTAGAATGCATAATCATACCATCAAACTGTACTTGTGTACCTAAATGTACATGTTCCTAAAAGTTGAAATAATAAGAGTAAATGAATAGAAATTAAATTAAAAATAAAATAGCCTGTTAAGCCCTACTTTTTTCTTTTTCGTAACATTTTTCTCTTTCTCTTGGGCTGCTCTGATACCTGCAGCCGTGCTCTCTGCCCTCCCTCTTTATGTCCCCGCGGCACAGATGAGGTTCTGGGGTTTAGACCAACGTCAAACATTCTATCCATTGACGGCGAGTGTCAGCCCAGAAACAGCACTGACCTGCTGTGTGTGTGCCTGACACAGGCAATGACATCTAGCCCATCTTCAAGTGCTGCAGACAGTTTTCTTTGTTACTGCAGAAGCTCAAGATCAATGTCGTCAATAGGATGGTTTTTGTTCCTCTGCAAAGGTGCTTTGTTCGGAAAGTTTTAAAAAGTGTGAAGGGGACAGATGGATAGTAAAATCCTTACAAACAGTATCTTTATGTAGTCAACATAATTCAGTATATTCTATGAATTCACTATATATTCAATGTATTCTAATAGCAGAGGCAGAACTGCACGTCCAATTCAACGGATTTTATTTAATTTTGCACTTTCGCTAACTCAGCTGTCCTACATTCTCCATGTTGAACACTTTTACACAAGCAAAATATTCAAAGTAAGGCGGTTTCAACCCATGGAAGCAGCTTAGGGCCAATTTTGAGAAGAAAATAATTTTGGGCAAATCAAGAATACAGTCCAAATGTCAAAATTAAAGTAAAAGTTTCAAGAAAAAAGTTGAAATATGATGTCGAGATTAAAATGAACATTTATTTATTTCATTAACAAAAATATTAATTCTGTTTCAGCTCATAAACATGGTCTTTTATTCTGTTTAAGGATTTTGAAGAGATATTGCCAAAAACAGTTTACTACTTTAATCTCGACATTTCAACTTTATTCTTGATTTGCCCAAAATTATTTTCCACATCAAAATTGGCCCTAATCTGCGTCCAATGCTCAACCACATCCTCATGCTCACCGATTTGTGCTGCAATGAAAAACACTATATGTTTTTTAATGAGGTGAACTTGTACTTTCTTTCTTGAAACCAGATTTCTAAACAGGGGTCAACAACCCTAATTAAACCTTGGGTGTGTTCTTTGTCAGCCATTCATTGAACATTCTGATCAAAGCTTTTCTGGTGTGAGTTGATGCATGCAAAGTCATGCTATTAAACTAACACCTAAATGCACTGGATGCACTTTGTTGAAAAGGCTGTTTGATGAGATTGGGGTCTCGTGGGGGGGGGCTCTCTGGGCCCAACCCTCGGGGGGTTGGGTGCTGGGTCCTTGGCTCCTTCTCGGGTGTGTATGTGAGGGGCGGTGGCTGCCTCTCGGCTTGGGATCTTTTGGGGGCATCTGAGGGGCTCCTTGGCCCCCACTCTTTCTGCTGGCCTGGCTGCATCTTGGGTTTGCAGTAGCGGTTCTTGCACAAACATTGGTCATGGATGCACTGGCATGCCTTGGGCTGTGGGATAAACTCGTACTGGGCTTAATCTTAGTCAAGTTGATCCCAAATACCTGTTTTAGGTATAACCACTCACTCCTTCCGCCACCACCATTACACCTAAGCTCCATACTTGTCACCAGACTGGCTTGATTACACAACACAATAAGCACAATATGCTCCAACATCACATCTCACTCTCACTTTAAAATAATCAACTATTCCCCAATCTATTTCCTACCTTTACTCTCTCTTCCCTGTTCCCTTCCCCCTCACCTAGGTGTAACACTGCCCTCTCTTTTTACATCCTCCCTATAATAAAGTGTTTCTACCCTTCCTTATGGAGAGTTGGTGATGGTCACATTTATGCAATAAAATAAATGCATTTATTTAATTGCAATAAAAAAACATGCATTGCTGTCTCCTTGTAGTGTTGACCTTTGACAGTATGTGCAGACAAAGGAAAAGAAAAGAAAAGGCTGTGTGATAAAGTAAAAGTGGAGAATCGGTGAGTTCGCCTCAGGGAATGTTCCTTTAGCTGCTGATAACGTCCTGCAGCTGCAGAGGCAGACGACGTAGGTTTAAATGGACTGTCAGTCCAAAAAAGTCACACAGAATGTACGTCAAGAAAGGTGAACTGGAAACATTTGAGAGTGCCAATTATTGCCCTTTAAACACACACACACACACACACACACACACACACACACACACACACACACACACACACACACACACACACACACACACACACACACACACACACACACACACACTAGTATCAGGTGGAGTCAGTGAGAACTGCTGGGACAGAGAGGCTAGCATGTGTCTCATTTTCTGACAGATATAATTACCACTTGCACCACATTGGGGGGGGGGGGTGCTTTATAAATGTGAGGGTCAAACTCTGCTGAGAGATGCTGATTATGGGACAGAGAAAAGTTAAAGAGAGCTGCTTCACACAGCTGGGCCTGTTGAGAAAGAGGATATTTAAAAAACACTTAACGATCCAATAGAAACGCAACATCTTCAACAATGTGCCAATTTTAGGAAATGTCTTGGGAGTTGGATTGTTATCTAAGACTTCTTCACGCTCACCTTTGTGCAGCCACAGTGAACATTTAATTGTGAATGCAGGCTGTTGAAGTGGGTTTACTGCTTCACCTTTAGAGATAAGTTTAGGAGTTTGGACAACTGGGACAAACTCTTCAATATTGCAAGGAATTAGCAGAGGTGTTTTAAGCATCTGATTAAAGCTGCTTTCACACCCGTATAGTTCCAGACTTGGGCTAAATGAAACGGCTTGCATTCACAGAGCATTTCTTCTGATGCACTATAACCCAGAACATACAGTGAGGATATGACTGTCAGAATAGCTGTATATGAAATGACATAATAACGTACGACTCCTACTAAGTCTGACGTAAAAATGAGTATGTAGTGCAATCACATTAGATAGTATGGAGATAGATAGTACGCAAGAAATACTTGGATATATAACATATTAGGACATTTCCTAAGTATGCAGAGTGGGCACACTAGTCATACTCAACCGCCCCATAATGCATTGCGAGCAGAATGTAAAATCATCCTGGGACTGGCTTCAAGCTAAAAATCAAACATCCTCTTTTCAAAACAAAAGCCTCTCTTTTTGTCTTCCATTAGTTTTTAACGCTTTTGTAAATAGGGCTCTTTTTTTTAAGTCAGTAGCACAATGACGGGTGTCCAAAAATCTCACAAATGTCGGCATGAAATGTGTTTGCACAAGTTTTATGGTTAAAATGAGCCCATGTTGATATTCTGCTTGGTCACTTTCTTGCTTAAAATGTTTTTAGAACTTTCAAAGTTGGCGAATTAACACATATTTAGCCTCAGTGTGCTTCTGGTTTTTGTAGGTTCGAAATGCATCTTGGGAAACTTGGAAGTATACTTCAGTGGATACGGTCATCATCTTAAACTTCCTAACCCAGCTTATAGTATATAGTAGACAGTACATACTCATTGAGTTTGTAGTGCATAGGACAGAGTATGTATCATCCACCTGAAACAAACAAACACTTGATTATTGTGGTAAGTTTGGAGGAAATTATTGAGGCTCTGCATGATGGAATTTTTCTTTCTTTATCATAATCCCACTAAGACAGTTTGTTAAACTAAAGATAGAAAAAGCAATGATGGGGAAATCCGTAGAGTGAGAGAATAAAGCAACAGTATTGTGCAGTATTAACTAACTACAGCCTTTTAAACTTGTTTTTGTTGGCTCCTGTGAAAGCCAGTCTCTTTAAACGAGAGCTCGATCACAAAAAATGTGTTTAAAGACTAGAAATGCAAACACAGCCTATCACACGGAGAAGTGTGCAGATCAGGAGAAACTCCGTCTTAGACTGTCAGAAGGGTCGCAAATGTGATGAAGGCCATTGCTCTTGGGATTCACCATCAAGCTTTTCATCAGGAACGTGACATTACGACTGACACTTAAAAGGCCCCAAGTCTCCTCTGAGCCTCTCCCAAAGCTGCTGCATCAGCGAAACAGCAGAAGGGTATAAAATGTTTTTTTATTGTCACTAACACACTGCAGGAGTTCATCCATCAACCTGTTGTGATGCATTGATTGTGTTTTTTTTCTTTCACAGTTTTTTTTATACAAGTGTTTGTACACAGAATTTGGTCACAACATGAAGCCATGTAATTGTCAGTAACTCCTGACAGACTTTGTTTCATTACGAGGGATAAAGCTGCAGTGTTACAACATGCAGTCAGTGTCAGATTTTCTACTTTATTATCCACTAGAAGATGGAATGGAAACCTCAAACTTTCTACGCAAGTATTTTGAAGGAAAAAAAAAAAAAAAATAGCTGTATATATACAGTATATATATATATATATAACAAATATGTTTTTCAAATGGTAAGCCAAATTAACATTATCTGGTCAAAGTTCAAGCATCAATTGTAAGAATGAATTACATCTGCCAAGCAAGAAATATTTTCACCTGTTTTTATTTGTCTGCTTGTTTGTCTATTAGCAGGATTATGGATTTTGACAAATTTTTAACTAAAGGTAGACCTTACACCAAATTTGACTCAGTTATGTCGGGTTGGTTTCTCAGTTATATCAGGTAATATTTGTTTTGGGTTGTGAGTTCAACTAGATTTAAACAACAGGAATAATAGTCTGCATGACGGTAGTTTAATGACTTTATCATTGGTTTTGAGCATTTACAGGTTTTTGGATAAAATGATGCTGCTGTACTATTTATGTGTTTTCCTAAAATATAAACTTTCCAATTTGTCTCCACAAGGTTGTCATTTGGTTTTGAGAAAAGACAAAACGCGTGGTTTTTGTTAGTTGAAATAAATGCTTTAAGTTGCAGGTTTTCTTCCATCACTGGGTTTTTTCTGTAAACCTTAACTTGTGAATTTAAAAATAGTTTCCGTTTTTACATAATCTGAATCTCTTATTATCTGGCGAAGGCTTCAGCTGACCCGAAAGTCAAAAAACTACTTTTCGCACTCAGTTGTTGCACTGTTTGTGTATTCTCTTTCTCCTGTGCAAAACAAGACTCACCAGCTACAAATAAGCCACTCAGTGATAACATCAATACAGGAAAGCCATTTTGTAACCTTAAACAGAAAAAAACATGGTACATCCGAGTCACAAGGCATGGAAAATATTAGACGTGTTCAGTGTCAGACTGTTGCTGGTTTGACTCACATTTAAATCTCAAGCAGTTTAAAGGTCAATGACTCGCAGAACCAACAATATATATCTTTATTCTATAACTGTAAGAATACAGCAAAGCATTGCATGTTATTAATCAGTTATTCCTGTCATTCAGACGACACTACGCATTATTTAGACCAGGGGTCACCAACATGGTGCCCGTGGGCACCAAGTAGCCCGCATGGACCATGTGAGGTGCCCTCAGGAGCTCTAGTCACCAATGAGCTCCATTAAAATCTGATTTACTGTCTAGGATTCAAACTCACACACATAAATACAGATGACAGATAGAGTCAGAGCCTTAGTAGAATTAAACACTGTTGTCTTGTCAACATTTTTTGGTTAGTAAATACAAAAAAATGTCAAATGTGTTTGTGCAGATTCGGTGTTTGGATTGTGATTGTTTTGCGAGTATGTAGCTTTTTTTTAAAGGAAAAGGAAAAGAAAAAGAAAAGAAAAATACAATAATCCACAAAGTTGATTTCTGTTAAATAGCACATTTTTAAATTGTACAAATGCGTCACATATTTTACGATTAGTTTAAAGTTGTTTGTTTGTAGCTAGTAAAATAGGAAGATGATAATTTTCTATTAAATGCTTTGAAAATGAAATAATTGCATAAATTAGGGGAAATAAACTGTTTAAAGGTGCAGTCTGCAACTCTTATAAAAGAGACTTTTTGTCATATTTGCTAAAGCTGTCACTACATAAGGACAGCTTTACATCAAACTAGTAGCTTGTGTGAAAAAAACAGACTCATTGAGTCCCCCCTGCTGCTCCTGCAGCCTTTGGCAGATTGCCAGAATGCACTGCGACAAAGCAAAAAGAACCAATCAGAGCCCGGATTGTGTTTGATGGGCTGTCTGACAGCTTTTGCTCACAGGCCCCGCCCCTTTCCCAGGGCTGTAGCGCCATCTTTTTTACAGTGTATGGTCTGGAGGAGTAGAAGATGGAATTAGCAACTTTTCTGCTTGAAAGGTAATTACTGCTGCTGGATTTACATTATGTTTGATTTGTAATTGTTACACTAGAACTCTGTAGTGCATGTGTTGTCCATGTGCGCGGAGCAGCCTCCGTGTCGGCTGCTGTAAGTGACACTGTGTTGTTGCTGCTGCTGCTGAGGTGTGTGCACATGGAGAGAGAGCGAAGTGCTGCAGTAATATGCTTTTAACAGTGCATGTTATATTACTGTGATGTTGCTGTCAGACTAACATTAGCTTGTTAGCTCCTCTGAGGGAGGGACTTTGGAAAGTTTGGAGGCAGGGTAAGAGAGCAGCGTGGAGGGAGGGGAAGGGAGGGATCTGAGAGTAGCGGACTGGACCTTTAATGTTGAAAATATAAAATTCCGTACCTTTTTAAGTTACTGCCAGTCTTCCTTCATCATCTTAGCCTTTAAATGAAGTGAAACCGTGAATATTTAGTATTTAAAAAGTGCTTTTCAAACCGGGAGCCATTCGGAGTATTCAGTATAAAGTAGCTCACAGTTTCTAAAAGATTGGTGAGCCCTGATTTAGACAGTGTTTTCTTTTAGCTTTGCTGTATCACTGCTCTCTAGTGACTTTTAAGTGCTGCACTCTGCATTCACACATTTGTTCTACTTGATGCAGACCAAATATTCCTCTCTGTCCACAAAAGACACAGACCAGATCTCTCAAAAATACACGTTTAATGAAATCGAATTGTGAAAGAGAAATGGAAGCTCCCCTGCAGATGAATAAAATGCGTAGGTACAGGGTAGAGAGGATAATAAAGCTTAGATACTGTATGTGATAAACTTTAATGGATGGGCTGCCACTCACTGAGACACTTGCATGTATCATTTCCTTTAAGATGTATGAGTGTTTAAAGTGGGAGGAAAAAAGGGAGCCAAACTGGGAGTTGAATGATGATAAAAAAAACAAAAAAAGAAATGCCAGGCTTGATAAATAACATAAATGACATTATTTACACCTCAACAATTCACAAACAAAAACATAGATACACAGAGGGGACAGAGAAGAGGATTGAGCTGCTTTTTATGATAATGCAACTTGTGTATGCGTGCACTTCAGCAGCTGAGCCATAGGTACACAAGCCTCCAAACAGTAGCTACTTTTAACAGCCTTCAGACCCAAAGCGAGTGCAGTGACAGCAAAGACACACTAACAAAACCAATAAAGCAGTTACCTATGCCTACACCACAGCACCATAACCTTTAGTCTGTGTGTCTGTGTGCATGCACGAGAAGGAGATGAAAAAAATAAAAAATAAATAAATTTGAAAAAAAAGAATTTATGGCCTGCAGAGAGAAGCTCCTGCTCTAGATTCTATCGAGCAGCCGCTCATGGCCTTAAGTTACGAACTCACATTAATCCCTGCAACACCCCAGCATTCTATCACACCCGCATGATTACTATCTCTGTGTGTCTCTTTTCTTCTGCTGCTGCCTCCCACACACTGCCTCAGATACATGTGCACACTTTGACGTGGAGAGCAAAACTACTGCAAGTAGTGTCAGTACACCTACACAGTCATAGAAGAATAAAACCTGCTCGCTTTTGTTTTTTAAAGTGCAGTGTTTGACAAGATTCTGAATTGTTTCTTTAAAATAAATAAAACAGCGGTAACACTTTATCAAAACTGTCCTTTATAAGTAGTTAATAGATCATAAATACACTGTTAGTTAATTTGTTATACATTGCTTGTTGAATATTTGTTTACAGTTGATAAGAATGTATAACTATAGACCCTTTGATTGTTTGTAAACATTGTGATGTATTTTTCCTGTTTTTGCCTCCAGGCCATTAAGGGGTCTATAGCCAATAGATAACTTAGAAGCTGTTAGTTAACAATGTATAACTATAACCTCATAAATGAGTAATAGATAATAATAATGTAACCTTTATTCGTCACCAGATCAGGAATAAGCTATTGGTAAACTACTTATTAATGATCAGTTAAAACTTTATATACGATATTGGGACGTTGTTCTAAAGTTGCAACTATTCCTAACGTATATAAAGTTATATAAGTTGGTCATAGTGATGTCCCGATACAATTTTTTCACTTCCGATATGATACCGATATTGCAGCTTTGCGTATCGGTTGATACCGATATTGATCCGATACGATAGTAGCACAAATCATACATACTTTTATTACTTATTATTGTAGTGTGGAATGTTAGAAAAGGCTTGATCAAGTGATGTTCCTCAAACAGAGAACAATTATTAGCAACAGTATTTTACTTTGTTGGAGTGTGAACCACAGTCACCTATGGATGGAAGTGCTGGAGCGGGAACATTTTATCGGAGCGCTTATATCGGTGATTTTAGATGCAGTCCGATCAAATCTGATATTTATTTTCCGGCTGATATTGGACCGACATCCGATATCAATTTTGGATCAGGACACCTTGAGTTGGACAAAAAAGTCTGACATCTGTAATTGTCAACAAAGGTTTCTGTGCTAAACATTACCGTGAGTTCCATTTTTCTATTGTCTCAAATACTTATTTTATGCAATAAAATGATTATTAATTATTTGAAAATCATACTGTGTGTGTGTGTGTGTGTGTTTTTTAAAAAATAATATTCTGTCTCTCACAGTTGAAGTGTACCTATGATAAAAATGACAGACCTCTCCAGTCTTTGGAAGTGGGAAAACTTTGCCCCACTGTAGTTATAAAACATCAACATACAGTTACAGTAAGTAATTTATACATTGTTATTAGTTTGTAAGTTATCTATTGGCTATCTATAAGACACAGTTATGAATAAAAACTGTTAGCAAATATTCAACAGAAAAATCTAAAACTCATTAACTAACATTTTATTAATGATCTATAATGAATAAAAATTAGAAGAACCGTACATTACATCGTCTATACAGAAGAGTTGAACACAACCAGAAAAGCCATTTAAATATTTACCAAAGCACTCACAGAGCAACATTTAAAAAAGAAATGCAGGAAAACTTTTCCCAATCACTGAAGGTGACTTTTACTAGTTGAAGCTGAACTCTACCTGAGTGGCATTTAGTGACATTTGGCTGTGCACTTCTCATATGGTATTGGCATTTATGTCAAAATTATTAATTCTGTAATTAAAGCAGCAGAATTATTATGTATACAACGAACCTAAGGTGTTGGTGCCTACATTTCGAGGTT